>NC_080836.1:77386992-78011992 GCF_030435755.1 Ochotona princeps
AGCACTTAATAAATATTGTTATGTAGGTGTCTTAGAGGCTTAGACCTGGGTTCTTTCTTTTTCTGTGCTTTAGCTGTTGCTTTGAATTAAGGGAGAACAATTCTGATATGTTACTGCTGTTTGGGAGAGCTGAGATCACCTGCCCTAAGATTACTTCAAAAAGTTTGTAGAAATGTGTATAATAAAAAAAAAAAACTAAACGTGGATTTAAAATTTTGTACCAAAACAAATTTATCTTTATTAAAAAAACATCTTTTACTTATATTTGAATGGCAGAACAATGGAGAGGGAGACAGAGAGAGAGGTATTTTCTATCTGCTGGCTTCTTTCCTGAATGTCCATAGTAGCCAGGGATGGGCCCAGCCAAAGGCAGCAGACAGGAACTCGATCTGAATCTTCTACACGGGTAGCAGTGCCTAAAGAACTGTCCAGAGCTTGTGCATTAGTAGGAAGTCAGATTATAAACAAGAGCAGAACTTATAACTAGATAATAGAATAGATGCATCCCAAAGGCAGCTTAACCACTGCACCATAAAGCCTGCCCCTCTTTTTAATATACATGAAAGAGAAACAGGCAAGAGGCGGATACAGAGGGATCTTCTGTTTGTTGGTTCACTCCCAGATAACTGCTGGGCCATCCACCACAGCTGGAACTGTGCCAGGCCGATGCCAGAAATCTGATAGACAGTCCTCGTCTCCACATAGATTGCAGGGACCCAAGTACTTGACTGCCACTGTTGCTTCCCAGGGTGCTAATTACTAGGAAGCAGGAACAAACTTAGTTTTAATTTCCATTTTCCCACAAATTGTTTGAAGTATCCTTGCATTTTGTTCATCATAGAAGAAGGGGTGTGTGTGTGTGTGTGTGTGTTAGTTTTTGGTTGTCTTTTTCTAAAGGCATTTGTGGAGAAAAAAAAGACTTATTCTTAGAAAGGCCTACTTGCAAGGTTGGTCCTCTATTGGTATTTGGGAATTTTTATTTTGAGTGTTACTACCATTCCCTAATTGGTGACAGTAGTTTACTCTTTGTGCAAACAATATGATTTATGTTGAAATAGTCCTTTTTTAAATGAGTCTGGAACTTTGGATCATGTCAGGGAGAGAGGTTGCTGATGATACCATGTTCCCCCTCCACCTCCTCCAATAAAACTTTGGGTACTGAGTTTCTTAGATAACATTTCACATGTGTTGTCACAGTTTGTTTACTAGGAGTATTAATTGTGTCTTGTGACGTCATGGGGAGAAGACTCTTGGAAGCCTAAACTTGGTTTTGCTCACAGTTTGTTGTAGCTTCTACCTTTGCTGATTTTGATTTGTATTATTTTCCTTTAATGATTTGTATTTCTGATTTATTAATTTGAGCTGAATTCTGTTAGTCTTGGGGACTGCAAGTGTAGCCTCAGATTCAGGAACGTCCAAAAGAGGACTTTATGAAAATTTTAATCATTTCTTCACTGTGGTATCTTTTGATATAGGAAGGCTCAACAGAATTACAACTTGCTCTGTTGTGATCTGGACACCAAAAACAACATGTACAAGGAATAATGATTTTTGAAGATTATTTACTTTTGATAAAGGATTTGCTAAAATGTTGGAAACAAAAAGGGATTTCCTTAATCAATTTATTATGATTGAAATGAGAAATATGAATTTACATCAGATTTTAAGGGATATTTCTGTTAGATTTGACACTCTTTCCTTGGTGTTTTTTATAACAAACTTGTAGTGATACTCAGAACTGGGAGATGTGTCCTGAGAAATTTGTTGCCTGGGAAAGGGAGATTGTTGCTTCAGTAATTCAGTTATTTGCCCCATTACTGCAAGGTTCCTGTTTTGTTTATTTTAGATAGCTCATTTTGACACTTGGATAAACAGAAGGCAAACACACAAGTATAGCCAGAAATAGTCCCTGAACTTTATTCCAGGGTAAAGATAAGGCATTTAGACTTCTACAGTAAAGATAAAATTAAAACTACTGAAAAATAAGTTGTGTGGCTGTTGGATTGTTTAGATACAGAATGGTAGTGAAGGTTATAGAAGTTCTTGTGAATCAAAATCAGGGAAATTCGTATTCACCTACAGAAACTGCTTTTAAGAGACAAATTAGGGATGTGACTCTAACTCAGTAAAGCACTTCTATAACATGAATGAAAAATATTTAAATTTCTTGAATTGTGGTGTTCTGTTCAGCTTATACTGTGTCTTGCCCTTTCAAAAGTTGACTTATTGAGGTATTTCATATGTTTATAAACTGTGCAATTTGATGGGATTTTGTAATTGTACATGCTCAACATAGTAAGTATTACAGTAGATTTTCATCATCTTTCAAAGTTTCCATATGCCTAGTATACTGTTTTCCATAGGCTTGGAATCATGTGTTTTGTTTTTGTTTTAATCTCCAGTCTCTCTCTTTTTCTCTCTCTCTCTCTCTCTCTCAGATTCACTCTATTTATTTGAAAAGCAGAGCTTTAGAGGAGGAGGCAACAGAAAAAGGTCTTACATCTGTTGTGGGATGCCAGTGCTGTAGGCAGTGGCTTAACCTACTACTCCATCACACTGGCCCCTAATCTCCATGTCTTACATAATTTATGTCAAAAAATGGAATTCTTTTATTATTTGTGGAATCGAGCTTGAACTTACGACAATCTCTTATGCATATTGTTAAATCTTGCACAATGCTTAGTGTCATAATACAGATATACTAGAAATTAAATCAACATTATTATATGTTCACTATTTGCACTAGTGATGACTATTGAATATCATTGAAAATTACAAAGATCATCATTAGCGATCGTCTGGTTCTCAGCATCTGGCACCTCTGTAGACATTTTTTGAAGGATTTGATTTTAATGTAGGCATTTTTAACTTGATTAAAAACTTCGTAACTAATTTATTTTGTGTTTATAGGCATTCTCAGAAAACTGGTTGGCCAGCTAAATTTCAGAGACTTATTTCAAATGAATTAAAACAATCACAAAATTATGTCATTTTTAAAGACATAAATATGAGTAAGTTTGATTTAATTTAAAAAGATTTTATAGGGCTCGGTGGCGTGGCCTAGTGGCTAAGGTCCTCGCCTTGATCCCATATGGCCGCTGGTTCTAATCCCGGCAGCTCCACTTCCTCTCTATCTTTCCTCCTCTCAGTATATCTGACTTTGTAATAAAAATAAAATAAATCTTTAAAAAAAAAAGATTTTATAGAGGATTTTTTTTCATACATTCCCCAGGTTTTATTTTGAATGATGAATTAAATTAGCATATTATACAGTATAGGGCTTGTAGAGCAAGATTAAATAGTTGTATGCCTACATTTCTTTAGGGGAAGTTGGCTTTGCTGAATATTTGTGGTTAAAGAGAGAAATAAAGGAGACAAGTAGATTGTGAGGATAAAGTAAATGATTGGATATTTTTGTCTCATTTCTGTCACTGTATATTGCAATGTTACAACTGTAGAATGCTTATAAATCTACATCTAGTGAGTGGAATAGGCATTGAATAATGATGGCATTTGTGCTTTTGTCTATACATAAATTATTGGCAAATTAGTAAGAAATATCAGTCCATGTCTTTCTGGACATAGAATTTGGATTTTGGTGTGCTACCAAATAGTAAATTCTTTTTCTTTAATAGATTAGACTATACCGTTTATCTCCTTGAAGTTATTTGAATGATATAGCTGTAAGAACTTACTCTCTCCACCTATATCCCTCAGAAGCATCCCTACCAAGTTTGTCTTAAAAAAATTCATTATTTATGTGAAGGCAGAGTAGCATATTGAGATGGAGAGACAGAAAGATTTTTTTCACCTGCTGGTTCACTCCCTAAATGATCAGAGCAGCTGGCTCTGAGCCAAGTTGAGGTCAGGCGCTGGGAACACCTTTCAGATCTCCAACATGGGTAACAGAATCTCAAATACTTAGGTCCTCATCTGCTGCTTCCTGTGCGCATGATCAGGGAGCTGGATCAGAAGCTGAGTGACAGGACTTGAACTTGGCATTCCAACATAGAACATGGGTGTTCCAAGCAGTGGTTTACCCTGGTGTGCCACAACGCCCTCCCTTTTTACCCAGCTATTTTATACCTGAATTTTCTTGCTCTGAAATTCATTTGTTTCATAACGTGTTCTCAGAAGTCCCTTCTTTTTATTTATTAACATTTTCTTAAAGATTTATTTATTTTTATCGAAAAGGCAAATTTTCAGAGAGAAGCAGATACACAGAGAAAGATCTTCTGTCCAATAGTTCACTCCCCAAGTGGCTGCAATGGCCGAAGCTGAGCTGATCCAAAGTCAGGAGCCAGGAGCTTCTTCCAAGTCTCCCACGTAGGTGCAAGGTCCCAAAGCTTTGGGCCACCCTCTGCTGCTTTCCCAGGCCACAAGCAGCTGAGACACAAACCTGCATCCATGTGGGATCCTGGCACACGCAAGGCAAGGTTTTAGTCACTGAACCATCATGCTGGGCCCACATTTATGTATTTTTATTTGAATGACATCTTATATAGAGAAAGGAGGAGAGATAGAGAGAAATTTTCTTTCTGCTGGTTCATTTCCCATTTGTCTCAATAGCCAGAATTGGGCCGGTCAAAGCCAGGAGCTTCTCCTGGATTTCCCATGTGCGTGTAGGGATCCAAGACCTTGAGCCATCCTCTGCTTTTTTCCCATGACTTATTTAGCAGGGAGCTGGATACAAAGTGGAGCAAGTGAGGGATTAGCCTGTTATGTCACCATGCCAGCTCAGAAATTTTTAATTTTAATGTAAGAGATTTACCAATCATTTTATTCATGTACCATGCCTTTAAAAAGAAATATTACACTTGAGATTACCTAGATTTTGCTTATCATTTAGGAATTTTGCGGTTTTTCATGATTTAAGTCTGTGGTCCATTTGAATTAATGTTCATGAAAGATGTAAGGTCTTTATACATATATTTATTGCAAGTGAGTTGCTAATTATTCTAGTATTGTTTGTTGAAGGTATTATATTTTCTCCATTATGTTGCCTTTCTTCCGTTGTGGAAGATAAGTTGACTGTGTTATTGAGTTTGTTTCTGGTTTCTCTGTTCTGTTCAGTGTCAGTGTCAGTTGTGCTTAACCTCCAACATTGTTCCAGGTCTCCTTGAGTATTGTGTGTTGGTTAATCTATACCTTTTGCTTTTCCATATAGATTTTATTTTTAAAAAATTACATGCTATACATTTGAAAGCAGGAGAGAGAAACAGACCCAGAAAGGCAGTCAGATTTTTTCTCCAAAGGCTCACAACTGAGGCTGGGCCAGGCCAAAGCTAGAAGCCAAGATCACAGTTGGGACTCCTACATGGGTGGTAGGGTCCCAATTACTCAAACCATTGCCTGCTGCTTCCCGGGGTGACATCAGAAGGAAACTAAAGTAAAAAACAGAATCAGAACTTGAATCCACGCACTTCAGTAGAATGTAGACATTCCAGGTTGCATCTTATTCACTGCAACACACCTATTCTTATATAAATATTAGAGTCAGTTGGCCAATGTCAATGAAATAACCTAACTAGGAATTTAATTGGAATTACATTAAAGCTATAATTTGATTGGCATTACATTAAACCTGTTATAGATCAAGTTGGGAAGAAATGATAACTTGGCAATACATCTATTTAGTTCATCTTTATAGTTTTTCTCAAATTTGTTAAACACATTTTGTTACATTTATACTTATTTCATTATTTCAGTTTTCTATTGTGTTAGTATGTTTTAAACTCTTCTAAATATGCATTGTAGAATAGCTCTATACTTTGTAAAAGAGAAGTTTCTCCTTGAAGGTGTTGTTAATTTACTTTCATTTGTTTGAAGGGCAGAGAGACAGATTCCACTTAACAGTGGAGGACTGAGCTAGGCCCAAACTAGGAGACTAGGAGAATTTAGCCCAAGTTTCTCATATATGTGACACAACCTGTTGCTTGAGCTGTCATGTACTACTTTCCAGGGTGCATATTAACAGGAGGTTGAAGTCAAGAGTGGAGCTGATATTCAAGTCCAGATACTATATAGTTGAGGGACATTAGATTCTTTCAAGTTTGGGGTAATAAAAATAGAGTCATACAGGGACATCCTAAGTGATGTAATAACTGCTAAGCCTAATGCCTTCTCTGTATAGCTCTAAATGTTTTTGTTTTGTTTTGTTTTGTTTTTTGAGGAAATTAAACAAACTTTAACCCTGAATTTCATGAACTGCATGCATTTCTTCAAAAATGCAAACTCAGAAAACTCACATGCAAAGAAAAAGTTTAAGTAGTCATGTGTGTTTATAAAATTAAGTTCATTTAAAATATTTCCTCCCAGAGACAATGGAAGGCTTAAATAGTCATTTAAAGAAGAATTAAAAAGCACAATAGCATGTTCTTTCAGAAAACACAGAAGAGGTCTGGGTGATATAGTGGGTTAAGCTGTGGCTTTGCAACACTAGCATTCCATATCCAGGTGGTTATTCAAGTGTTGGCCCCTGTACTTGCAGTCCCTGTTGCCTATATAGGAAAGTTGGATGGAGTTCCAGTTTTCTGGCTTCGTTCTGGCCCAACTCGCTGTTGTGAACATTTGAGAAGTAAACTAGCCTCTCGCTTTGTCTTTGTCACTTTGCTTTCAAAATAAATAAATAAATAAATCCTTAAAAAGCAAAAACAAGAGCCCAATGTGCGGGACCAACTTTGTGGTATCCCTGTTAATCTACCATCTCCAATGCTGGCATCCCATATGGGCGCCAATTCGAGTCCTGCTGTTCTACTTTTTTTTTTTTTTAAAGATTTATTCATTTTATTACAGCCAGATATACAGAGAGGAGGAGAGACTGAGAGGAAGATCTTCCGTCCATGATTCACTCCCCATGTGAGCCGCAACGGGCCGATGCGCGCCAATCCGAAGCCAGGAACCTGGAACCTCCTCCGGGTCTCCCACGCGGGTGCAGTGTCCCAATGCATTGGGCCGTCCTCAACTGCTTTCCCAGGCCACAAGCAGGGAGCTGGATGGGAAGTGGAGCTGCCGGGATTAGAACTGGTGCCCATATGGGATCCCGGTGCGTTGAAGGCAAGGACTTCAGCCATTAGGCCAGGCCGCCGGGCCCTGCTGTTCTACTTCTAACACACTTCTCTGCTAATATGCTTGGCAAAGTAGCACAAAAAGGCCTACGTATTTGGGCACCAGTCTCCACAGTTGGAGACCTGGATAGAGTTCCATGCTCGACTTTTTGGACCTGCCCAGCTCTCGTGGTAGCAACCAATTGCTGAGTAATCTAGCAAAAGGAAAAATCTCTCTCATTCTTTCTCTCCCTCTCTAATTCTGCCTTTCAAATAAATAAATTTTAATATATTAGCTAATATAAGAAAAAAATTAAAAGGTATGGTTCTAATTAAATATAGATAAAAAACCCTTTAAATATATATATATCAAATCCAGAAAAACAATACTTAGTCTAAATGATAAAGATTTTTCTTTATTGATCTCTTCCTTAATTTGTCTGCCTTCTTTTCTTCTGCTTACTTTGAATTAGATTGGCTCTTTCTCTGTTTCATAATATTGAAGTCCATTTTTGAAATTTAGACATACAGGATATGATTAATTAACTAATTAGTACTTGTTCAATAACTATTGACATCTTGTGATTTTAAAATTTAGTTTAAAATTAAATATATAAAATCCATTTTTTCCAGAAAAAAAAGTTCTGTGAGTTTTGACAAGTACCCAGTTATGTAGCTAACACCCCAATGGAACTAAAGAATGATTCTACCACCTACAAGTTCCCTTTTACTGTACTGTAATTGTCTCCTTTCTTTCATGCCCACTAAACCATTGGCAACCACTGAACTGTTTACTATCCCTGTATTTTTACTTTTCTAAAAATGTTGGGTAACTTTTTGGGTCTTGCTTTTTAACTTGGTGTAATGTGTTAGGTTCATCCATGTTGTTGCACATGTTAGTAGTTGAGTAGTTTTTATTGCAAGTGGTATTTGATTATCCACTTTTTCATTTGGACAGTTTTTTAGAGGGACAATTGAGAAATTTCAAGATTGAGTCATTACCGACAGAGCCATCAGCATCATTTTTATAAAGCTATAACTGTGGACATAGACTATTACATTTGGGTCAATACCTAGATTGGGATTACTGGGCCAAATGATAAAGCATATTTTATAAATGATATAGTTTATTTATAAGAAGCTATCAAACTCTTCCATATTGGCTGATCATGTTTTCACCATTATTTTGTGTGTGTGTGTGTGTGTGGGGGGGTATGTTTATGATTTCTTAGGCCATGATTCCATAGTGCAAGTCAACTTGAAAGGCAGAGCAACAGGAAGAAGGAGAGAGAGAAAGAGAGAGAATCTTCCATATACTGGTTCACTTCCTAAATGGCTGCAGAAGCCAATTGAATGTGAGGCTAAAAGCAGAAGGCAGAGACTCTATTCTGCTCTTGTGTGTGTGTGTGGCAGGGCCCCAAGTTCTTGAATCATCCACTGGCTTACAAGGCACATTAGCAGGACACTAGATCAGAGGCAGAGGAGCTAGGAGTAGAACTGACACTCTATGGGATGCTGTAATTACAGGTACCCTAACTTACTGTGCTACAATGCTGGTCTCCATTACGGCTTTTTTTTTTTTTTTTGCGGCTTCATTTTTAATAATCAGAAAGTAGAAAGTACTTAAATAACCATCAGTTTGTAAAAGTTAGGGGCTGGCATCATGGCTTAGAATCCTAAGCCTCCATCTGCAGTGCCAGCATCCCATATGGGTGCCAGTTCTAGTCCCAGCGGCTCTGCTTCTGATCCAGCTGCCTGCTAATGCACCTCAGAAAGCAATGGAGGATTGGTCAACTGCTTGCATCCTTAGACCTAAGTGGTAACAGAAACCCAACTACTTGAGCCATCACCTGTATTGGCTGAATACTGGAATTGAGAGGGGAGCTGAGACTGAAGCCCAAATATGCTGATATGAGCCCGTCCCCATGATATCTATTTTCTTCATTTCTTCTGTCTCTCATGAAAGCAAATAAATAGTGATTTTCAGGATATGCACTACGTTGAATTTGGAGAATTTAGTAGGAAAATTTTAGTGCTATTGAGGTAAGAACATGGTTTTACATTATGTTTTATAAAGATTATCCTAAAATTTATAATTGTCTTATTTCCTGTATTTACAGCTTCCCAGAATCAAGAACGGCTATGTGCATTTAAAGATCCATATCAGCAGGACCTTGGGATAGGAGAGAGTCGTATCTCTCATGAAAATGGGACAATACTGTGCTCGAAAGGTAGCACTTGCTATGGTCTTTGGGAGAAGTCAAAAGGGGACATAAATCTTGTGAAACAAGGTAAGTAATACTTTTCTTACTTTAAATGTCTTTGTGTTTCATACAATTGAAGTTTGTCTGAAAATGACATGGAAATATAAAATTCTCTTCAGAAAAGTTGTAAATTTAGAAGTAAATATTTACATATGCACACAAACCCACATGTACCTGTGCATACCCTCGCTTTGTAAAGGAAAATTTATTTGTGGATTATTTTAATAACATTTATTATTATAATGCTAATACATATTCATTATATGAAGTTTGGGGAATCTGGAAGACTGTAATGAAGAAAACAGAAGTCTTCAATCATATACTCAAAAAGTATTTTTTTCTACATTAGTTTAATCTCCTTTAAGTGTGTTTTCTACATTACTTCCATGTTAACATGTATAGGTATTTTATTTTTTCCCAGCTTTAATTATATCATGAGTATTTTATTATTTCTTTAGACATTCCATGAACTCATTTTTAACCTTTCCTTAATATTTCATTTTATACATATATCAGTTTATTTGCACATTGATTTGTTTTTACATCCTATCATCTTAGATTTTTATTCTAATACATAGTGCTTTGGTGGACAACTTTGAATATGAATCTTTAGTTGATCTGATTGTTTCCTTAACATCAATTTCTTGATGTAAACTTTTTGGCTTAATAGAATATGAATTTTTAAAAATTTTTTTATAAAAATTACCATATGATTTTCTACAAATACTATTCATTTACATCTATTCCAGTACTGTATGAAAATGTCTCTATTACAGAATCCTTGCTATGATTATATATTATTGTTTTCTAAAACTAGAACAATTTAATTGGCTTGGGCAAAAATAAAACCTTACTATTGCTTTAATCTTAATGATGCAGTTAAGTGTTTTAGTAATGCGTTATTTTGCCCTACAATGTACCTATTATATCCTTTGCAGTTTTTTCTGTTTTATAAATTGATTTACAAGACTCTCTTAAATGTGTTCACTGTGTCACATTTATTGCAGTTACTTGTTTGTTTTGTTTTTAGTTTTTTCCTGTTTTTCCCCTGACTTTTTTGTATTCATGCTGATTTGTAGGATGTTGGTCTCACATTGGAGATCCGCAAGAGTGTCATTTTGAAGAATGTGTAGTAACTACCACCCCTCCCTCAATTCAGAATGGAACATACCGTTTCTGCTGCTGTAGCACAGATTTGTGTAATGTCAACTTCACTGAGAATTTTCCACCTCCTGACACAACACCACTCAGTAAGTAACTTTTTTTCTTATAATTCTTTTCTCTAAAGATTTGTAAAATCTGAAGCATTCGAGAGTGAGAGGGAGAGTTCTAGTGTCATAAATGATAAATAGTCAACACTAAAATACAGAAGAGATATACACCAGGACATGCAAGGTAGCAGTAATTATCAGATTAGTTTGTATCAGGATATAGTACTTTCCAACTTCTGTGGAGGGGAATTTGGCAATGTTAAAAAAGCCACTTGGATGACATTGTAGCAAAGCTGGCAGAGTCACTCCCTGCCTGTCATGCCATACAGGTGCTGTTTATGTAACAGCTATTTCACTTCCCACCAAGCTCCCTGTTAATGGCCAGCAGAAGATGGCTCATGTGTTTGTGTTCATTCCACCCATGTGGGAAACCCAGATTAAGCTTTTGGCACCTGACTTCGATTAGTTCAGGTCAGCTCTGGATGTTGCAGCCATTTGAGGAGCAAGTCAGCAGATGGAAGATTCTTTTTTTTTTTAATTTTTATTTTTGAAATTTATCATACAGTTCTGAATAGTCTGGGATTGCCCTTCCCCTAATTTCCACCCCTCTGATTACAATTCCATCAGTCTGCTATTGAAGTGCACCCTGACAGTTCTGGTACAGGCAATGACAGTCCATCATCCCATTGTTTGGATATATCCAACACTTTCATTGGGAGTCCGTTTTTTGTTTAGAAGCAGAAATGCATGTTGCATTGTGTCTTCACTTCTGGATATGGTAGTCTCCATTACTCTACCACTACACATTCCAGTTTTTATGATGAATTTCTTTTATTAGCAGATGGAAGATTCTTTCTCTCGCTCCTTCTCTATAAATATGCCTTTCAAGTAAAAATAAAATAAATCTTTAAAAAATATTTGTAATGAGATTTATGGACTTATGTACTTAAACTAATTATAAAGGGAACGAGATAATTAAGTAGGCCAGGCAGGCAAAAATCTCTCTGATTTTTATTTTAATTATTTATTGTTTGAAAGTCAGAGTCACAGAGTAAGAAAATTCTTCTATCTGCTGATTCCTCCCCAAATGACTGTAGCTGCTGGGGCTGAGCTAGGCCAAAGCTTGGAGCCTGGAACCGCATATCGGTTTCCCATGTGGGTGGCAGAGATCAAAATACTTGAGACATCTTCTGCTGCTTTCCCAGGCATATTTTCAGGAAGCTGGATCAGAAGTGGAGAGGTTGGTTGTCAAATCATGGCTTAAATGCAATACCATTGTTGTCGTCGGCAGCTCAGCAGCTGGGCCACAACACTGGTCGCCACCATTTTTTTTAGAGGTTTATGCATTTATGTGAAAGGCAGAGTTATTGAGAAAATAGAAGAGTGAACAATTTTAATTAAATTAATTTAATGTTGGAGGTTCTTAGATGAAAGTAAGGCTAAAAAGAAAAAAAAAAACAAAACAAAGAAGAAAGAAGAAAGAAAGGCTATAAATATAGAATACTTGTTATATTTGAAAAATTACCACTTTTTGAATGTCACCCACATTTTACAAATGTATGCATACACGCAGTCTTCTATCTGTTGACTTACTCCCTACAGACCTGCAGCAGCTGGGGCTAAGCCACAAGCTGAAGCTGGGAGCCAGGTATTCTCTCTGGCCTTGTCAGGGCCTAAGTACTTGAGCTGTTATCCTGCTGCCTCCTATGGTGAGCATCAGCTGGAAGCAGAAATCATAAACAGACCCAGTACTCAATCCCAGTGCTTCTGATGTGGCTTCATCACTTCGCCAGTCACTCACTCCTAGACTACTTTAGTTTCTATTATTCATTAATTTGTTGGTTGGGTCAAATCGATGAGTAACAAAGATTGAATTACGTCTAAACCCAGGTTTTAGAAGTCATGTTCTAGTTTGTTCAGTGTGGTTAAGATTAGAAATTCTAATTTCCAGTGTCTGGCAACAAATGTCTTTTATCTCATACCAAGCTAGAAAAGAAAGCCTACCTTCAAAGAAGCTGACATTGGCATAGAGCCAAAAATAAGTTATGAATTCTTGCGAATTTGTAGTAATTTTTCAGGTTTTGCTACTTCTATTAGAACATTAAAATGATTGGATGGACAGAAATGTGGATGGCTAAGTCTGTGCTTATTTAGAAGCAAATTAAAGTAATTTGTTGGGAGAGGCTTGTTAAAAATATTAGGAGGATAAGAAAAATACAGGAAAGTACATATCCTTTAGGAGAATGTTAACTCTTTGATAACCTAGTAATAAGATTGCATTTCTGTCACATTGATCAGATAGTTGTCATTCTAGAATTTTGCTGGCTCTACATTGTTGAATGCCAATCCTATATCCCATATATACCTACTTACTTACCTATCTTGAACCTCTCTCTTCAGAAGATAACCATTTTCTTCACATTGATGTTTTGAAAGTTGGCATTATTTTCCTGACAAAATAGGACCTGCTTAATTAGCCTGTTTTTAACTGACAAACTCAGTGGAAGGTGGTTTTGTTTTGTTTTGTTGTTTTGTTTTAATAAAAGCCTGGTACAAAGTGCAAGTGCTAGAAATATGAGCAAAATTGGAAGCATTTACAGAAATAACTTCCATGTCCTTTTTTCCAACAACTGCAACTTTTGTTTTAGGATTTCCAATCCCATGTAATTTTCTCTTCTTGCCTTAATTGTGCCTCATTCCCTTGTAACATGCTGTCTAATTCACAACTATTTTCTGCATCAAAAAATTATTATTCATCTAGTAAATAGTGATTGTAGATGTGATAGTAAGTATCCTTCTAGTAAGTGGTGATTTCAGATGGGAACATACTATAAAAAAATGAAGATATGGGTATAAGTATCTTCAGAAACAGCTTGAAACCAGCTATGATTTAAGTAAGAACAGCCTTTAAGATAATGTTTTTTTTTAATTTATTTTATTGTATTGTTGTTGACAATCTTTACATAGTTAATTACTTTAAAAAAAAAAGGTTCAGGGGGTATAGGGAAGTGGGTAATACTACTATGTCCATATTGTTTCCATCATGTATCTGAGGTAAAGGGGGATATTGAGGGAGAAGCCCCACCCGGTTTCCCGCCCACCCCAAGTCCTGGATGTGGGGCATGCTCTGAGATATTTGCTCAAGTGGTTTTAATAGTTCTCCAGTTATGAATCGCTGCCAGTTTCGCTCGATGAGGTCGTCCACTGATTGATATGGTCCATCATAAAGTCTCCGTTTGCCCCATATTTCGCTGCCAACATATAGCTGAGATGAATGATTGACCTGTTCTGTCTTCTGTCTTTTCTTGGTTAGAGTTCTGAGCCCAGCAGTTCGATTGGGGAGATCTCCAAAGAAACTTTGAAGTATTCCCAGACCAGATTCTTGTATGTTCTGGCAAGCACAGGGCCCGGCACAGTCCATCACCCCGATCGGCTGGTGTTTTCAATTGCTGGGTTGGTTCTATTTTCAGCCCCAACTTCCACTGGAACCAATGGGTGTTGCAGTCCAGTCTGGTTCTGCCCAGCACATACTCGGCCCTTACATCAACCAGTGGGAGCTGCAGCCTAGTCGGGGCAACCCACAATAACCCCCACCAGACCCACCCCCTACCCTGATTTGCCAGTGTGTGTAGCAGTAGACCAGTCTGTCCCCCATCCCATTTGGCTCTTGTACTTGTCAATGGGTATTAAAGCTTAGTTCCATCTCACCAACTCAACCATCCAGCCCTCACGGATGTTGTTGAGTGCCTCTCTGTCTAGCCACCCCAGCCCCCGTCCTAGTTTTCATGCCCTCCCACGGGAGTAGTGACCCAAGAAGGGGGAACCCATTTTTTCCCTCCCAGGTCTTTCTCAATCCCGGTTTATGCACTCTTTAGATGGTTCTGTGATTTGACTTGACAGAATTAGTCCCCAGTGCCAGCTTCTGCCAGCTGATGCTGCAGCTAAGCCCAAACATCCCTCACCCACTCTAATTTATGCTTGCACCAACAGGAATAATCAGCCCAGCCTGGCTTTTCCCTAATCTAGTCCTCATTCAGTGCACAGGCGTTGCAGCCTTGCTTAGTCTGGTCTGTCCCCATCCCAGCCCATGCTCTCCAGTGGGAGTAGCTGTCCGGTGAACGGACCAGCCCCTTAATCCCCCAGCCAACTCTGCTCCTCCATTCCTGGTTCTCACGTGTGCTGGTTGGGTGCTGCAGTCAAATCCAGTACAGGCAACCTCACCCTGGCATTCCATAATGTGTACTGGTTTTGCCACAACCAAACCCGGCTCAACCCACACTCTGTTCTGGTGTTTGGATTTGCCAGTGGATGACATGAACTGATTCAGCCTGGTCTGCCCCTGACCCATGCCAAATGTGTGCCAGTGGGAAACTTTCCATGGCCTATTCTGGACTGGTTCCTATCATGCTTCTTGCGCTTACCTGCAGGGACTGTGTCCTGCCAGAGGAGTTGCCCAGGCTCCTCCATCAGAACCCCTCCCAATGCCAGATTTTGCGCATACCAGGGGGTCCTTGAGCCAACCCTACTCAGTTCACCTCCTGTCTTAGCAGGAACTGTGGCTTTTCCAGGCTGGCTTTCACCCCATTCCAGTTCTTGTTGTTGGATGTTTCAGCCCAGCCATGGCTTGTCCATACCCACATACAGCTCATACATGGCTCAGTCGGGGGTTGAGACCCAGCCTAGTCAGTCCCACATCTACCCTGGTTCTCCATGACACCAGATGGTGTTGGGGTCTGAACTGGCCTGGTGCATCCAATCCCAGCCCACACTAGTGCCTTGAGTGACTACAACTGTTTCCTAGATAGAACGCAGCCCCCATTCCAGCACACGCGCCCCTTGGTGGAACTTCAACCCAGTTAGGGTGTCCCCTTACCTCCCCAATTGGGCCTGTTCCCAGCCGTAAATCGTGTACCTGCCCGTGGTTGCTCTGAGGACCAGTAGGTGTAAGAGCCTAGCTCGGTATGACCTGTGCTCAATGCTGGTTTCTAGTTTTGCTTGTAGGCTAAGGTTTGCTCAGTCCTGCCGAGTACATTCCGTTCCATTACCAGTTTACACATTTTGGAGCTACTATGCCCTGCTTTTCCGACCCCCAGATCTGGACCACATGTTCACCAGCGAGAGCTATGACTCACCAAGGGAGTTTCCCAAGTTCCTCCACTTGATCCACTCCCAGACCCAGTTCACATACATGCCATTGGGTTTTAGGCCAGTGCCTGGCGTACTCTGGCCTTCCATTTGGCCTTGTATGAGCTGGTGAATGTTGCAGCCCGGCCCACCCCACAGCCTATTCAGGATGTACATTTGGGTGCTGCTGCTTTGCTCAGTCCAGACTGTTGCGGGTCCCTTTACTTGTGATTGATGGCAGGCTCCTTGGCCACACCTAGCTTAGTCCATAACCACCCAAACTTTTAGGTTTACCAGTGGGGCTAAACTTTCTACAGGGTGTGGCCCACACATCCTGCACAGAATCTACCCCAGGATAAGGTTCTAGAGTGCTAGTTAATATTATGGCGCTGCCTAATGTGACCAGTCTCCTGAACCATCATCATGTCAGGCAAAATAATATCCTGCTAGACAAGCCCTGAGCCTTATCTTTTGCATGAACTGGTGTTCACAGCTCAGCATTGTTAAGTGATTAGAAGTTCTTCAAAGGAAGAGTTACTGGCATTGGGAATCTTTAGGATTGACTCAGATCCCGGAAACAGTGGGATCAGCCTGGAGCTACCTAAGCAGTGATTCGGACAACCAATACCCCAGAGCTACCCGGCCGGGCCCAGCTCATCATGAGCACATGGTGGCTGGGGCCGGGATCCGAGCAAGACACTCCCGCCTGCCCCGGACCCACCCAGTCCCGGAGACTCCCCCCCTCGGTGTACTCACCCCAAAAGGAAGCAGCCCCCGAATCCAGGTAGGCCCGGGCCCAGCTCATCATGAGCACATGGAGGCTGGGGCCGGGATCCGAGCAAGATGCTCCCGCCTGCAGCCAAGATAATGTTAAACACTAGCTGAACAGACATAACTTTGGCTGAGACTATACTAACAAATTCAGTGTATTTGTCAAATTGTCCCTTTACAAAAAAATGTAGTTTGTACTAGTTAAGATGTGAAATTATCCTCATCAAGTGCTGAACAAAAAAGGATCATCTGAGGGTAGGAAGCAAAAGTTTTCAATGATGCTCTTTGGGAGGCTATGTAGCCACAAGCCATCACTATGCTGTCAGTCTCAGTCCCTGGGTTATAAACCTTAGTGTTAACCAAGGAGGAATTTCAGAGTGAATAGAGTGTTCCATCTTCTGGGTTTATTGCTCCTCAGCCTTGGGTTGCAGACTGGTATGAAGGCATGCCGGGACCCTCTGTCCTATCCAGCCGTTCCTTACTGCAGTGTGTAGTTTTTAGTCCACCACTGAGCTGTGTCTCCCATTGCTTAGGCTACAAAGGGGTGTGAACAACCATTGAGGAGTCTTAAATAGTTCTTCCACAGGCTCTTGAATAAAATGGAATTAAGGTTGATGAAAAATAAACACTAACTTCTAAACATACACCTCCACCAAAAAAAATTTGGTGCTGTAATCACTAAACTTAAATTTGAGCAGATTATTTGCCTCTGTGCATCAATTATTTTGTGTGCAAAGTAATAGTATCTAATCTGTGTGGTTAGTTGCAGATTAAATGTGATTCTGTTTGTATAGTACCCACCTGTAAATAATACTTTTTAGGAGATAATTGTCTTTAAATCCTTTTAGAAACTGTAATGAACAACCTCCATGGTTTCATTTTCCTTTTACCAGCAAGGATTCATTTCCTAATTTTATTTCTTGTATACAGAAACTTACATTCTGTGATTTTTTTTATTTGAAGAAGGGATAATTATTGTATTTCCTATGAAACATATTGTTTCCTAAATGTTCCATGTGGTTGAAAAACAGAATTAAGATTCTAGTTACTGTTTTTTTCATATCCAGAAAAACAGAAAGACTTATTTATTCCTGAAACAATGTACACTGTACATTCTGCTTTTGATTTCCCTAGTGTATACTTGTAAAGCTATTTCGTAATAGGATACAATTGATCCTTATTATTTTGCATTACATATTTGCCCCATCTCTCATTTGCTAACATTTATTTGTAACCCAAAACCAGTGTGATTATTCAAAGACCTGTGCAGAGTGACACAAATCTTGCATCATCTCAAGTGCACCTTCCCAGCTGAGGTTGAATAAGGCCATGCTAAGCCTTCTTATTTCAGTTCTTATACTGTAAAGTATCTTCTCTACAGTCTATCTAATGACTTTTTTTGTTTTACAGTTTTGTATTAGTTTTAAATTTAAAGTAGCCTGCAATAATGTTGATGCAGTGCTGGCTACTGTTCCTAAGCTACGCTAGACTCTAAGGAAAAGATACGTGTGCTGGTTAAGCTTCATGAAGGCATGAGTTATTTTGCTGTTGTTAGTTAATTAAATGGTGATAAATCAATAATATATAGGACTTGGTTAGCCAAACTCATACTTTTATATCCCCAAAGTCTTATATTAACAGTTAGTGAGCTAATGGTTGATAGATTAGGGTGGATGCTTGATTCTGTTAGGTTCCCTAAATCTAGAACCTTTGGGAGGTGATGGGACTGTATCAGACGCTACAATGAAATCCATTATTGAATCATGTCATATTGTTGAGTTGGAGGAGTAATTTTTACAACCTGAATAAAATTATCTTATTGGACATATAACTGGTAATTTTTCTTTCTTTCTTTGACTTATCATTCAACTCTTGTTTTTTGAAGTACAAAGATTTTACGTTTTGATGATGTCTAATTTATCAATTATTTTCTTTTGTCAGTTGTCCTTTTGAAGTCGTATTTAAGAAATTATTCCCTAGTAGAAAATTACAAAGATTTATTGCCTTGATTTGTTCTCAGGGTTTTGTAGTTTCAGCTCTTATGTTTAGATCCATGAGTTAATGTTTGTATATAATGTATGATAAAGATTCTGACTTCATTCTTGTGTTTGATATCAGTATTACACTTACCCAGAATTATTTCTTTTTTTTTTATTAATTATTTTGCATTATGTGATAGTTTCATAGGCTCTGGGAATCTCCCCACCCCTCTCCCTCCCCTCCCCCCGGTGCAGAATTATTTATTGAAAAGACTGTTCTTTTTCTACTGAATTGTCTTAGTTCAGCACACTTCTGAAGTCAGTTGATTATCTTTGTGAGGTTATTATATGAACTCAAATTCATGTCCATAATCAGTGTGTCAGTCCTTATCCCAGGCCCACATTCTCTTGATTATTGTTATTTTGATAATAATTAAAAAAATTTTTAAACTAACATGTAACAATTGCATATATTTAGAGCGAGCTTTGGCCTAGCAGTTAATACATCAAAATAACCTGGGTTCAGCACCCAGTTCTTGACTCCAACTTCCTTACCTGTGTAAACCATGGGAGGCAGCAATGAAGGCTGGAGTAATTCGGTTCCTACCACACATGGGATGATCTGGATTTTGCCCCTGACTCTGGCTCTGGCTCTGGCTCTAGCCATTGTGAGCGTCTGAGGAGTGAGCCAGTGGATGGAGGAGCACTGTCTCTCCCTCTCTGTTTCTTTTCTGCCAAGGAAATACAGAATACCATGTGATATTTTGACACATGTTTACATAGCATAATAAACAATTGAAAATAGGGCCCGGCGGCATGGCCTAGCGGCTAAAGTCCTCACCTTGAAAACCCCGGGATCCCATATGGGCGCCGGTTCTAATCCCGGCAGCTCCACTTCCCATCCAGCTCCCTGCTTGTGGCCTGGGAAAGCAGTCGAGGACGGCCCAAAGCTTTGGGACCCTGCACCCGCGTGGGAGACCTGGAAGAGGTTCCTGGTTCCCGGCATCAGATTGGCGCGCACCGGCCCGCTGCGGCTCACTTGGGGAGTGAAACATTGGACGGAAGATCTTCCTCTCTGTCTCTCCTCCTCTCTGTATATCCGGCTTTCCAATAATAATAAAATCTTTAAAAAAAAAACCAATTAAAAATAAACATAGCTATCTCCTCAGCCGTTTGTTGTTCCCTTATGGTGAAAACATTCAAAATCTTATCTTCTAATTTCTATCCTTTTTTTTCAAGATTCATTAGTTTTTATTAGAAAGGCAGATTTACAGAGAGAGGAGAGACAGAAAAAAGTATCTTCTATCTGCTGGTTATTCCGCTAGCGGCTGCAATGGCTGGAGCTGAACCCATCCAAAGCCAGAAACCAGGAGCTTCTTTGAGTTCTCCCATGCAGATACAGGGTCCAAGGCTTTTGACCCATCCTGTACTGCTTTCCCAGGCTACAAGCAGGGAACTGGATAGGAAGTAGAGCAGCCCACATGGGATCCTGGCATGTTGCAAAGAGAGGATTAGCCAACTGAACCATCATGCTGAGCCATTTCTATCCTTTTTCTTTATGTATATATATATTTTTCTTCATATACATATAAAATATTATATGATATATAAAGATATATAAAGATATATAAGTCTGTCTATCTATCTATCTTTCTATCTATAAGTGTATATATAGCATTAGGAAGCTGGAGTCAGGAGCCAGAACAGGGTTATCGATCCCAGCACTATTGGTAAACACAGGCTTGCTTTCTAGTGTCATAACCACTAGACCCCATTCCTGTCTCAGCAGTGCCTGAACTTTAAAACCAAAGCAATCAGTGATGTAACAATGTTGATGTGTGTGTGTATATAGGTGTATGACTCTATCTATCTGTCTGGTTAATTTCAGTGTGCTCATGGTACAGATTCTTCCATGTGGAATTTTGCAACTTCGTCAACATGTTTTATGTGATTGGGAAGAATGATTTGACGTAAAATTGTCACTTGAGTGAAAGCAAAAGGCCTACACCGAATTTCTTAAATATGTGGGTTCAGTGTGTAGTGTGAGTGGGTGTATAAATGTCTGTTAAAGTAGAAGACTGGCACTCATCACTGATTAGCATTTGCTTGATAATACCTTGTATTACATGTATCATGACATTAAATGTGTTAGTTTGATAAACTAGATCTGAAAATTCTATCAAGTATAAAAATGAGATAGCTATGGCTAAAGAGTAGGAAAATATATACTTTAGAGTTCAATCTAGATCTACATTTCTTCAGAATTGTGAAGATAAAAGATAGCATATATAAAATACTTGCAATAATTGTTGTTTCATGTGATGGATTCAACAGTTGGTACAGCTTCATACTGCTCCAAATTCATAATTACTATATAAGTGATACCAATTTACAAAATATAAATGAAAGTACATTGCTTTTTTACACTTGATCTTAGCCAAAAGACCAAGAAGCAATAGTTTGTTATTTCTAAACTAAGAGGAAGACCCATTTTTCTCTGTAGCTCCATCTATCCCATACCCAAGAAGTAATTATCATGAAGATTTTTTATTGCTGTTTTTACATATATCATTATATGCAGCAACAACTTTTTTCCTTTCTTCTTCTTCCACCACACAAAAGGTTTACAGTACATAAGTTGTTCAACATCTTGCTGTACTTTTTAGAGTACCTTATCTGGGAGGAAATACTACCAAGTTTATAAATATATTTTGAGCTTATTGCTCAATTTATGGTAAAATTGCAATATCAGTGTTTTCTTAAAAAGCTGGTGGTGCAATATACAATAGCCCAAAGAATGTTTTCAGTGTTGCTTTTGTTTGAAAGATGTGTTTGTTTATTTCAAAGGCAGAATTGAAGAGAAGGACAGTCAGAGAAAGAGAGGTCTTTCATCTGCTGGTTCACTCCCTGAATGGTCGCAGTGGCCAGAGCTGGCCTGGTCCATGTCCACAAGTTTCTTCCAGACCTCCCACATGGGTGTAAGAGCCTAATAAGTACCTGGACCATTGTCAATTGCTTTCCCAAGCACGTTAGCAGGAAGCTGGATTGGAAATGGAGCAGCCAGAACTCAAACCAGTGGCCATACAGATACCGGCACTGTAGGTGGTTGCTTAGCCTGATGTACTACAATGCCTACCCTGGCATGGCTTTTGTATTTTGAGAGGATATGGATACTCTAAAAATTATAGTCATCATAATTAATTTCTCCATGTTTACAAATATGAAATATGTCTGCCTAATTAGAATTTTTATCAGTGTGAAATCAAACTAATTTAGGGCCTGGTGTGATAGCATAGTGGTTAAAGTCCTCGCTTTGCAAATGCCAGAATCCCATATGGGCACTGGTTCTAATCCCGACAGCTCCACTTCCCATCCAGCTCCCTGCTTGTAGCCTGGGAAAGAAGTTGAAGACGACCCAAGGCTTTGGGACCCTGCAAACGCGTTGGAGACCCGGAAGAAGCTTCTGGCTCCTGGCTTCGGATTGGCTCAGCTTCAGCCATTGTTGCCGCTTGGAGAGTGAATCATCGGATGAAAGATCTTCCTCTCTGTCTCTTCTGTTTGTACATCCAGCTTTCCAATAAAAATAATTAAATCTAAAAAAGAATTGCTTCAAAATAGTTACACCAAAATAATGTTATCTTTTTGTTCCACAGTGTATGAACTTTTTAAAGTATCCTTGTGTATCCTTAGTATTTTCTTAACAATAACAGGATATATTGTGGCCCAACTGGTTAAGTAGTTGCCTGCAAAATTTTCATCCCTTGTGGGTACTTTATATCCAGCTGCTCTACTTCTGATCCAACTCTCTGAGAATGTGCCTGGAAAGTCAGTAGAGGCCAATATTTGGGCCCTGGCCATCTATGTGGGAGACCTGGAGGAGCTACTGGCACCTAATTTGGGTCTGGTCCAGCCCAGGACATCGTGGCCATTTGGGAAGTGAACTGTTTGTCCTTCTCTAACTGCACTTTTCAAATAAATAAAAATAGATCTTATATTTAGGCACAGAGAAAGAGATCAGTCTTTCATCTGCTGATTTACTTCCAAAATGACCACAGAGATTGGGGCTGGGCCAAGCCAAAGCCAGGAGCTTGAAACACTGTCTAGGTCTCCCAAATGGGTAATAGGGGCCCCTCTTTGTGGGCCATCCTCTGTTGCTTTTCCAAGAGCACAGCTGGGGAGCTGGATTAGAAGCAGAGAAGCCAGGACCGAAGCTGGCATTCTGATATGAGATGCCAAAGTCACAAGCAGTGACTTAACTTGCTGTATTACAGCGTAGGCCTCAGTATTTTATTTCATTTCACTTTAATTTATTTTATTATTTTTTATTTGAAAGCAGTTTTACAGAGAGGAAACAGAAGGATATTCCAGTCACTGGTCCACTGCCCAAGTGGCCCTCATTGGCTGGAACTGAGCTGATCTAATGCCAGGAGCTTTTTTGGGTGCAAGAGTCCAAGGACTTTGGCCATCCTCTGCTGCCTTCCCAGACCATAAGCAGGAAGCTGGATTGGAAATGGAGCAGCTAAGACATGAACTGGTACCCTATGGGATGCTGACGCTTACAGGTGGAGAATTAGCCTGTTGAACCACCGTGTTGGCCTCCAGGCACCAGTATTTTTTCGAAATAAAAAGTTACCTTTGAAAAAGTTGAGAACATTTCTCTTAGACCAGTTTTCAGATAGTGATAAAATGCCCTTACCATAAATGTCTCAACCATTTCTATGTGCATGGTTTTGCAGTTTTAAGTATAATCACCAGAACTCTTTGTTTTCCAAAACTGAAACTCTGTGTGTGCCTTCCTCCCAACCTCCACCCTCTGACAGGTGTCCTGCTTTCTGTCTGCTATGGATGTAACTACTTTGGCACCTCATATATGTAAAGTCATACAGTATTTGGGGCTTTGTTACTCTTACACATTTTGTAAATTATTTCATCTCAGATTTGAAAGTTAAGAAAAAGGAGAAAAACATATAATTAAGGGGGGGAGACAAAGAATAAGGTAATTACAAAAGTAAACTACAGTGGTAATTAAGAAATGAAGTCATGGTCCATGGGATTTCTAGAACTTGAACTGGAGAGAAAATTGGAGTATAATTACACTAAAAGAAAATGCTGTAAAGATAGAAGTATATTTTAACTTGTAGCTTAATTTTTAAACATCTCACAAAAAGTAAATAAATGTTGCTTTTTGGTAAGTAGTATATATTACAAAACAATTTTGGTAAGTAGTATATATTACTTGTTTTATAGAAACACGTGTGACTAGGTTTTTGATTGTTAAAAATTTATACTTTAGCCCTTTTAATTTTGATATGTCTATGATTATGAGAAAAATACAGGCAGAACTAAAGTATTCTGAGTTGTTTCTAAATGTCTGAGTTTCAGAAAATTGATAATCATATATAATTACATGACTGTGTAAAATGTCACATGCTAGTAGTGGATACTCATGCATTACTCAGCTGTTGCCAGTAATGGTTCATCACTGTCACCCCTAAACTCAGGCATTTACAAGTATGCATTTATTCTCACAATCACAGATCCATATATCAACTCGAGTCTGGCACAGAGGCTAGACTCTGGGTCAAGGTACAGATCAAGGTACAAGATCTACTCAAAGCCAAGTTCCTATTAAAGGGGATTACCTGCTCCCAAGTTGTATAATCCCCACAACCCAGGCGTATTTCACATTTCTGCTCACTTTGTCTGCTTCCATTTGGCCTGATCAAGTCACACGACTGAATTTAAAGCCAAAACACTGTGGCTACCATGAGGCCTTGACAAGAATGTAGATGTGTTTTAAAAATTACCTTTTAAACTTCATATACACACACATGCACAATCTTCAGAAAGTTCACAGAAAATGAATACTTTGAAAAAGACTGTATAGATTTAAGAATGAGGTATTTATAATTTATATGTACAGGCAATGTATACATAGCTATAGGTGCTATATTATGTGTTTTTTTGCAGCTGTATATTTACTACTACAACTTTTGTGTGCATGTTATCAATTGCTTACTTTTAAAGTATGTTTATGTGTAAATATGTCTGTATATGTATATAAAACTGGACATTCAAAATGTGCTCATAATCATAATAAATAAAATATTTCTGACTGCTAGTTTTTGCTACAAGCATTCTTTATTATGGTTTTTAATTGTTTTTTTTGTATTTTGTTTTAGCATTAGGGTTAAGCTCAACATAGGGTTAAGCTAAAATTAGAACTTCCTGCATATATCAGATTTTCTCCACTACTTCTAAACAAGACATGTGATTCAGAGATAGTTGCAACAAGAATCTACAGAGAGAAAAGGAATGAAGTAAAAGGGAAGAAAGGGTAAAAACAGAGGGGTTAAGGAGAGTTAGTATCTGTGTTAAACAATGATAAAGTAACAGCAAGATCATGAATGCTTTTTGGCTTCATCTATACCCTAGATATTCTGCCACTTTTCTTCCCTACCCTCATTGTCTAAGGACAGACTTGTTGGAACTGAGTTAAATACTTACGGGAAGTTTTGGTTAAAATAATCAGTTGATCGTTTCTCGGCCTTTTGGCTAAGATCAAGTGTAGTAAAATAATCAGTTATCTGGTGGATACACAATCCCTTTGAATATCTTCATAGAAGACCTGATGTGCATTTTAGCACAACTCTTTAGAAATTGTCAGATGTGTTACAATAGGTGATTTGGAGATGGTGGACTAATGTAGGAATTATAGAAAAGTTGGATTACAATCCAGTGGTTTTAGAAATGGATAAAGAATGGTGTTCTGAGCAGGATAATCCTGTACAGCTCTCTTCAATCTATGCTTATAGCATATGCCCCACACTGTCTGTGAATGTCGAGGCTTTTCTGTCTATTCTGCCCTGGATGTATCTCTTAACTCTAAGAGTAAGGATTGCTAGCAGTGCCTCTGCTGCCTAAACCTTAGAAACAGCAAGAGGGTGTACGGCCTATTCATTTGTTGGTTTGGGTTAGTATTTTTCTCTTGGCAACAAAACTGTTTATCTTGAACTACTAAATATGACTGAAAAGCCAAATGTATGCATTTGTGGAACACAATAGCGACTACATGCAGTAGTCTTTTGTCATTATAATAAATCCTCAGACTCATTACAAGGGAACAACAGCTTTTGCTGAATAAAGGTGGCAGTGCATTTCAGTCACTGCACAGCAGCATGGTTAAATCTTCAAAGCGTATTATTGAAGGAAAAAAAAAAGCAAGGCACAAAAATTCATTATATAAAATTTAGAAACAGGCAAAACTAAGGATAGGAGCTGAATACTATTAACAACAGTAAGGAAATGATTACCACAAAAGGTAGGATGGAGGCAGACAGAAGACTGCAGGTGGGAGACCTGCTGGATCCTGGACTTTCTGTGTTAGCTTCATAATCATTCTGCACATTTGCATTATAAACATTTTTGTATAGGTGGGTTGTAGTTTTTAGTTTAAAAATTTACATATGAGAAAGCTAGAGCAAAGGAAAAAGCCAAGAAATAAACAAGATTTTTCTCTAAACTTACTGCTTAAAAGGCCAAACAAAAGTTACTGTAATAATTAACAGAATCTGAAATGGGTCAAGGGAATTATTTGTACAATATGATCATATTTTCTTGTCTCAACATATATTTATATATCTAATATTATATTCAGTTACAGATTAGTTCATATTTATTTTCTGAGAGCCAGAGTCTTCAGTATGAATTCTTGATTTAGAAAGTAGATTTGTAGACCACTTTGGGAAATTGACTAGTGGCCTTTTAGTGATGCACTCTTAGATTTGGTCCTATACTGTGAGTTTTGATGTATTTTCTATATTGTGAATTTTATTTTTATGTTCAGTAATGATTATTGCAACATTTGATTTTCATTTCCCTCGTGTTACTCTAAGTTCAAATTGAGTAATGTATTTACTTACAAATGTTACAGTTTTAAAAATTTTATTCCAATCAAATATGAAAAGCTGTTTTAAATTTTTAACAACAGAAGTAAAATGCTGACATTCAGTCTCTTAATCATAAAACAGCTATTTTAAATAGATTCAAAGGAATTAAAATTATAAATACTTATGAAGCAAAAATATTCTTAAGGATAGATATTGAATGTTTTTGTTTTTCCTAATTCTTTTCAAGGATTTGTTTAACTTTAGACTTTCATTCTGTTCCGCAGTTTTCCACTCTTATAATTCAGCCATAAAATGCTTTGGCTCAGCAAAGTATGCGTTGGTTTTATTTATTATTCAAATCTATGCAGAATGATTAATTAGACAAGTTAAATTTAAACTACTCTTTAATACTTGGTATCAAATTTTGCTTGAAAAACAAAAACAAGAAATCTTCCCCCCTCAATTTGTTTTTATGATGTTAAACATAAACATTAATCTATTTATGGTACTGTATAGTTGCCATTCTAAACATATTAATTAACATAAGTCAGCATTATTTATTCTTTATGAAAATATTTATTAAAATATTGAGCTGAATAGTGTATCTAATTACAAAAATAGTATTTAGCAATCTGGATTATTTTTCTAAGGAATTTACTTAACTCTGATAGTATTAGTTATTTTGACTTTTAAGTTTTTCTCTGTGTTTATAAAAAGTGCATTAGATTTAAAACACACACTATTTCCTAATTTACCTTTCTACACTGAGTGGTAGAATATTAAAGAACTGACATGACTAGCATGTTGTATTTAAGCTTCCCTTTGCTGCTTGCTGCACATATAACAATGTTGTTCTTTCTTTGACACAGACCCAGACAAAGGCTGAGGGTAGCAAGGAAGCAGACAGCACGCCTCCAGTAGTGGCCCCCGCCTGGCTCCAGGCTTTGTAAACAGAAACATCCCAGGCTCCTACAAGGCAGACAGCCGCCCCGATCTGATCTGCATTCAGGATGTGCTTGCTTGTACAAGCCCAGCCATTGCACACAGGCCTACATAACAGTGTTTACATTTGGCTGAGAATTTAACAGAGAAAAAGAACTAATAGGGAATGAAAAGAAAGTTTTATTAGAGCAAGAGGAATAAAATATTTGAAGTATAGTATATACCCAAGTATAGCATATGTGAAATTTTTAAAAAAGATTATTTAAAAGAAACAACAAAAATTAGGAGGTTTTTTTTTTTTTTTTCAGTTTCAAGGCCTCTTGTGTTACATACATATGTGGATACACATAGAAATATTTTTTCCTGGCAGTTTTAAGGGATCTCATATTTTTAGACCACATGACATATCCCAGAAAGTTTTAAATTCATAATGTTTAATCCTAGGTATGATTTTTAACATACTGAAAAAATCTAGTTTAACATTTTTATCCTCTTGATTACATGACGTAATAACTCATTTCAGAATGAGTTAATAAGACTGTTGGCTTCTTGGGATGGATTTGAGAATGAAAGCAATGAATTCTGAGCTTCTAAAACATATAAAAGATGTATTCTGAATTTTGGAAATAGAAGAACCTTAAAAGCCATTTAGTACAACTACTTTCTGCAGTTTAATGTATTTTAATAATAGACCTACAGAAACTGGACAGCAGACAACATCAAAAACGTACTCATTGTAGGCACTCAGGAAAGGACAATGGGTGAATGGGATTTACTGCATGATAAAATCCTTCAAATACCATTTAATTGCTGTCAATAAGAAATGTACTTTAAAAAAAATCTAAATGCTGGTATTGTTTAGAAAAATGTAGCAGATTTATTTATAGTTGTTATGAAGTTGAACTGTTGAAACTTGTTCACTGAAGTATTTTAACTTGAATTGATGCTGTGTTTCCCTGAATTTATACTGAAAATTTACATGAAAATGAGAAAGCAGCTACCTGTTAACTTCTGTGTGCTGTTTTTTTTCCTACTTCTAACTATACTTTCGTTACCTTTTGATCCTATTGGGGGATGGGAGGGAATTAATGGTCGCAACTGCTCTTAGCAGGACAGAATTTTTTTTCCCCCCCCAAGGAATGAAATGAGAATAACGAAATGGAAGAGAATGAAATACTTTCCATCACAGTGGATTCTTAAACATTTTCTCTAGAAATGTAGTATACTAGCTGGTTTCCTTCTGGTATAATTACTGTATATTTGGCTTAGCTACTACATGACTTGCTATCTACAGAGAGGCTAATCAGGTAGGTTTCTCTTGCCTTCTGCAAACATTACTGAACCCTGGACATGATCTGTTTTGAAGTCCTGGGCAGTTTCTCATACCAGATGCCAAAAGGGAAGTTTGCCAATCAGTAAACTACCGATAAGATCTAATTTTCCAGAGTACTGCTTACTAGACCTGTAATGATGAGGTTTCTGGAACTTTCTTGTAGAACATACTCTCTCTCTTTTTTTTTTTTTAAAGATTTATTCATTTTTTATTACAGCCAGATATACACAGAGGAGGAGAGACAGAGAGGAAGATCTTCCGTCCAATGATTCACTCCCCAAGTGAGCCGCAACGGCCGGTATGCACCGATCCGAAGCCGGGAACCTGGAACCTCTTCCGGGTCTCCCACGCGGGTGCAGGGTCCCAATGCATTGGGCCGTCCTCGACTGCTTTCCCAGGCCACAAGCAGGGAGCTGGATGGGAAGTGGAGCTGCCAGGATTAGAACCGGCGCCCATATGGGATCCTGGGGCTTTCAAGGCGAGGACTTCAGCTGCTAGGCCATGCCGCCGGGCCCGAACATACTCTCTTATGAGTGATTGCTGTAAGCAATTGGATTGGTGCTAGACCATCCACTGATCTTGAGGCAGTGTGTTTCCTGTGAGCCATGATATAGGGATCTCCTTACTTCTTTCGTTTTGCTTTGGAGCTCAGCAAACTAGAGGAGATGCTGTTGGTTTATTTTAGGGATACAGAAGTAAGGGTCTGGAGACAAGTATGTAGCTTACTGGTTGGGACACAGTTCCACGTCAGAGTGCCTAGATTGCTTGCCCAGCCCTTGGCTCCTAACTCCAGCTTCTGTTACTGCAACTTCAGGAGGCTATGGTGATGACTCCCAGAGGGGAGACCTGGTTTGAATTTCTGGCCCTTGTCTTGTGGGCATTTGGTAAGTGGAAATCACAGGCAGGGGCTCTCTGTATCCATTAAGTAAGTAAGTAATTTGAAAATATCTTTTAAAAAGTTAGAATCTAGGGCCTGGCATGGTAGCCTAGCACACGCCTGGAACCCATATGGGTGCCTGTTCTAATCCTGGCAGCCCCACTTCCCATTCAGCTCCCTGCTTGTGACCTTCACTCTAAGACTTCCCCTCAGATGCTCAAGTTCCCTATGTAAAATAATATTTGTTTATAACCTCTGCATATCTTTCCATATACTTTAAATCATCTCTAGAATATACTTCTAATACGTAGTACATGTAAATACTATTCAAATCACTGTTTTATACTGTATTGATTAGGGGATAATGACAAGGTACCATGCTGTACCATGCTGAGTACGGCTACAACTATTGTAGGCTTAACTGTGTAGTGTACAAATGAGAGAAGTGAACTATGCTCAGACAAGTGCTGGACAAAGGAATGAGGGTTTGTGAAATGGCTAATGGAGACTCAGAATGGTGCTCAATGTGATAAATTCAAGTTTTGCTTTTTAAAACTTTATGGACTATAGTAACTGAATATTTTCAATCTGATGTGTAGCCCACTAGTGAAGAACCTGTGGGAACAGAGAGCTGACTGTATAGGTTTTGGTACTATTTATGGGTCAGGCATCTACTAGGAATCTTGGAACCTATCCCCTACATGTGAGGACTACTGATTTTGACAGTAATGATAAAGGAACATTAGCGAGCATTATGAAATATTTGTAGCTATCTTAGATAATCTATGTTGTTTAATTTTGTATATCCATGTTGAAAATGAATTTTTAAGGGCTTATCAAATTGTAAAATGAATTATGTGTTGTTAATGAGGTAAAATGACATGGAATTATTCAGGTTAAAATAGTGGTTAGTATATTTACAATGTGTGCAACTGTAATCTGTATCTAGTCCCAAACATGTTCATCATTGCACAGGGGAAATTTTTTATTTAAAGATTTGTTTTATTGATTTGAAAGGCAGAGTTACTCAGAGCAATAGAGATCTTCTGTATGCTGGTTCACTCTCTAAATGGCCACAGCAGCCAGGACTGGCCAAAGCCAGGAGCTCCTTTCTGGTTTCCTGTATTGGGTGCAGGGAACCAAGCACTTGGGCCATTTTTTGCTGCTTTTCTGGGCACATTAACTGAATCAGAAGTAGAGCAACTGGGACTCAAGCTGGCATCCATTTGGGCTACCAACATTATAGTTAGCTGACTTGTTATGATACAAAGCTGGCTCCACAAGGGAAATTTTTTATCAAATAGTTACTCTATGCCTCTTCTACGATCCCTGGCAACTACTTGTGTGTTTTCTGTCTCAATAGATTTGTCTATTCAGAATAGTGTATAGTTATTGAATCTACAGTCTTTCCTATATCCTTTGTATGGATGTCTGTGTCTGTGTTTTATTTGTCCATTCAACAGTTCATGAACATTGGTGTTGCCTCCCCTTGCTGTGATGAGTCGTAATCCTATGAATACTCATTAAAGCCCTGTCCCGCCTCTGATATGCCATTGAACAGTCAGCATCTTCATTGCGTGAAGGAGGATTTATTTACCTTTCCAGACCCTGAGTTTCCTAAGACAGAATTTACCCTCTGTCACATAGCTGACCCTCCGTCACATAGCTGTGCCCTCTGGTACAGTCTTGATGTAGTGAATGCAAGAGGCTTGCATTGCTGGAACTGCTTCTCTGGAAGATTTGGTCATTCTGTTTGGTTTCCTCTTACCTCATTGGAAGTTCTTTGATTTTGTTTAAAATCTCTTCCTCCTCAGGAATCAGCTTAGTCCCTTCATGGCCATTTGGGGAGTGAAGCAGCATATGTGACCCCTCTCTCTGTCTCTGCCTCTCCTCTGTCTTTAATTTTGCTTTTGAAATAAATCTTTTTAAAACTGTGATTCCAAATCTGTAGGCTTAAATGCTGTGCTGTCCTGTCCGTGCTATTTCATGATATATGCTTTATATCTTGTAATTATAGGAACACAAGAAATAAATATTTCAGTGTTCAATGGTAGATAAATTTTATGTGTAGAACCTATATAAGTAAAATGCTTTTAGCCTTCTGGTTAAGGTCACAGGTGAAGTACATATAATTTGCAATCATCACAAATTGATTATTTTTTCATTTGCTTAGTGCAAAAAATGTTACTGATTGTATTACATATTGATACAGCTGTTCTAAAGGGTAGTCTGTTGGTATTTAACAAAATGTTTTTAAAATTGTTTTTTTAAAATTTGCTTTTAGGTCCACCTCATTCATTTCATCGAGATGAGACGATAATCATTGCTTTGGCATCAGTCTCTGTGTTAGCTGTTTTGATAGTTATCTTATGCTTTGGATACAGAATGTTAACAGGTAAAAGAAAAAAACATAGCCACTATTTGTCCTATTATTTTCTAACTATGCTGCCTAATCAATTTATTTCTCCTTTTAAAAATTGCCAGACTGGGGTGAGTGTTTGGCTTTATGCTTAAGATGCCACTGTCCCATGTCAGTGAACTTTTGTATGTAATACTTGGGTTTGATACCCAACTCTTGCATCTGACTCCACTTGGATTCCTGGCACTCAGATTCGAGGCTTGGATTATTCCTGCTGTCCTTGCACACCACCTCTCAAGGGATTTGGGAAGTGAACTGGTTGATAGGTTCTAACTCTCCCTTTCCTTCTCTCTCTCTGCCTCCTCCCACTAGGCCCTCTGGATAAACAAACAGTTATACTAACCACATAAAGGAAAAAAAATCTCTTGCTATATTAGCTCCCATCCTTATTGCTAACAAACATTTTTAATGAAAAGTTTCAGACTTTCACAAAATACCAACCACTGAACTTCAACAGTCATCATGATATTTTTCCATCATCTGTCACTGTCTCCTGTGCCATACAGTTAATTTGAATATCACAGATACTATCAATAAATAATCTACTGTCTTTGTGATGTAAGAACTTACAAAATACATAAACTTAATGCCATTTTCATATCCTAAAAATATAGCAGTAGTCCTCAGAATCATCATATGTCCAATTGGTTCTAATAAATTAGATTTTATGGCCCATTTAAGATCCTACAACCCATTTACTCACTTGGGTAAGTTTTATAAAACGTTGTTTAAAGGATTTTTAGGGGCAGGCTCTTAGGCTTGTATCCCATATCAGAGTCATTGAATTCAATATGCAGTTCCTAATTCTGACTTCTGATTCCTGATTGCAGCCACAGGAAGGTAGCATGTAATGCCTCTGGTCACTGGTTTTCTGCCAACTATGTGAATGATCTGGATTGAGTTTCTGGTTCCTGACATTGATCCTTGTACTTAGGACCATTGTGGACATTTGGAAAATGACCAGTGGATGAAAGTATTCTCTCTTTTGCTACCTCTCAAAATAAAGTTTTACAATTTTTCGTAAAATTTTTTAGTTCACTTATTTGGGAGACAGAGGAAGAGACAGAAAGACAAGGTGAGAGCACAAGCCAGTGAGCTGACTCCTATCTGTTGATTCATGGTTCATTTCCCAAATGCCTTCAGTGACCAGGACTGGACCAAATCCAAAGCTGATAGCCACAAACACTATCCAAGTCTCTCACCTGGATTGCGGCAGCTCCGTTACTTGAACTGTTATCTACTGTCTCCAAGGGTCTCCAATAGCAGGAAAACGAAGTCAGAGCCAGAGCCAGTGTTTACACCTAGGTGCTCTGATATGGGAGGCAAGTTCCTCAATAGGCAGAATAAATGCCAATCCTCGTTTTAAACTAAAACTAAATTGCAGAGGAAGCATCTCCTAAAGTTCTTACCTTCATGCAATTCCTTATTTATCTTTATAGATGATGATGATTAGTTAGTAATTTTCCTCCTATTTTTAATTAGGCATAAGTCTTGCCACGAGCCTTCTACAGCCCTTCTCTGAACTATGATAGTATAAAAAAAGATCTTAATTTTACAAAAGCCACACATATGTGACTTCTTTTTCCCATTTCTACAGGAGACCGAAAACAAGGTCTTCACAGTATGAATATGATGGAGGCAGCAGCATCAGAGCCCTCTCTTGACCTAGATAATTTGAAACTATTGGAGGTAAGACTGCTCTTGGACTACAGATTGTTGCTTCTGCTCGTACAGCCTATTTGAGACGATGACTTCATTAACTCATTTATTTATTCTATCTGTATTTATTATCAATTTTGTTCTGAGGACTATTTTAGGTATTGGGAATGTGAGAAACCCCACAGTTACACTCCTGCAGCTCATATGCCAAAGAGGGAGGTAAACAAATAGATAATGTAGTTTCAAGTAGTAGTAAGAGTCGTGGATGAAAAAACAAGAAAGTTATTAAACAAAGTAAATTTACAGAAAGAAATGACCATTACATGCATATCTAAAAATTATGGGGATAAAGACATGAAATTATGAGAAAAATGTGCCAACAAAAAGTCCATAGTAAATGCCCAATAAATATTCCTTATCTGAGCATATGTAGTATATTTTGTTGATACATATGGATATTACGTATTTATTTCATGTAATTTCTTTTTTTTTGGTAACATCACAAGCTATGTTAAAAGTCTTACCATGGGGCACGACTAGCACCCGGCCTGTTGTACTAACATCCCATTTGGATGCAATTCATGTCCTGGCTGCTCCACTTCTGATAAGCTCCTTGCTTATGGCCTGGGAAAGTAGCAGTGGTGGCTCAAGTCTTTGGGCTCCTGCAGCCACATGGGAAACCTGGGTGAAGCTCCTGGCTTTGCATTGGCTTAGCTCTGGCCATTACAACTATTTGGGGAGTAAACCAGTGAATGGAGGACCTCTCTCGTTTTGTCTTTCCTCTCTGTAAAATCTGAGTTTCAAATAAAAATTTAAAAAATTAAAAAATAAAAGTCTTATGGGGACAGTGTCATGGCTTAGTAGGCTTAGTAGGTTAAGCCTTAGTAGGTTCTGGCATCCCATAATGGCACTGGTTTGAGTCCTAGTTGCTCTGCTCCCCCCCCGCTTTTTTTAAGATTTATTTTTATTGGAAAGTCAGATATACAGAGAGGAGGAGAAACGAAGAGAAAGATCTTCTGTCCGCAAATTCACTCCCCAAGTGGCCACAACAGCCAGAGTTGAGCCGATCTGAAGCCAAGAACCTGGAGCTGCTTCTGGGTCTCCCACACAGTTGGCAGGGTCCCACGGTTTTGGACCATGCTTGACTGCTTTCCCAGGCCACAGCGGAGAGTTGGATGGGAAGTGAGGCCTCTAGGATTAGAACTGGTGTCCATGACTGATGAAATCATGATTCCTTGTGAAGGACTATACTACTGTAGCAACGTGGAGAAAATCTGTCAGAGGGTGGGAATTTGGCAGGCGGGGAGGGGCGGGATTCCAGTCTCTATGAAATTGTACCATAAAACTGAAAAATCCAAAATAAAAATTTAACAACAACCAAAAAAATAAGTGGTGCCCATACGGGATCCCAGGCAGGCAAGGACTTAAGCTGCCCCACTTTTTGTTTTTAAGATTTATTTTCTTTTTCTTTTTTTTTTTTAAGATTTATTTATTTTATTACAAAGTCAGATATACAGAGAGGAGAGACAGAGAGGGAGATCCTCCGTCTGATGACTCACTCCCCAAGTGAGCCGCAACAGCTGGTTGCACACCAATCCGATGCCGGGAACCAGGAGCCTCTTCCGGGTCTCCCATGAGGGTGCAGGGTCCCAAGGCTTTGGGCCATGCTCAACTGCTTTCCCAGGCCACAAGCAGGGAGCTGGATGGGAAGTGGAGCTGCCGGGATTAGAACCTGCACCCATATGGGATCCCATGCGTTGAAGGTGAGGATTTTAGCTGCTAGGCCACGCTGCTGGGCCCGGTTTATTTTATTTTTCATTACAAAGTCAGATATACAGAGAGGAGGAGAGACAGAGAGGAAGATCTTCCATCTGATGAATCACTCCCCAAGTGACCACAGTGGCCGGTGCTGCGCCAATCTGAAGCCAGGAACCTGGAACCTCTTCCAGGTCTCCCATGCGGGTACAGGGTTCCAAAGCTTTGGGCCATCCTCAACTGCTTTCCCAGGCCACAAGCAGGGAGCTAGATGGGAAGTGGAGCTGCCAGGATTAGAACTGGCACCCATATGGTATCCCGGTGCATTCAGGGCGAGGACTTTAGCCACTAGGCCATGCCGCCAGGCCCACTGGAACAGATATTTCAATCTAACTGTATTATACTGCAGCTTTTTAAAAGAATAGTCTGTAATTTAAATTTTAACCTAGACATAGTGAATGAAATGTAACAAACATCCTTAAGTAAATAATAAGTCTGTTTGAATAAAAAATAAGAGGAATTCTGAGCTAAAAATGAAGAGAATAAATCATAGTTTTGCTGATTCTTTGCATATTGAGTAATTTTTATTGTATCATTTGTGAATAGTATATTGTGAGAAACATGAACTCCTGAAGTGTTTGTTGTTTGTTTTAATAAACAGTTAACTTGACTGGAACCTTACGGCACACTGGTCTCTGGGACACAAGTTCAAATCTCAGTTCAGTTATTTCATCTTCAGATAGAGTGTTCCATGCATACACTGTTTCCTCACTCTGACTTTGTGCTTTTCAGGATTTTCTGTCTCACTTTCCAGCAGCTGTGGCTTCTCCAAATTAGGTCCTCTGGTTCCTAGGGCCAGAAACATTATGGATTTTCTGCCATAGTTTTAGCTGTTCTGAAGAGAGCTGATTTCAGCCATCCTCAAGCTAAAAGCCTTAGAAATAGATGGTTTGCCCCATGTCATTGTTTTCTTCCAAACCATATTGCCTTTTAGAATCTGCTGTTGTTTATTTTTCAATGCCTTTAGTTTGTGTGTGTGTGTGTGTGTGCGCGCACGTGCAAAATTTATAGATATGTGCAGGGGGCTGCTGGGCCCAGTAATTAATTACTTCCTCAATCATAACAGAAGCAGACTTTATTTAATGGTTTAGTAAACTATAAGCAATAAAGAGCTGAAGCATACTCTACTTATTTGTACTTCATTATTTAATAAGTTTAATTTGTCATCTATTGTATGAATTAATACCTTGCTTTCTTTAAAACAAACTTACAGCTAATTGGCCGGGGTCGTTATGGAGCAGTTTATAAAGGTTCCTTAGATGAGCATCCAGTTGCTGTGAAAGTGTTTTCCTTTGCAAATCGTCAAAATTTCATCAATGAGAAGAACATTTACAGAGTGCCTTTGATGGAACATGACAACATCGCTCGCTTTATAGTTGGAGATGAGAGGGTCACAGCAGATGGGCGCATGGAGTATTTGCTTGTGATGGAGTACTATCCCAATGTAAGTTCTTTATAGAAAGTAAATTGATAAATATTTGTTGATCATACTTTCTTTTCTTTAATCTGTATTGGAAAGTCAGATATATAGAGAGAGGAGGAGAGACAGAGAGAAAGATCTTCTGTCCGTTAATTCACTCCCCCAAATGGCCGCAACAACCGGTGCTGTGCCAATCCAAAGCCAGGAACCAGGAGCTTCTTCCAGGTCTCCCACGCGGGTACAGCGTCCCAAGGCTTTGGGCCGTCCTCGACTGCTTTCCCAGGCCACAAGCAGGGAGCTGAAAGGGAAGCGGGCCTACTGGGATTAGAACCAGTGCTCCTGGCATGTGCAAGGTAAGGACTTCAGCCACTAGGCTACTCTGCCAGGCCTAATCAGACTTTCAAGTTGACTACTTTAACATAGAATACTGCTGGCTTGCATACACTGGTCATTAATGGATTTGTAGTGAGCTAAGAAGCTCATGCTAGAATGAGAATTGACTGCATCATATACTAATTATCCTCCTCTGTCCCCGCTTGCCTCTCCTTTGGCAGCAAAACTTTCTACATAAGGAAGTAGTTCTCTGATTGGAATTTATAATGTGAGCTGTGTTGTTAGAGATCAACAATAGTTTGCAGATAAGCATTTTGAGTACTACAAATTGGCACAGTCATTCCTTGGTATCCACAGGGATGATTGGTTTCAGGACAACCTCTACCAATACTGGGCATACATAAGTCTTAAATGAGATAATATTTGTGTATGGACTATGCATATCCTTCCATATACTTTAAATTATCTCTAGGGCACTTAGAATACCTAGTACTATGTGAATGCTTTGTTACTAGATGTTGTGTTGTATTGTTTAGGTAGTAATGACAGGGAAAAAAGTCTATACCTGTCACACATATTCAGCATCAATCCAGATGATGGATCCAGGGGTGCAGGACTCTGAGATGCAGAGGGTGAACTATGTGTATACAAGTGTTTACAAAAGCCTTCTGTTTCCTACCTGCAAAACAAAACAGGGTGGTTGTATTTACACTGGTAAAAGATGTATTTTTTCTATCTTTTCAGAACATATTTACTTATTAGATAAAGGAAGAGAAAGGGTGGGTAGGGGGCAAAAGAGACTAAAAGAAAGTTTTCCACTTGCTGGTTACTCCCCGGATGACTGCAACAGCCAGGGTTAGACCAGGTTTCAAGACAAGAGGTGGGAACTTTATTTGGCCCTCCCAAGTGATGACAGGCGCTGTAGTGCTTAAACCCTCATCTGCTGCTCCTGAGCAGGAAGCTAGGTTGGGAGCAGAGCTGAAGACACTCTAGCTAGCATTCCAATATGGGATACAAGCATCCCAAGTGGCAGTGTAACCCACTGTGCCACAATTCCCATTCTGTTGGCTTGCTGGATCACTGAAGTACTTAAAGGAAATAATCATGCAAAATTTTTAATGTTGTAAATATAAAAATTGATGTTAAAATTTTCCTTTTCATCCTCTCCTGTATATATAGAAATGCCTTAGTAAAAGTATTTCAAGATTCTGTGATATAATAGTTCATTAGTTTTTCATGGAATTCTAACTAATGCAGATCCTTTATAAGATTTCTAACTTAACTTCTTTATGTGAAAGTAAGTTAATTCTACTTTTGGGGGGCATTTTTTCCCTCTGCCTAGGGATCTCTATGCAAGTATTTGAGTCTCCATACAAGTGACTGGGTAAGCTCTTGCCGTCTGGCTCATTCTGTGACTAGAGGACTGGCTTATCTTCACACAGAATTACCACGAGGAGGTAAGACAGTGAATGGGACATGAATGCTATTCCATTAGGTTCGAAATTCACAAAGGGAAGCTTGAATTATGTCTCCAAAATAAGGTATAATTGATATTAGAGATTTATTAATGGCAACTGTTTGATAAAACCAACATGAGAAAGAAAAGTATCTGAAATGTAGCAGAAATGTTAAGAACTTTAAGACTGTCAATTCTGATTATTCTCCTATCAAAGATATGTATGTGATCAAACTTAGGGATTAATTCTCTTGATTCTAATGGCTGTCTTCACATTTTATAGCCCATCATGGACCTTAGGTTCAGAAATTCTATGTAGGCAATTCTTTCCTTATATTTATCTTATTTAAATGAATTATAATGGAATAGTCTTCTGTTTTGATATCACATCTTTATTCCATGTGTTTTTAAAAATTAAAAACTAAATGTAGTTTTGTATAGGTTAATTAACTGGAATTATGTTTGGCCTAGCCTGTTGATGTGGGGAGGAAGAATTGACAGTAACTTCAGTAAGAAGGATTTTGGTTTTTTTGCAAGAACCTAGGGAAACAGTGTAGGATTGAGTTGACCATGCTATGGCATTACCAGGACCTGAGGCTCCTATGTTTCTTTTCCACCGTCCTTTATAAGGCTTTCATTTTAAAAATTACCTTATCATCCATCATGTTGAGTCCTAGGCAGCGGGAAGAAGGAAGAGGAAGTAGAAGACTTGTTCCCTTGTACCTGCAGCAGTTCCACTGCTTTGGTTGTTATTTACTTCCCAGATCTTGGTCCACACTTAGCTTCAACAGAAGCTGAGAATATGGATTTATTTGACGGAGTGTCTGGACACCTCGAACATACTAGGTCCAGTTGCTAGGTAGGAAAGGGAGAATGCAGGGTAGGGAGTCAGTGTTTGCCACTGTTTAGAAATGGTGATTGTTATTCCTTGTCAAAACTGTTATCTTCCTCAGTTTTCTTGCACATTTTTGCTGCTTGTTCTAAATCTCTTTATCAAACATTTGCTTTCTGACTTTATATCAGTATATACTTCATACCACAGGTGACCCCTAAATTAGGTTTTCTGTGACAATCTGTCCCTGTATTTTCTTAAGCTTTGACCCCCACACGACATTTTCCTGTCATACTGAAGCCCTGTCATCTTTTTTAGTCTCTGGCATTTCTTTAGTTACGAGAACATTCATGTACAATTTCTTAGATCTTTGTTCTGCTGTGTTATAACATTATCAGTTTTTCTAGCTGATGCTTCATATATAAGTCATTTCACCTGAATAATTTATCAGTTCATTTATCTTGCTTTTCCTGAATATAAAATTGACTTGTGTTACTGTCTTTGTCAGCAACTTGATGCACTTTCTTCAATGCTTTGCACATTAACCACTGGACTGTGTCCCTTTTCTCCTTCCTTTAGAAAGCTGGCTTAGCACAGAACTTAAAATATGCCAGTCTTTCTTTTTGAGGTTTGCAGGATTCAGCAAGGTTTCCAGTCAAAATTGGCTGAAAGCATGATTGCCATCAAAAACACGCATTTCTTTTAAACGGAGCTGTTAACTCTTTTTTCAGATCATACTGTCACTTGATTTTTTTTATCAAAGGAATCACTCTTTTTTGTCTAAATTAGCTAATGTAATCATCAGTTATCTTTTCAAAACTGAGTATCTAAAGACCACTGCATATAAAATATGTATAGTAGCTGCTTACATTTATGATTTTATTTACTTAAAAGTATTTTCTTGTATACTTTTTAAAGACTTATTTTCGTTTGAAAGGAAGAGTTACAGAAAGAGGAGAGACAGAGATCTATCTGCTAGTTAACTCCCCAAAAGACTATAATGGCCAGAGTTGGGCTGGTTTGGAACCAGGGGCCCTGAACGTCTTGCCATGTGGCTGCAGGGCTCCAAGAACTTGAGCTAGGAAGTAGAGCCTCTGAACTTGAACTAGTGCCATATGGGATGCAGGCACCACAGGTAGAGGCTTAGCTTGCTGCACCATGCACTGGACTCATGTACACTGTTTTAAAAATACTAAAAAGTGTTTATTCAGAAAATTAGATTTTCCCAGTGTGTTCAGATGTAACTTTTTTGTGTGAGGACTATAAATTTGGTAGTAAGGAATAAAATTATTATCTATTAATAATAATAATAAGTTGAACCTATTTACTTATCTATAATTAGTTCTCCCTATAAACTTTTTCTTACAGTAACAATAGTGCATGTTATTGCTAAAGAGAAATGTAATAAAAAAGGTTATTCAAACTACACCTGAAAATTAATGTTCAGTAGTTTGTGCAGATCCAGGTCCTTCTCTCTCTGTCTCTCTCTCTCTTTCTCTGTGTGTGTACAGAGAGTAAACACATACACTTACCAAGGTAAAAAAGATTATAGTGAATCTGAAGGAATTTAAAGGGGGAAAGTCATCTCTAAATGGCAGTCTCTCTCTCTCATTTATTTTCCCTTGTTTGTAATAGCAGAAAATACACTACCTTATGTTCCCTACTGCCTGTCTCACAGACTTCTTGCACATTCTTCTCGTTATTAACTAGATTTACTCTAAAGTATAAAATCTTTTACTTTGAATGTTGATTTGATGTTTTACATTGTACATTTTCTATTGTTTGCATACAATTTTGTATATAAATGTTAGCTTAAGATTATGCCACGTATACTTAGATCTGGTTTTATCAGAGGAAGAAATACAGGATTTGAAGATTGGAACAGGAAATGGATAAGGGAGAAAAATAAGAAACAAGTGAACTTTCACTTGAAGAAACTTGTTAACCATTATTTTTCTGCAAATTATACTGTTCATTGATTTTTTTAATATCAGAGGAATTTCTTTCCTGTGTTACAGTTTGTTAAATTGCAGTTTAATGTTCAGTAATTGAATAACATCGAAATACTGAGTCTACCTGTGCTATACAGTTTTTGTTTGTTTCCAGAAGTGTGGTTTTATTTAATGTTACATTGATACAGTTTCCTTATAGAGAGGGGGAAACAACATGGTGTTTCTTTATGAGAGCTGAAGTTAGATTCATTCTTTCATTCAGCAAGTATTTATTGTCTATTATGTTTCAGGTCTTTTAGATTCATGTGAAGTGTAATACTGTTCTGGTTCTGAAAAAAAACAGAAAATACTTGTGTTTTCCCAATTAATTGTAAAACCATTTCTAGTTAGATGCGATGAACTGAGGAGCTAAGAAACATGGCCAAACCATAGGGCAGAGCTGTGATGTACTGTAACAGGCTTGATTTGCAAAGCTACGGGAGAACAGTATAAGATTTATAGAAGAAGCTTTGGAGCCACATTAGTTTTCCATTGATTTGTTTTAAACAGGATGACTTTTTGGTGTTTATGCCAGACACTGCTTTCTGTATTATCTCCTATTGCTGCCCTGAAGTTAATAGAAAAAAATAGGTTGGTGTTAGAGTCCGAAGCAGCAGATTGTTTGCTGTTAGTTTCAGCTGAATGCCTAATGCTTTATTAACTGTATAGGTAGTGGGAATTATGTTATAAAATATATTAGAAAGTAGTAATAACCACTTTGAAGTTTTGATTCTTGTGTCTTTTGTTATTAGAAAATTAACGGGAAGAAAACTAACATTTCTTCTATATTCAAGTATTTTACTGTATTCATGTATTTCCTATTATCTAATATTTTTATTATTCCCCAAACAGATCATTATAAACCTGCAATTTCCCATAGAGATTTAAACAGCAGAAATGTCCTGGTGAAAAATGATGGTACCTGTGTTATTAGTGACTTTGGGTTGTCCATGAGGCTGACTGGAAACAGACTTGTACGCCCAGGGGAGGAAGATAATGCAGCCATAAGTGAAGTAGGTGTATACAAAATGTAGCTTTGAAATTATGAATTAACTACATTAAAAAAATGCACTGCTCAGCACAATTATCTCTATATTCCAGCTATGGAATATTGGAACTTGTAAAATTTGGAAATACCAAAACTATTGCATAAAGACCTTTGTAAATTTCATCTGTTTATTTTGGAAATCACTGTCACCCCCTTTTTTTCTTTTTTCAAAGTTTTTTTTTTTTTGTAATTAGAAAAACAGAGTGTCAAGAAGGGGAGAAGAATAGCAGTTTTTTTCATGTTTTGTTCACCCCATGAATGACCTCAATGGCTAGGTCTGAGCCATTTTGAAGCCAGGAGCCAGGAACTCTGTCCTGGTCTCCCACATAGGATGCAGGGGCTCAAATACTTCCACTGCTTTCTCTGGCACGTTAGCAGGGAGCTGGATAGGAAGAGTGACTAGACTCAAACTGTTCTAGTTCAAAATGTTGGCACCATAAGGAGGCACTTCACCCATGGTGCCACAATGCCAGTTTTTGCCAATTCACTCTTTTTTAAGATTATTTGAAAGGCAGAGCAAGAGAGGGAGAATGAATTAGTGAATCTTCATCTGCTAGTTCACTGTCCAATGGCCTCAGTAACAAAGGATGGCCCAAACCAAACCCAGGAACCTGGAATCCAGCTTTGCAGAGCAGACGGGACTTGGGATGTTGGTGTCAGAAACAGCAGCTTTTTTTTTTTTTTTTTTTTTTTAACATTTTGTTGTTGTTGTTGTTGTTGTTGGAAGGTAGATTTGCACAAAGACCTTCTACCCACTGGCTTACTCCCCAAATTGCCACAACTGCCAGAGCTAGCCAGATTAGCTGAGCTAATCTGAAGCCCAGAGCCAGGAGCTTTTTCCAGATCTCCCATACAGGTGCAGGGTCTCCAGGCTTACAATCAATTTCTATTGTTTTCCAGGCCATAAATAGGGAGCTGGATGAGAAGTGGAGCAACCATGACACAAACTGTGCCCATATGGAATTCCAGCACTTGGCGTTGAGGATTAGCCAGTTGAGCCGGTGCACCAGCTTCAGAAGCGGTAGCTTTATGTGTTGTGCTACAATGCCAACTCTCTTTTAAAGCAAGAGAAAAGTAACCAGTGCCCACCTTGTGACACGCAGGTTAAACTATCAGTTGCAACATTTGGCATGCCCTGTGAATGTTGGTTCAAGTCTCAGCTGCTCCACTTCCAATCAAGTTCACTGTTAGCTTGCCTAGGAAATCAACAGAACATGGTCCAAGTGCTTAGGCTCTTGTCACTCACATAGGAAACCCTGATGGAGTTTCTGGTTCCTGACTTTAACTTGGCCTGTTCCTGGGGAGTGACTTGGAAAACAGAAGAGTCTCATCCTCTGTGTGTTTGTGTGTGTGTGTGTGTGTAAATAACTCTGCCTTTCAAATAAATAAATAAATCTTTTAAAAAACACATAAAATTATTAAGTTTAAGATAAGGCAGTACATCTTCCACCATTAGTGTAAAACATATCCTTCCCAGGGTTGGTGCCGTGGTGCATCAAGCTAATCCTCCACCTGCAGTATCGGCATCCTATATGGGTGCTGGTTTGTGTCCCAGTTGCTGCACTTCCCATCCAGCTACCTGCTTATGGCCTGGGAAGGCAGAGAGCATGTTTCCCTAGTCCTTGGGGGCTTGCATCCATGTGGGTGATTTGGCAGAAGCTCCTGGATCTCAGCTTTGTATCAGCTCTGCTCTGGTCATTGTGGGCATATGGGGAATGAAACAACAGAAGGAAGTTCTCTCCCTGTAAAATTTGCCATTCAGATTTTCAAATACAAATAAATAATAAATGTTTTTTAAAGTTTGAGAAAAAAGAACATACCCCTTCCAATTTTTTATCTCTCTGTTTGTCATTTAGTCTTCCAAATGAATAAATAAATCATCTTAAAGAGAGAGAAAAACAGATGGACAGAAATAGATCACTGGTTCACTCTCCAGATCCTTGCAACAGCCAGGAACTTAATCCAGGGCTCTTACATGGGTAGCAGGGATCCAACGATTTGAGCTTTCACCTGCTACTTCCCTTGTGGGGCGTTAACCTGAAACGAGTCAGGAGTGTAGCTGGAACTTAAACCCAGGCACTCTGAGAAGGTATGCAAACATTCCAAGGGGCATCTTAAATGCTATCCCAAACCCTTGCCCCTCCTAACCGTTTTATATATTGGTACACATAGGGATGTCTGTCTTACTCATTTTAATTTATAGTATTCACTAAAATAGATTTACCACAGTTTAATTATTCAGAGAAGGCATTTACAGAAAAAAAATTGAATACGAAGGCTCAATGACATGCTTTGGGTCCATGACTAAAGTTTATATATGTAACTTCTGATCTAATGTCTACTACCCTTTATAACATGCTCTATTTTGATTCTGAAAAATATCACTAATTATTAGGTTGGTACAATCAGATACATGGCACCAGAAGTGCTAGAAGGAGCTGTGAATCTAAGGGACTGTGAGTCGGCTTTGAAACAAGTAGACATGTATGCACTTGGATTAATCTATTGGGAGATATTTATGAGATGTACAGACCTCTTCCCAGGTAAGAACTGCTCTCAGAAGTTCACATATTTTGAAGTGTAGCAATTTTATCTTATTTTTTATTTATATTAATATAATTTCTGTGCAATAATCTTTGTTCTTTCACTTAAACCTTTAGTTTATTGCCATCTAGTGTTCAGAAACATATGCTGAAGGATGTAAATCAGAAAGTTGCTTTTTGTATTTTTGTGGGTTTTTTTGTTTCTTTTGTAAAGATTTTTTTTTTATTGGAAAGTCAGATTTACAGAGAGAAGGAAAGAGAGAGAAAGAGCCTCCAGCAACTCACTCCCCAAGTGGCCAGAACAGCTGGAGCTGAGCTAATCTGAAGCCAGGAGCCTTGTCTGGGTCTCCCACGCAGGTTCAGAGTCCCAAGGCCCTGGACCATCTTTGATAGCCTTCCCAGGCCACAAGCAGGGAGCTGGATCGGAAGTGGGGCTACCGGGATTAGAACTGGCCCTCATTTGGGATCCCAGTGCGTGTGATGCGAGGACTTTAACCGCTAGGCTACTGCACTGGGCCCTATCAGTGAACACTTTTTACTTCCTGCTTCCTTTCTTTCCTTTTTCTTTCTTTTCTTTCCTATTCTTCATTTATTCCTTTTCAAGAACATTCAACATTTATGAATGCTTATTTGATGAGGCTTACTTGAAATCATCAAATGTATTCATAGGGTATTTTTCATTGTTAGAATTACACCACTGTTATATAAAAGCTTTAACTACAAGTGGATTACATTTTTTTGTGGTGCTCTTGCTGTACAAAATGGTTCGACATGTAGTCTCTTATAGGAATAATATCAATGAAAGGATTCAGCTTTGGGAAAATTTATGAAATTAAGCTAGTTAATGAAAATATTAATAGTGGTATTGGACTGTTTTACTTTAAAGACATTAAACATTAATTTATAATTCTAAAGTATAATCAAGTAGGATAGCGATTATTGGGGACAACATTGTGGTGTAGCAAGTTAGGGCAGTGCCTGCTATGCCAGCTTCCTACATGGGTGCAAGTCTGAGTTGTTTCTTCGCTTCCAGTCCAGCTGTCTGCTGATTAGGAAAGCAGTGGGACTTGGCCCTAACGGCTGTGCTTGTACACACATGTGGATGACTACAAATTGGCTCAACCCTGGCTGTCATGGCCATTTGGGTAGTGGTCCAGCTTGTGGAGGACATCTCCCTTTCTCTGAATCTGCTTTCAAGTAAATGAATAAATGTTTTTTAAAATATGATTATTGAGATCGATAAGGATAAATCACTTGTTATTTAGAAGTAAATGTTTTCCAGAATATTAAAAATACCATTCTGTGTTGAGGGGTGGGAGTTAGGGGGGGAAATCCTAAATAAAAATTAAATTAAATTTTGAAAAATGCCAGAATGGCATTTTTCTGAAAGGAATAATTGCCATAGTATCACAAATATCCTATGATTAGAACTTTGATCCCGAGTTTTTTTTTATTTGAGTATCCAGGATGTTTGTTGTATAAGCATGTCTAATTAAAAGGTTTCTTTCATCGGATTTAGTGCATGTCAGCAGCATTTTAAAAAATTTTATTTAAAAAGTGACTATTGCTTTTAATCTGTTAAACAAAAAACAGTGTCGGATGTTTGAATAAGAGAAAATAATTAAATCTTGTTTGCAGAGATTGCTTCAGTAGATGTGTAGAACAGAATCAAAATAGAAGGGCAAAGGACCAGTAGGTTAAGCTGTCTCTAACAGCATTGACATCCAGTCCTGGAGCGCTGATGTGCATCTTGGCCGCTCTCCTTCTTGTCCAGCTCCCTGCTAATGCACTTGGGAAGGCAGCAGAAAATGGCCTGAGTGCTTGGATCCTTGTCACCAACAAGGGTGACCAGGAAGTGCTCCCGATTTCACTCTGATCTAGATTTGGCTGTTTTGGGAATAATCCAGCACAAGGAAGATCCCTCTATGTCTCCCCCTCTCTGCTGCCTTGCCTTTCAAATAAATGAACAAATCCTTAAATAAAAAATAAAATAGAGGAATCATAGTTAGGTGTGGCCATTAAGACACTGCTTAGAACAGGTGGTATCAGAATGCCTGAGTTCACTTCCAGCTCCACTTTTGATTCCAGACGCCTGCTAATAGACTCCCTGAGAAGCAGCAGAGTAGTTTCTATGGAATAGAGAAGACAGAAATCATATTGCTGAGGTATAGGAAGAAAAAGTATTGAGAAAGCCCAGGCTGGGGATATAGTGCATTCTTATATTCTAACAATGACAGAGAAGCTGAAAAGAATTCAAGCATGTAGGCCAGCGTTCCTGCTGAAGCACTAGCATCCCACATAGTGTCAGTTTGTGTCCTGACTGCTTTACCTCTGATGCCGGTCCCTGCTTCTGGCCTGGGAAAGCAGCAGAGGACGTTCTAAGTCCTTGGGTTTCTGCACCCACAAGGAAGTCTTGACAGAAGCTCCTGGCTCCTGGCTCCTGGCTTTGGATCACTTCAACTCTGGCGGTTGTGGCTATTTGAGCAGTAAACCAGCAGAGGGACAACCTCTATCTTTTCTTTTTCTCTCTCTAGTCTTTCAAATAAAAATAAGCATCTTGAAAAAAATAAACACAGAACTCGCATAAATATATTGCTAAATGTAGAGAGTAGCATGTAATAAATATAAAATTCTTCCATTGTATTTTATAAGTATCAGAAGCTCTCATCACAGTTGATTGTTTATTAACAATAAACAAGATTATTAGGCAATAGTAGAATAATTAAGGATATTTTAAAATTCTTGACCTAAATACCACTTGGGAAGAGGAATTTTTTGAAAAATCAACATGTTAATTTTTTAAAAAAGATTTTACTTTTATTGGAAGGTCGTATATACAGAGAGGAGGAAATACAGAGAGGAAGATCTTCCATCTGCTGAGTCACTCCCCAAGCTGCTGTAATGGCCGGTGCTGAGCTGATCTGAAGCCAGTGGCCTGAAACCTCTTCCAGGTCTCCCACATGGGTGCAGGATCCCAAGGCTTTGGGCCGTCCTGGACTGCTTTTCCAGGTCACAGCCAGGGAACTGGACGGGAAGTGGGGCTGCTGGAAATAGAACCGGCACCCATGCAAGGCAAGGACTTTAGCTGCTAGGCTACCACACAGGGGCCAACGTGTTGATTCTTGTCAAGTGGTCATTATCATAGAAATTTTGTGACATTTGTTACGGTCTGGCTGTATGATGACATAAGACATGATAACTATTCATGCCACTTATTTATATGGGTGTTTATTTAACTAGATCTTAGATTTGCCTGTCATTTGCGCCATTCTGTCTCCCTGTGTAGCTTCAGAGTCAAGACAATTTTCAAATATTAAATATATATTATAAATATGATAACTTGTTTTTCCCTCAGCTAGAAGTCTTTTTAAAATTCCTGCCTCTCATTGAAACTAACCTTGGATCTATCAATAAATTATTGAGATTCACATAAGGAAAGCATTTACTAATAATGTATTAAACCTGCATCAGGGTCTTTGGGATTTCAAGGTGTGCCTGAAAGGGTTTAATATGTACACATCAGAATTATCCACTTTTACTCTATTATTTATGATGATTGGAAATTGTATTCTGTTTTTACAAATATACAGGTGAATCTGTACCAGAGTACCAAATGGCTTTTCAAACAGAAGTTGGAAACCATCCCACTTTTGAAGATATGCAGGTTCTTGTTTCTAGGGAAAAACAGAGACCCAAGTTCCCAGAAGCCTGGAAAGAAAACAGCCTGGTAAGAAGAATACAAAATGATTCAAAAGAGGGCTTCAGAACTGAACATGATTTAATGTTTGATGCAAAAAATAAACTTCATAATGCTAATAATTGTCTACAAACATCAAACACTATTTAGAGAGACTAATGATATGTCTAAGGGTTGTCAGATTGAATAGCAGCTGACTTTAACATATTGATAGTTGAAACGTTATTGAAATTCCATCCTCTTCTTTTTATAACATTGCTAATAATATTGTTAAGCAGTTCAGGCTTACATATTCAGTGACAGAAATTTAGGCTACACCTAAAAGAGGCCACGCTGCAACCTGTGAATTCTGCTCATTAGAAATAGAGTTCAAATAATGAAATATCTGTAAAGGTTCCTGCAATTTGAATACATTTTTTTACACCACTGAAAATATCTTACATACATTTGTACACATAAACATTCATATTTTTTGAAGATTTTTTTTATTTTGAATTCAGAGTTACAGAGAGAGGAAGAGATACAAGAGTGATCTTTCATCCTCTCGTTCACTCCCCAAATGGCTTAAATAGCTGGGGCTGGATCAGGAGCTTCTGTGGGTCTTCCAGGTGACAGCAGAGACCCGAAAGCTTGAGCAGTCTTTCATCTTTTGCCAGGTGTGTTAGCAGCAAGCTACACCAGAAATGGAGCAATCGGGGTTGAACTGGCACCCCTATAGGATGCCAGCATTGCACACTGGCTTAATCCATTACATTACAACATGTGCCCCTCAGATAATTTTTGAAATATTTATTTAGCAGAGTGACACATGGGGAGGGAGGGAGAGAGATTGAAAAGGATAAAGAGAGAGATTCCACCTGCTGGTTCACTCCCCAAATAGCTGCAGTGGCTGGACTTGGGCCAGCTGGAAGCCAAGAGTCAGGAACTCCATCCGCGTCTCCCATAGGGATTATAAGGGCCCTCATCACCTGCTTTGCTAGGCACATTAGCATGAAAATGGAATATGGTATCATACTTACATAGGATTCCATCATGCTCACATGTGATGCTGGCTTTCAAAGAGCTAGCTTTATCTGTTGAAGCACAAACCAAGATTTTTAGTATACAAATAAATCATTTTTGGTTTTCCTTTTTTTTTTAATAAAAAACAATTTCATGTGTTTTACAAATACAGTTTTAATAACATAATATTTCCCACTTCACCCTTCATCCCTTGCTGTCATCCTCACTCCTTGTTCCTTATTTTTCTTTAAATTTTACAATGATGTACTTTTAATTTGCTAACACAGCTCAGCCCTCCACTAAATAACAACTTCCACAAGTAGTGAGTGAAAAAACAAACCTGTTCCTCAGGAGTAGATACAGGGCTGTAAACAATAGTCCAATCTCAAAGTACAGATTTTATGCATAGACGTTTTTTATACTCTGTAAATTGAAATTACCACAAATCAAGGAAAGCATAGGTATTCGTCTTTTTGGGATTGGCCATTTCACTGAGTATAATGATCTCCAGTTGCATCCACATTGTTACAAAGACAGGCTTTCATTTTACATGGCTGAGTAGTATTCCATTATGTATATTTAACACAATCTCCTTATCAAGTATCTGGGTTGATTCCATATCTTAGCTATGGTGACTTGAGCCACTAAGAACATGAAGATTAAAATCACTCTTTCATATTGCTTGGTTTCATTCCCTCTGGGTAAGGTTCCGGGAGAGGTGGGGATACCTAAGTCATATGGCAGCTCTATTTTCAGATTCCTGAGGAATATTCATTCTGTATTCCATTATGGTTTTACTAGTTTACATTCCCCATCGTCAGTGTACTGTGGTACTTTTTATGCAACATCCATAAATTTCTTGATGGTGAGAAAGAAATGAAAAAAGTAATTAAACGATTAAATAATTTTGTTATATATTTTCACATTTCAATTTTAGATTCTCTTGGAAAGATTAGAATATATTCATTCTGGATCCTGACAGTTGTTTTCATTTCAGAGAAGGACTACATACACATTACCTATTTTCATACAAACTTTTTTTAAAGATTTATTTATTTTTATTGCAAAATCAAATATACAGAGAGGAGAAACAGAGAGGAAGATCCTCTGTCCGATGATTCACTCCCCAAGTGAGCTGCAATGGCTGGTGCTGAGCCGATCCGAAGCCAGGAACCAGGAACCTCTTCCGGGTCTCCCACACGGATGCAGGGTTCCAAAGCTTTGGGCTGTCCTCAACTGCTTTCCCAGGCCACAAGCAGGGAGCTGGATGGGAAGTGGAGCTGCCGGGATTAGAACCGGCGCCCATATGGGGTCCCGGGGCATTCAAGGTGAGGACTTTAGCCACTAGGCCACGCCGCCGGGCCCCATACAAATTTGATTGCACCTTATCTACATTGATCTACTTTTATCAGTACATTGTCTTCAGCACTGGCTTCTGTTTCCTTTAAAGATTGAAATCTTTTTTAAGTGGAAGGCAGTTGAAGAGCCTGTTGTCAAGCACATATGGCCAAAATTGCGTCCAAAGTGTAGTCCCTGATGTGGGAGCTGAGACAGATGTTTAAGAGGTCCCTGAGAGCAGGAGAGAGGCCAAATACTGTACCAGGATTGATCAGAAGTACCAACCTCAGCCCAGTGTGATCACCTGGTGGCTAAATCCTAGCCTTGCATGCACCAGGATCCCTTATAGGTGCCAGTTCATGTCCCAGCTGGTCCACTTCCCATCCAGCTTGTTGTTTGTGGCATGGGAAAGCAGTCAAGGACACCCATGTAGGAGACCTGGAGGAACCTCTTGGCTCCTGGCTTCAGATCAGCTCAGCTCTGGCCATTGCAGCCACTTGGGGAGTGAACCAGCAAATGGCAGATCTTTCCTCCTCTCTGTATATCTGTCTTTCCAATAAAAAAAATTACAAAAATTAAAAAGAAATCTTAAAAAATAAAGTACCAACCATATAGTAGAGTGCCTCTTATTCAGCTGAAATACAGCTTTAATCTTCTTAGGTTATTTTATTTAAACAGAAAATGTAATCTATTATTTTGAACTATCTCAGCAATCCTGTCAATATGTAGTAGGCATTATATATACATGAATCTGTAAATCTCTTTTTCTTCCAATTTAGATTTGATTGCTAAGTAAGGGATTTGTAATAATTAGTCCACTTCTAAGAAATATGTTTAGGGGTCAGTGCTGCGGCTAGCAAGCTAACCTTCCACCTTCAAGCACCAGCATCCCACACAGAGATCAATATGTTCCATTCACTGTCCAAAGATCACAACAGTCAACTCTGGGCAGATTGAAAACAGGAGCCAGGAACTCCAGCTGAGTCTCCCCCGGATGCAGTAACCTATGTCCAAGAAGAACACTATTAAACACCTTTCAGGTTAAAAGTTGAACTTTGATTGCATAACCTAGATTATTTGGAAATACTGAAAATGTTTCTAAGACTGCTGAAAAGGATATTGTCCTAAAATAGGATTCTGTTTATAATAAAAATGTATTTGTTGTTTCTCTGAAATTCAAGTTTAAATTGGTATACTAACATTTTTATTTTTCTGAATGTAGCAACCCTAATATAAAACCGTCATTTTGAAAATAAATGTTTCAGTGCTGGCATTTGGTACACTGGATTCGGCTCTTCTACAATGCTGGCATCCCATGGTTTTTTGTTTTTTTTTTTTTACACTTTTTTTAAAAAGGTTTATTTGTTTTCATTGCAAAGTCAGATATACAGAGAGGAGGAAATACAGGGAGGAAGATCTTCCATGATTCGCTCCCCAAGCAGCTGCAACAGCTGGAGCTGAGCTAATCCGAAGCCAGGAGCCCAGCACCTCTTTCGGGTCTGCCACATGGATGCAGTATTCCAAGGCTTTGGGCAGTCCTCGACTTCATTCCCAGGCCACAAGCAGGGAGCTGGAGGGAAAGTGGAGCCTCCGGGATTAGAACTGGGGCCCATATGGGATCCCGTCGCATTCAAGGCGAGGATGCGCCAGCCCATCCATGGTTTTGAGTCCTGGCTGCTCCACTTCCAGTCCAGCTCTCTGCCAGTGACTTGAGAAAGCCACAGAAGAGCAGAAGATGGCCCACGTGTTTGGGCCCTTGCCACGCAAGTGCGAGACCTGGATGAAGCTCCTGGCTCCTCCTTTTGGCCTGGCCAAGTCCCAGCCATTACAGCTAGTTAGATAGTGAATCAGTAGCTGGAAGATTTTTGTTGTCTCTTCTCTGTCTAGGTAACTCTGCCTTTCACATTAATCTTTAAAGAAAAAAAATGTTTAAAAGTACATGAAGTATAACTGTCAGAGCAGATACAAAGTTTGATGCCTAATTTTTAAAAAATGAAAAGACTTCATCTTGTAAACAAAAACATTCACTACTTTTTTTGAAAACACACTGTCATGTGCTTTGTATCCTAGGCAGTGAGATCACTCAAGGAGACAATAGAAGACTGCTGGGACCAGGATGCCGAGGCTCGGCTCACTGCGCAGTGTGCTGAGGAGAGGATGGCTGAACTTATGATGATATGGGAAAGGAACAAGTCTGTGAGCCCAACAGTCAATCCAATGTCTACTGCTATGCAGAATGAGCGGTAAGAACCTGTGGGCTTTAGCATCTAGTAGCCAGTATTGGAATCTGATACTGAACAAATAATAGCAAATAAATTATGTTAAACCGGTCCAATGTTGCAGTCCTTAACTTATATGATCTAATGTTGTAATTTTTCTTCTAAGGAAATGAGAATTTTTTTATTGTTTTATGATACAGTTTAATAGGCGCTGGGGTTTCCCATCTCCCTCCCCAAGTTCCCTTTCCTCTCCTCTGTTCTTCCCTCCACTCACAATGGGTGTCTTTTGTGAATTTTCACAAATTCATCATGTTACCCCTGAGTTATCTCCCAACAATTTAGATTATCAGCCATTTTGTTGTGAGTCCATCCTTGTAGTACATGTATGAGGACTTACTTCTCTCTGTTTCCACTTACGAACATAATAATTTCTGCCGCATTCCATAATGTATCCCCTTGAGTACAATCCACCATGGGGGGTGGGAAATAGTGCACCTTCAACCACGTGAAGTTCATGAACATATAACAAAGGTATCAGTGTGACACTAGGGTGGTGAAAAGAGTGTCTAGCATCTTCATGCAGGAATAAATGCCAGCATGTGACCCAAGGCACTAATGAAGCTACAATGAGGACTAGATCCTCATTACTTATGGCAGTAGCAATAACAATGCTAAAAGGGACATTAACAATCTCAGGTGATTACTTAAGGATTGTTTGTTTGAAACACAGAACACCACCAAGAGAAGGAGAGGCGACAGAGGGAGAGCAAGAGCTCTTGTCCAAATGGCTGCAATAGCCCAGTCTGAATAACAACCAGAAGCCAAGAACTCCATCGTGGTCTCACTTGTGGGAGACAGGGAGGCCACACAGTTGGACCATCTTCCACTATCTTCCCAGGGAACTGGTTCAAGCTAATATTTGATGCCACCATTGCAGGCAGTGGCTTAACTTGCTGTTCCACAACACTGGCCTCTAAAGTTGTAATTTTTCATTCTACATTCTCATTCTTCTGAAAATGTTTTTGTATCAATGCAAGATGGAATCTGTTTTTTGCAATTGAAGATGAAACAAAAGATGGGGCTGGTGTTTTAGCTAGTGCTTAAGATGCCAGTTAGAATGCCTGAGTTCCGTGTTAGAGTGCCTGAATTTGATACCTGCCTCCAGTTTCCATTGTAGCCCTTGGGAAGCAACAATAAATGACCCAAGAAGTTGAGTCCCTACCTCTGATATAGGAGACGTGGATGGAGTTTTCAACTCCCAACTTCATCTTGATCTGCTTCTCTCTGTCTCTCTTGATTTGTTCAGTCCTTTCTGTATTCCATTCTTTTTATCCAAGAGCAATTTCTGTTATGCATTTTGGGCCATAAATGAGCTTTACTACTAATTAATAAATAGTTTGAATTAGCTTCAGAAATAAAGTATGCCCTAACAAATCAAAGAAGGTAGAGAGTCGAACTAATGTAAACATCAATTTTCTCATTTACACATACTTGAGGACAGTCTTCTGCTCTGATTCCCTTCATCTCTGTGTTTTCCATTTGCTCTAGTATTCTATTTATATTCCTCTCAAGAATCTAAGTTTTGACCTTAAAGGTATTGGAACACTTCCTGAGTGGGAATAAGAAATCCTTGATGCCTGCTTGCTTTGGCTATTTTTTTTTTGCTTTGTCATTCATCTTCACAGTCTACATTCATTTCTAGTCTTTCTAAGTTTCCCCTAAATCCTAGTTCATGCAACAGTCATTCTCATTGTACATTTTACTTTTATTGAATATTAACTTCTGTGCCTCCTTAGCTTCCTTTTCTTTTGCTATGTCACAGTTTTTCTTCTTTCTTTTCCTGTCATTGCTCTTAAACTTCATCAGTCTTACGTAGCACAGTTTCTTTCATTGCTGTTTTTTTCCAGTAACAGTTGTGTATTTTAATGTCCCCAGTGTTATACCTTAATTGTTTAGTTTATCTGGTTTTTATTTTAACCTGATTTTAAATAATGTAAATATATTATAATGTGACGACTGTGAAGAGCAGTGTATAACTAGAGAACAGTTCTGAATCTTATCATGGCTATGGCTCAAGACTATCCCAGAAAGATTATGTTGCTAGCCTTTTCCTCTTCATGAAGGGCTTTGAAACAATCTAAACGTTCAAATTTTTTTTTAAATGAGTTGACCTTTGGTATTTAGTTGGTAACGTACTGTTCAGTAAGACACAAGGTATCCAGAATTAAGGAAATACAAAAGAAGTAAGAGCTATGGTTCCTCTGCTCACAAGATATATTATCTGTATGAATATATGGTTCATAAACATTATTAAATTTATTCTTGTAAATGGATGTTTATGTAAGTTATCTTGATTCGTGTAGATTTTTCAGTATGCTTAATCCTTGTGCAGCTGACACTTAGCAAATTACTGAGTTTTGATTAGACATTTTAAGTAATTTCTAAAATAGTATGAGCTAGAAATTAAATGAAAAGCAGGTTGGACTTTAATTTCAGAAATATTAAATTTGGAGAGAATTTGTTATACATGTACATTTTCAGTGTGACACTTTTTTCCTTTTTTTTTTTTAAGCAACCTGTCACATAACAGGCGTATGCCAAAAATTGGCCCTTACCCAGATTATTCTTCTTCCTCATACATTGAGGACTCTATCCATCACACTGACAGCATTGTGAAGAATATTTCCTCTGAGCATTCGATGTCCAGCACACCTTTGACAATAGGGGAGAAGAACCGAAATTCAATTAATTATGAACGGCAGCAAGCACAAGCTCGAATCCCCAGCCCTGAAACAAGTGTCACCAGCCTGTCCACCAATACGACAACCACAAACACCACTGGTCTCACTCCAAGCACTGGCATGACTACTATTTCTGAGATGCCATACCCAGAGGAAACCAATCTTCATGCCACAAATGTTGCACAGTCAATCGGGCCAACCCCTGTCTGCTTACAGCTGACTGAAGAAGACTTGGAGACTAACAAGCTAGACCCAAAAGAAGTTGATAAGAACCTCAAAGAAAGCTCTGATGAGAATCTCATGGAACATTCTCTGAAACAGTTCAGTGGGCCAGACCCATTAAGCAGTACCAGTTCTAGCTTGCTTTACCCACTCATAAAGCTTGCAGTAGAAGTGACTGGACAGCAGGACTTCACACAAGCTGCAAATGGGCAAGCATGTCTAATTCCTGATGTCCCACCTGCTCAGATTTATCCTCTCCCCAAACAACAGAACCTTCCTAAGAGGCCTACTAGTTTGCCTTTGAACACCAAAAATTCAACAAAGGAACCCCGGCTAAAATTTGGCAGCAAGCACAAATCAAACTTGAAACAAGTAGAAACTGGGGTTGCCAAAATGAACACAATCAATGCAGCAGAACCTCATGTGGTGACAGTTACTATGAATGGGGTGGCGGGAAGAAGCCATAATGTTAATTCCCATGCTGCCACAACACAGTATGCCAATGGAACAGTACCATCTGGCCAGACAACCAACATAGGGGCACATAGGGCCCAAGAAATGCTGCAGAATCAATTTACCAGTGAAGACACCAGACTGAATATTAATTCAAGTCCTGATGAGCACGAGCCTTTACTAAGACGAGAGCAGCAGGCTGGCCATGATGAAGGTGTTCTGGATCGCCTGGTGGACAGGAGGGAACGACCATTAGAAGGTGGCCGAACTAATTCCAATAACAACAACAGCAATCCGTGTCCAGAACAAGATGTTCTTACACAAAGTGTTCCAAGCACAGTTACAGATCCTGGGCCATCAAAACCCAGAAGAGCACAGAGGCCTAATTCTCTGGATCTTTCAGCCACAAATATCCTGGATGGCAGCAGTATGCAGAGTAAGTGCAGACATCCTGTGTGTCTTTACTTAGGATCAGATTGTGTTTTCAATTAGTAACTATTTACCTTTATTTACCATTTTTGAAAAATAAGCCATTTGGCTGGGCCTTAGAAGTAATTACAGCATTTTTAAGAAAAATGTGATTAGAATTTTATCATAAAAGAATTAAATCAACATTAATAGTCATCAGAAAAATTATTATGTGCATTATATGCCTTCTGTTTCATAATACAGCTCTCAAACTGAATCAGTTTGAGACTCAAAATAGTAGTATGCTAGTGTAACTTGAGATACTTGTGAATATTTACAGCTATTATATCTACATTTAGGTTTTATTAAATTAACCTTAATAAATCTAGAAGTCCAGAGAAATTTCAAAAAATGTCTCTATAAAGAAACTACAAAGTTGTGCTCAGTTTCTTAGTGTGAGAGTTACATGTTGAGTCTCTCACACCTGTAGCATTGTGCTGTGGGCTCTTAGCAACATAAACAAAGTGATGTTTGGTTTCTGTCCCTAGGAGAGTTACAATACAAGAAAATCAAGCCTCCCCAAATCGGTAACAGTCATCATTACATAAAAGTCTCTATGTTATATAGTACATAGGAGAGAAAGTTAGGTTGTTTGGTTGTCAAGGACTTACAAGATGACCTGAAGAAAGGTTACAGGTCTCAAAAGCCCTTCTCCTTTGCTTGAGTGGCTTGTATTATGGACTAGTTGACTTACTCCTATTATCAGGCTTTGTTTCAGTAAGGCATCTTCTTAGGTATGAGAAGAGGGAATTACTAGAGAATTTGTACTGTAATATTGCTGTCCGCCCTCCCATAAAAATATTGTATGTATTTAAAGTTTCATCCACTGCTAGCTGGAATGATTCAATACATTTTACCCAAATAAGATTTCTACCAAAACTGAAGGATTTGAAAATATAGTTGGAAGCTTAGAATTTTCTCCAACACTTTTACCTTTTGAATTTTTTTTCTGTCTCTTTCTTGGCCCTATGGAATAATTCAACCCATTATGAAAATATTTGTCTTAAAGAATCTCAAAGCTTTTCACTGCCTACATAAAAGATAAACAAATGCTAAAGAAAAATCTCAAAAATAAGTTGGTTGTTGCCAAAAAAAAACATTGCCTGTTTTCATGACTTTAAGAAATGTCCATGAACACTGCAAACATTGATTTGATCTGTTTGTGAGTTGCAGCCCTAACCCTTTACTTTTCACCAGTTTCTTCAGAAATCATTCATTTTTCTGTACTTTTGTTTTCATAGGTGAGTCAACACAAGATGGCAAATCAGGATCTGGCGAAAAGATCAAGAAACGTGTGAAAACTCCCTATTCTCTGAAGCGGTGGCGTCCCTCCACCTGGGTCATCTCCACTGAACCGCTGGACTGTGAGGTCAACAACAATGGCAGCGACAGGGCAGTTCATTCTAAATCCAGCACTGCTGTTTACCTTGCAGAGGGAGGCACTGCCACAACCATGGTGTCTAAAGATATAGGAATGAACTGTCTGTGAAATGTTCTCAAGCCTACGGAGTGAAATTATTTTTTTGCATCATTTAAACATGCAGAAGATATTTAAAAAAAAAACTGCTTTGTCCCCCTGTCAGTACCCCTTCCCACTCCTGCAACCAGGACTTGCTTTAAATAGATTTCAGCTATGCAGAAAAATTTAGCTTATGCTTCCATATTTTTTAATTTTGTTTTTTTTTTAATTTTTTGCACTTTTGTTTAGTCTTGCTAAAGTTATATTTGTCTGTTATGACCACAGAATTATATGTGTGTGTATCAAAAGTGGTCTCAAAATATTTTTTTAAGAAAAAAAAAGCAAAAACAACATATTGCTGATAATCAGTTTGGACCAGTGTCTAGAGGTCATTAAAACAGAAGCAAATTAAGACAGGTTTGACTGCAGTGGTGTCTGATACTCATGTTTTATTTCTGGGCACGAGCTAGTCTGTGTGTTGATATGTTCCTGAACACACTCTCTGTTGGATGTTCTTTTCTCTTGTGTTTTGTTTGAATGTGCAATAGTCTGTAGGCCACAAATAAGCTTTCTTGTAAGCTCTCTTCCCAGTGGGTCACACATTCTTCCATAATTTGAACGCTTTTCTTCCCCATCTCCCATACTTTTTGTAGGTCAGTTCTTGACAGTGAATTTTGCACAGGAGAAAGCATTATTTCTTGCTTTCTCTCTCCTTAGCATGGAGAATGCAGAAATAAAATTTCAAAGGGCTTGAAACAAGGAACTACAAAACCTAATTTGAAAATGCCATTTCTTTTTTTTTTTTTTTAAAGATTTATTCATTTTATTACAGCCAGATATACAGAGAGGAGGAGAGACAGAGAGGAAGATCTTCCGTCCGATGATTCACTCCACAACGGGCCGGTGCTGCGCCGATCCGAAGCCGGGAACCAGGAACCTCTTCCGGGTCTCCCACACATGTGCGGTGTCCCAGTGCATTGGGCTGTCCTCAACTGCTTTCCCAGGCCACAAGCAGGGAGCTGGATGGGAAGTGGAGCTGCCGGGATTAGAACCGGCGTCCATATGGGATCCCGGGGCTTTCAAGGCGAGGACTTTAGCCGCTAGGCCACACCGCCGGGCCCAATGCCATTTCTTTTTACCTTCCAAATTCTAGGCTTTTTTTTTTTTTTTTTAAATATTTGGTTCTGGTTTTAGAAGTGTGTAAGAGCATGGAACAAAATATAGGAAATGAACTATCAGTCTTATTTTCCATTTTATTTTATATATATATATTCATGTTTCATATTCATTTTTATCCAAAAACTTACAAAGCTGTAGTGATAACATTTTTTAATAGGTTGATGGTTAAAGCAGTGTAGTATTATAGCTCTCTGAATAGGCCATCTTTGACTCAAATGGAATTACAGTTCTTGTTTATTATCATTTCTGAAGTAGTTCCTAGTATTCATCCTGCAGTATCTTTTATTATGTTCCCAAGACAAAGTGACTTTGTCAGAAGATGATTCCTCTTCCCATGACCTAAAACACTGTGTGGAAAAACCACTCAACTGGCCCGCCAGATCTCCCTGGGAGAAAGCATCACTGCCAAACCCTGCCCTGATTGAGCAGAACGAGACTTGACTTTTCTAAATTTTTCTGTGTTTCTTTGTTAATCTTGTTTTCATAATTTCTCCTTTGTGCCAGTTCTTCACATGACTTTTGATATGTGAAGAACACTTATTTATATTAGAGTACACTTTTTAGTGATAACATGTCCTTGAAATCATATTGTTTTTAAAAGCTTTGTTTTGGTTCTTTCATTGTTAATCATCTTCTCCAAAACAACAACCTCAGCATGCTTTTTTTAAAAAAATAATAAAGCACTTTTTGTCAAATAAGGCTTCTTTCCTAAACTCTAAGCACAAATTATTTTCTGTCAGTTTGCAAATATGATCATCTCACTTTTTTTTCTCAGAGTTCTTACTAGACATTTTCTAATTAGAGATTTCTTGGGAAGAAAAAAAAAAGTTAGCAGTAAGACACACACTCCCAAATTCTTGATTTACATTTTTATCTCATGAGTAATGTTTTCTCACTCATTTTGCTCTGTCTTCACCAGTAAGGTAAATTTCCAGCTGTTCCTAAGTTTCCCAGTTTGTTGTTCTAAAAACACTTCCTTTATGTGCTGCCTTCTATTATTTTATGAATTAGTTTATGATAGCACTTTTTATTTATCCAGCTGGATTGCTGAACATGGTTCTCAATTATTATAATTAAGGTTATTTTACTAATGCCCTGGATTTCCATCTTTTATGTTTTATTACCCTTCTCTTGATTCATATCCTCAGTAGATTTTTGCCATGTGATTCTTTTCATATAATTATCATTTTTTATCATATAATAAATTGTTTGCTTCTTCCTCCAGTAAATATTCACCTAGTTCTCTCTTTTTAAGATGTCTGTCAAATTCATTTCACGATACACTTTTCAAGGCTTTACAGGACAACTTTGAATCAAAATAAATTGTTCTTTCTCCAGTTTGCAGCATTTGAGGTCTAACTGATCTTTTCCTGCCAGAAGGATTAGGTTACATGTTATGCTGTACTTTATATTTGGGCCAGTTGATTGTAAGTTTTCCACCATTTTAACATGTTTCATAATATAATGCTTTAAAAATTAATATACCAGATTAGAAAACCTGTATAGTTTCCAGTTTTATGCAAACATATTTAAAACAAATAATTTGCTTTCCCCAGTTTTTGAAAGTAGACTCTTAAAAAAATGGGAAAAGTAAAAAATATTGATAATCTTAATAAATTTAAAATTAACATACACATAAGACTTTTAAAGTGTTATGTGCAAGCAAAATCCCTGTAAGTGACTTGAATTACTCACATGCTAACTTTATTCATCTGAAAACAAATATTTCCAAACGTGATATCTAACCACTAATCATAAAATTTTACATATGGAAAGCATTTTATTTTTTCTGAATAAAAAGCTATTCAGCTAAAAATTCTGAAATTAATGTCACTGGGTAGTGAACTTTATATAGCTAACTTTAAAATATGTCACCAAATACTAATATTAGTTCCTTAACAAAATCCTAATTAAGTACATTTAGATCACTGAACAGGCTTAATTTGCATTATGTTTTGAAAACAATTATAGTTAATTCTAAAAACTTTTTATAAATGCATAATTGGAAAAGAACACTTTATGTAGAAAGTTGTAGGAAGGTACATATTGAATGCTTGGTCATGCATACACTATTTCTTTCACATGTCAGCCATATGAGAGTTACAGCTAATATTCCCAGTTTATAAATTATTAAGAGAGGCTAAGTTACTTGCCAAGGGCTACATCTAGTAATAAACAAACGTGGGATTTTAATCTAGATGCACCCTTTTCCACATTTTTTTATCCACCCTACACTGCCGACATACTGCATGATAGCATGGATGTGTAATGTACTGGCATTTTGTAAGCAATTCAGTCATGCATTACCACAGTTGTATTTGGTATGTAAGCCAAACCAGATACCTTAGTGATATTTTAAGTTAGGTAAACATAGATGTGTGCTGTACTTACTGTTGCTTGAGATAGTAAATCAAGACAAAATTGAGTCCTATATCCATCATCATAGACCTTAAAATCGTCTTACTTCATTCCTCTAACATTTTTATATTGCAAAAATGAAGAAGGTAAAGTAAGTCTTAAGGGAGAAGGGAAGATAGCTTTTAGAAATAGAAACGATTTTTCCTGACTTGATTCCATACTAGATTTGGAGGAAAAAACATTAAATTGCACTCTCATCCATCCTTGACTCAATCTTCAAATTTTTGCTGTTAATAATTTTAGAAAATGTACTAATCCAGAAACGTAGGATGTAGGAAAGACATGGATAATGTCTATTTTCTAAAGCATTTTAGTGTAGCTTCCTTACATGTACCCACTTGTTCCAGAAAATGTACATTAGTTTTTAATGTAAACATAGTTAGGAAGAAACATAAGTGTTTCAGTGGAAATTGTTTAAAAATTTGGCAGATATTTTTACAGTGTTTTTTACTTTGGCTCTAATGCGAACTGCAGTACCTAGTTGGCTGTAGCAAATCTCCCTCTTGAAAAGTTTTTTGATGTTTTTTTGAACTTATGGACATGAATATTTCATTGGAGACCATTAGCTCCTAAGCCTTGATATTACGTTATAGTTCTATACAACATTTTATAAATTTATGTTGAACTTAGTGCCAGTTATAAGCAGGTTATTATGTAACTATTCACGGATTGCTTTATGTAATATTTTCTGTTCCCAGATAACTCCTCAAAGTTAGAATCTGTTCACACATGTTAGTTGATTATCTAGACCAGTCATTCTCAGAATTGTGTAACATTCCCATACATTGCAGGAGTCTCCTGCAGAGTGGGATATTTCTAAATATCCGTGCAATTTACTGACAGTGCACTCTTCAGCAAAATTGCATTTTAACTTTTAGCTACAAACTATGCAAAATTTTACCCAAAGGGACCTTTCATTCTTAAGTAAATCTGGCAAATCACTGTTTGAGACAGTTACACAGAAGTTAGTATCAGAAGTCTTTTTTTAGAAGTTTCAAGATCAAAAAGAAAACATGGGGTACTCTAGTGTGCCTACCCATTACTTTCTTTAACTCACCTCATGGTTTATGACTTAACCTGCACTGCTCCTCAGTTATCTGACTTGCAGTCTTGTGTGTCAGGAAGTTTTCATATTCGTTCTGTTTCTCTTACCTAGTAGGAAAAAAAGGGGAATCGTTGTCCTTGTCTCAGTCATTCTTCAGGATTCTTGGCTAACGTCTGAGTCTCAGTTCAGAGAAAATCACTTTAGTTCCTTCCATCTTTTCCTCCCCAGTCCTATTTTAATGACATTATTTTTTTATTTAAGAACACATAAAAATACGTTATGTTATATTCATTATTCCAGTTAAGTAATAGTTCAATAGTTTGATAGAATTGAGAGTTAAGATGTTATCATTTGACCTTGGATTCAGCTATCAAACTACCGGCAAGCAGCACTTAGCTTTTGCATTATCTAACATTTTCTATTAAATTGTCGAGTTTTATGATAACGAAAAAGTCATGCACACAGGATTGTACATCATCACCATTAGAAATTTTAACCTATGTTGCAGGAGCTTAGTGTTATGATTGAGCCACAATGTCTTACATATTTCTTTGTAACCAATATTAACACTAAATGCAAGATTAACTATCAAAAGCAAGCTGTATAATAAACAAATATTATCTATGAACAATTTTGTAGACCACTTTTGAAATACTTACTGTTTGCAACATAGCCTGGACTAGAACAACTTTGATTTAAGTTTTCAGTGACTGTTTAAAGTTGAATGTCCACATAAAGAGAAGTTAGAAGTTTGGATCATCACAGATGCTTTTGAAAGGAAATATTTCAGAGGAATTTATGCTGTATGATAAAATTATACCCCAAATAAACCTATGATATCTTAAAAATTCTAATTCTTCTTTTACTATGATGTTGTTAGTATTACTATTGGACATTGTAAACATGCACATTCATTTTTAAAACTTAATTTGAAATGCAAGTGCAAATTTAGATAGAAGGACTCTTTAGAACTGAATCAGGTAAACGGCATCCGGTTTATGATGAAATTTTACAGCAGATTATTAAATTTAAAGCTACAGCTTGATTCCTCTCTCCCCCAAATTTTAAAACACCACGTGTGAAGTTTTTTCCACTTTATTTATACTTTGGGATTTCAGAAACATCTTAATGTTTTATATTCACTCTATAGATATAACATTACTTAAAAACTCAGGGCCCCTTTTGTCTCTTTGTACATTGAAAAAGTTCAACTGATAGCAGTTAGATCTGGTTGAAAATTTTAAGTGTTGGTTGCACAGTTCATTTAGTGTTTCATCTTACTATTTTGCTTAATTCACATAGGCATAATATCAGATTTCATTCATCATAATAGCTTGCCAAGTTCTTGTAATTACTGAATATAGGGAATGACTCAACTAATTGGTTACATGTTGCAGCAAATTTAGGCCTTAGAGTTAAAGCACTCACTTGAAACCATTTTGTTTAAATAACTATACATGATGGGACAAATCATTTTATTTTGTTTTTTAGTAAGAGGACTTAAGCTAGTTTCATGTGAAGTAAAATTTTCTCAAGAGATCATTTATAAAACTTTTTTCTAAAAGTAAATTATTAAGTTTATAGCTTCAGGAATGGCTTGGATGATTTTGAGAAGGTGACGTATGGTATGGTAAGCCAAATAGAATTTTTCTTTGAGTAAGACAAGTTCAAGCTCTAAATTGGTATGCTGTATATTTAGAATTCTAGTAGTGAAGTTACTTATAAACAGTGTATCGCAGGTGCTCTACCAAGCCTCTAAAACGTTAAAGAAACATTTTAAAACAAGTTTATCGGTAAGAAAAACTAAATTACTAAAAGATGCAATTCAAAGATAGGTCCCGCTTTAACATTGAATTGTTTGACTTCTGTGACTTTTCTTTTTCTGGTCACATTTATTTATTTAAGCAATTTTTGTATGCCTTTATTGTTTTATTTCCATAGAGATTATATTGTGTAAGTGTTTGTATAAGCTGGAATCATTTTTAGTTTTCTGTTGATAAGTTTTCAAATGAAGATACATGAATAAATGTAAAATACACTAAGCTTTAGGGTGTTGTGGTAGCTGAAATGTGGAGTTTTGTAGCTGCTATGCTTTTTCTGAATGGACAGGAGAAACATAAGCTGCAGAGTATTCCTTTCTGAGGGTGCTTTTCTGGAGAAAGAAAGGCTGAAAAATATTGGCACTTCCTCAGAACCCTCTTTTGTTGTTAACGGGTATCTTTTGTTGGTGTGTTTTGCTCTTACATTTCAGATAGACTATCATATATAAATTTATGAAAAATTACTTTCAGTTATTTTGCTTTTGTATAATCCATCTGAGACCTTGCTATGCTGTATAAGTTGTGTTTGATGGATCAGTGTGAGTATGAAATAAATTACTTTTCTTTTGTATTATCTATGGATGCCACTATGAAAGCTGACATTAAGCCACTAAAGAGTTTTCTATGAATAAGTGTAAGTAAATGCTTTGATATATATAAACCGAAATAAAAAGATTGTATTGATACAGAGACATTGGAGAAGGAGACTTTAAGACAGTTCTTTAGGTTTAAAAAAAAAGGCTTGCTGTAAAATGGTGCATTATTCCATTTATTAAAGATCATATTAATGATGACAATTAATTGTAGTTTTTTACTTTATTAGATAACCAGAAACTGAGTACTAGCAGATTTAAAATCTTTTGTTCTAAGAATAATAACTTCTAATTACTTTCATAACTCAGTATGTCACATCAAAAAAATCAACTAAAATTAGTAGTTGCTACTTCTGATCACCTACTATATACCAGGCCCTTTGTCGGTTATTTTACATACATTGTAGATAATTCTCATATTGTGGGAAGTACAGTATAATAATACAATTAGGGTAAAATATAATATCCCCCTTTTATAAGTAAAGAAACTGAGAGTCAGGAAAATTAAACACTTTGCCCAAAACTATAGAAGTAGCAGGTGATGAGATTCTATCACATATTCCATTTTGCTTGATCTATGCAGCTTGCATTCACTGTGGCAAAGGAAACTATAAATGAAAATGTTTTAGTAATTAACTAGGTAGCCGGAAACACACGAAGTAATATATTTTTGCATATATTTCTTATTTGAGAGACATACTCTGATCCACTGATGACTCCCAAATGTCCACAACAGCAGGGGCTGTTTGGGATAGGCCAAAGCGAGGAGCAAGGTACTCAATCCTGGTCACGCCGTGGGCAGCAAGCATCCCAGGAACTAATCCATCTGCCTGCTGCTTCCCAGGTGCGTATGAACAGGTAGCTAAAATGGAGAAGAGAGCCCGGACTTGAACGTAGGCACTCTCAAATGACCTGCAGATGTCTCTCATGGTGCTTTAACTGCTGGGCCAAATGCTTGTTTCGGTGAAGCAATTTAGGGTAGCAAAACAACTATTTTTCTGCGAAATATTGTGTGCTTCTCATCATCAACTTTTTGTTAGATCAATGTATCCATAACGTGGTACATGGATTTATGAAGGGGACACATTCTTGACTCCAAATTAATTCAGCATGTTAGCTAAGTATCTTAAAGTGAGATTGTGGGAGAATCCGTGGAAAAATCATATTTAATAGGGTGCTGGGCTCTTTATTCCTACATGCCAAGGAAACTTTCACTAGAGCCTTTCACAGGATCTGCTGTAACCTTAAATCCTACTTATTTTAGGAATAATGTACTTGAGTTACCTTTTTTGTTTTGACTTGCATGCCTAACCCTACAATCTGTTATAATTGCAGTTCTCAACAGAACACATGGTAGTACCTAGTGTCCTGAGGACATGTGGTGATATGGGGGAAACACAATAATGACCTACCACAAACAGTTAATTCCATTTATCCATGCCTCCCCTTTTCCCAGTCTATCATCTTCTCTGCAAAGGACTGACTAAGCCAATAATTCACCCTCTCCTTTATTCAACAGAGTTCTTCAGATTAAAGGCCACATTGTCCTAATGCATTAATAAGCAGTTAATTGTATGTGCTCAATATGTGTTGGAAGCCAAGGAAGACTTCAGCTGTGAGAATGATGGTTGATTAGACCTTAAAAGGATGGGTGGAATTTGGTAAGAAAGATTTAAAACAGTATTTGAACTGAGCAGAGTTAAATAGACTGGAAATAAAACAGACCTAGTAAATATCCAACAGATAACTGGAATCTGAAAGCTGGATCCAGGTTTTTGAACCTGCTGTCAAAGATGATAGACCAGAAGAGAAGCCAAGTGGAGACGTTTGGGCTGATAGGTGAGTAGAACATGTTATGTAGGTAAGTGATTAGGCTGTGGGTCTGAGGACAACTGCAAGTAAAATGCAATTACCATACTGACTGCTGAGTTCCTTTTATGGAGGGACACCCCCAAAAATGTTTTTTTTAAACACCCAATGTATAGGGGCTGGCACCGTGGCTCAATAGGGCAAACCTTCCCCCTCATGGATCAGTGTCCCATGTGGGCACTGGTTTGTGTCCCAACTGCTTCACTTCCCATCCAGCTCTCTGCTTATGTCCTGGAAAAGCAGTGGAGGATGGCCCAAAGCCTTGGGACCCTACGCCCATATGGGAGTGAAACAGCAGATGGAAGATCTTTCTGTTTTTCCTTCTATCTGTAAATCTTTCTAATAAAGATAAATAAATCATTTTTAAAAGGAAAGCACCTAGTGTGTGGCAGAAACAGCTGACTCTTTAGTTGCTCGCCAGATTGGGAGAAAATTACAGCAATACATTACAAATGTGGGTGTGAAACTCCAGACTCCGGTGGAGACATATGGCAAGACTAGTTAATCAAGTCTTGTTGAATCAGAGGCATAAGCCCATTTGAGATAACTTTTGTTACTGCCTTAAAGTATGAGAAGGAACTAAGTAGACAGGAGGTGAGCAAAGATCCCCACTCAGAGTTGCAGCATCCACAAAGCCCTGGAAACCCAAGAATGGAGGCTATCTGGGTAAGAGGACATTCATAAGGACAAGGATTGGGAATGTCAACTGGAAGGATGTAGAGAGAGCTATCGTACTTTGCTAGGAGTTAGACCTGCCTTAGAAATCAACGAACAAATTTAAGCAAAAACTTGCAGAACAACTCTGTTGGTAGTAGAGAGAATGGATTGCGCGACAGGGAATCAGATGTAGTAACATGTAGATCCGTGTGGCCCTGGCAAGAGCTATGTGAACCTCAAGCAAAGTTAAGTAAGTGATGGTGGAGAAGAGGAAGCACATGGGATGAGGGTTAAAGAGACCTAATAAACCGTCAAGACGAGCACGAGGTAAGACAAACTTCCAAGTTCCTTTTTTGGCGAGGGAGCGATAATCCCCCAGAGAAGTTAAAAGATCTCAGGAACTGGGCAGTTGACGAAGGATCCTGTTAAGTCATGTGTTCAAATTTTTTATTTCAAAATTATGTGCAAATGCTTTTTTCATCTGTTCTCTCTGTAGTGATCCATCAAGTACAGACTTTCCAGAATAAGTAACAGAAAGTCATTTTTATGTTTGAATTAATACCACATCAGGTTAACTTGTGTTGAGCTAAGATTTTTCGTTTTGTTTTGCTTATTAGAAATTTCATTTATTTGAAAGAGTTATAGAGAGAAACAGTAAGAGAAGGCGTCCATTCACTGCTGTAATCCCCAAGTGGCCACAGTAGACAGAACTGAGCCAGGAGCTTCATCTGAGTCTCCCACATGGGTAACAGGGGCCCAAGCACTTGGGCCACCTTTAGCTGCTTTTCCCAGACAATAAGCAGGGAGCTAGATTAGAAATGAAGCAATTAGGACTTGAACTGGTGCCTTTATGGGTGGCTAAAATCCTCACCTTGCATGTACCAGGTTCATATCCCAGCTGTTCCACTTCCCATCCAGCCCTCTGCTTGTGGCCTGGGAAAGCAGTAGAAGGCAACCCAAAGCCTTGGAACCCTGCACCTGTGTGGGAGACCTGAAAGAAGCTCCTGGCTCCTGGCTTTGGATCAGCTCAGCTCCAGCCATTGCAGCCATTTGGGGAATGAATCAATGAATGGAAAATCTTTACAAACTTTCTTTCTGTAAAATTTGCCTTTCAATAAAAATAAATGAATCTTTAAAAAAAAAGCTTGGCTTCAAAAATAGCAGGAACAAAATGTCTTAAGATTGTGGGTGGTGAAAAGATGAGACAGTTGTATTGAGTTAAATGTCATGCAGGATTTTAGAACCACCCACTTTTTAATATTTTATTTTTTAAGTAAATAATTGTATTAAACTGGCTTATCTATAGCACGTGTTGATGTTCTTTAGTACTCACATCTTCTACAGACAAGTTTGATGGAAATTCAAAACTGGGGTTGGTGTTATATCACAGTGGGTTAAATTGCCACCTGGGTCACCAGCATCCCATATGAGTGCCAGTTCAAGACCTGGCTGTTCTATTTCCCATCAATCTCACTGTTAAAGTGCCTGGGAAACAACATAAAATAGCCTGAGGACTTGGATCCCTGCCACCCACATGGGAGACCCAAATGGAGCCACAGGCTCCTGGTTTCAGACTGGCCCAGCCCTGGCTGCTGCTACCACTCAAGACTAAACTGACTGAAGCTCCGCCTCTTTGTCTTTTCCTTTCTAACTCTACCTTTCAAATAAATAAATCGATCTTTCAAGAAAAAGATCGAGTCTCCTCAGCTGAGTGAGTTTTTTAAAATGTATTTTTATTTTGAATTCTGAATTATGTGGTAAAATTTCGTGTAGGCTGGGACTCCTCCCCAAACTCCCCCCCCCGACAGATTTTTCCCATTTTACTATAATAGTGTAGTCCTTCATAAGGAATCATAATTCTGTTAGTCTCTTATTTAAGTGTACGCCGACATTGTTGGTACCGACAATGTCAGACAGTCCAGCATCCCATTGTCTGCACATGTCCAACAGTTTCATTGGGAATCCATCTTTCGTCTGAAAGCAGGGATGCATGTTCCATTATTCCCCCACATCTGTGTATGATAGACCCCAGTACTCCATCACTATACATTTCCATGGTCGAGAAGCCATGAAACAAGGTCAACAAGTGGTATGAGTTAGAACAGCCACAACAACAACATGAAGAACCAATTACAGCACCATGAAAACACACTCCACGGCCTAACCAACACATGAGTAACAAAAAGGAAACACAAAAGTCTCTTGGGAAAAATGATGCCACTGTGTAATCCATGAGCCAGTGATAAATTCAAGAAGAGAAAAGGAATTATTTGGAATAAACAAAACTGAAATAAAAAAATCAAAATGCGTGAGATACAGCCAAAAAAGCAAACAAACAACTAAAAAACAGTATGGATCAGATTATTGAAGTTACACTTTCCATGTTGGTTTCATTATATCAGAGAGAACATATGGTATTGGTTCTTTTGTGATTGACTCATTTCACTGAGCATGACGGTCTCTAGATGGGACTACCTGGTTGTAAATGGTATAATTTCATTCTTCTTAATAGCTGAATAATATTGCATGGAGTAGATGTACCACAGTTTCTTTAACCACTTTTCTTTGGACGCACATCTGGATTGTTTCCATGTCTTTGCTATTGTAGATTGTGCTGCTGCAAATATAGGGTTACAGATCCCCTTCTCAAAGGCAGATTTCACCTCTATTTGGGTATATTGCTAGGAGCAGGATAGCTGGGTCATATGGCAGGTTTATTTGCAATTCTCCAAGCACTGAGTGAGTTGTAAAACTGTTATCCACAAGTAATTAATCTTCCTTTTAAAAAATTTTCCTTGCTTCAAACTATCTTGTTTCACTGATTTTATCAGGTCACGGGATTCAAGTTCCCTAAGCTGAAATTCCAGGTTGTCTACCACGCGGAAGCCATACCACCTTCCATCTTCACAGTTTACAGCTACTTATTAGACGTCTTCCTTTCGACTGGAAGAAACTTACCTGCTGGTCACCCAGTAAGTTATTCTGTGGGTTTTGTGACGTATCTTCGGCATTCAAAATGGGCAAAATGATGGGCACTGAAGAAAGATGTGGGTGAGCTATATTATGAACAGGCATACCAAGAACTTTAAACAAACGAATACCGTTAGCACCCACCATCTACACTCAAACCAGAAAGAGTGTGAGTATATGATTTTGAAAAATAGGTCCTTCAGTTGAACACTTTTTGTTTTTTGGTTGTGCTTTTACTCCTTTTTCAAGTTATGTTAGTAAAACAGCAAAACATTGCTCTTGGCTCTTCTACAGCTAGTCTGTGCGCCACTCTGGCCACTAGGTGGCTCTCTTGTTTCAGGTTCTATGGCTGAAGGCCGCTCCCTTTGCATGGACTGCTGCCAACTTTGCCTAGCAAATCCCTTCTAAGGCATTGTGAATACTCAGACGGACAGGCTCTGACATTTAAAACATCTAGCGCTTTTTGGGGGGGTGAGAAGATTTGAGTTGGGCAGAAAGTTTCCCCATGACAGCATAAATATTAAAGCCATCCTTAATGACCTCATGACCCTATATTTTAGCCTGCAATAAAATGTACAGTTTCTGAGACACTGATAAGAAGTATCTAATAATCCAGTGTTATCCAGACATCTTAATGGAACCCTAACATTTGGCAAAATTCTGTCAAAGTTCAGATGAGTCCTGTGAAGGCATTCTGTTTTTAATTTTTATTTATCTACTCTTTTAAATATTTATTAGAGAAGGGGGAGAGACAGCTACAGGCTTACTCCTCAAATGGCCACAGTGGTTGGGGCTGGGCCACGCAGTAGCTGGGAGCCTGGAGCAGAATCTAGTTCTTCCCCTTGGGTAGTGGGGATCCAACGACTTGAGGTGTCAGCTGCCTCCCAGGGCATGCATTAGCAGAACCCGGAATTGGAGACCAGCACGAGAGTCAGAACTGAAACCCAAGAACTTCAGTATGGGATGCAGGCATACCAACTGGCATCTTAACCTCTTAGCCAAACACCCGGCTTTATGAAGGCAGTTTTTAAAAAAATTTATTTTCCTCCAGGTCTCCCACATGGGTGCAGGGTCTACAAGGTTTTGAGCTGTCCTTGACTGCTTTCCCAGGCCACAAGCAGGGAGCTGATGGGAAGTGGAGCTGCCAGGATTAGAACCGGCTCCCATATGGGAGCCCAGTGCTTTCAAGGTGAGAACTTTAGCCGCTAGGCCACAGCTCCGGCCCTCATGAAGACATTTTAAAAGCAAACTCAGATTTAAGATTTTAAGATTAATTATTTTCTTGGAAGAGTTACAACGGAAGAGAATGAATTAGAGAAGAAAGGGGGAATAAAAAGAGAGGAGATGGATGGAATTGCTGGTGTGCTCCCCAGGTGGCCACAATAGCCAACACTGGGCCAGAGGAAGGTTAGCAGTCAGGAGCTTCCTCTGGATCACCCACGTGGGTGGCAGAGACCAAGACAGTTGGGTTGTCCTCTGTTTCTTTTCCCAGCCCGTTAAGCAAGGAGCTGGATTGGAAGCAGAGCCGCCAGAACACAAACTGGCACTCAAACGGGATGCCAGTGTCACAGAACAGCAGTAAGGAAGGCCACAATGTCATCTGGGTTTTAGATTATAAAAATATCATTGACTTTGATTTTCTTGATATTTAATGTTTCTAGGAAAGAATTTCTGATAATTTTCTCTTTCCTGATCACTTTTTACCTATTGACAGAAACAGGCTCTGTGAAAAGGTCAATATAGTTTGCTCAGGGCAGAATATGAATGACCTAGGCTTGGGAGACACAAGCCCAGTGATGTTTAATGAATTTTGGGGAGTATTCCAAGGTGGTCAAATTCTATTCAGAATTTATGTATTCCATGACAGTAAATTTCTTAGTTTTGGTCACAGAGTGATCATACACTGGCTTGGCTAGAAAGGGGAAGTTGGTTGTTTTTTTTTAAGATTTTTAAAAAAATTTTATTACAAAGTCAACTATACAGAGAGGGAGATCTTCTGTCCAATGATTCATTCCCGAATTCCTGATTCACTCCCCAAGTGACTGCAATGGCCAGTGCTGCACCGATACAAAGACAAGATCCAGAAACTTCTTCCAGGTGTCCCACATGGGTGCAGGGTCCCAAGGCTTTGGGCCATCCTTGGCTGCAGGGAGCTGGATAGGAAGTGGAGCTGCTGGGATTAGAACCGGCTCCCATATGGGATCCTGGCACGTTCAAGGCAAGGACTTTAGCCGCTAGGCCATGGCGCCGGGCCCGCAAAGGGAAGCTTGAAAGTGGAGGTCCATTTCTCCCAGGTTCGAGATTACTTTTTTTAGAATGTGACTGGTTTTAGTAACTTCCAAAAGGGGTATTGAGACGAAGCTACAGAAAAGATCATTAACTGATTAATTTGAAGAAGAGCATATCCGGGTATAGAGAAGGAATGTATTAAAAAAGAAGGGAGTATCATACAAGACTGTTGCAGGTGGCTAGGGGGACACATCTACATGCATATCACCCAAGACAGAGTGACACCTGCCTTTATTAGGGACAGTTTGGTTCTAGTGCCCTAAAACTGCATTGCTACAAATATGCAGAATCAGTGAAGAACCTTTAATGTTAATTTGTGTGTCATCATTAGGACAAAGAGAACCACTTTTCCATTAATGGGAAGCATGTGTGTCTCTGAGTTACCATTAAGATGCATTCAGATATATAAACTGACAAAAAGTTCTCCAATTATAAGAACCTATTTGGAAATTTGGGGTGCTCAAAGTACATATTAAGACCTCATTTAGTAAAGATGGAAATGAAAAATGAGTGGCCGGCGTTGTGGTAAAGTGGGTGAAGCTGTTGCCTGTGATGCTGGCATCCATGTGAGTGCCAGTTCATGTCAGGCTGCTCCACTTCCCACCCAGCTCCTTGCTAATAGCCTGAAACGCAGCAAAGGAAGGCCCAAGCACTTGGACCCCTGCCACCATGTGGGAGACCGGGAAGAATCTCCTAGCTCCCTGGCCCAGAGCTGGCCATTGTAGTCACCTGGGGAATGAAACAGTGCAGAGAAGATAATTCTCTCTCTGTCTCTCCCTCTCTCTGGAAGTCCTTTAAATACATAATGCTTTTTAAAAATAAAGGAAAAAATGCAAAAGGGAAGAATGAATCACAGCATGTATCTCAGAGTGTTGATTCTTCAGAGATCACACCTGACTCACTCAACATTTGACTTTTCACCATTGGGCAGGGGCGGGAGGGAGAGTGTGGAACTCCAGACTTTCTGAGAGATTTACATTGACATACAGTCCCCAGTCCAAAGCAGGTTTGAATAATTAAAACAAGATCAGAACCTGGGTTCTTCAATCCACTGACCACAGTTCTAGAAAAAGCTGATAGTCTGCATCATTTGTCTATCTGAAGTTAGCCACCCAGTTGTGTGCTGTTTTTATTTCAATATCTTTCAGGTGGAAACTTGGCTTTCCTCAAGTCCACCAACTCCCAATTGCCTTATTTCCAACAAGGTTACTTATTTGTATTACTTTCCTAATCTTCATAAACTTTTGGTTTGTACCTGTTCCACGAACTTTCATTTTAGCTAACATGAACAAAGGTGTAAAGAAATCCATGGCACATCTCTGCTTCGCTGGGAGGTCCACTGTTGCTTGCTTTCTTTCTCTTAAAACCTGAACAGGAAGAGGATTGAATGCTCATTCATAGGGTCAATCACTACTTAAAGGAGGGGGGGGAGGCTGTGTTAGCCTATCCCAAAATGGCTTTCCTTAAACTCAAAACAAACATCATGAAACAAATGAAAAGCTCAGAAGTCACTCTATACTAAAAGTCTACATTTTTTTTTTTAAATAGCTGTTTCTCTTTCTTTGTACATGTCTTTACACTTGAAGAAATGTCAAGAAAAAGTAGAACAGGGAAACTACTCTTGGGAAAACAAGGTGAGACAAAGGATTTTTCAGTTCAGCCCTTTAGAAGCATAGGATAAATGAAAAAACATTCAGAAACGTTTGCTCTCAGTCAAGCCCCTTGCTTCAGGGAAACAGCAATAAAGCCTGAAGCTGTGTGCTGTTAGCCTAGGAAATTGGCCCCAGTGACCCTCTAGCCTTGCAATTAAGACTTATTGCTATTATCTCTCACCGAATGTTTCTAGTTATAATTCTGGGTTATTCATTATTACAGTTGCTCCTGTTAAACCATTAAGTGATGTGCTTTAATCTGTTTAAAAAGTTAAGGAGAAAGCTGTTATACACAGGTTTTTCTTTAGCAAGCTACAAAATCCCCTCTCAACCCTCCATTTAGCGTCATCCTCATATATTTGAAATGCTGTCTTTACTTAACGTTTTTCTGATTTTCACTTGAATTTTGAAGGCCCAGATTTCACTGTTAGTACACAGTGGAGATATGTTTACATATTACATAAATATAAGTAGATTTATAAAAATAAATTTAGTATGCAATGGATATTTTTAACTTTAGTATGCAATGGGTAATTTACAATTTTGTTTTGAGAGACGTTATTGATGTCAGTAATCCTGCTAGACTGGCTTTTCTAGACCAAAACATGAGTGAAATTTAGGCTAGAATACAGAATACAGGTAGGAGTGCCTCTTTTTAAGCAAGTCTGCTGCCTGAAAGCTGGGATTTTTAGAACAGAAAATGATTCTTCAAATAAGGGAATTCATCAATACTTTTGTTTAAATAGGCTCTCCTCCAGGGCAGATAATCTTTGAGTAACACATTTGATGTGCAAATCAACATGCATCTGAGTAACTTATGGGGGTTAGATGGAAAGTATGTGCAAATTAGGGCAATATAAGAATCACTAATTTTATGCAAAGTAACAATCTGTCTTTGTGGCATTTAATTCTCCACAACTTTTTCTTGTACCTTTTTAAATAAATCTCTCCCCACTTAAGGCTCTATTAACTTAAGTAAACTCCCCAAGCAGTGGTGCTGGGGGGAGAAAATTAACTTCCCAACTAAAAAAAAAGAGGGTAAAAGTTTTTTTTATTTTCATGATACAATTCCACAGGCTCAGGAATTTTCCCTTTCACCCTGCCCATCTCCCCATCCCCACCCCACTGTTTTCTCTCTTATTTTTACAATAGTGTATTCCTTCAGCCAAGAAAAGGGGTGGGATTATATAAATTAATATGTCTTCCATTTCAAGTTTCAAAGTAATTAAAATGAATTGGACTCTGAGTTTATTAATTTTTAAGATTATATTTCAACTAAAATTAGTTAATTCAAACAGTTCCTTGAATTATTCAGATAAGCCCCACTTTGTGTCTTGTTTGTGTGTGTATGTAATGAACAGAGAGAGGAGACACAAACACAAAGCGACAAACTCATAAAATAGGAACAGTGACTAGAATAGGAGAACTTCAAAGGTCAGAACTCTTGGAGCAGTGGGGACTCTTACATAATTATTCACATGTTAGAAGTGGAAAACCAGGAGCTTTGTGTCACAGAAACGTTGCAGGCCACTGTAGGAAATGATGATTAAAGTAGACTAATTCCTCTTTGGTGCTGAAGAAGACACCAGAAAAACCCTCTTTCCATCTTTTCCCAGTGAACCAGCAGACATGATAGGTGCTCCTGTGGACACTCACTGGTTCTATACCTTCATGAAATTCAACAACTTACATTTTTTAGATGGATGGCTTTGCTTCACAGAATTTAAAGTTGTTGCATTTAGATTGTGATGTAGGCCAGACATGGATCTCATTGTCATATTCTAGCTAGGTATCTTTTGCTTCTTGAAAAAAATGTCATTTTTCTGGCTTTGCATCTGAGTAAATAGGTTTTATCAACTATAATTAAAAGTATGTCTTTGGTTAGTATGTAGGCTGGTTACTTTGAAGGGATTATATACTAACTCTTTAAAATCTTGTAAAGGGCCTGGCTGCGTGGCCTAACGGCTAAAGTCCTCGCCTTGAAAGCCCTGGGATCCCATATGGACGCCGGTTCTAATCCCAGCAGCTCCACTTCCCATCCAGCTCCCTGCTTGTGGCCTGGGAAAGCAGTCGAGGACGGCCCAATGCATTGGGACACTGCACCCACGTGGGAGACCCGGAAGAGGTTCCTGGTTCCTGGCATCGGATCGGCGCGCGCCGGCCCGTTGCAGCTCACTTGGGGAGTGAAACATCGGACAGAAGATTTTCCTCTCTGTCTCTCCTCCTCTCTGTATATCTGACTTTGTAATAAAAATAAATAAATCTTAAAAAAAATAAAATAAAATCTTGTAAAATTCACTAATTCACATATTCCATAAATGCTTGAGCATGCACTTTTTTGTTATAACTAACATTTGGAATAGAAGGGATTTTTTAAAAGATTTATTTATTGTTTTGGAAAGGCAGATTTACAGAGAGAAGGAGATAAAGATAGAAAGATCTTTCATTGCTTCAATCCCCAAGTAACAATAGCCAGAGGTAAGCCTATCCAAAGCCAGGAACCAGGAATTTCTTCCAGAGCTCTCAAGTAAGTGCAGGGCCCCAAGGCTTTGGGCCATCCTCCACTGCTTTCCCAGGCCACAGAAGAGAAGCTGGATGGGAAGTAGAGCAGGTGGCACACAATTGGCACCCATAAGGGATCCCAGTGCGTGCAAGTTGAGGATTTAGGCTCTGAGCCATTGCATCAGGCTCAAATGGATTTTTTTCCTTTTAAGATACAGGCATTGTCCCCATCCACTGGTTCTCTCTCCAAAGTGAACAATGGTTGGGGTTGGACTTAGCTAAAACCAGGTCTCCCAGTTGATTGACCCATGACTACTACCCCTCTGGGTCTGCGTTAGCAGAAACTGCAGCCAGGTATCAAACCTAAGTGTTTTAATGTAAGAATCGCATTGCCTTTTTTTTTTTTAAGAATTTATTTATTTTGGCTGATGCTGTGGTATTGTAGGTTGGGTCACTATCTACAATGCCTGCAATCCATGTGGACATGTTTGAATCCTGGCTGCTCCACTTCCAATCGAGCTCCCTGCTAAAGGGTCTGGGAAAGCAGTGTAGGCTGGCCCAAGTGCTTGGGGGCCCTGTCACCCACGTGGAAGACCTGGATGAAGCTCCTGCCTCTTGGCTTTTTACTGGCCAAGCCCTGGCTATTGCTGGCATTTGAAAAGCAATGTATTGGTTGGAATGCCTTTCTTTCTGTTTTCCTCGCTCTCTCCTCTCTCCCTCGCTAAAACTCTGACTCTGCCTAAGTAAATCTTTGGACAAAACAAACGAATTTATTTTTTTGAAACACAGAGTTACAGAAAGAGAGGGAGAGACAGAGAACTTCTGTCTGCTGGTCAATTCCCAAATGCCCACAATGGCCAGCATGCGGACAGACCAAAACACTTGTCTGGGTCTTTCACATGGGTGCAGAACCCAAAGCCTTTGGGCAGCCCTCTGCTGCTTTCCCAGCTAATGGAGCTGGGAACTGGGTCAGACCTGAAGAAATTTTCCACCTACAGGTTCACTTCCCGAAGGTACATAGCAGCTAGTGCTACGCAGGCTGAAGCCAGGAGGCAAGAACTGGTCTCCCATGTTGGTAACAGGACCCCAAGCACAAACGCAATCATCCCCTATTTCCCAGATGCACTAGCAGAAAGTTGGATTAGAAGCACAAAATAGACAGGACTCAAACCATGTACTCCAATTTGGGTTACAGGAGTCCCAGCCTGCTTCATAGAATTTAATCTCCTCTTGGTAAGCTTTCAGATTTATCTTTTAAACCATTGTTTCATGAAACATTTTCATCTTTTTCACTATTGTGTTTAAATATACATAGCAAAATGTACCATATTAAGCCATTTTAAACTCTTTAGTTCACAGGTGTTATTCACAATGTTGTACAAACATCACCATGATTCATCTCCACAATACTTTTCACCTGATAAAACAGAAGGTCTGTAACCATTTCATTTTAATTCAGTCCAATGTAGAAATCCTTTGTGTTGTATAGACTTTTCTCCTTTTCAAAAATGGATATGAGAGTGGGGTTTTGGCCTAGCAGTTAAGGTACTTGTATAACACAGCAATTGCCTGGGTTTGATTTTTGGCTCTGGTTCCTGACTGCAATTTCCTGCCCTGGGAAGCAGTGGTGATGCCTGAAGTAGTTGAGTTCCTGCCACCAGAATGGAAGCCTGTCCTGCATTCCATGACTGGTTCCTGGCTCCAGGCCCCAGCCCTGGCCCTGGCCCAGCTATTGTAGGCATTTAAGTGAGTAAACCAGCATGTAGGAACTATGTCTGTCTCCTAAATAGACAAATATTTTTAAATGATTATGTGTATTATTTTAAAATCATGGAAAAGTTGAAAAACACATAATTAGCAAAAAGAGGAAAAGCTCACAAGAAACTCTGGCACCAGTCTGACCAGTGGCCTTGGCAGTATCTGGAAACCGCACCCTCAGCCTGCACAATTTGACAATATGTACCAGGAGCCTAAAAAAGATACTCACCCTTTGACCTAACGATATTTGTTTAGAAATTTATTCCAAGGAAATAACTGGATATGTTCCCAGAGAGTTAAATACAAAGAACGTTTCTGAATGGAAAAAATTAGAAACAGCCTTTAGGGTATTATGAGTTTGCTAGGCTTGCCACTACAAAGCACCAAGGATTGAATAGTTGAAACAACAGAAGTGTATTTCTCATAGTTCTGGAGATCAAGGTGTTAGCAACAGAGGTTCCTTGAGAAGCTTCTCTGACTTGTCTATGCTATCTTCTGTTCTATTATATGACTTTCCTCTGTGGCATGTCTATGTCCAAAATCCTTTTTTGACACCAGTCATATTGGATAAGGGCTTTTAATAACTTCACTTCAGCTCAATTACTTGCTTAAAACCCTATATCCAAATACAGTCATAATCTGAGGTGTTAGAGGTTAGGATATGAATTTAGGGAAGAGAGGCACAATTCAGCTCATAAAGCAACCTAATGCAAGAATTTGGAATTAATTAGATTACGATGTTGTCACAGAATGATCCAGTCACTTATTTTACATCTAGTTTGAGTCTTTAATGTTGTTGATCTTTGGTATGTACAGTTTTTTTCCTCAGGATCCTCCCAGATACCAAAATCTTTATATTCTCAAGTACATTATATTTTATATTAATATGTATATTTTTAAGGACAGGTGTTTGGCTTAGTGAACAAGATACCCACATCCCATATCAGAACATCCATGTTCAAGTCCTGATCTGGCTCCTGATTCTGTAAGAGTGGGGAATGGGTCAAATGAATGTGTCCCTGTCCCCGCACAGAAGACCTGGACTGTACTCCTCTTATTTTGTGACCCAGTCTCAGTTATTGCAGGCATTTAGAGAGTGAGTCACAGGACAGTAGCTCTCTCAATGGCTCAGTATATTTCCATATTTCTTTGTTTCCCCATTAATTTTTTGAATAGTGTAGTATTTACACATCACTTATGTACAGCCTCCTATATCCTTGAAATTATCACTATATCACTTACTTATCTAGTGCAGTATAAATAGCTGTTATATAATGTTGTTAGGAAATAATAAGACTACATGTTTAGTAAAAATAACACATTAAAAATGTATGTATGTATATATATTTTCAGTCTACAGTTGATTGAATCTATGGATGTAGAGCTCATGAATTCATGAGCTATACTAATTCATGAATTCGGCTATACTAACATTTCAAAATTACCCTTGAGGTGCACGTGTTTGGCTCAGCAGCTAATTACTTAGGATGCCCATGTCCCATGTTGGAGTGCCTGAGTTAAAGTTTCAGGTCTGCTTCTGCTTCCAGCTTTCTGCTGTTGTGTATTCTGGGAGGTAGCAGGTGTGATGGTTCAAATAGTTGGGGCTCTGCCACCCATGTGGGAGACCTGGATTGAATTCCTGGCTCCTGACTTGGCCTGGCCCTGCCTTAGCTGTTGTAGACACTGGGGGAGTGAGCAAGTAAGTGAAACATTTCTCTCTCTCTCTCTCTGTCTTCCTGCTTTTCAAATAAAAAATTTTTAATTATAAATGACCTTACAATAATATGCAACATGAAAAGAAGTTTATGACATGTGTCTTCAATAAAAAGAACAGGTTACAAAAATCATATGGGTGGGATGATTCTTGCACTTTCGATGTGTGAAATACATACAAAATTGCACAGAAAAATAGAAAAATTAATTATATCTGGGGTGATATAGATGATTTGCTTTAATTATTTTTATTTATTTATTTTCCAGCTTCCTGTTTATGGTATGGGAAGACAGCAGAGGGTGGATCCAGTCCTTGGGCCCCTGCACCCATGTGGGAGACCCAGAAGAAACTCCTGGTTCCCAGCTTCAGATAGCTCAGCCCTGGCTATTGCAGCCATTTTGGGGAATGAACCAGTGGAATGAAGACCTTCTCTCTGTTTCTCCTGTTTTTGTAAAATCTACTTTTCAAATAAAAATAAATAAATCCCCCCCCCCAAAAAAAAGATTTCTGTTATTTTACTTGAAAGAGCTACAGAGAGGGAAGGAGAGAGAGAAAGAAAGAGAAAAGAAACAGAGGGCTTCCGTTCACTGGCTCACTCCTGAAATGGTTGCCAGGGCTGGGCTGATCTGAAGCTGGGAGTGAGGAGCTGCTTCTGGGTCTCCCACAAGGTACAGGATCCCAAGGCCTTGGGTCATCCTTTACTGCTTCCCCAGGTCACCATCAGGGAGCTAAATAGGAAGCAGAGTAGCTGTTCAAACTGGTGCTCAATGGGATACTTGCACCGCAGGCAGAGGATTAGTCTAATATACTATTGTACTGGCCCTGCTCTATTTTATTTTCCATTTTTATTACCTTACATTTTAATATCCTGACACTAACTTTGTGAAATATTTTCACACACAACCCCAGGCGCACGTGCACACGCACACACGTATACACACACACACACAAACAAAATAGAAAGAACAATTGACTCCATATATAAATCATATTTAGGGAACACTTTTTTAGTCATACAGTTTTCCTTTAGGTATTCCTTTAAATTTTTTTCTATTAATTTTCATTTTATTTTTGACAGGCAGGGAAAGAAAGATAAATGAGAGATCTTCATCTGCAACACACAGGGCTAGACTAGGCCAAGCCAAGAGCCTGGAACTCAATCTGGATGTCCCATATGGCTCTAAGGGATTCAAGTGTTTGAGCCATCACCCACTGCCTCCCAGAAAGCTGTGTTGAAAGTAGGTAGCTAAGATGCAAGCAATGCATTGTGATATGGAATGTGGGCATACTCATCAGGAACTTTACTGCTGTGCTAAATGCCCTCCTTGTGCCATTCTTGTGCCACTTCTGCTCTTACGCTGCTAAGTTTCAGTGAGATATGAAAGCTGACTTAATGTTGTTTATATCCCTATCTCGGAATGAGCTGCAGTTAACCACACGAAAACTATTCAGAAAGGTATTTTCTTAACCATAAACCTTTCTTGAGTCAGTAACATTAGGCCTGAATGGTCAATCTCAGTTTAGGACTTAGGACCAGACAGGCTCAGAACTTTAAAACTTGAGCAGAAAATTTAAAAGTGGAGTAAATTCTCAAAATGAAGGGAGGGTGACTCTGTGCAGACCTCTGTGATTTCCAGCTTTAGAGGCAGAGGGTGCCTGTTTGTGTCTCATTCATAAGGGAATTGACCAGAGGCATTCTTCCAGAAGCTGTTATTTCTTCAGAGGCGGGACCTACTACCATCCCAGTTATTTTCTTCTAGGCCTACCTTCCTCCACTTCCATAGCTAGGGTAATTTAAACGCAAAATAGGTACTGTTTGAATAAAGGGGCAACACCTAAGAGACAATAAAGTAATTTTGAGATTGCCTGTGTATACATTAATCTACAAGCTAAGCTTTCACTTTACATAATACAACTAAATGGTCATTTAAACTATTGTCAGTGAAGTGAAATACAGACACTCCCCTGGTTGCTGTTACATGGAGCATTTGGTTTCGTTATACATTTGTAAGTAGGTAGTATAAAGCAGTAGTTGAACTTGAAGACAGGGTAGAGGTGATATATTGTACAAAGCACTTTGTTTACATCTCAAACAAGTCTTGAAAATAGCTCTAGAACTAAGAATTCTCTACAGAAGCAAATGAGGTTATGCTCTGGAAATACAAGGAGATCCTAGGAGTGAGTGCTGTGTATAATGAGGATTGAGAAAAGGTTCAAGGACAAGATCTATGTCACAGATGACATAACACAGTAGGAAAGGAGGGGGGAACTAGCACAGTGCTGGAAATGTTTAACAAGTGACAGAAAGAAGGCATGGACAACAGCAACAGAAGTCTCACAGTGGAATGAACAGGGCAACGGGGCATAGGCAACATTTTAGAAACTTGGATATTTGGAATGTCAGTTATAAAAACCAGAAATTAAGAGTCACTTTCTGTTACTCTTAGAAAATGACGAAAATGTTCATGAAATTGGTCACATGAAGGTGGATAATAGTGAAGTATACTAAAACAAAATGGAATTTTGTACTTTGTGTTCAGATTAAAATTTTTCCAAGTTTTCTAAAGGATTTTCTTAATAGTATACTAATTTTTTTATTCTTTCCCTTTACATTCTTTTTTAAGATGTGTTTTTCATTGGAAAGGCATATTTAGAGAGAGAAGGAGATACAGAGAGAAAGATATTTTGTCTGCTGGTTCGCTCGACAAGTGGCTATAATGACTGGAGCTGAGCTGATCCAAAGCCAGGAGCCAAGAGCTTCTTCCTGATCTCCCATGTGGGTGCAGGGGCCCAAGGTTCGGGAATCCTCTGCTGCTTTCCCAGCCATAGGCAGGGAGCTGGATGGGAAGTGGAACAGTCAGGACACAAACTGGTGCCCATACGGTACCCTGGCACTTGCAAGGCAAGGATTTAGCCACTGAGCTATCACACTGGCCCCTACTACTTGTGATACTGACTTGGGAGCTGCAGGAAATGTAGAAAGGGAAGAGCAATCAGGACAATGCCTGTTAAGGTGTCCCTGTTAAGCCCTCTGAACAGACTGGATCTTGTTTGAATCCCTGGTGAGACTTGGATGGTCCTTCACTACTTAGAAACACAGGTCTTTCCTCTAAGCTGGCAGCTCCCAGAGACTATGATCCATATCTTCTTTATCTGAGAGTCCTAGGCCCAGCACAAAGCAAGCAGACATCCAGTGAGCATTTGTTCGGATGAATTCCCAATCAGTCACTACCTGCTTACCACTCCCATATATAAATTATAGGAATGAATGATTACAATATATAGTATATATATTATATAATGTATATAAATGGGGCTCGGCGCGATAGCATATTGGTTAAAATACTCGCCTTGCATGCGCCAGGATCCCATATGGGCGCCGGTTCTAATCCTGGCAGCCCCGCTTCCCATCCAGCTCCCTGCTTGTGGCCTGGGAAAGCAGTCAAGGACGGCCCAAAGCCTTGGGACCCTGCACCCGCGTGGGAGACCCAGAAGAGCTCCTGATTTCTGGCTTCAGATCGGCTCAGCTCCAGCCGTTGTGGTCACTTGGGGAGTGAATCTTTGGATAGAAGATCTTCCTCTTTGTATATCCACCTTTCCAGTAAAAATAAAATAAAAATTTTTTAAAATGTATATGAATGTTACCAATCTGGAATATGATCAAATTCTATTAATGTCATGGACACTCTAAAATGTTAGAGGTGAAAGACACCTTAGGAAACAGGGTGGATGTTGTGGCTGCAGCAGGTTTAGTCATTACTTGGTGCATTCCCATCCCGTATCACAGTGCAGGTTTGTGTTGGTTACTCTGCTTCCCATCAAGCTGCTCGCTAATACATCCCGGAAGATGCACATGATGGCTCGAGTACTTGGTTCCCTGCCATCTATGTGGGAGACCCAAATGCACTTCTGGCATTTTGAGTCCCTGGCTTCAGCCTTGTCCATCTCTAGCTACTATAAGCATTTGGAAAGTGAAACAAAAGGAAAGAGTTCCTTCCTTCTATCCTTCCTTCCTTCCTTCTTTCCTTCCCTCCTTCTTCTTTCCTTCATTCCTTCCTTTATTCTTTTACTGTCTCTCTGTCTTTCACTCTACCTCTTAAGTAAATGAAAATAAAATAAAATGCAATGAGCAAAGCCACCTCCTGCAATGCTGACATCCATATGGGCTACGGTTGGTTTCCCACTTGCTTCACTTGCAGTCCAGTTCCCTGATACTGGCTTACAAAAAGCAACAGAAGATAGTCAAAGTGTTTGGGCCCCTACACATACATGGGAGACTCGGATGAAGCTCTGGGTTCCTGACCTCAGCCTTATCTAGCCCAGCTACTGTAGTCATCTGGGGAGTGAGCTGATGGCCGAAAGATCTTTCTGTCATCTCCCTATCTATATATGACTCTCACATAAATAAGTAAATATCTTTTAAAAAATTTAATACTGAGTGGCTTCATTTTGGAATAGGAAAACTGAGTCCCAGAGACACTAAATGACCTTTCAAAGTTGGTCAATGGCAGAGCTAGAGCCAGGGATCCAGGACCTCCTGACTCCTACTTTGCTACTAAACACTCCTGAACCATAACATAAAACTTTCTGTTTTATGTTATAGTTTATATTTGCTCCTTTCTCTTTCTCTTTATGTGGTTTTTGTTTTGTTTTGTTTGAGATTATATTCAAATTAGTGAACATGGCACTTTTTAGTACAACCTGGAATATTGTGTCGTAGCCCTGCATGGAGAGGGTAGGGCCCTCATAGATCATCTTTCTGCCAATAAAGCATGTTTTTTTTTTTTCACATTGTCTGGGCCTTAGGTGAATGTGATGGCCTTGCCAGATACAGGCATTTTCCTGCTTGGTAGAAGCACTGGGAACTAAGGAGACCTGAGCTCTCATTTTGACTGTTATCACTCTCATAGCAGAAGATTGCATTTCCTCTCTGAACGCTAGTATCTTCATTGTACCTATAAAATACAGAACTTGGATTATATAGGCACCAAAATACTTTTGACTTTGAAATAGTATGATTCTACCTTTTGGATTATGATGCTTTTAAAGATTTTCCACTGTCAAATTAAGTCACACCTAAACTCCAAGGAATTTGATCAACCTTACCTCCTCATGTGAGTGCTGACAGGCCATCTCTGCTCTGTTTAGCATATATAGCCAGATGACTTTGTTTTCATATTAGCAGTCTCAATTGTTCTCCTTTTTGTTATTCTACTAAAGAAACCTTTGGCACAGTGGTTGAAGATCTATGACTCAGTTCCTTTGGGTCTCTTTTCGAATGTTTGAAAATCTCCAGATCTCATCCTTTTTATCCTTCAGTTAGCGTTGGCTGGTAACATGGCATCCAATCTTTTTGGCACCTTGTAGTATTGGAGAGAAGTCATGGGAACTCCTCAGGATTAGGGATCAAGGAGGTGCTTGCAAGGGGGAACGTGTCCTCAAAGTAGAGGGAGGGAAAGCTGCCAGCTTGCTGACTCTGCTTAGCAGATGACAAGAAGAAGCTGCAACCAGAATCTTCCCCCCCGCCTCCCCCAACTGTGGGGTAACTGGTTTTGTGCTGTTCCTTAGAACGCCCTGAACATGTCATGGCAGCCTAAGCTTTGCCTTCTGTCTACATGCCTGCACCCCAGGAGTGGAAAGTCAAGAGATCAGTTTTCTGGCTGCCGTTGAAAGGATGTCCTGTTTGTTAGAGACCAGCCCTGTTCTGAAAATTACCCTGAAGTGCAAAGCTGCAGAACACATAAGTATTTGCTACATGGACTTAAAGAAACCACAGGCCCAGTGTTGCATTACTTTGTTTGCTCCTAACACACGTTTCTCTACTATTGACTGTTTCATGCCATTAGCCAGTCAACAGCATTTGTGAAGCATTTGCTTTAAGCTAAAGATTGAAGAGAAACCATGACCTCTACCTTTGAAAACTAAAAAGAAATTGCTATGAGGAAAATGGATAAATTCACAAAAACACTAACCTAAGTATAAACAAGTACTAATTAACGTGCAGTGGTTTTAGACGTGTTTAGGAGTTAATTGGCATGATCAAACCTAGGTGGGGTTAGAGAGGGTGTCTTAGAACAGTCATTGAAACTGTAACTGAGTAAACATGGTTACCTAGAAAACCCAGGGACAATTTTAAAAGGTTAAGTGGTTAAAGAAAACTTAACTATGTCATATTCCAGAAAGCAGAGAAGATGGAGACTAAAAGATCACACAATCTGCGTGAAAAGATTTGCACAGGGAAGGAATGCAGAATCTAAGGGACTCTGTAGACACACAACTGAAAACCAAGCTGAGGAATTTGGATCTGATAAAACTGATGATAAAGAGCCACAAAGGGCTCTTGAGCATGGAAATGACTCAAGGAATTGTCTGAGGAAGACTGATCTTCCTGCCGTGTGTAAATTAATGTGGGAAAGTTGGTGGCACACAGCTGAGGTTAGAGCTGCTGTGGTGGAGATGAATTGAAGGAATGAGTTGGAAAGCGTTACCAGGCAACGGAAAAGGCTTGACCAACACTGGGACAGTAACAGTCAATGTTCACTGACCGCTTCCCATACGCCATTTAGAGGGCAAAGGAACCACAAAGTTCAAATCTCAGCAGAACTGTATGAGGAAATGTACTCTTCAGGGTGCAGCTGTAAGTCTGGAACTGGAATTTGATTTGGAAAATCTGGTGCTAAACCACCTAACTTCCATGTTAGCCTGCCTCTAAAGTCCCACAGCAAGAGAAGAAAACTATCCTTGTGCGATGGTTGAGAGTATGACGTCTACATTCAGACCCAGGGGGATTTCATCTTGCTTCTGGCATTTCCTCTATATCTCTGGACAATCCACTTAAAATTCTACTTCTTTCTTTCTTTTTAAATCTTTATTGGAAGGATAGATCAGACTTACAGAGAAAAGGAGGAACAGAGGGAAAGCTCTTCCATTCGCTGTTTTACTCCTCAAACGTCCCCATAAGCCGGAGCTAAGCTGATCCGAAGTCAGGATGCAGGAACTTCTTCTGGGTCTTCCATATGGGTGCAGGGTCCCAAGGCCTTGGGTATCCTTTTTTTGGGGGGGGGTTAATTTTTAAAAATTTTTCATAATAATGACATGGTTGATTAGGGTGGGAAGGATCGAGGGTTAGGGAAAAGTTGGTGAAATCATTATTTCCAAACTTGCTATTTCTTTTTTTTAAAAATTGCTTTATTTTGACATTCTTTACATAGTTGATTAGGGCACAAAGGGTCAAGGGTTACAAGAAAGTGGGTAAGACTATTGTTTCCACATTATTGCTGTTTTGTTTTTTGTCTGAGGTAAAGAGAGAGATAAAGAGAGAAGCCCCATCTAGCCTCCCACCCATCCCAGGTTCCCAATGTGGGGTATGCTCCAAGGGTCCTGTTCAAGTGGTTTTGGTAATTCATCAGTTCTGATTTGCTACCAATCTTGCCACTCCAAGCACAATGAAATCGCTGCAGAATCCACTGGTTGTCATAGTCCACCTTAGAGTCTTCATTTGCTTGGGCATCCTTGACTGCTTTCCCAGGCCACAAGCAGGGAGCTGGATGGGAAACAGAGGAAGACATGAACCGGTTCCTCCTATGGGATGCTGGTGCTTGCAAGTGAGGATTTAGGCATTGAGCCACAGCACCTGGCCCCACTCATTTATCCATAATAAATGGAGATGATAATTCCTGTGTATAGGGTCACTATAAGACATAAATATGGTACTGAGTTCAGTGTTTCTTCCAGTGCCTGACACGTGATCATTGTTCAATCAATGTTAATTATCAATAAAATTCTTAGTATTAGACTCAGTCTTAGAACCTGGAGTCCTGGCAGTATGTTATTTTCATTGCCAGAGTAAGAAGTAAGCAAAGCCTAAGACTGTTTAGCACCCAAACATCTGCTCTTAAGCTGCAAAGATTTGGGATCAACACAACAGCAATAAAGGAAGTGATGAGAAACTAAGGGAAGTTTTTAAGAGAAGAAATAATTGAAACATCAGTCTTATAGAGTTTTGAAGAAAAAAAATCATGTTAAAAACAAGAGAAAGTAGAAGTTAAGGCTTTGTTTAATGCAGAATTTATTGGATTATGGGCAAGGTGAAGTTGTCCTTTTATTAGTGACATACACAGAGTGAATGTAGTTTCCCTTTTGATTTCTCATTTTTCATTCTCGCTATTAATAGTTTATGTACACACTGAGGACTTCTCTATGCTGCACCTGTCCCTCAGAACTATATGTACTTCAGATGGACTTTGTAGAGATTTTACAGGGACATTGCTTTTTAAAAATACAAAACATCAGTAGTAGCATGGTAGGTGACTGTCCTCAGCCACAGGCCAGAGCTGTCAGTCTAGTGAAGCTCTTTTGTATCTAGAGAAATCTTCAAGCAGTCTGTGACTCGTGTACAATGACCACTTAGGAGCTGAGTCAACAGACTCTTATTTGTGCTTTCTAAATACCAGTCTGGGCAGGCCCATGTTTTTACTACATGGGAGGAGTCAACTATGCTTTTCACTGCTTAGAAGAAGTAAAGGGTTAAGTTGATTCACAAGCCCAGGTCGTTCCATTGGGTACCACAGCTCACTTAATTTTCTCAACTGACCAAGAGACCAAGTTACATCCTATTGTGTATAATAGGAAGTAATAATTTGGTACTGAGTCCCTTGAATTTATTTTGTATTCTGGTATGGCTAATGTGATATTGAGAAAAGTATAGAACTAATCATTGGTAATATTAGTATTCTTTAAATCATTCACTTGCAAATATTTATTGTTGATACACTATCTGTAAAGAACACAGTATCTGGTGCATAGTAGAAACTTAAGTTTTGTTGACTCTGAATCATTATTTGTGTACTTGCCAATATGCAGCATTTGCTGTATTCCTTAAGTATGGGTGAGACAATGGGAGAGAAGAATTAGGTACAGAGTAGTTTGGATGAATTTTCTCTTCTGCCTCCCACTGTTAAGAAATCTTAGCTCCAGTTCCCCAGAGGAGAAGTGGTTGTTATGACACAGCAGTGAGTGGTGTCTGTCACAGTCATGGTGAGTGACTGTTACAGACGTTTAAAGGACACAGACCAGTTCTCAACCATATCCATGAAGCAGTCTCCATAGAGACAGAAAACCTAGACTTCCTTAAAATTACTTTGGAAAGGAAGTGTCTATTTCTGAATGAGGCTTGCCACTTTCGAAGTGGAGTTTTGAGTTTCTTCCCTGTGTGCTAGGAACTTAAGACAAAAGTATTGAGGAACTTAAAATATGGAACAACCTTAAGGGGTCAGATGATCAGCAGTTTTCTTTTCTTTTTATAAAGATTTATTTATTTTTATTACAAAGTCAGATATACACTGAGGAGGAGATATAGAGAGAAAGATCTTCCGTCCGATGATTTACTCCCCAAGTGAGCCGCAACGGCCAGTGCTGTGCCGATCCAAAGCCAGGAGAGCCAGGAACTTCCTCCAGGTCTCCCACACGGGTGCAGGATCCCAAGGCATTGGGCCGTCCTCGACTGCTTTCCCAGGCCACAAGCAGGGAACTGGACGGGAAGAGGAGCTGCCAGGATTAGAACCGGCACCCAAATGGTATCCCGGCACGTTTAAGGCCAGGACTTTAGCCACTAGGCTACGCTGCCGAGCCCAATCAGCAGTTTTCAAAAGGGAAAATCTTACATAGTTCAGCATAAATCCTACATGTTAATTATGACTTGGATATAATTTAGGTACTCGGAAGTTACTTATTTTCATTTTCTTGAGTATGACTGAATAGTTGCTTGTCCTATCCATTATCACACTGTTTGGGTCAATCACATCTTCTGCAAACAGTTAAGTCATAAAGTTAAATATCAGTCCCCAAAGATTACCGGGTTTAAGCAACTTTTTTATTTGCAACTTCCTTAGGTCCTAATAGATAAATAAGACTGAGCACCTAATTAGATTCCTGCTTTTCCCCCTTTACTACAGTATGAAGCAAATGACTTCCATAGAGAATCTAGTACTACTTTCTGGAAATTCGATCTTTCAAATAGCTGATGGTACCACTAGTTCTGATACCAAGTCAAACCCATAGAAAGGCAGAATTTACTTCCATTTCACCTCTTGGAATAATAATTCCATAGCAAAAGTACTTCATTAAACTCTACTGACATTTAAAACTTAACAAAGTATCTTTTCTTGGCTCTTTTTAATCATATTAATGTTTTGGAGGTTTCCAAAACTATACTAGAATCTATCAAATTTTAAAACTAGTATTCTTGGATATAATCATTTCACTTCAAGAAATATTTTTCCCAAAAAAATTCTCACTAAATGTAAGTGCATTCTGAACTTGAGGTACTTAGCCTAGTGGCTATCCTTGATTCCAAGAATGCTAAATAAGAGATTGACAGAATGTCACCTGAAAATTTTAAGAACTTTACAAATGGCATCCAGGGACTTGGTGCGGTGGCCTAGCAGCTAAAGTCCTCACCTTACACGCACCGGGATCCCATATGGGCACTAGTTCTAATCCTGGCAGCCCTACTTCCCATCCAGCTCCCTGCTTGTGGCCTGGGAAAGCAGTTGAGGACGACCCAAAGCCTTGGGACCCTGCACCCGTGTAAGAGACCTGGAAGAAGTTCCTGGCTCCTGGCTTTGGATCGGTTCAGCTCCAGCTGTTGCAGTTGCAGTCACTTGAGGAGTGAATCATCAGACGGAAGATCTTCCTCTTGTCTCTTCTCCTCTGTATATCTGACTTTGCAATAGAAATAAATGAATCTTAACACACACACACACACACACACACACACACACACACAAATGGCATCTGGGGTCCTTCGGTGAAGTAGGTGCATTCCCTATTTGACAACTCCTAAGGGAAACCCACCAGAGAACAACCCAAGAATCAACTGTTATGTGAGTCACTTGACTTTTGAGGAAGATCACTGGAGAGGAATATGGGAGGAGACAGATGATGTGGGAAGATAAATAAAACATATTCATATTCTTCTTCCATGAAACATGAATAAACAACAATGGAATGCTTTAATGGACAAGGATATCAGCAGACAAATACGACATGTTTCCATTTATATGAAGTACTCAGAAATATGGTCGTCAAAACAGAAAGTAGAATGGAAGAACAAGGAAGAACAATGGTAAAAAGGTATGTAATGGATATAGTCTTAGTTTGGCAAGATGGATAGAGTTCTAGAGATGGATGGTTTCACAATATTACTTTAAAATATTGACACATTTAATAGCACTGAACTACATACTTTAAAATTGTAGATTTTTTTTTAAAGATTTATTCATTTTATTACAGCCAGATATACAGAGAGGAGGAGAGACAGAGAGGAAGATCTTCCATCCGATGATTCACTCCCCAAGTGAGCCGCAACGGGCCAGTGCGTGCCGATCCAAAGCCGGGAACCTAGAACCTCTTCCGGGTCTCCCACGCGGGTGCAGGGTCCCAATGCATTGGGCCGTCCTCAACTGCTTTCCCAGGCCACAGGCAGGGAGCTGGATGGGAAGTGGAGCTGCCGGGATTAGAACCGGCGCCCATATGGGATCCCGGGGCTTTCAAGGTGAGGACTTTAGCCGCTAGGCCACGCCGCCGGGCCCTAAAATTGTAGATTTCAGCAACCTGTGGCCTAGTGAATAAAGCCACCACCTGCTTGCTAAGCTGGCATCTCACATGGGCACAAGCTTAGTCCTCACTGTTCTGCTTCCAGTCCAGCTCCCTGCCGATGTACCTGGGAAAGCAGCAGAGAATGGTGCAAGTTCTTGGACCCCTGCTAACTGCATAGGAAACCCAGAGGAAGCCCTTGGCTTTGGCTTGGTCCAGTCCCAGCCCCAGCTGTTAAAGCAATTTGGAGAGTGAACCATTGGGCAGAAGATGTCTCTCTTTTTCTATCTCTCCCTTTCTCTCTCTATATAAAAAATAATAAGAAGTATAAATTATTGTATATATTTTACTACAGTGAAACTTTTTAAAAAAAGATTTATCAGTTTTTCATGGAAGGCAGATTCACAGAGAGAAGGAGAAACAAGAGAAAAATCTTCCATCTGCTGGTTCATTCCCCAAGTGGCCACAACAGCCAGAACTGAGCCTATCTGAAGCCAGCACCAAGGAACTTCCTCTAGATTGCTCACATGGATGCAGATCCCGAGGCGTTGCTGCTGTCCCAGGCCACAGGCTGGGAGCTATGTGGGAGGTGAAGCAGCTGGGACACGAACTGGTACCCATATGGGATCCTGGAGCTTGCAAGGAGAGGATTCAGGCAATTCAGCCAACGTGCTGGGCCCCAACATAAAACATTTTTTTCTTTAAAAAAAAGATTTTATCTGTTTTATTGGAAAGATATACAGAGATGAGGACAGAGAGGAAGATGTTCTGTCCACTAATTTACTCCCCAAGTGGCTGCAACAGCCAGACCTGAGCCAATCTGAAGCTAGGAGCCTCTCCCAGGTCTGCTATGCGGGCTCAGAATCTCAAGGCTTTGGGCCATCCTCGACTGCTTTCCCAGCCCACAAGCAGGGAGCTGGATGGGAAGTGGGGCTGCCGGGATTAGAACTAATGCCCATATGGGATCCTAGTGTGTGCAAGGTGAGGATTTTAGCCACTAGGCTACTACGCTGGGCCCAATAAAACATTTTAAAGGGAATAATATAAATAAAAGGAGCTCTTGGAAATTAAATATATATATATATATTAAATATATATATGGAAAACCATATTTGTATATATGGTTGCTGAAATAAGAAATTCATAAAACATTAGGAAGATAATGAAAGGAAATTTCCAGGGACCAGCATTGTGCATAACAGGTAAAGCTACCACATACGATGTTGCATTCTACATGGGTGTCAGTCAGTATACCAGCTGTTCCTCTTATACAGCTCCCTTCTAATGTTCTTGGAAAGCAGCAATGATGGCATGAGTGCTTGGGCCTTTGCCATTCACACGGGAGACCAGGTTCCTGGTTTTAGCCTGGCCCAACCGTGACCATTGCAGCCATCTGAAGAATGAACCATTGAATAAAAAAATATTCATTCATTCTCTCTTTAACTCTTTCAAATAAAGAATTTTTTAAAAGAGAAGTGTTCTGTACCCGGTGCAATAGTTTGATTGGTTGATCTTCCCCCTTCAAGTGCCGGATCTCATATGGGCACCGGTTCATGTCCCAGCTGTTCTACTTCCCATCCAGCTCCCTGCTTGTGACCTGGGCAGGCAGTAGAGGACGGCCCAAAGCCTTGGGACCCTGTACCCATGTGGGAGATCTGGCAGAAGCCCCTGGTTCCTGGCTTTGGATCATCTCAGTTTGGCCATTAGCCACTTGGGGAGTGAACCAGCGGACAGACGGTCCTTCTCTCTGTCTCTTTTTCTCCCTCTGAATCTGCCTTTCCAGTAAAAATAAATAAATCTTAAAGAGAGAGAAAGAAAAATATTTCAGGGGATTCAACAGATAATAATACATATATGGGAAATAGGAAATAAAGTTAAAAATTGATCCAGGGAGCCCATTATATTTTAGAAGTTACAGAGGGAGGGAGGAAGGTTTAGAGGGATAAGCACTGGGGATGAGAAGGAGAGAGGGGGAGAGAAATTGTTTTAGAGCCTGAATAACAAAAACTTAATTCACCCCAAAAGGATCAGATAAAGAAAATTTTATGAAAGAGCTATCAAAGAAAGTGTGAGCAAGAAGGGAACCATTGAGGGTGGCACAGTGTCCACAGAATAGCCACAGGAAGGAGCAGTTACTCTTCCAGGGCCAAAGTGTCACTGGGAGGAGGAGGTGCAATTGGAGTTCAGTAAGACAGGGCTTTCAGCGGGAGATGTGACTAGTATCTGAAAGCTGTGGCTGTACATAACAGGGAAACAGCAGGAAAGAAAAACTGTCCTTTCTCTCCTCCTGTGATCAGATCTTATCCTGGCTGAACCTCACCAGAAGCTAGCTGGCAAAGTAGATCACGTGCTAGCGTCTGAAGTCCACAGGAGTCATTCTTCCAGGGCAGGGCAGAGCAGGGCAGGGCAGGACTAGTACGTGGAGGAGAATAAATTACCAAAGAATGCTATAACATTTTCTCATCTGAAAAACATCTGCTTCCATCACAGTGAATTTGAAAAAATACAGAAGGCATGGCATAATAAAATTTCATAAAACCATTAGGCAACAGATGATCCTAAAGCTTCTACAGAGGAAAGAAGAGATCATCTACAGAGCAGAAAACTGGAATGACATTGGGTTGATCAACAGCAACGCGGAGTGCTGGATGATTGCAAAGCAAAGTCTTCAAAGTTCTGAAGAAGCATTTCCAAATAGAAGGCTGGAAGAAAAACATTTAGAAGCACAAAATGTCTCAAAAAAAATTGTGCCTTCTTTATGCCCTTTCCTACAAAGCTAATAAAAAAGAAAGGCTTTGGGTTGAGGGAATTAAGAATTGAATGGAAATTCCAGACTGACAGCTGTGCAGAAGTTCTAGAACACAGCTAGTTGAGACAGAGCAGGGGAAAAGAGGCCTCCATTAATATGCTTATTAGTCAGCTTTTCATTACAAAATCCTTGAAGCAAACTAGTTACGAAGGAAAGAGGTTTGTGGTGGCTCACGGTGCTGGGGGTTCTCAGACCATGACTGGCCAGGCCCCAGTGTTTTGGCCTCTGTCAGTTGTGTTCTGATTGTCAGAGTGTGAAGCGGCACAGGGCCTCACAGGTCAAAGGGGAGTGTTTGAGTATGACTATATAGTCTCTTATAAAATGACCAGGATTTCATTATGGGGGTTCCACCCTAACAACACAACTGAATCTCCTCCCAAAGGTCCCACCCACAGATGCCACAATTGGGTTAAGTGTTCACCCTCTTAGGGACAGTAAATGTAAGACTTTTGGGACCAAACCTTTAGTGCATTGGCCTTTATGAGCCACCCAACATGTAAGATAGTCCCAACCATTGCAGGTGGCTTTAAGGGTGAAAATAAACCATGTATCATTTTCAGGAAAGTTTAATAATTCTTTTTTTTGTTTGTTAGTTTTTAAAGATTTATTCATTTTTATTACAAAGTCAGATGTACAGAGAGGAGGAGAGACAGAGAGGAAGATCTTCTGTCCAATGATTCACTCCCCAAGTGAGCCGCAACGGCCCAGTGCTGTGCTGATCCAAACCGGGAACCATGAACCTCTTGCGGGTTTCCCACACGGGTGCAGGGTCCCAAAGCTTTGGGCCGTCCTTGACTGCTTTCCCAGACCACAAGCAGGGAGCTGGATGGGAAGTGGAGCTGCTGGGATTAGAAGCGGTGCCCATATGGGATCCCAGTGTGTTCAAGGCGAGGACTGGAGCCACTAGGCCATGACGCTGGGCCCAAAGTTTAATAATTCTTGGGAGAGCTTAAGAAAGGCAATTAAATGAATCAATGAACTGTTAAAAGAATCAGCCTTTGAGTAGTATTTGTTTTCTTTTGAAAAAAAAAAGAAAGAAAAAGAAAAGATATATTTACTTGAAAGGCCAAATTACAGAAAAAGAGAGAAGGTGGGGGTTGGGGGAGAGAAATCTTCCATCCTATAGCTCACTTCCCAAATTGTTGCAACTGCTAAGACTGGGCCAGAACAAAGCCAGGAATCTGGAATTATACCTGGGTTTCCCAGGTGAGTTGCTGGGGTGCACACACATGGGTCAATGCTCGCTAATGCAGGAGCATTAGTGAGGTGATGGATCAGAGATAGAACAATGGCACTTGAGCCTGCGCTAATATGGGATGCCACTTTTACAGGTGGCAGCTCAACTCTGTACCACAACACAGATATATATATCACAGAGAAAGACAAAAAGGTCTTCCATCTGCTGGTTCATTCCTCAAATAGCTGCAATGGACATAGCTTAGCCGATCCAAAGTCAGGAGCTTCCTCTGAGTCTCCCATGTGGGTGCAAGGCTCCAAGGCTTTGGGCCATCCTTTACTGCTCTCCCAGGTCACATGAACTGGCACCCATACGGGACCCCAGAACTTGCAAGATGAAGATTTAATCATTGAGCCACCGCGCCAGGCCTTATATTTCCTTTTTCAAGTTGTGAACATATATTGCTTTTATACAACGCTTAAACTAATTAGGGAGGTTAAGCTACTATTTAGAATGCCCACATCTCAAGCCAAAGTGCTAGGGTTCAATGCTCACCCCTAACTTCCAATTCCAGCTTTCTGCTAACACAGACTTGGGAGATAACAGGGACAGCTCACTAACTAGGTTCCTGCCACCCTTGTGGGAGACCAGGATTGAGTTCCTGGCTCCTGGTATGGTCCGCCCAACCCACATGTTTTGGACATTTAAGGAGTGAGCCATTTGGCTCAACTCTGGTCATTGTGGGGACTTGGCGAGTGAACCAGCAGATGGAATATCTTTCTCTCCGCCTTTCCTTCTCTCTGTAAATCTGGCTTTCCAATTTCAAAAAAAAATTTTTATAATGGGTGCCGGTTCTAATCCCGGCAGCTCCACTTCCCATCCAGCTCCCTGCCTGTGGCCTCGGAAAACAGTCGAGGACGGCCCCATGCATTGGGACCCTGCACCCGCGTGGGAGACCTGGAAGAGGTTCCTGGTTCCCGGCATCGGATCGGCGCAGCACCGGCCCGTTGCGGCTCACTTGGGGAGTGAATCATCGGATAGAAGATCTTCCTCTCTGTCTCTCCTCCTCTCTGTATATCTGACTTTGTAGTAAAAATAAATCTTTAGAAAAAAATTTTTTTTATATACATTACTTTATACACAAAAAATGAAAGACTGGAGAATTGTAGATTTTCATTGTCCAATGTAAAATTTTTGCATTAAGGAGCTGGCATTGTGGTTCATTGAGTTATTGCCAGCAATACTAGGATCCCCTCTGGTTGTCAATTTGAGTCCTGGCTTCCAATCCAGCTCCTTGCCAAAGCATCCAGGAAAATAACAAAGATGGCGCAAGTGCTTGGGTCCTTTCACCCAGGTGAGAGAACTACATGGTGTTCCAGGCTCCTGGACTTGGCCTGGCTCTGCCTTGATCATGTGACATTGAGCCAGCAGTTGGACGATGGCCTTCTGTCTCTCTCTCTCTCTCTCTGTTCTCTGCCTTTCAAATACATAAATAAGTCCTAGAAAAACAGTGAAATAAAAATGTTATATCAAATTATTTATTAAGGGTATATAGTGTGAAAAATCAGCATGAATGAATTAATAATAAGGTATCTTCAGGACTTAGAAATCAATTTATTTATAACTTCAGTTAACAATATTCATTCATCAGACTATTGTATTGCATATTCAGAGACAAGATGAATGCAATATGTTTTCTTTTGTTTTTTTTAAGAGTTATTTATTTTTATTGGGAAGTCAGATATACACAGAGAAGAGACAGAGAGGAAGATCTTCCATCTGATGATTCACTCCCCAAGTAGCCGCAATGGCTGGTGCTGTGCAGATCCAAAGTCAGGAGCCAGGAACTTCTTCCAGGTCTCCCACACAGGTGCACGATCCCAAAGCTTTGGGCTGTCCTCGACTGCTTTCCCAGAGTATAAGCAGGGAATTGGATGGGAAGTGGGGCTGCTGGGATTAGAACTAGTGCCCATAAGGGATCCCGGCACGTTTCAGGTGAAGACTTTAGCCGCTAGGCCATGCTGCCGGCCTGAATGCAATGTATTTTCTGCTTTTAATTTTATCATTCTAGTTGAAACAGTTTGTTACAGTGACCTGTGCTTCAGGAGTGGGCTAAACATTGCTCTGAATTTCTTTTTCAAAAGAAATTTTTAGGATTTAAAACCCCAAAATGAAAATTAATTTGGGTCAGGCATTTGGTACAGCGCTTAAGATGCCAGTTGGACACCTGCCTCCCCTGTTGAAATACCTGCCTTTCAGTCTCAGCTCTCCTTCTGACTCCGGCTTTGCAAGAATTTGCATCCTGGGAGGTAGCAGAGAGTGGCTTAAGTATATGTCTCTGTGTCCACATAGGAGTCCAGGACTGAGATTTGGGCTTTTGGCTTTAATTTGGCTCGGCCCTTGCTCTTACAGACATTTAAGGAATGAACCAGTGGATAGAAGACTTTTCTCTGTTTTTTTGTCTCTGTGTTTCTACTTTTCATGTAAATGTAAGTAAATAAGTAAATGTTCAAAATAGTTTAATTTGATAAATAAACTTTAATATATCAAAGCCACTACTTATTAATATCTCCTGTCAAATGAGCTATTTTTTATGAAGTTATCAACATTAAAATTTTCCTGTCATTTCTGAGCATATATCTAAACATATTTTAAACATGCAGTTACTCAGAAATAGTATAGCTTTACCTTAGTTTTTGTAAAATCTAATTCTATGTATGCTTTAATAGAGAAACATCTACAAGCAATTTTGCCACCATAGCTTAAAGATGCTCAGCACAAATAAATATATAACAAAGTCTGTCTGTCTGATGTACATTCTAGGTTTTAGTAACAAATACATTCAGGACATGTATTATAGAGCAGGTAGGGTTTACTAGTCCTTAAAGTTAGCTTTAGTAGGTTTTCAGTATTTGTTTGACTTTCATAGCCAGCATGTTTATACAAAGTACCAATAGAAAAAAAGTTTAGAAAGGAAAAAAATAAAAAACAAAGTACCAATAAAATAATCACCCTGTACTTCTCATCCATCTTTAATAATTATTTCTCCATTCTTGTATCCTCTAGATGTTCTGGAATTAACTGTTGCTTTTTAAAAAACTAATTTCCGCTACTGAATTACCTAAGTTGCAGAGTAGTTTTAAAACAGTTATCACTTACAATTGCTTTTCTGTGTTAATCAAAATTTTTATCATTTAACCTAAAAAATACAGAAATATCTGGATGCTGAGGCTTACAAAGACTGCAATTATCATTTATAAATATGAATTTTAAACTGTGGTATTCACCAAAATAGGTTGCTTTCAAGAAATTAGTTTTTTCTTAAAATATTTTCATGTATCTCCCTGAGAGGCAGGAAAGACAGAGTCAGATAGATGGAAAGAACCCTGAGGAGCTAGTGGGTATTGGTATGGGGGGGATACTTTGAAGCCAGAAATCAAATGCAGGTCTCCCAAATGGGTGTCAGGGACCGCTCCCCTTGAGTCATCTGCTACATTCTGGTCTCTGTGTTGGCAGAAAACTGGAATTGGGACCAAGATCCAGGAAGCAAACCCAGGTACTCTGATAAGGGGCACAGCATCTTCACCTGTGGGCCCAGCATGGCAGCCTAAGGTCCTTGCCTTGCACTGGTGCATATCTCGGCTGCTCTACTTCCCTTCCAGCTCCTTGATTGCAGCCTTGGAAAGCAGTCAAGGACAGCCCAAAGTCTTCGGACCCTGCACCCACATGGAGACCCAGAAGAAGTTCCTGGCCCCTGGGTTCAGATCAGAGCTCAGCTCTGACCATTGGGGCCACTTGGAAAGTGAACCAATGGATGGAAGATCTTTCCCTCTGTCTCTTCTTCTCTCTGTATATCTGACTGTCCAATAGAATAAATAAATCTTTAGAAAGATATGAGATCCTACTCATGCAAAGCGAGGACTTTAGCGAGTAGGCCACTGCGCTGGGCTCTGCAATGTTGTTTTAAGTGGTAGTACTTTACCAAGCCCAAATCTGAGAACTCTGCTTCTTTCTCTCTTCTTCATCATAGTATATGTTAATTGAAAGGTATAAAATATCCAGAACAGTTGCTATTACCTTGAAAGTCATCCATGCACACTGGAATGTGAGTCCAGAAGTCCCAAGCTAGTTTTTGTGTTTTTGTTTGTCTCATGAGGACATCATGCTTGTCCACAGGCTCAGAGGATGAATTATGCTTTCTTGACTGTAAGCTGGTGGGAACACAATAAGCAAAATGGTCTTGAGTGTTGACCTTTTCCTGAGCTGGCAGTGTGTGGTAGGGTACTTTCCCACAGAAGCTGCCCCAGCTCCGTAAGCTGTATGATCCCAAAGAGAAACAACTGATCCTCTACAGTAAGCTGCAATGCTGAGTGGGTTAGGGCCACTGAATACATGTCCCACCTATGGCACTTTTCAATGATGAGAAATTATCTGTACTTGTCTTTCTTTTTAAAGATTTATTTATTTTTATTGGAAAGGCAGGTTATGAAACAAAGATCTCCCATCCAATTGTTCACTCCCCAAATGGCCTCAACAGCCAGAGCTGAGCTGATCCAAGCTGGGAGCCAGAAGTTTCTTCCGGGTCTCTACATGGGTGCAGGGGTCCCAAAGTTTTGGGCCATCCTCCAGTGTCTTCCCAGGCCATAGGAAGAGAGCTGGATGGGGAGTGGAGCAGCTAGGACACAAACTGGCGCTTACAGGGGAGTTAGTCTATTGAAACACCATGCCGGCCCCTGTATTTCTTTTTGTTACTGGGTTTTGAGATGATATGTCAAACTAGAGCATCATCTCATGATGAAATCAAATTGCTTTTAGAGTCAAAAAGTCATAGATTTGCTTTGCTGCTCTGAATGGCACAGTTGCTAAGTCACTCATTATTTTTGCTGGAAATAATTGAGTGCCTGTTAAATGCCGAATCCTATATTAGGCATGAAGATACAAGAGTTAATAAGAAAAAACCAGGAGCCTGGTGTGGTGACCTAGGCGCTGGTTCTAATCCCGGCAGCCCCGCTTCCCATCCAGCTCCCTGCTTGTGCCCTGGGAAAGCAGTCGAGAATGGCCCAGCTCATGCTTGGGACCCTGCACCTGTGTAGGAGACCTGGAGGAAGTTCCTGGCTCCTGGTTTTGGACTGGCGCTGCACCAGTCGTTGTGCTCACTTTGGGAGTGAATCATCAGATGGAAGATCTTCCTCTCTGTCTCTCCTCCTCTCTATATATCTGACTTTGTAATAAAAAAAATGAATCTTTTAAAAAAATAAGACAAACCAGAACTTAAAACTGTATTTTTGAGCTTAGTGTGTGCCAGGCATTGCGCTAAGACAAGGAAGTAGTGGCTGCAAATAACATCTAACGCTGAAATGCAGCTATAAATGATATTGTGTGAGCATCATAGAGTATACTTACACAAACCAAGATTGCTATGGGACCAGGTGATATATCTTAGGGGACCACTGTTTACAGGTTTTATTGTTGATAAGATGTTGTTATGTAAAAAAAAAGATGTTATTATGTATCACATGACTAAACATCCAAACTAAAGTGAATTCAGTACCAAGGCTTTTCCTCATTCCATTTTTTTAAAAGATAGATTTATGTATTTGAAAGGCAGAGTGAGACAGAGACAGATCTTCCATCTGCTGGTTTACTCCCTAAATGACTATAAAACAGCCAGAGCTGGGCCACCTTGAAGCCAAAAACCAGGAACTGGAACTCCCACATGAGTGGCAGGAACTCAAGTACTTGAGCCATCATCTACTGCTTCCCAGGTGCAGGAGCAGGGCGTTGTTGTGGACATGGGGTAGCCAGGACCTGAAGCAGCATTCTGACATGGCATGGGGCTGCTGCAAACAGCAGCTTACCATGCTATGCCACAATGCACACCCCTAAATCCCCATTTATCTTTTTTATCTTTTTTTCCCCATTATTTGAAAGGTAGATTTACAGAGAGAAGGAAAGACAGAAAGAGATGTTTCACCCGCTGGCTGACTGGCCAAATGGCCACAATGGCCAGGGCTGAGTCAATCCAAAGCCAGAAGCCAAGAGCTTACTCTTGGTCCCCCATGGGTTTGCTCATGGGTGCAGGGCCCAGAGACCTGAGCCATGCTCGCTCCCAATCCGTAAGCAGGGAGCTGGATTAGAAGAGGAGTTGCCAGGACCATCACCAGCACCCATATGGGATGCCAGCACTTGCAGGTGAAAGATTGGCCTGTTAAGCCACTGCACTGTCCCTTTTATCCCGATTCTACATCCACCAAGGTGTCAAGCCAGAAACCTGATGATGTCCCCAACAGATTTCTCTCACCTCCTGTCACGTATAAGTCACATGAGTTCTACTTAGAAGGAATCTACTCTTTTCGTCTTGGTTCACACTTGACAACAAGCTCCTGTCGATTTCTTTGCTGATGCTTACTCCCCTCTGAGCCACTTTCCATAGCCAGAGTAGATTCCCTGTGTGAAAGCAGTCAAAAGCACATAAAACCACAAATACAAGTATTTTTATTCCTATACCTTCTGGGAAGATGCTACCTCTGGGTTTTGGGCTTTCTATTGTGTTGGTCAAGACAAACGAATAAAGATGCAAACATGGTGATATCGGAAAGGATAAAATGATATACAGTTAGTTTATTAAAGGCAAGGGGGCAAGAATGGAGCCTAGAAGGTAGAAGAATGAGGCCAAAGAAGAAAAAGCCAAGTTCAGGTTTTTCCTATCTTGTAGAGGGTAGGGGGGAAATAAAGAAGAGAAATTAGAGATTGTCACTGTGATGAAGAGTAGAACTTGGAGACATAGATCAAATTTCCTAAATCATATTTTTTGAGACTCATCCAAAAAGATTCCCTTTTTGTGCTTAATTCATAGATTTAATTAAATATTAGATTGTTTTTATTTCTATTTCTGGTGTCTGTTGTTTCTTTTGAATGAGGCACCTTACTGATACTGGCAATGGGTAGGCTCAGCTGTATGCAAAACACAGCACTCTATTTAAGCTAAAATAGTAAGTGCCTGCCAGAGTCTAAAATTCTCTGCATCATCTCACTTGTACATGTGGTTCCAGTCTTTTTTTAAAGATGTGTTAGGAGCCACAGACTTATGGGCCTTAGACTTGGCCTACCTGACAGCCTGTTGCATTGCAAAGCCTGCTCGGGCAAGCAGGGCTACAGCAAGCAGGATATTAGGCCAAAGCATCCTCTGTAGAGCAAGCAGAATAGAACCTCCACCCTTGTTCCTGTTCAAATAATTAGTTCCTCCCGTTTCAATATAGATGATTAGTTCCTTCCCTGCTTCAACGAAGATAATTACTCCCAGGAAACCTCCCCTACCCCTCCTCCCCAGAGAAGAAGGTATATATATGAGGCGCAAAATAAAGCGCGAGAGGCACTCTTCTACCAAGTATGTGTGTCCATGTGTTTCTTGGGCCAGCAGCCTGGGGGCTAGCAGCCTGGCATTCCCAGTCCACCCTCAGGGTTTGAGCATCGTGTCCTGCAGGTCGGGACTAAGATGTATTAATTTTTGTATTGTAAAACCAGAAATACAGAGAGGAGGAGAGACAGAGACAAAGATCTTCCATCCGTTGATTCAATCCCCGAGTGGCTGCAATGGCTGGTGCTGCACTGATCTGAAGCCAGGAGCTTCTTCAGGATCTCTCACGCAAATGCAGGGTCCCAAGGCTTTGGGCCGTCCTCAACTGCTTTCCCAGGCCACAAGCAGGGAGCTGGATGGGAGGCAGGGCTGCCAGGACCTGAACTGGTGCCTGTATGAGATCCTGGCGCGTTCAAGGTGAGGACTTTAGCCGCTAGGCTTTTGTGCTTGCTGTGCCCCATATAGTTCCAGTCTTGTATCTGAATCACTCTTACTTACTCTTACCTTAGCCTGTCTCTGTTCTAAGCACCAGAGCTACTTCCTCTCTCAGGTACTACATATCTATTCTGCATTGAAAGTGTTCTTTTCATGAGGGTTCATTCTTGTCTTCTATACCTCAACTTAATCATCATCTCATCAGGAAGGTCTTCTGCCCACCTTCACCAGATCTGCATTTTTTTTATCCATAGCCCTCATTTTATTATTTGCTTAAGATTTATTTGTTTTACTTCAAAGGCAGAGTTAGCAAGAGACAAAGAGAGCTTTTCCATCCGTAGGTTCACTCCCCGAATGGTCACAATGGTCAGAAATGAGTGGCTCCAAAGCTGGGAGTCTAGAGCTTCTTCCTGGTCTCCCATATGGGTGCAGAGGTCCAAGACCTCTGACCATCTCCCGCTGGTTTCCTAAGCCATTAACAGGCAGGCAGATGGGAAGTAGAACCACCAGGACTCCAACTAGAGCTGGTGCCACAGGTGGAGGATAAGTTTGCTACACCACTGTACTGGCTTCTGTTGTTTGTTTTTTATGAAACTTTGTAATAGGTAATTTGTTCATATGTGTATTCATTTGTGTGTACACATGCATGCTTTGTTTACTCATTGTCTTCAGCAGATGTGACTCCATGAGGATAGAGTGTGAGAGAACAAAGAAAGAGACACAGACACTGAGCACACAATTGTGTTGTGAACAGAGGAATATAGTGTTATAGTATATCTGGAGAATCTAACTTAGTGGTGAGCAAAACAAAAGGTCTCACCGATCTAAAATCTCATGAGAAGTTGGCCAAGTGACAAAAGAAAGGAATAGTCTAAACAGAGGAAATAGCAAATATGAAGCCTAAAAAAGAATAGCAGCGTGAGGCAATTGGGGATGACAAAGCAAGAGCAGCAGGGTGGGGGCAGGAGGAGAGGTGTACAGAGGTGAACCCATGGAAAGTACAGGAAGCCTTAGAACCGAAGACTTCATCCCAAGAGAGTGCTTTAGGTAGTTGGCTGAGGTGACTGTGTTTGTGTTTTGCGGTGTATAGGGAGAACAGTCTACAGGCAGGGAATGGGATGCTTAGATAAGGGTGCTCAGAGAAGGCTGTGTAGATGGTAGCCATGCACTGAGATAAGAGAAACTTGCAGGAGGAGCGTGTTGGTGAGTGGATGATGAGGACCTGATAAATTTGGCTATGAGAAGGTTTATGGAACCTGTGAGATATACAAGAGGCGATGCCAAGCAGGACAGTGAATGGAGGACAGTCTGTAGGTCAGAGGAATTCTGGACACAAATGCAGGCATCAGTTCAGGGAGTGAGTGGAGAGGCTTACCTGGATCGTGCAGTAGTCTCACCATTTCAGACTGAGAGGGAGCCAGCAGAAGTGGCCCAGGCATAACCGGAGAGAAAGTGGATGGTGCTTGGGAAGTCTAAATCAAATGGTCTAAGACGAAAGTCTCAGTAGGTAACATAAAACACTCAGTAATTGAAACTCTGGTAATTCTCCACTTTTTATTAGAAAATTTCACATAAAAATTTCTTGAGGGGAGGGGAACTCCCAAAATCATTTGTTAAAAATGATTATTTGGGGGTGCTGGCATTGTAGCACAGTGAGTTAAGCTGTTGCCCATGTGACATCAGAATCACATATGAGCGAGCACTGGTTCAAGTCCTGCTGCTCCATTTCCCATCCAGTTTCTTGCTAATGTGTCTGGGAGAGCAGCAGAAGATGCCCCAAGAACTTGGGGCCCTGCAGGCCCATGGGAAATCTAGATGAAGCTGCTGGTTCCAGCCTGGTTTCAACTTGTCCCAGCCCTGGCTGTTGTGGCTATTTGGGGAGTGACAGTAGATGGAAGAATCTCCTTTTCTCTCCCTCTCTCATAATGCTTAAATAAATAAATTTTTTTAAAAAAGAGAGAATTTGGGATAGGCAGTTGGAAAAGTGGTTAATCATCACTTGGGATGCTGCATCCCACATCTGAGTGTCTGGGATGAGTCGCTGCTCTGCTTCAGAACTCAGCTTCCTGTGAATTCCTGTGGGTGGAGGGGGAGCGGTGGTTGATGGCTTGAGCACTTCAGTGCCTGCCGTCTCTGTGTGTGGGAGACCTAAATGGAATCCCAGGCTCCTAGCCTGGGCCTGCCCAATCCTAGCTGTTGTGGGCATTTGTGGAGTGACCCAGGAGATTCACGTTTTTTTCCATTATTGTCACTGTCTGCCAGCCATAAAAATGGAAGAAAAAGAAGACAAGGAGAGGTCTCCAGAAAGTTCACAGAAACGATATATTATTTTAAAAGTTTTTGGCACCAAAATAAACATGCCCTTGAATTCTATTTTTCCATGAACTTTAAATGTATCCACATATTTTTATGTCAATATTTTTATCCTTTCATATCTGACAATGCATAAAAGTTCTGCATTGTGTTGTAGCTACAACAGATGCATCCTTTGATTTCTTTCTATTGTAGAGTGAAAGGAATGTAAGATTTCAATAAGTCTCATTTTACTGACTGTATAAACCTCTCAGTCCTTACCCCAACAGGCTCAATGTAGGGTTGAGGAAGCACAGGGCAAACAAGCCTATCTGTCATTTTGTCTTGCAGAGTTTCAGTATGCACCAACTTCTGAAATGCTGCTTCTTGTCTACAACTTCCTACAGTCGCATTTCAACCTTGGAGAGGAAATGGAAAATTTGAATTATATCCTAAGAAAAGCATGGTTAAAACAGAGGGAGACATGTTTATTCTGCTCATCCTTGAAATACAGGGACTCTCTTCATAGCTAAACTAGCAAGCTAAAGACCAAGACATCACTTTCATGCACTTTGTTTACTCTGGATCTTTTATACCACATAATGAAGTCAAGGGCAAGAGTAAACGGTGCTTTCTCCAGTACCACTAAATCATAAAGCAGACTGAAGAGTTCTGTGGTGTCCAAGAGGTTTTTTTTTTAATAAGCATACTTTCATGATTTCATTCTTTCAAATTTTTTATTTACAAGTCAGTCAAATATCACCTCTTGCAAGGAAGGCTGAAATGGTTAACACCTGCTTCAGTTGAAGTAGGCTCATTAGTTCATGAGTGCTGAGTGATTTCAGTTGTCAAGTGGGATGAAAAGTATTTGCTGAAACTATAGCATTTGAATTTCTATTAGAAACACAACTGGAAGCCAAAGGTGAACTATCTTTACCATACATCCTTACTGAAACAAAGACATTTTAACTGTTTGAATGGATAAAATTCTCTGATGAAAACCCATTCTTAAGGTGAGAAAATTTAAAAGCCCTTTAACTGACCAGAGTACTTGGGTCAGTAAAGCTACCATACTCACTTTGGTTTAACTCGTAAATATATAATGAGTTCCTATGTGGTGCAAGCCAAAGTGCCCCATGCAACTTCCAGGTCTTTGTTTAAAGGCAGTTCTTCTCTTACCCACTGTTTTTCTCTTTCCTTTAAAAAATCTATTAATTTTTTATTGGCAAGGCAGATATAGAGAAGGGCAGAGAGAAAGATCTTCTGCTGTGTCACTCCCCAAGGTGCTGCAACGGCCAGAGCTGGGCTAATCTGAAGCTCGGAACTTCCTCAGGTCTGCCACACTGGTGCAGGGTTCCAAGGCTTTGGGTTGCCTTCTACTGCTTTCCCAGGCCACAAGCAGGGGGCTAGAGGAGAAGCAGAGCGGCCAGGATACAAACCGGTTCCCAAATGGGATCCAAGGCGATGACTTCAGCACCAAGGAAGTCAGACCCTTAGGCACTGTTTAAAACCCGATTCAGCTGTGTGAATGGTATCGCAGGCCTCCTGTAGGTTTCTATCTGGTGAAAAGGTGTTTCGTCCTCACTCTGGGTTGTAGTGAACGGGCAATGTCAAGTCTTTGCAAGACCTTAGACAACTTACAGCAAGCTCTAGGGCTAAAGACTGGGAACCTCTTTCTGTGGTGGGAGGGAGGAGAGAGGAGACGGGTGGTGAGCAGAGATGGTGGGTTCTGAATCACGTGAAGACGCTGGAATTGCTGAGTGCCTTCCACACATTCTCATTTAACCTTTGGTTAATCAATCACAACTGTGTGTAGGAGATGCTATGCTTAACTGCATTTTACAGATAAGGAAACTGGCCAGTGACGTACCCAAGGTCAAAGAGTAAGTCAGTAGTGGGTCTGGGATCAGAGCCTCCCCTTCTAGTCTCCTAGGCTTTCTGCCACAGTACTCAGTGACTCAGTAGGAGTTGTAGGTCCCTGGTGAATCATCCCGTGCCCACCACTCCCGCATTCGTACAGCATGGAATCTGTCTAGTATGCATACCTAATGAGGGAGTAAAGGGAAGAGGTCATGGACAGGAAATTCATCGCAGAGAAGCAAGAGTGTCGGTATGGGTCTGTCTGCTGGTCTTGATGGGTAGTCCTTTAGGACTAGGGTCACCGCCTACATTTCTGAGTCCTTGCCCATACCCCAAACACCTGTTCCCTCCTCAACACAAAAACATAGAGGCTGGGGAGGGGGCGGGGAATTGCCTGGGTGTATCTCAATAATCATGAGGACCAAATAAAACCCTCTGTAGACTATAGCAGCCTGCCAACTCATAAGGTAGTAGACATCTTTACAAGGTGCCAGGGAATTGTGAAGCAGTGATTAGTTTCTCGATTACCTGAGCTACACACAGGAGGTGGACAATAGCACTGATAGGTGGGATCTGCAGATGTTCCCTAAAAATCGAGCTCTCCACAAGAGTTTTAATCTTTCTGAGAGCTTCAAGCAGAAGAAAAAGAAGAGAAGGGGGTGTAACCTGTCAGTAAGACTGATTCAGTTTTCTTCGAGCCCTTCCCACAGGTAGATGGAAGTAGGACAGAACAAAAAGATTAAAAAGGGGTGGGGGCAAAGGCAGAGGGCGAGGCGCGTCCGTGGTAACAGAAGCGTGGGGATGCCAGGAGTTATGGGTGCCAAGGCTTCAGACATTCCCTTTGGAGTCTGAGTCCCCCGGCGTTCCGTGTGGGATGCAGGAGATGCGCGTGGTCAGCCCCGCGCGTACGCGCCCTCACGTGTGCACACACACACGCACACACACGCACGGCGCGTCCTCTCCGCACCCCCTCCCCCGGAGGGGCGGGTCTCTCTCTTTAAAGAGCAGACGGTCTCCGCGCAAACCCTGGTTCTCTAAGGCCCCGGGGGTCCGGGACCCGAGCTGCTCGCAGCCAATCGGCGCGGTGGAGCGGCTCGAGCGCGGCTGACGCTGCACCAATGGACGCCCGCGAGGGGCGGGGGCAGCGGCGGAGACACTATTGTTGATGAGGAGCGGCGGCGGCGACGGCTGCACCACCTCGTTGCTGCTGGCTGCTGGCTGCTGGCCGCGGCCCGCTGCTCGCCACCCCCACCCCCGGCACCCCGGAGTCTGGCTTCGTCACCCCATCGCGGGGCGGGGGTGGTCTTCCCTCCGGCTTCGAGAATCTTCCCCTCGCAACCCAACAACAACAAACGCCTTCCGTCTCGCCCAGTCACTGGGGAGTGGGAGGTGGGGAGGGGGACCATGTCCCAGCGAGTGAGGCGCAATGGGTCCCCCACGCCGGCTGGTTCTGTCGGGGGCAGTACGGTCGCCACGGCCGGGGGAGCCGGCAGCCGCCTGCAGCCCATGAGGGCGACGGTTCCGTTCCAGCTGAAGCAGCAGCAGCAACATGGCAGCCCCACGCGGAGCAACGGCGGCGGCGGCAACAACAACGGCGGCTGCTGTGGCGGCGGCGCCTCAGGCCCCTCGGGCGGCGGCGGCGGCGGGGCCCCACGAACCGCTTCACGCAGCACCAGCCCCACGCGCGGCGGCGGGAGCACGGCCGCGCGCACCAGCCCCACGGTGGCCACGCAGACGGGCGCGTCCGTGACGTCCACGCGAGGCACCAGCCCCACGCGCGGCGCCGCGCCGGGGGCCCGAGGGAGCCCCCCACGGCCGCAGCCTCCGCCGCCGCTGCTGGGTACCGTGTCGTTGTCGCCTTCCTCGTCGCCCACCCACCTGTGGACCGGCGAGGTGAGCGCGGCCCCACCCCCAGCCCGGGTCCGGCACCGGAGGAGGTCCCCGGAGCAGAGCCGAGTGTCCCCGGAGAAGAGGAGCCCGAGCGCCCCGGTTTGCAAAGCGGGTACGTGCCGAGGCATGCGGGAAGGGGTCCTGGGCGTGCGTTGTGGCGGCCGCGCGGGGACTGCGGCGGAGCCGGGTGGCCGGGGGCGGGGCGCGCGGCCGGGGGCGGGGCTGGGCGCGCGCGGTGTGGCCGGGCGGTGTGGCCGGGCAGCCTCCCCTCGCCTCCCCTCGCCTCCCCTCGCCTCCCCTCGCCTCCCCTCGCCTCCCCTCGCCTCCCCTCGCCTCCCCTCGCCTCCCCTCGCCTCCCCTCGCCTCCCCTCGCCTCCCCTCGCCTCCCCTCGCGGCCCTGACCGGGGCCCTGACCGGGGCCCTGACCGGGGCCCTAACCTTTGCTGGGGGGTGGGGGTGGGGACACGCAGCTGGTCGGCGTTAATTATAAACTCAGGAACCCAGCGTGCTGCCGGCTCTCCCTTGGTCCAGGTGGGGGTGGTGAGGCCAGGAGTGGCTGTCACTATGTTTTAATGACCTCCTTGATGCTGGCAGAGCTCATGTCAGCGGCCGAGTGTTTCTGGGCCACAAAGTAGTGTTTTCAGGGCTGGTTTCGGATCGCCGCGGAGAGTGGGTTTTCGTTTCTCAATGGTAGCAAGAAGTGAGAAGTTGGACAAGGTTCCTTTGGAAGATTTGTGAAATTTGACTGAGGGTTTGGGAGTATTTCTCCTTCATTGTTGTTTGTTGTTGTTTTGAATGTGAGAAAACAAAAGCCAGGGTTTTTCTCTCTCTTTGTAGGGATCTGATACATATTTTATTTTCCTGTATGCCTGGCTGCTTTCTTGGGACAGGTTCTAAATGGAGGTGTTGTTTCCAGTGGAGTCATGCAAAAGCAGTACCTAGATAGAAATTCCGATTGTGAGAAAAGGGGCTAAAATTTGTCTTGTCTGAATCCAATGAAAGAAACGAGTAGTTCAAGTATGTGTTAATTGTACTCACACACAGGTTTGCCTCTGGGAGTTTGTTAGTCTTGCAGGTGGAGTGATTGGGGACCTCAGGCAGTGAGGCCAGTCCTTGCTTCCCAAGTACACCAGCTGCAGTGATTTCAGAAATGCAAAGAGGATGGATGCTACTTGACACTTATTTCATGGAAGGTTTAACAGAACCTGGGAGACAACAGAGCACGCTGAAATTAGGTGTGCTCAGTTTCTGTTTCTTTAAAGGTTTATTTATTTTTATTGGAAAGTCGGATATACAGAGAGGAGGGGGGAGAGAGACAGAGGAAGATCTTCCGTCCTCTGATTCACTCCCCAAGTGGCTGCAACAGCTAATGCTCTGCCGATCCAAAGCCAGGAGCCAGAAGTTTCTTCTGGATCTCCCACGTGGGTGCAAGGTCCCAAGGCTTTGGGCTGTCCTCGACTGCTTTCCCAGGCCACAAGCAGGGAGCTGGATGGGAAGTGGGGCCGGCAGGACACAAACTTGCACCCATATGGGATCCTGGAGTGGGCAAGGCGAAGACTTTAGCCATAGGCTACAGTGCTGGGCCCAGGTGTGCTTAGTTTCGGAAGCAACTCTTTAATCTGCTGAGCAAAATGGCTTCAGTTTGTGTTTGACGCTCTGAAGCCAGGAAAGTGTGTCAGATGGAGGGAGGGAAGTGCTGCTGAGGTGGGGCTCCCAGGATGGTGACAGATTCTGGCTCCTCTGTTAGCTGTGTGAGACAAAACAGAGAAGCCCAATACAAACTGGGTTAATGAATATTGACCAAGTTTAATGGCAGATGTTCTTTGTTTCCAGATGTGTGCATGTGTTATTTGAAAAGCAGACTGACAGAGAGGGAAGGGGGATGAATCTTCTGCTGATGAGAGAAAAATAAATGTGAATCTTCAGTTGGCTGGTTCACTCCCCAAATGGCCGCAAGAGCCAGATGTTGGCCAGACTGAAGCCAGGAGTGACACACCTGTCTCCCACTGGGACGATGGCAGGGTCCCAAGGACTTGGTCTGGCTTCTAGTGCCTTTGCCGGCACGTTAGTAGGGAGCCAGATCAGAAGCAGAGTAGCTGGGCCTTGGGCTGATCCCAGTGCTGACCCGGAAGATGCTCTTTTCTAGAATGTCTTTGTTGACTGAGATCTCAAGCTTTTCATATACTTACTCTGCATGTTTTTCAAAGCTCTGTCCCCTGAGATTCATCCTTTCATGAGATATTCTTGATATAAAATCAGTTGTCATCTTTGATTTTTTTTCTCCCTTTCCCACAAATAGAAAAAAAAGCCACCAGTACAGCTCTCTAAACTTGTGAGTACCGCCTGTTATGAAATCTGACTCATGTGTGAATAGCTGCTTGCTTTCTTGCCAGCAGTGTCTGCTTGTTTCACTCTAGTGACCATCCATGCAGAGGTGGGACACATTTTTATGTCAACTCTTGATTGTATACACAATGTTGGAAGTAAATCACTTGCTGTTTTTTTTAAAGATTTATTATTATTTTTTTTATTACAAAGTCAGATATACAGAGAGGAGGAGAGACAGAGAGAAAGATCTTCCGTCTGATGATTCACTCCCCAAGTGAGCGCAACGGCCGGTGTTGCGCCAATCCGCAGCCGGGAACCAGGAACTTCTTCCATGTGTCCCACGCGGGTGCAGAGTCCCAAAGCTTTGGGCCGTCCTCAACTGTGTTCCCAGGCCACAAGCAGGGAGCTGGATGGGAAGTGGAGCTGCCGGGATTAGAACCGGCACCCATATGGGATCCAGGCGGGTTCAAGGCGAGGACTTTAGCCACTAGGCCATGCTGCCAGGCTCTCATTTGCTGTTTTGTACAACTAAATGTGAAAGTGTTTGTAATCACCGGATTCCTCTTTTGACTACCACAGTTTTTAGTCTTAATGAAATCTAAAATCCTTATGTAGAGTGGAAGAATCTACCTCATACAGTTTTAGAAGTTTCATGTGACTCAAATTCAAGTGTCACCTACATCTAACTGCTGGCTTCTACGTCTCATATTGGGTAAGCTAAATCTTTCATCTTTGTTAGGAAATCCGGTATCTCAAAGCCTTTAAGTTGGAGGGCTTGGGATCTTTCTTTTTATGGGGTTAAGCTAGCTAGTCATTGACTGATCACAACTTTTTTTTTTTTTTTTGGCTGTTATGAAGTAGTCCAAGTACCATTTCTGGCAAATCTCTCTTTTTTTTAAGATTTGTTTTAGGACCTGTGACGATGGCTCAGTGGCTGAATCTTCACCTTGCATGCACTGGAATTCTGTGTAGGCACCGGTTTGTGTCCAAGCTGCTACACTTCCATCCAGCCCACTGCTTATGGTCTTGGGAGGCAGTGGAGGATGGCCTGAGGCCTGGGGACCCTGCACCTGTGTGGGACACCCGGAGGAGGCTCCTGGCTGTGGATTGGCTCAGTTTGAACCATTGCAGGGAGTGGGCCAGCAGATGGAGGATCTTTATCTCTTGTTTTCTTCTCTCTGTGGATCTACCTTTTCAACAAAAATATAGGAAAATATTAAAAAGTATATATGTATTTATTTTAAAGTCATAGTGAAAGACAAATCTTTCATGTGTTGAATCCTTCCCTAAATAGTGAAATAACCAGCAGCTTCTTCCAGATCTCTCATATGTGCACAGGGAACCAAACCCTTAGGCTGTCTTCTGCTGCTTCACCAGGCACATTTGTAGGGAGCTGGCTCAGAAGTGGAGCAGTCAGACCTTGAACTGATGCCAGTATTGGCTTAGCTTGTGAGATGCAGTGCCAGCCCCTCTGATATTTTCAACACTCTATCATTACGGCCTGCCATTTCTCCACAGCAAAGTGGTTAATCATTACAAAGGAAACTGGGCCTTTTATTTAACTGTGTCTTTTATTCAGTAAATTGTCAGATGCATTTATTTATTTATTTTTAAAGATTTATTTATTTTTATTACAAAGTCAGATATACAGAGAGGAGGAGAGACAGAGGAAAATCTTCTGTCTGATCATTCACTCCCCAAGTGAGCCGCAACGGCCGGTGCTGTGCCGATCCAAAGCTGGGAACTAGGAACTTCCTCTGCGTCTGCCACGCGGGTGCAGGGTCCCAAAGCTTTGGGCCTTCCTCGACTGTTTTCCGAGGCCACAGGCAGGGAGCTGGATGGGAAGCGGAGCTGCCGGGATTAGAACCGGTGCCCATATGGGATCCCGGGGTGTTGAAGGCGAGGACTCCAGCCACTAGGCCACGCCGCTGGGCCCGTCAGATGCATTTAAAATAGAGATATAAATATAATCACATAGAGGTGAAGAGAATAGGCTTTGGGTAGACAGTCTGTTTAGTACCAATGTTTTGCTACTTAGAAGTCATGCAGTGTGGGGAGACAAATAGTTTTCTTATCTATAAAATGAGTGATATGGGCCAGTGGCATGGCATAGTAGTCTAAGCTTCTGCCTGCAGTGCTGGCAGCTTATAAGGGGACCAGTTTATGTCCCAGCTACTCTACTTCCAGTCCAGTTCCCTGCTTGTGGCCTGGGAAAGCAGCGGAGGATGGCTTAGTCCTTGGGTCCCTGCACCCATGTGAGACCTGGAGAGGCTCCTGGCTTTGGACTGAACCAGACCTGGCTGTTGTGGCCATTTAGGGAGTGAACCAGCTGGAAGATTCTCTGTCTCCCCTTCTTTCCTTTCCTCCATCCCTTCCTCCCTTTCTTCCTTCCTTTATTTTTCCTCCTTCCTTCCCTTTCTCCGTCTTTCTGTAACTCTTTTTCAAATAAAAATAAATATATGATAGATCTTTAAAAAAAAGTAGGTGATGATGATAAACTTGATGGGGCCAAATGATAAAAAGTCAAAAAATTATTCAGCACATAGTACTTTTGTATGAAACTTAGTTAATGGTTATTAGTTTTATTACTGGTTCTGACTGTAATATAAATTGCCACTATGAGCTCATTTTTGCTGATTGTGTGAAATTTTCTTTTTTAAAAAATTAGTTTTGTTTTGCAACTAAGTCACTTCTAAGTTCTTATTTACTTGAGAGACAAAAAGCCATAGTGAGTTCCTACTTGGTGATTGTCCAAATGTCCTCCGTGGTCAGAATTTTGCTGAGTAAAGTAGATCCTTCAAAGTTCTACATTTGAATACATTCAATTCTGATTGAACTATTGCGTCTGTGGTTAACTGTACAGTACAAAGATGTTAACAAATACTAGGAACTCCAGGGGCAGACTGGAGTGTCAATGGGAGAGACTTAACTCACCTGAGAGTGAATAATTGTATAAGGAAAGGTATAGAGTTTCTCCTAGGAAATAGCATTTGATTTGGGTTAAAAAGGAAGGAACATAACTTGTTGTCGGAACTTAGAGGTGTATAAAACATACATAACATATTAATCCTGTATGGCTTTTTTCCTATAAGGCAGAATGAGAGTAAAGTGATAGACATCTTCTGTATGCTAGTTCACTGCCCAGATGGCTGCAATGGCCAAGGCAGGATCAGGCGCAAGCTAGGAGCCTGAAACTCATCTGTCTCCCATGTGAGTGACAGGGTCCACACTCTTGGGCCTCTTCTGCTTTCCTAAGCACGTTAGTAGGGAGCTGGATCAGAAGGGGAGCACTGAATTCAAACTGACACTTATGTTGGAGAGATGCCAGCAGCACTGGTGGCAGCTGAAACTGTGTGCCAAAACAGATAGATTTCTTATGTGTGGGAAAGAACTCTGTCATTTAAAGCTATTTTTGTATATTAATATCATTGTCATCTAAGAATTTAGATATTGAAAGCTGATTTATTAGTTGTATTTGTATTCTTTTTTTCCAAAGATTTATTTTTATTACAAAGTCAGATATACAGAGAGGAGAGACAGAGAGGAAAATCTTCCGTTGAATGATTCACTCCCCAAGTGACTGCAACAGCCAGTGCTATGCTGATCGGAAGCCAGGAGCCAGGAGCTTCCTCCAGGTCTCCCACGTGGGAGCAGGGTCCCAGGGCTTTGGGCCGTCCTCAACTGCTTTCCCAGGCCACAAGCAGGGAGCTGGTTGGGAAGTGGAGCTGCTGGGGTTAGCACCAGTGCCCATATGGGATCCTGGCGTATGCAAGGTGAGGACTTTAACTGCTAGGCCACTGTGCCGGGCCCTGTATTTATATTCTTGAATGAGAAGAGTTCATATATGTATATGTAACACATATTTAGGATGACTGGAGTGTGAGTTTGAGATGGAAGATATTGAAGGAGAGTAATTGACGGAGACATTGAGCACCTGAACTTAGGGATGATGGAAATGGCAAGGTTAAGAGATTGAAGAGTCCAATTTGGTAGCCTGGGGAATGCAGGGACTTGGAAAGGGAGACCTAATGAAGCATGGGAGTTTGGAGGAGGATACTGGAAGAGTAGATTTGGGAAAGGAAAATTAGTTCAGTCTTGAAAATGTTTATTTTTTGCTATTAGTAAATCCAGTTATAAGTTTTGGCAATTAGTTTTAGGGCTTTGGAATATGATTTGAATTGGGTAAAATAAAAAGATTGAGTTCAGCAAGCATTCATTTAACATGTATTTCATGCCGTTTGTGTACAAGGTTTTTCTTGAAATGCCTAATCACTAGGTTAGATAATATGATCGGGAGAAAACTAAAGAACTGTGGCAATAAACAAGTATTTTACGGGTAGAAAGAAGTCAGTGAAGAAGCCTGAGCATTTGATAGGAGGAGAAGAGGTAGGAAAATGTTGAGAATATCAAAAGTAAGATCGTGTTTCAAGGAGGAGATGGTAAAAATGCTGTAAAGAGAGCAAGTAGGCTGGGCTGGGAAAAATTAGGCTTTGGAATTTCACATTTGGGTCAGTTGATCATCTCTAATAAGAGAAAGCAGTTTGAGTAGCATGCTGGTGACACAAGTCAGGTCAAAGTGGTGAGTGAAGAAAAACTGGATGAAGGGTACTGAGGTTCCTGTTTTTAAAATGGGGGACACTTCACATTTTTAGGTATATGGGTAAGTTTTGTAGGAGAACAGCAAGGTCAGGAGAAGATGGCAAGAGAAGATAGAGCAAGCAAATGCCAGAGGCCGTAGGATCTAGTGCATGATGGAGTTTCAGACATCTCCAAGACCACTAAGAGTACTTTTTCCTCTTTTAGAGGAAGGGGTAAGAGTGTGGCCAGGGTGGTAGGTTACTCAGCAGTAGAAAGATAGGAAGTTGAGAAAGTCGGCTACTTCCGTCTCCAAGTTACTCGAAAAAATTAAAATACTTGTCTTAATGCTATATTTCTGCATTAAAATTTTATTTTTATTGTGGTACATACACATAACTGAAAGTGTCAGATGACACTGGATATGTAAGCAAATGATATTTTCTTCTGCTACATCCTATACTTCTACTTCCTGTTGCTTAGAGATCGCCACTGCAGCTCTTTGGGGTTTCTTCTGGTGTTTGCCTACACATTTTCTGAGTAACATTTTCTGTTACTGCTTAAGGAAGTGTTTTCCTTCAGTTTTACGTGTATTTATTTTGTGACTTCCTACTATGGAACATGTAGGGTTAACTCTATCATCCTGTTCTATTGCGGTTATAATCTCCTTTTGATAATCAGTATTAATATTATAATGGCTAAATATTTACAGCATAATAGTTCCATTTCCTTTTTAACTTTTATGCTCCTTGAAATTAAAATGGCTCTTTTTTTGTTGTTGTTGTTTGCCTCATTTTTTTTCTGGATGACAACTTCATACTCACACTTTTGATAATGGAAAGTTTCCTAGGCAAAAACATTATCAGTGTTTAGGCTAGTGATTAAGATGCCTGTGTCCCCACTGGAGTGCCAGTTCTATTCCTGGCCCTTGACTCCAGCGTCCTACCGACACAGACCCTGGGCAACAGCAGTAATGGCTAGTGGAGCCCATTGGGCCTACCACAGGAGGGACCTGGATTGCATTCGTGCTCCTGGCTCAGTCCTAGCATTTTGGGTATTGGGGAAATCAGGTGGGAGCTTGCTCTGTGTTTGCCTCTCAAATACATGCATAAATAAGTTAAAAACATCCTGAATCTTTTTTCAGTTTGTACCACTCAGAGAAGCATCCTCTCTGGAGTTGTTCATCCCACTTCAAACCAGCCCCTGACCTATAAACCTGTACCCTAGCAGGGGTCATTGGACTTTGCTGGGCTTTCCTTCACCTCTTTTCTGTTTCAGATACACTAATTTCTGGAATATCCTGGTTTTGCTGAAATAGTCCCCAATACTTTTTTGAGAGAGGGAACATAGGTTTCTGTTTTAATTTTAGATCTTGAGTGTCTGGATTTCTACTCTTGACAGTTTGAGTATAGAATTAAAACTCTAGGTTAGAAATAATTTGTCTACTGAATTTTGAAAGAGCCTCAATTTCTACCTTCTAGAATGGCTTTCCAAAATTCTGATGGTGCACAGATTCTCAACTGTTTGAATATAATGGGCAGGTGTGCATGTTGTCTTTGGAAGTTTTATGTGAGGCGTTCTCCTATTCATCATGCTGATTACTTCATGGTTGTTTTTTCAGCCTAGAGTCTCTGCATTTTGGAGAACTTTTCTTTAATAAATGTAACAGAAAGGAGGAAATATCAAAGTGTTGATTTGAAAAGGCAAAGTGAAAGAGGGAGAAGTCTTCCATCCTGGTTGGGCCAGGCTGAAGCCAAGGAGTCAGAACTCCAACCAGGTCTTTGACGTGGGTGGTAGCGATCCATATATGCGGACTGTCATCTGATGCTGGTCAGGTGCACTAGCCAGGAGCTGAAGCGAAGTTGATCCCAGCACACTGATGTGTTGATTAGACAACGTGTAAGAGGTATTTTATCTCCCTGTTAGAGAAAAAAAAGACATTCTAGAAAACTTGAAAAGGTATTGAAAGTTGGGGTATGAAAGAGAACACACTCCATCTGATAGTCCACTCCCCAATGACCAGCAGCACAGTTCAGTCTCCCTGCTGGAATGTCACTCTTTTTCTCTCTCCCACTTTCTTTATTCCTTCCTCCACCTCCTTTTTAGCTTTGCAGGTAAAATATATACATGCTGGGAGCAGTATTGTGGGCAGGTTAAGCCACCTCCTGTGGTGCCAGTGTCCTATATGGATACTAGTTCGAGACCTGGCTGCTTCATTTCCTGTCTAACTCCCTGATAAGGTACTGGGAAAAACAGCAGGAGATGGCCCAAATAGTTCGGCCTTGGATGAAGTTTTAAGCTCTTGGCTTCAATCAGATCCAGCCCCTGCCAGTGTGGCCATTGGAAAGTTAACCAACAGATGGAAAGTTTCCTCTTTCTCTGCATTTTCTCTTCCTCTTTCTCTCTGCCTTTCAAGTCTAGTAATTTTTTTAAAGTACCTGCTAAAATTGCAGATAATAGAGAATACAAGCAATCCTTCCATTGTTTGTTATTCCATTGGTTCTTCTGAGACATCATGCTCAGTGTTTGTTTTATTTAATTTCAGTTAACTTTTTTTTTTTTAAGATTGATTTTTATTACAAAGTCAGATATACAGAGAGGAGGAAAGACAGAGAGGAAGATCTTCCGTCCAATGATTCACTCCCCAAGTGAGCCGCAACCGGCCGGTGCTGCGCTGATCCGAAGCCGGGAACCAGGAGCTTCTTCCAGGTGTCCCACGCGGGTGCAGGGTCCCAAGGCTTTAGGCCATCCTCGACTGCTTTCCCAGGCCACAAGCAGGGAGCTGGATGGGAAGTGGAGCTTCTGGGATTAGAACCAGCGCCCATATGGGATCCAGGCGGGTTCAAGGCGAGGACTTTAGCCGCTAGGCCATGCTGCCAGGCCCTCAGTTAACTCTTTTTTTTTTTTTTTTTTTTTTTTTTTTTTTAAAGATTTATTCATTTTATTACAGCCAGATATACACAGAGGAGAGACAGAGAGGAAGATCTTCCGTCCGATGATTCACTCCCCAAGTGAGCCGCAACGGGCCGATGCGCGCCGATCCGAAGCCGGGAACCTGGAACCTCTTCCGGGTCTCCCACGCGGGTGCAGTGTCCCAATGCATTGGGCCGTCCTCGACTGCTTTCCCAGGCCACAAGCAGGGAGCTGGATGGGAAGTGGAGCTGCCGGGATTAGAACCGGCGCCCATATGGGATCCCGGGGCTTTCAAGGCGAGGACTTTAGCCGCTAGGCCACGCCGCCGGGCCCCTCAGTTAACTCTTAATGCACAAAAATAGGAGATGTCAAAAGTTAGTGGGAAATTTGCATTGACTTTTCATTTATTCCTTAATTATTTGAAGCCCTCTCATATGCATATGTAACTATGCACCTGGGTTGATTATGGGCTGTGTATTTGAATATCTTCATACTTATGTTGAATATTACGTGTACTTTTTGCATTTAATATGAATTTATTTTAGGACAGAGTATTAAAGGTGTAATTTTTTGGTTGAACCATGTGTATTTTTCTTTCCAGTGCTAGGTATTGTTTAAGAATTTATGTTGGGGGGCCCGGCGGCGTGGCCTAGCGGCTAAAGTCCTCGCCTTGAATGCCCCGGGATCCCATATGGGCGCTGGTTCTAATCCCGGCAGCTCCAGGAAGATCTTCCTCTCTCTGTCTCTCCTCTCTGTATATCCGGCTTTCCAATAATAATATAATCTTTAAAAAAAAAATTATGTTGGGCTCTAGTGGTTAAATCCTTGCCTTGCACATGCCGAGATCCCACATGGATGCCGGTTTGTGTCCTGGCTGTTTTACTTTCCATTCAGCTCCCTGATTGTGACTTGGGAGGGTGGTTGAGGATGGCCCAGGGCCTTGGAACCCTGCACCCATGTGGGAGACCTGGGGCACACTGTAGGCTCCTAGCTCTTGGGTTCGGATCAGCTCAGCTCTGGTCATTAGGCCACTTGGGGAGTGAACCAGTGGGCAGAGGATCTTTCTGTCTCTCCTCTGTGGGTCTGCCTTTCCAATCAAAAGTCAATGGATCTTTAAAAAATGAATTAATAGATAACATGAAAAATAATTTGTCAGTTCATAGTTGAGTTCAGTAAGCCTGTTCCTTTTTTCCTATGGAATTAATTTTTTTATAATTCCATTTTTATCTCCACTGTTAGTTTTATTGATTCTGTTAGCTCTTAGTGATTGTCCTAGAGCAGTGCTGTCAAGTAGAGCTCTGTGGATGCTAAGTTTTCTGCGCATCTAAAATATCTAATATTTCATATTAGAACCTCATTAAGTATTTGTTGCATGTCATCCTTTGTACTATCATTGTCAGACTTTGCATTCACTGTTACAAACCTTATAAAAACCACGTTACTTTTTTTTGCTTTAGATGGTTAATCTTTTAGAATAATTAAAAATTTGTGAAAAGTAATCTTTTTTTTTACTATTTTCAGGATTAATTTCTTTGTGTGAAGTAGGATGGTGGTAATATAAATGATAAAGAGGCTTATTTGAGAAGCAGGTGATAGGACTTGTTAACTAATTAGATTTGAGGGATGAAGGAGATGAGAGAATGTCACAATGACAGATTTTGAACTGCCTTAGGTACTTAAGTTAGTAATATCATTATTAATTAGTTTCATAAATACTGTTATATTCCTTATGCAGATTGAGTAGGCCATAGACTTTTGGGCCATAGACTTTTGCGACATAGTACACTAGAACTTTTTTTTTTTTTTTAAGATGCATTTTATTTTTATTACAAAGTCAGATATACTGAGAGGAGGAGAGACAGAGAGGAAGTGGAGCTGCCGGGATTAGAACCAGTGGCCATATGGGATCAAGGCGAGGACCTTAGCCGCTAGGCCACACTGCCAAGCCCAGTACACTAGAACTCTTAACATTTGTAAGTAACATAATAGTATTGTGCAAGTTTAGAAAAGAATGGAGGGCCCGGCGGCATGGCCTAGCGGCTAAAGTCCTCGCCTTGAAAGCCCCGGGATCCCATATGGGTGCCGGTTCTAATCCTGGCAGCTCCACTTCCCATCCAGCTCCCTGCTTGTGGCCTGGGAAAGCAGTCGAGGACTGCCTAAAGCTTTGGGACACTGCACCCGCGTGGGAGACCTGGAAGAGGTTCCTGGTCCCGGCATTGGATTGGCGCGTACCGGCCGTTGCGGCTCACTTGGGGAATGAAACATCGGATGGAAGATCTTCCTCTCTGTCTCTCCTCCTCTCTGTATATCCGGCTTTCCAATAATAATAAAAAAAATCTTAAAAAAAAAAAAAAGAAGAGAATGGAAAGGATTATCATTTTTATTCCCCCTCAATATACTGTTCTTAACACTTCATAGTTTTGTTTTTGTTTTTTCGTATTTTTATTTTACTGGCTTCTATACTATGATCTTCTGGGCTGTATCCAGTGGTTCCTGTAAAATCATTTCATAATGGTTATATTTTGTGTGTGTGTGAGTGTGTGGTTTCTTTTCAACTATTTTAAAAAATAAATCTTGGTAACTTTCTTCCTAGACTTGATTTGTTACATTTTTTTAAAAAAGATTTATTTATTTTACTTGAAAGTTAGTTACAGAGAGGGGAAAGACAGAGATTTTCTATCCTATGGCTGACTCTCCAAATGGCCGTAATGGCCAGAGGTGAGCCAGTAGAAAGCCAGGACCTTGGAGCTTCCTCTGGACCTCCCACATGGGATAGGGGACAAAGGAATTGGGCCATCCTCCATTGCTTTCTTAGGCCAGTAGAATGGAGCTGGATTAGAAGTAGATAAACTGGGACCTGAGTCAGTACCCATACAGAATTTTAGCCTGCTCCCCACTGCACTGGCCCCGTGTGTTGACATTTCTAACAGAAAAATAATTCCTGTTTATATTATTTTAAATTATTTTAGATCCTATGCTTGTGACATTCAGAGCAATTTATTGATATCCTTGGTCTTGTAGACTTCAAAATTTGATAGATTTTTGTGATATCAAATATAGACAAGAAGGGAGTACTTAATGAGAAAAGCCACATGTGAGTTTTCTGAGTGACAGTGCTTTGTACACAGTCAGAAATTGCCATTAACAGTATCCTTAAGGATTCCTGGAAGGTCCATCTGCTGTACGGGGAAAACTACCCTGCCGTACAGAGATGTTGTGTATGGACTGTGTAAGGAAGCCTGAGGACCCATGCCTTTGGACAGTCTCTGTCAGCAAAACTTGTTTCTCATTCTCTGGCTCGGTAACCTCTGATACCAGTTGTCATTAATGTTCCCCGTCCTTTTCTCTGGGGAAGGGAGTTATTCAAGATTTAAATGAGACTCGATAGAAACGTTGAATGGATAGCTTTTTATTTAAAAACACACACCCACACACACAAGCTGCATGAGATGAAAGACCTGTGCCCCTTCTTTTGCTTGCTTGTTGGCTTGGAGTTTATGGGTGACACGGATTTTTGCCTGTCCTGAGCGCTAATTTCTTGTCTTATAATTGAGCTTGGTTTATGAAAATTATACTGCTAGCTCAATATGTACTAATGATACTGTCTTTAATAATTCTAGGAAGTTCTTGTGTTGGAAATCCCTTTAATGCTGGAAAATTGCCCACTTCAATAAGAATTGATGAGATTATATTGGTTCATCGTATACTTTGTGATAATTGTTTTTTAAAAATGTTTATTTTCATCTACTTGAAAGGAAGAGTAAGATTCGTTCTCAAGTTCATTTTCCAAATGCCTACAAAGTTTATATATACTAGAATCTTGATAATTATCGTATGAATTTTGACACAATAGTAGTTGTGTATATATCAAAATCAAGATAAAGACTATTTCAATAACTAAGGTTTCCTAGTGCCCTCTGAAGTGACCTCTAGGCCATAGCAACCACTGGTTGTTTTTATTTCCTGTGGATTTACTTTTTTTTAGAATGTCATGTAAATGAATTTTACAATATTTAGTCTTTTGAGTTTAGTATAGTACATTTGATATTTATTTATATTGTCATGTGTATACTTGGTTTGTTCCTTTTTGGGAATTAATGATTGAATAAAGCTGCTATAAAGATTTGTATACAGGTTTGATTTTTAAATTTTGAACATAGTTTTTTCTTTCAACAGTTAGCTTGCTGGATTATGTAGCAAATTTATAAGAAACTGCCAATTTTTCAGAGTGACTTTTTGCTAATATTTTGTTGAGCATTTTTGCATCTATTTTCATGAGTTGTAATAATTGTGTTCTGGTTTAGGCATGAAGGTAACACTGACCTCATAAATGAGTTGGGACATGTTCCCTTCTTTATCTATTTTCTAGAAGAGATTGTGTAACCTTGACAATTTTGTTTCCTTTATTGCAAGAATCTCCTCAGTGAAACCATGTAGTTTCATTGTCAGGAGATTTATAAATATAAATTCAGTTTATTTAATAGATACAGGACTGATCAGGTTTTTGAATTTTTGAGGAATATGCTTCCATAGATTGAGATTTTTAGATTTATTTGTTTTTATTGCAAAGTCAAATATGCAGAGAGGAGAGAGACAGAGAGGAAGATCTTCTGTCTGATGATTCACTCCCCAAGTGAGCGCAATGGCCAGAGCTGAGCCAGTCTGAAGCCAGTAGCCAGGAGCCTCTTCTGGGTCTCCCACGTGGGTGCCGGTCCCAAGGCTTTGGGCCGTCCTCGACTGCTTTCCCAGGCCACAAGCAGGGAGCTGGATGGGAAGTGGAGCTGCCGGGATTAGAACCGGCGCCCATGTGGGATACGGGAGCTTTCAAGGCGAGGACTTTAACTGCTAGGCTACTGTGCTGGGCCCTAGATTGTGTCTTTTAAGGCATTGATACGTTCATGGATATAAAGTTGCAGTATTTCTTAAACTTTTTTGGGTTGTTGTTAGGTCTTAACCATATTATCACTTAATAATAATTTTTTTCTTTTAATTCTGCTTTTATCAGGATTCATAATCAAGATTATTCTGGCCTCCTTTATTTTGGGGAGGTTGTCCACAGTCCAGTTGTACCTATGCATTATTTATATTATGTTAAGTACACATTTCCAAAGTTCCGGGGTTCATAACTTTCAAGTATTATACCTTTAAAATTTTTATTGGTATAAAGGAAGCAAATTTCATGTTTTTTTTTAATAGGTAAAATTCTAAAATACTCAGAATGCTCTTTCTCTCTTCCTTCATCAACCCCTGCCCCACTTTGCTGTTACTTTAATTTCTGTGGAATTTGTTTTGGTAGCCATCCTTTATTTTAGTCCAATAATTGGTAATTTGTCTTGGGGCCAACAGTGCAAGTGGTAGCTCAATTCGCTGTGCTACAGAGCTGGTCTCGAGACAAATTTCGAATTACTGGGATAAAATTTGTGTGTTGGCCAGCATTTTAATGCAGGGGGTGTGAGCCATTGCTTGCAATGCAGATATGCTTTGTAAGTGCTGATTCTTTTTTTTATGTTTTATTATTATTGCTATCATTTTATGATACAGCTTCATATTCCGTTATGCCCTCCCCAATTCCCCCCCCCCCCAGCTAGTTCCTCTATATCATTACTAACATATAGTTCTTCCTACTCAGTCATATGTCCATCATTGCGGGCATGGACAATGGCATAGAGTCCAGAATCCTATTGTCAAGATAGAGTAAACAGTTTCATTATAAGTCCATTTTTGTCTGGAAGCAGAATTGCATACCACACTGCATCCTCACATCTGGATGTTAGTCTCCATTTCACAGCTACTGTACATCCCCTTAAATGAAAAGTCATACAAAATCAACAATAGAAAGAAAAATAGAGATTAACAACACCCTGAAGTTAAATGACATGTTACTAGATATGACAGTCTCCATTACACAACTACTATACATCCCCTTAAATGAAGAGCCACAAAACAAAATCAACATCCGGGAGAAAAAAGAAATTAATAACACCAAGAAGTTAAATAACTTGCTATTAAATGACTAATGTGTAGCTGAAGAAATGAAAATCAAGAACCTTCTTGAAGAAAATGATGCCACTGCATGATCCATGAGTCATTGAATGATTTAATCAGAAGAAAGTTTTGAAGAGATGAAACCAACAGAAAACAAAACCCATGCGATATCGTTTACGCTGATATTAGTTGAAGTGTCTCCTCCAGACAGTAAACAGATGGGTTTTGTTTTTTAATCCAGTCTACTAATCTATGACGTTTGATTGAGCTTAAGCCATTTACATTCAGAGTTTAACATACATGGCTGTTACTTTGGTCCTGTCATTTTAGGAATGGGTTGTTCATTGGTTTAGTCTTCTGATGATCTTTTTACTGGGATGTTGTTCCCATTTGCCTTTGGTTTTGGTGGGTGCTTTCCTCTTTGTCAAGAGAACATCTTGAAGTATCATTTGTAGGACAGGTTTGGAAGAGGCATATTCTTTTAGCTTTTCTTTACTGTGGAAGAATTTTATTTCATTTTCAAAGACAAAAGAAAGCTTTGCTGCATATGTTATCCTGGATCGACAATTTTTTTCTTTTAGAATCTGGAATATGTCACTCCATTCTCTTCTTGCCTGTAGAGTTTCCTGTGAGAGATCTCCTGTGAGCTTAATTGGCATTCCTTTATATGTCAATTGATTTTTTTCACGTGCACATTTCAGGATCTTTTTCTTATGTTCAATTGAAGAGAGCTTGATTATCATGTGTCTTGGTGAAGATTGTTTTTGATCAAGCCTGTTGGGAGTTCTGTGCCCCTCCTGGATCTTGTTTCCCAATTCTTCCTCTAGATTAGGGAAATTTTCCTTTATTATTTCATTAAATACATTTGCAAACTCAGCTTCTCTTTCTGCACCTTCTGGGACTCCCATAACTCTTACATTTGTCCTCGTAATAGTGTCTTTCAATTCTTGAATACTTTTTTTTGGCCTGATCCAGCTCTGCTTCCAGCTTTTTGTTTGCTTCCCCCTCATGACAGGAAATATTTTCCAATTCTGAGATTCTTTCTTCTGCTTGCTTCATTCTATTTTGGAGACTCTCCACTGTACTTTTAATTTGCTGTACTGTGTTCTTGATTTCTGATATACCAGCCTTGATTTGCTTTATTGCTTCCTTAAATTCTTCTAACTCTTGCATGAGCTTCTCATTGTTGATCAGAATCTTTAAAATGAGTCTTATGGAGTCTGTGTGCCCCATTTTCTCGATGTCTTCCTCAGTTAACTCTGAGGTTGGCATAGGGCTTTGCTCCTTTGCAGGGGAATTTTCGGTAATATTCATTGTGCCTTTGTCTCTTCTTTTGCTCTTGATCATTGTACTTCTGGTTAGCAGAGTCTTCTCTTTGGGGCAGGTTTCTAAGCTGTGTCACTGACAGGTCTACAATGCGAGTTTACTTATTGCAGTTGATACACAACTTTTTGCTTGCAGCCACTTGTGCCAAAACCTCCAGCAAGTTCCAGGTCTGGGTTCTTATATTAGATTTCCACCATGGTCTCCACAGCCCCAGCTCTTGGCTCACCACTCTCCACCTCCTGTGATACTGTGCTGAGGCTATACCGTTGTCTCTGCAACCTTTCTCCCACTTCCAGTTGGAGCAGGTCCTAGGATTAGAGAGATACCAGGTGTCCTATATAATTAGGTTGTTGGTGGCGCTGATCTTGCTGGAACCTGTTGGACGTTAGGTCTGGGTGCCACATGAACCTGTTTTGGCTAGTACGATGCCACAGTCAGTATTATTGTCCTGTGGGACCAGTCAATCCACTGACCTCAGTGAGTTTTCGCAAGCTCAGCACATGTACAGTTCACTGTTGTCCCCTGCAGTCCCAAAGCTATTGCCACAGTGCGCAAAATGGCGCCTGACATACCACCACTACAGTTCTTGATCTGCTGGCCGTCAGATCTGAGGGCTACCCAGACCTGCTCCGGGTGGAACCTGTAGAATGCCACCTCATTGCAGTTCACTCAGTCAGAAATGAGCTCACTCCAAGCTCAGCACATGCTCAGTCCTTTCCCTTGCCCTTTCCCCCTAATGCAAAATGGCGCCCAATTCAGCTCTAGGGGGCTGACTGGGCTATGAAATCCACCCTGTTCTCGCACTGCCCGTCTGAGATCTGCTGCTCTGTCTCTGCTCCTGGTCAAATCAAACAGATCAGCAGGACGGACAGGTCTTGTCTGGGTTCACCTCCCGAGCTCCCAGTGAAAGTCCCTTCCCACCTGGTTGCTGGTGGAGTTCCTGCTGCTGGTGGAGTTCAGATCGTCCGTGCTGGAGTATCAGTCACTGCAACACCACACTGCTGTGCCCGCTGCTTTCCTGTGTCGGTCAGTCTCCAGTTACCCCTCTGCTGTTGTTCTGTCCTTTCCTATTTCCTGAAATATGTCCTGTCTGCTTCATCCTGATTAAATGTTTTTCTGTCCGTTTAAACGTGTCCTTACCCTATTCCACCATCTTGATTCTCTGTAAATGCTGATTCTAGTTCTGATCCAGCTCTGCTAATGCCCCTGGTGAAAAAAAGATGTCTCACATGTTTAGGTCTCTGCCTGAATGGAGTTCCAGGCTCATGGCCAGCAGTCCAGCCAGGCCATTGCAACCTTTCACGGGTGAACCAGTGGGTAGATCTCTTTTTCTCTGTCTCTTCTCTTCCTCCCAGTAACTTTCCCTTTTAAATAGATAATTCTTTAAATAACACATTCTCATTTTTAAAGATTTATTTATTTTTATTGGAAAGTCAGATATATAGAAGGGAGGAGAGACAGAGGGAAGATCTTCTGTCTGCTGATTCGCTCCCCAAGTGGCCAGAGCTGAGCTGATCTGAAGCAAGGAGCCAGGAGCCTCTTCTGGGTCTCCGACGTGGGTGCAGGGTCTCAAGGCTGTGGACCATCCTCTGCTGCCTTCCCAGGCCACAAACAGGGAGCTGGATGCGAGGCAGGGCCACTGGGATTAGAACCGGTGTCCACATGAGATCCCAGCACGTTCAAGTATAGGACTCCAGCCACTAGGCTATCGTGCTGGCCAACACTATCATTTTAAAAAATTGAAATAAGTATGAGGAAATTATTCTTAAAAATTGGTCTTTTTTGTTAGTCTGGATAGAGGCTAATTATTTTTATAGACCTGTCAAAGAACCAACTTGTACACAGAAAGACAAACATCACATGCTTTCACTCATATGTAATCGAAATACATTGACCTCATGGAAGATGGGAGTCAGAAGATGCAGAAAGAGGAAGGAGAGATGGGGAAAGGTTAATTAATGGGTACTAAGTTATATTAGATGGCAGTAAGGAATTCTGGTGTTATTACACACTGGGGGAACCACAGATTATTTTTTTCAACTTTAAATGATATGAGATTTAAAAATTTATATAAATGTATATTCTATTTTTGAAACCAGAATAAATGATTTTCACTATAAAGGAAAGATAATCACTTGAGGAGATACACTTATCTTGACTTGGACATTATGTAATGTATTCATGTACAATTTTTTCGAAGATTTATTTTTATTTGAAAGATAGTTACAAAGCAAAGGAAGAAACAGAGCGCTGTTTTATACACTGGTTCACTCCCCAAGTAGCCTCAGTGGTCAGAGCTGAGCTGATCCAAAGCCAGGAGCCTTTCCTCGGTCTCATGTGGGTGCAAGGGTCCCAAGGAGTTGAGCCGTCCTCTGCTGCTTTCCCAGACTATAAGCTGGGACACAAAGTGGCTCCCGTATGATATAGAGACTTACCTTACTCTGCCATGGTACTAGCTCCTCATTTACAATTTTTATTTTGTTTTTAAACAGTGTTTGGCTTCATGACATTGTTTTTTGTGTGTCTGCTCCTGTTATTATTTTTTCCTCCCACTTACTTTGAATTTAGCCTGTACTTTTTCTGGTTTCTCAAATAGAAGTTTAAATTAATGGTTTGAGCAATTTTCTGTTAGAAGAATTTAATGCTAAGAGGGTTTTTAGCTTAGATCCAGAATTTGATATGTTGTGTTTTCATTTTAAATCTGTTCATAATACTACTTTAATTAACCCACAGATTATTTAGAAGAGTTTTGTTAAATTTTTAAGTATGGGTTTTCTAGATAGCTTTTATTTAATTTTTATTACAATCAGAATATTCTTTGTATAATTTAATTTCTTCTTAATTTGTTAAGGCTTGTTTTATGTCCTAGGATATGATGTACTTGATAAATGTTTTCTATACCCTTTTGTATTCCTGTTATTGGATGGTGGTTGATAAATGTCAGGGTGGGTTTACTGATGGTAGTTTTTGGGTCTTTGCTGACTTTCTATCTATTTTTATTTTTCAAATAAAAATGGGGTTTTCTGTTCTAATTTTATTCATTAATTTTGAAGTTTTAAAAAATGCACACTAACATTTAGAAATATTTTCTTTTTTCGTGAAATTCTGTTTATTTGAAAGACAGAATGACACAAAGCAAAAGACAAATTTCATTTGCTTATTCACTTCCTGAACTGCCAGGGCTGGTTCAGTTTGAAGCTAGTAGCCTGGAGCTCCATCCAGGACTCCTTCACATGGCAGGGCCCAACTGCTGCGTTCCCAGGAGTGTTAGCAGGCAGCTGAACGGAACGTGGAGTTGCCGGAAGTGTAACTGGGATTTTGGTAGGTGATACTAGCATTTTAAGTAGGTGGTTTAACCTGTGCCATAACACTAGTCCCCTAAAATTCTGGATTTATTCTTTATTTTTCAAAATGTCATTTATTATCTTGTAGAATCTAGTCACTGGAATCATTGTTTTCTTAAATGTGATGTATTTTCTCTGGCTATTTTGGTGTTCCATTGTGTTTAGCAGCTTGATTATTTATGAGCATAAATTTATCCTGTTGGAGTTCACTGAGCATCTTGAATCCATAAATTTTTATTTTTCATGAAATTTGAATGTTTTCAGCTGTTTTTCCCTTTTTAGCCCCTGTGCCTGTTTTTTTTTTTTTTCTTAATGGGACTCCAGTGACATGAACTTTTTGATATTCATTTCTAGGTTCCTGAGGCTTTTTCTGTCTTGTCCAATCATTTTCCACTCTTGTTGATATTGAATGATTTCTGTTCTTTATGCTTTTTTTTTAGTTCCGTATTGTTTTCCTTTTTGCTTTTTAAAATTTATTTATTTGAAAGGCAGAGAGTTTTTGTTTTCTGGCTCACTATCCAGGTGACTACAACAACTGGAGCTGGGCAAGGAGGACGTCGGGAACCTGGAACTCTGTTCATGCTCCCATGTGGACAGTAGGGCCCAAGTACTTGGACTTTTTTGTTTTCTCAGGTGTAATGGTGGGGAGCCAGATTGGAAATGGAGCTGCCAGGACTCTGACTGGTGCTCATAAGTGATGCCAGTATTGCAGGCAGGGGCTTCACTCATTGTGCCACAGTGCTGGCTCCTGTTACTATTGCTTCTGTTGTGTCCATTCTGTTAGTGAACCCATCAAGTGATTTTTCACTCTTGTTACATTTTTCAAATCTTAAGAAATACTAATTTAAGGGTGAAGTAAGGTGTGTGTGTGTGTGTGTTTGAGAGAGAGAGAGTCTTTTTTAAAGACCCATTTTCTTGAAAAGCAGTTATAGAGAGAAGCAGAAGGAAAGAAGTCTTCCAGGATTGGCGCAATGACTCTCCAGGCTAATCTTCCACCTTTAATATGCCGGTTCATTCCTGGCTGTTCCACTTCCCATCCAGCTCCCTCCTTATGGCCTGGGAAAGCTGCAATGGATGGCCCAAGTCTTTGGGACCCTGCACCCACATAGGAGACCCAGAGGAGGCTCCTGACTCCTGGCTCCAGCTGTTGTTGCCATTTGGGGAGTGAACCAGCAGATGGAAGAGCTTTGTCTTTCCTTCTCCCTAGAAATGTGCCTCTCCAGAAAAATAATTAAACATAAAAACAAAATAAAACCTTTCAGCTGCTGCTTCATACCTCAGATGGTTGTTAAATCCAGGAGTTTCATCTGGGTTCCCACTTTGGTGCAGTTGGGCTTTCTTCTACGTTATCAGGGAGCTGTGGTAGAAGTAGAGCCGCGAGGCCTTGAACTGCTGCCCATTTCAGATGCTGGCACTGCAGATAGCAGCTTAACCTGATATGCAACTGTGCCATCCGTGAGGTGCCTTCTGTTTACTCAGATTCCTCAACAACTAGACTTGGACCAGGCTGATGCCAGCAGCTGGGAACTCTGTCCTCATCTCCCACCTGGGTGACGGGGCCCAAGTACTTGGACATCTTGTGATTTCTCAGGTGCATTAGCAGGAATTGGATTGAAAGTGGAGCAGCTGAAACTTGAACTGACACTCTGAGATTCCAGTGTCTCATGCAGTGGTTTAACTTAGTGTTCCACAACACTAGTCCCTTCTTCATTTTTTTTTAAATTTATTTATTTTATTACAAAGTCAGATATATAGAGAGGAGGAGAGACAGAGAGGAAGATCTTCCGTGCGATGATTCACTCCCCAAGTGAGCCACAACGGGCCGGTGCGTGCCGATCCGAAGCCGGGAACCCAGAACCTCCTCCAGGTCTCCCACACGGGTGCAGGGTCCCAAAGCATTGGGCCTTCCTCGACTGCTTTCCCAGGCCACAAGCAGGAAGCTGGATGGGAAGTGGAGCTGCCGGGATTAGAACCGGCGCCCATATGGGATCTTGGTGCGTTCAAGGCGAGGATTTTAGCCGCTAGGCCACGCTGTCGGGGCCCCCTTCTTCATTTTTATGGTTTCTATTCTTATTTGGGAAGGTTTTTGTCTTTTCGTTAATTTCTTCAATGCTTCCCTTACTTTAGGGAACTGCTTTACAGAACTTGGTAAAAATTTTAACATCTGAGTCATCTTAGGGTTATTGTCTCTTACTTGAAATTTTTAAAGATCTGGTTAATATATTGTTACCATGTCTTTCTGTTTATTTAAGAGTAAACTCCCCTGCACAAGTTCATTCTTCCAGTTGACTGGGACAGGGCTAGAGCTGGAGCCAGAAACTGGAATGCAGTCTTCATCTCCTGCCTGATGTCAGGAAGCCAGCTGCTTGAGCCATCACTGCTTTCTTTTGGTTTTGCATTGGCAGAAAGCTACAGTCAGGAGCCAGAGCTAGGAATTGAACCCAGGCACGATGAAAACGAGGTGCGGGCATCTTTACGAACTGAACCAAGGCACGATGATAAATGGGGTGCGGGCATCGTAATTGCCAATTTAAGCGATCACAGCTGTTTGGATGTTTTGAATATTGAACTTGAGAATCCAAGTCTTGTTGAAAGTAATCTGGAAATGTGAACTTTCTTCATGTGAGCAAGCAAACCAGTTAGGCTCAGAGTGTATTATATTACTATTAATTAATTAATTAATATTGGAAAGTCAGATATATATACAGAGAGGAAGGTCTTCAGTTCACTAACTCACTCCCCAAGTGGCCACAATGGCTGGAGCTGAGTCAATCTGAAACCAGGAGCCATGATTTTTTCCGGGTCTGCATACAGGGGCAGGGTCCTAAGGCTTTGGGCCATCCTCTACTGCTCTCAGGCCACAAGCAGATGGGAAGCAGGACGCTGGGACACCAGCACACATGTGGGATCCCAGGGCGTGCAAGACGAGGAGTTCAGCCACTAGGCTACCATACCAGACTCTACATTACCTTCTATAGGTGGTGGTGCTAATGTCAGTTTATTTCTCAAAGCCTTTGTGCCTGTCTTGTATGTGTGTCTCTCAGTAGTCTGGGACTCAGGCAGTAGTCAATATCTAAATCTTAGTTTAGGTCTCAAAGCTTTGGTTTCTTAAATAAACAAAAGTGAAATAAATTGAATTAAAAACCCTCCATATCAACTTATCATCATAGGTCAGCAGGCTTAGGTTCTCACAAGTCAAAATACACGAGTTAGCTGGCTTAGCCCTTCTCTGTAGCCTTTAAAGAGGATATGCTTTCACATTAATTAGTATTGTTGGCACAGTGCTGTTCCTTCAAGTTGTGAGATGAGATGCTTGTACCTGTTTTCTTGCTGTTAGTCAAGGGTCATTCTTGACTCTTTGAGACTTCTCTCAGGTCTTTTCCGTACGCCACCTGCCCTCTCCCCTGGTCTTCAAAGTCAGTGATGAAATTACTCTCTACTTATTTAAAGATTCATTCACTTACTTATCTGAAAGAGTAACACAGGGATTGAGAAATAAAGAGGGAGATCTTCTGTCTGCTGGGTCACTGTACAGATGACTGCAAAGACCAGAGCTGGCCACGCTGCAGCCAGGAGTCAAGAGCATCTTCACTTAGGTAACAGAGTCCCAAGTACCTGGGCAGTTTGCTGCTGCTCGTCCCAGGCCTTTAGCAGGGGGTTGGATCAGAAGTGGAGCAGCTGGGATTGCGCATGGTGCTGTCACTCACTCTGCCTTGTCATTGGCCCCTGGAATAGCTCCACATTACACATGGACTCTCTTGATGTGCTCTTCCACAGCCAGCCAAGAAAACATTTTAAAAGGACACTTGTAGTTAGATTATGCCCACTGGTTATTCTCCTTGTCGGTGAGTTCACTGTTAACTAATTAGTAGCAATTATATCTGAAAATCTTTTGACATATAAAATATCCATAGGTATAATTTTGAATATGTATTTCTGAGGATTTAGAGCAGGAAGTTTTCCAGGGCAGTTTTAAAATTCTCAGCTAAGAAATCAATAGAAAGTGTCATATTTGCCCGTTCATTTTGACTATTGATAGAAATATCACAAAAACAAAGCTGTTAAATGCATTAGGCAAAATTTGTTATTGTGTAAAATTTGATGGAAGAATAAGTCTTTGCACAACATACACGTTTTGGAGATTTATTTATATTTTCTTATTTGAAGGACAGAGTTAGAAAGAAATCTTCCATCTGCTATTCCACTCCCCAGATCACCACAGCAGCCAAGGGTAGGCCAGGCCAAAGCCAGGAACTTGATCCAGGATCCCTTATGGGTGCAGGAACCCAAGGATTTCCTAGGTGCATTATCAGGGAGCTGCCATGGATATGGAGCAGATGGGACTCGAATGTTTATATGGGATGCTGGCATTGCAGGCAGTAGCTTAACCTCTTCTGCCACAACACCAGCTCCATGTATAATATATTATCTGCCCAGTTCACCATAATAGCAGTTGATACAAAGGAAAACATTTGATCATGGTTATGTTGAAAGCATTTGATATAGTCAGTTTTGAATTAGGTTTTTAGTTCAGATTGTGCTTTAAAAATAATTGGAACAGGGCCCAGCGTGGTGACCTAGTTCACCTTGAACACCCCGGGATCCCATATGGGCGATGGTTCTGATCCCAGCATCCCCTCTTCCCATCCAGCTCCCTGCTTGTAGCCTGGAGCGCAGTCGAGCACAGCCCAAAGCCTTGGAATCCTGCACCCGTGTGGGAGACCCGGAAGAGCTCCTGGCTCCTGTCTTTGGATTGGCACAGCTCCAGCTGTTGCAGTCCCTTGGAGAGTAAATCATCAGACAGAAGATCTTCCTCTCTGTTTCTCTTCCTCTCTCTCTCTATATATCCGACTTTGCAATAAAAATAAGTAAATCTTTTTAAAAAATTGAAACAGAGGAAAAGAAATTTTTTTGGCAAATTAAGCATGAAAATTTGAAAAAAATATAGAAGTGGTTTACCTATGCTTTTAGGAAAATGTATTAGTAAAAAAATTATTGGTGTTCTACATTCATAGACACATTTCAGTCACAAGCACGTAACCCCCTGTGACAATGGAAGGACAGAAGACTTGAAGTCACAGCTTAACTTGCTGTATCAGTTTTCTAGAAGAATTGTATTCGAGTGTGTACATATGTACACTTAAATTCTGAAAAATGTCTAGCAGGACTCTATTAGCTGAGTTTCCACTGGGAGAATCTGTAGTGTAACTTTGATTTTCTGTTCAGTTCTGTTTTTTTGATTATTTTGAAATAGCATATTGTTTCTGTGATTTAAAAAAAAGGCTAATAAGGATTCTATATTATGGCAGTGATTTAAAATGGAGTTAAATGTTTTTAAAAATCATTTAAAAATAGAGTAAAAATGTATTAATTGGGACTGCTTCCAAACCTTTATTTGGGTTATTTTGGTAAATAGTTTGGAAGTAGCTCCAAGAAAGCCTTGTGTATTTGTTTTCTCTGTTTTCATAAGATAAATGATGTTATTCTGTTCTTGAATCCACTTTTATATAGTAAAAGGAAAAACTCTAGAGAAAGGATTTGTCAGAATACCTTTGAACAAAACATCTTTCATTTATTTGAGAGGGTGTGTATGTGGAAGAGAGAGAATCAGTCATTGTTTGGCTCACATCCTAAGTGCCTACTACAGAGCTGGGAAATTCAGTTCTGGTTTTCCAGCTGAGGGGCAGGTAATCAGTTATGTGAACCACCTCTACCTCCCTGGTGTGCCTAAGCAGGAAATTGGAATTGCAGGCAGAGCCAGGAATTGAACTCATGTACTCTGATACATAGGGGATATTGGCATTTTAAATATTCACTGTTAGGTTCGGTTTTGCCCTCATATTATTTTTTCTTCTATCTTAAAATTGTTTTCCATGTACATTTTTCTAGGTACAGGGGTTCATCCCTCTCCCTCCCCTTCTCATTTTCCCATCCTGCATTTTTTCCCCCTGTATTACCACAATGGTATAGTCCCTTAATACAAGTTTCAAGTTTAACTTTCTGACATTTAAATGGTTTCATGACGTGGTAAGTACAGGCAAATGTGGAAAATCATCTGGTGTTATAACATAGAGGTGTGTTTGTAAGTTTCGTTGGGAATCCTGCTTAGTTGAGAAGTAGAGATGTGTACTCCAAAGCACCTTTGCTTCCTGCTATGCTGCTCTCTTGCACAGTTCGTGTATGTAGATATATGTGTGTGTATATGTGTGTACATATATCTATATACATACACTTTGTGTATTGGCTGCCTTGTATCAGAACATATTTGTCCTTTGGAGACTGGCTTACTTCACTAAGCATAAAGGTTTCCAGCTGGGAGCATTATTGTTTCAGTTGCCAAGGTTTCATTCTACGTGTGGCTGAGTAGATGCTGCTTTATATTTGTATCAGTCTCAAGTTGAATGTTAGACATTTGGCCCCATTAGATAATTTAGGAGTCTAAACTTGATCATTATAAGTTAGAAAATTGTGTAATTGAATAGGTGTTCTCATTTCTGTTAGCTTTGATTCTGTTGAGGTTTCAGGGATATTGGCTAGTGAGGAGAGCATTGATTGATGAGTGGCTGAATGACAGAAAGTGGTAGTGTAGCGACAGGGTAATGTTGGGGTAGATAAGGGCACAGTGCTGTTAGAAGTAAAATCTCTATTAAATCATAGCATATGTGTCTGATCAAAACAGGTCCTAAGCATTCTACTGAAGAGCGTTTGTTAATGTTGTTATAGAACTACCATATATGTGTAAACTTTGGTTATTAAGAATCAAGAGTTGTGATTGGTATTGTTAGCATATCCTGTCAAGTTGATGGCTGAAATGCTAATGTCTCATCTGGCTACTGATCAGAGTCCTGGCTAGTCTACTTCTGATCCAGCTCCCTGCTACCATACCTAGCAAAGCAGTGTGGAAGATGGCCCAAGTCCTTGGGCCCCTCACATCCACATGGGAGATCCAAATGGAATTGCAGACTCTGGGCTTTGACTTTCCAGCCGTTGGAGGAGTGAACCAGCAGAGGGGGGATCTCTTTCTTTCTCTGATTCCCTGTTTGCAACTCTACCTCTCAAATAAGTAAATCTCTTTAAAAAAAATAAGAATCACTCAAAATTAGTTTTAAAAAGTCAAAACATTTAGGAAGTGTATTGGTTTTGTTGGTTACTTTAACAAATATCTGAGAGAAGCTACATAGGAAGCAAGGTTTATTCTGTTTTAGCTTGAAGGTTCATTGTCCATAATTGCATGGACCTCTGAGGGTGTGAGCATGTGAGGAAGAAAGTACAAGCCAGGGAGCAGATACGGGGTACACCGTTCACATCCGTGTGTGTGTGTGTGTGTGTGTGTGTGTAGCAGTTACTAGATCAGAGAGGCTCATCTGAGCAATCGAATCGCATTCATGGGCCTTACCTTTAGATACCATGATTGAGTTCCATCCTTAATTCATTACTTTGAGACTCTGGGGATCAGGACTTTAACACATGCATCTTTTGAGGACACATATATTATTTTCTGAACCATACCAGCAAATGTCTTTTTGAAAATAATTCTGTTCTCTTTTTAAAGGAGATATAGTAATAATTCTCTTATGACATAAGGATATATTTTATTTTTTAATGTATTCATTTTAATGCACTTTATTATTTTTTAATGTATTTGAAAGGCCTTGAGAGAGGCCTGCTGATCTATCTGTTGGTTTACTTCCCAAATGCCCACAGCAGCTGGGGCTAGACCAGACTGAGGCTGGGAGCCTGGAACTCAGTCCAGGTGTCTCGTATGGGTGAAGAGGATCCAAGTGCTTGAGCTGTCTCCTGCCGTCGCCCAGGGTGCACATCAGCAGAAAACCACATCAGAAGCAGACAGGACTCCATCCAGGCACTGTGATAGGAAATGTCAGAGTTCTAAAGCAGTGCTTAACCCTCTGTGCCACATCTGCCCCCATAATAATTTATTTATAAAAAATATTCTCTCGGGCCTGGCGGCGTGGCCTAGCGGCTAAAGTCCTTACCTTGAACGCCCCGGGATCCCATATGGGCGCCAGTTCTGATCCTGGCAGCCCCGCTTCCCATCCAGCTCACTGCTTGTGGCCTGGGAAAGCAGTTGAGGACGGCCCAAAGCCTTGGGATCCTGCACCCGCGTGGGAGACCCGGAAGAGGTTCCTGATTCCTGGCTTCGGATCGGTGCAGCACTGGCCCATTGCGGCTCACTTGGGGAGTGAATCATCGGGTGGAAGATCTTTCTGTCTCTCCTCCTCTCTGTATATCTGACTTTGTAATAAAAAATAAATCTTTAGAGAATATTCTTTTTTTTTTTTAAGTGTGATCTGTGGCCGATTTTGGATCAAATTCTGTATGTTGAAAATCAATCAGAATCAGAAAAGGAAGTACTATTTCTGTTTAATGAATGAGCACACTTAGGCAAATAGAATTAGGTAATTTATTCTAGTGAAGATCTAAATGTAGGATTTTCATTTATATCTGTCTGATTTTGAGGCTCATGTTTTAAAATCTTGTCGACAGTGTTATGTAAAACAATTTAGCCAATTTCAAATACCTCTTATGAATAAGTATTATTACTAGTTTAGAAATAAAGGTGTTTGGGAGAACACCTAACAAGACTTGTTACAATCTAGAAGTTAATGCTTTTTTGTGTTCATGACTTCTGGTAGAAGCATAGAAAAGAAGTGGTCTGGGGCTGGTGTTCTTACAGAGGATTAAGCAGCATCTGTAGTGCTGGCATGCCATACAGGGTCTGGTTCAAGTCCTGGCTGTCCCACTTTCAGTGCAGAATTTGTTCATTTCAAAAGGTACTTCAGAATCTTAATATCAGTGAATACACTCCTTAAAAAAAAAAAAGACTTATTCTATTGCAAAGGCAGATACACAGGGCCCGGCGGCGTGGCCTAGCAGCTAGAGTCCTCGCCTTGAAAGCCCCGGGATCCCATATGGGTGCTGGTTATAGTCCCGGCAGCTCCACTTCCCACCCAGCTCCCTGCTTGTGGCCTGGGAAAGCAGTTGAGGATGGCCCAAGGCCTTGGGACCCTGCACCCAAATGGGAGACCTGGAAGAGGTTCCTGAGAAGGTCCTCCATCTACTGGTTCACTTCCCGCATGGCTGTAGCAGCCAGAGCTGAGCTGATTGAAGTCTGGGAGCCAGTAGCTTCTTCCAGGTTCCTCACGTGAGTGCAGGGTCCCAAGGACTCGAGCCATCCCCCACTGCTTCCCTAGGTCATAAGCAGAGAGCTCGATCGGAGGTGGAGCAACTGACACACAAACTGCTGCCCGTATACAATGCTGGCACCACAGGGTGGAGGATCAGTCTGTTGAGCCTTAGCGCTTGCCCCCAACTTTGTTTTTAGTTGGTTAATGTGTATGTTCAATCCTTCTTGAAGAAGCATTTTTGGGCCCAGCGTGGTGTCCTAGTGGCTAAAGTCCTCGCCTTGAACGTGTTGGGATCCCATATGGACGCCGGTTCTAATCCCGGCTACTCCACTTCCCTTCCAGCTCCCTGCTTGTGGCCTGGGAAAGCAGTTGAGGACCTCCCCAGAGGCTTGGGACTCTGCACCCAAGTGGGAGACCTGGAGGAGGTTCCTGGCTCCTGGTTTTGTATCGGCATGGCACTGGCCATTGCAGTCACATGGGGAGTGAAACATCGGACAGAGGCTCTTCCTTTCTCTCCTCCTATCTGCCTTTGCAACAATTTTTATAAAAAAGCATTTTTTGCTAGGTTGCTTTTTACTGAAAAAAAGTGCCTGCTACAGAGTGATGAATTAAAAAGCTAGTCATCCCTGTTCCCTGGTTCTATCTTACAGCATTTCTTTGATGTTTTCCCTTTTATAAAGGACTTCTTACATGGATTATATCTAATGCTTCACTTTGTATTCATGCTTAAGATTACCCAGGCTGGTTTCTGCATGATGACTTGGCTTTATTGAAATAGCTCTTGAAAGGGCATGTTGTGTTCTTAACATGCTAGGTTCTTCATGTTTTGTGTTTAAACTTCTCAGCAATCCAGTGAGACAGCCTTTTTTTGTGACCTCCTTTTTAGGTCCCTGAAGTATACTTGTTTCCTAGGGGTCTATTCAGTTACTTATCTTACGCTTGATTGACTACACACTGTGACTTTAACTTATATGTATATAATAATTCTGAATGTGTCCTTTTGGCATAAAACTCTGGACACATTCTGATACACATACTAATATGTAACACTGCCCAATAAACTTCAGTTTGATATCCTGTAACTATATAAAACTCTGTGGACTTGAAATTGAACTGATTATCTCCTAACTGCCTAAGCCTGCACCTTAACAGACATATAATATGCTAGATACTATTTACTGTATCTGGGCTTTGTATGTATGCATTTCCATTTAATCCTTACATAACCCCACTTATGTATGTTGTGAAAGGAATTCGCAACAACTATGGAACTTAAGCAGGTGACAGTATTACTGATGGAGTTGTATTTGAACCAGGTCTGGAGTTTTCAAATTACAAACTCTTGTTAACTCTGCTGCACCTCTGTTCCTTCTCCCTTCAGCATGATCACAGCATGTATAGACACCGCTAAAAAAACCCCAATACTGTGGACCTGTGAGTTGCTCTGAAATAATTCCTGTTCTTAGTTCTGGTTGCACTGCTGACTTGGCTTATTGCAATAGCCATTTGACAGATCTTCCTGACTCTCTCTCCATTTATATGGCTTCTGAATGCAGCTCTGATTGTCATTTTGTCCTTTGGGTCGTTTGCAAATAGAAACTGACCAGAGACGAACATGCTACTCAGATTAGTTTTGCTTGAACACAAGAGAGACCCTGTGGGTAGAGGGCCGACTAACTGACTCTCTGGCAGGAACTAAACTGGTGCTCTGATGGGATTGGACAGGCATAGCAGTTCTTCCTCAGCATATGGCACTGTGATCTATACCCAGCCAGGAGTTCTGGCTCTGCTCCCTCAGCACATGACACTTCAGTGTGAACTTGGCTAGGTGTTCTGTGTGGTGCTCTTGACATTTTACACACAACACAGTCAAAATTGTGGTGTCCATACTGCCACCTTGGGAGGATCACCCAAGGATTACTTAGGGCTGTTCTGGGTATGTGTTGGACCTCCCTAACAGGATAATGGAAGGTCTTCTGTGGTTTGGATCCTGAGACTCCTTGCTCTTGATTGATTTAGAGCTGGAGTTTGGACTTGGAGTTGGATGGCTGGGTCGGAAGGAGCTTGATTTAGTTCCTGTCTTGTCCTTTACTGCCTTCAAAATTCTTGCCATAGCATCAACAACCTCCTCTGGCCAAACCATGATAGTTTTTGTGTAGTTCTATTTGTTTCAGGCATTATAAAGATACGTACAGTTTCTAGAGTCCTATTTTACCATTTTTCTTTTGGCATGCCATTTGTTTTAAAGTTTTGTGTTTGAGAGAGTAAGAACTCTTGCTGCTCATTCAGTCCCCCAATGCTCAGAAAGGCTAGGCCTGAGCGGGGAGCTGGGAACTCAAATCAGGTTTCCCACACGGGAAGCCTTCCCCCCAGGATTCCCCTCAACCCACATTATCAGGATGCTTGAGTCAGGAGTTGTACCCAAGGTATTGAACCCAGGTACCTCTATTTGGAATGTAGGCAGCTCAGTTGGTATCTTAATGGTGGGCTAAATAAATGGCTGCTCCAGCTTGCCCTTTTTTGTTCCATCAGGGTTAGATTGCCATTTTTAAGAGTTAAGTCAAATGTGTCCTTCAGGCTCTGTTGAGTATTTCCTCAGCTTTAGGTTGCCCCCCTCATTTGTGATGTTCAGTGCTTTGTACCTTTTTTGGTGGGCAGCTTTTGTGATGGCTCCCAATAGGTCCTACTTCCCAGTGTTTATACCCTTATGTAGTACCTTCTTTTTTGTGAACAGAATCTAGTGATTCAGTTTTTATTTTTTTTAAGATTTATTTATTTTTTATTGGAAAGGCAGATTTACAGAGAGGAGGAGAGAGAGATTTACCCAAGTGGCTGCAATGGCCAGAGCTGAGTCAATCCAAAGCCAGGAGCCTATTCCAGGTCTTCCCACACAGGAGCAGGGTCCCAAGGCCATGGGCCATCCTCCACTGCGTTCCCAGGCCACAAGCAGGGAGCTGGATGGGAAGTGGAGCAGCCAGGATACGAACCGACAGCAAATGTGGGATCCTGGTGTGTGCAAGGTGAGGATCTAGCCATTAGGCTATCACGCCAGGCCGTAGTGATTCAATTCTAATTTAAAAAATGTAGTGAAATTTGATTAGATGTCACTTTTGAGGTTACCAGCATCATTTGTGTTTTGCTATATCCCTCTCTCTCTTGCTTGTTCCTAGGTTCCCCACTCTGTTGGTAAATATAACAACTTGCTTTTTCTAGTCCTGTTGTTAGGGAGTAGTGTCTGGCCAAAAACAGAAAGAACCTGAAGTGTCCTCACAGCCTTGTGAGTGAGCTTGGAAGCAGATTCTCTTTCACTTGAGTTTTTGGTAGCGGTGGCTTAGCTTATGCCTTGATAGTGTCCTTGTGTTGAACCTGAGTCAGAGACAACCAGTTCAGTGAAATGGTGTTTCTGATTCCCCGCCTCCCCCAACAGATCTGTGAGATAATAAGTACATGTGTTTTAAGTGACTAAGTTTTGATGTAACTTTTCATGCAGTAATAGCTAACACAGACTTTGTATCCACAAGGGAGGTGCTACCATGAAAGTATGTAGAAAAAATATGAGAATAGCCCAGGAGCATGTGGAAATTGGGAGAAGTTTATCAATCGTAAAACCTCCTTGGGGGACCTGCCTCATGATACAGCTGGTTAAACTGTTACTTGTAACACCATATAATGCTCTGCAGTTTGAGCCCTGGATCAAACTTCGAATCCAGCTCCCTGCTACGGTTCTTGGTAAGATAATGGGAGATACCCAATTGCTTGGGCCCTGTAGCCACGTGGAAGACTCTCAGACAAAGCTTGGATTCCTGGCTTAGACTGACCCAGCCCTGGACACTATAAACGCTATGGGAATGAACCAGTGAATAGAAAATAGCCCTCTCTATACATCTTTCCCTCTGCCTTTGTGTACTTCTGCTATTCAGATAAAGAAACAAATCTTTTTAAAAACTCTCATTGATCAGACTGTTTATAAATTTGGATTCTGAAGAAGTTGTGAATGAGGGATAAAGAAAGGACAAAATGTTATTGGAAATTGGATAGAGATGGGTTCTTTGTTAGAGACAGAAAGTTTAGGAACACTCATCCCTTTGTTAGCATGGAAAATAGGAAAAAATGCCTAATTGGTGGGATGATGACTAGGGTGATTTCTAAGCAAAATATTAAAGGTTGCCCTGGGCTTTTGTTGTTGTTAATAGTAAAACCTAAGAGATACCTGTGAGTCTTCCTCTAACACTGGACATGCCACTCCTACATACTGTGTGGAGTTATAAATTTTTGTATTTCTCAATAGGCTGTGAGTTCTTTGAGAAACGTTATAGTGCAGTGGTTTAGATTTTGTTCAGATTTATTTAAAAAAAGTTAAAGATTTACTTATATTATATTGGAAAGTCAGATATACAGAGAGGAGGAGAGACAGAGAGAAAAATCTTCTGTCCAATGATTCACTCCCCAAGTGAGCGCAACGGCCAATGCTATGCTGATCCGAAGCCAGGAACCAGGAACTTCTTCCAGGTCTCCCATGTGGGTGCAGAGTCCCAAGGCTTTGGGCCATCCTCGACTGCTTTCCCAGGCCACAAGCAGGGAGCTGGGTGGGAAGTGGAGCAGCCAGGATTAGAACTGGCGCCCATATGAGATCCTGGCGCATTCAAGGTGAGGACTTTAGCTGCTACGCTACTGTGCCGGGCCCCCCAAAATTAATTTTTATTTGAAAGGCCAGTTAATAAAGAGAAGGTCAGAAGTCTTCCATCACTGGTTCACATCCTGATTGGCTGCAATGGCCAGAGCTGAGCACATCCGAAGCCAGAAGCTTCTTTTGGTTCTCCCTCATGAGTGCAGGGGCCCAAGGACTTGAACCATACTCTGCTGCCTTCCCAGGCACATCAGCAGTAAACTGGCTCAGAAGTGGAGCAGCTGGGACATGAACCATTGCCCATATGGAATGCATGTGATACAGTTTCATAGGTACTTGGGTTCTCCCCACCCCTCCCCAAACCCTCCCACCATGGTGGATTCCTCCACCTTGTTGCATAACCACAGTTCAAGTTCAGTTGAGATTCGCCCATTGCAAGCATATACCAAACATAGAGCCCAGCATCTTATTGTCCAGTCAAGTTCAACGGCTTCTTAGGTATACCCTCTCTGGTCTGAAGACAGAGCCAGCAGAGTATCATCCCGATCAATTAAAAGCTCCAACATACCATCAGCAAAAATTTACATCATTATGGAATTAATTGACATAGTAATGAGTAACCAATATGTTAAAAGTAAATGCGAGTTCTTAACCACCTTGTTTGCCTTAATTTAAGATGATATGATGTTATGTAGAACATGTTATGTTATGTATGTTATATGTTGTGTATAAACTAAAATTGAAATGTCAATGAGTAGGTTCTAGTTTTAAAGAGATTTATACTCATGGCTTTGTTGAATTATGTGACAGGTAACTTAACTTTCCGAAACTTCACTTTATTCATCTGGAGTTGGGATGTTGGGATGCCTGTTTTCAAGTCCCAGCTCCAGTTCAGTTCCAGCTCCCTGCTAGCATGTACTGTGGGCTGCATATACTCTTGTATGTACTGGGTGATGACTAAAGCGGTTAGGGCCTGTCTGCATGTGGAGGTTCCAGTTTGAACTCTGGGCTCCTGGCTTTGTGAGCACTTGGGGAGTGAACTAGCAGATAGAAGGTATCTTCCCCTTTTTTCTTTACCTACCTTTTAAATAAAATGAGAATAAGTAAGCCTTTAAAAAAAGTTGTTCTAAGGTTTAAATGAAGTACTGCATTTAAAAGAATTAGCATCATTCCTAAGGAGTATTAATTGCTTAGTGTTAACTATATTTAGCTATTTCATTTTTCTCTTCATTGTTTATATAGCCCTTGGTGCTTAGAAAATTGTTCCATGAATAAGTTAACTTGAGAGAGAAGATTTGTTGATAACTTTGGATGATACATCGAGAATTAGTTGGATTTAAAATATCACTACTTGATTGCTCAGACTTCTCTTTTTGGCCATGATAGAGAAGTAGTCTCTTCTACAGAAAACAATGAGAAGATTGGACAACAATGGACCAGACAGCCATTTTTAAATGTTGAACCAGTAGTATGGGAATGTGATTTCTGAGAAAGGGGAACTAAAGTAGGATGACCTCTGATTGTTCTGGATTTCTGCCAGAAATCACATTTCAGACCACAGTGCCAGCAGGAGCAATCTCAGGGCGCAATGTTGAATTGTTGTTTAGGGAGATTGCAGTAGCTGCAGTGAACTGTTCATTTTGAGAGGAGAAATCTGTTCACTAGAAGAGCTCTAGGAGTCTGTGTGGAGCTGCCCTTTGTTAAGGAGTGGTTAGAGCGTGCATATATAGTGTGAAACTTTGTGATGCCAGCCAGGATGTCTGAGGAGTTCTAAGTTGAGTAGTTCTCAGAACTGACCAGAGTAATAAATGCTTCGACTACCCAGGATGTGCAGTAGACATTGCAGAAGCACCCAGTGGTTCAGTAGTAGCATCAAATTAGCCTAGACTAAGGATCATCTTCAAATTGTCTTAAAAAAAAAAAAAAAAAAAAAACTAAGAGTTTCTCGAGATTAGGGTGGTCCACAGGTTATTTAATTCACTTTTGAAATAAATCACGACATTTAAAGGAAGATTTTTAAAAATCCAAGTCTTTAAAAACCTAACAGTATCCAGCATCCAATAAAAAATTACTAGAAGCAGAAAATTGTAAAGTATAATGAGAAGAAAGTAATGCAATGGTCACAGGCTAAGAAAATAATTGAAATATTAAAATCAGGAAAAAAAACCCCCAAACTTTAGAGTAGTTCTTTCAGGTACTCAGATTGTTTAAGTATTTAAAGGAAAATGAGAATATGATGAAAAGAAAAAAGAAATGTATTAAGAGATAACTAGAATTTCTAAAAAGTATAATAACTAAAAAAATTCTCTGTAGGATTTATACCAGGTAATAGCATCTTCTTACCTGTTGGGAAAGTATCAGTAAACTTGAAGACATAGCAATACAAATTACGTGAAAATTAAACATGGAATGACTGAAAAATAATTAAAGCCACTGGGATCTACAGAATTATATGGTATCGTATTCCCAAAGGAAGAAAAGAAGATTGGAAAAAAAAAAAAAACTAGAGGACAACAATGGCTACACATTTTTCCAGCTTTATAAAACTACTGATTTAGTAAGTTTAATTCCAAGCAGAATAAACACAAAGACAGTTTAAAACAGGTATATAAGATGATACTTGAATCCGGTGCAGTAGCCTAGTGGCTAAATTCTCACCTTGCACACTCCAGGATCCTATATGGGCACTAGTTCATATCCCGACTGCTCCACTTCCCATCCAGCTCCCTGCTTGTGGCCTGGGAAAGCAATTGAGGATGGCCCAAAGTCGTGGGACCATGCACCCACAAGCGAGACTTAGAAGAAGCTCCTGGATTCTGACTTTGGGTTGGCTCAGCTCTGGCCATTGTTGCCATTCAGAGAATGAATCAACAGATGGAAGATCTGTCTCTCCTTTTCCATGTAAAATCTATCTTTCCAATAAGAATAAATATTAAAAAATGGTGGGGGGTGAAGATATAACTTGTATCCACCATTGAAAAATGCTGGTCAATATGGGGCTGAATTGTGATGTCTATCCACTAGTGGATGGGGCCACCCTCAACACCGACATCCAATAGGGATTTAAGTTTTGGCCACTGAGCTTCTGACCCAGCTCTCTGCTAGTGTGCCTGGGAAAGGATGTGGAGGATGGCCCACGTGCTTGGGCACCTGCACCCACCTGGGAGGTGCAGGCTTTGGCCTGGCCTAGCCCTAGCTCTTGTGAGCAGTTAGGAAGTGAAACAGCAGATGGATGATGTCTCTGTGTGTCTCCCACTCTGTAATTCTGCCCTTCAAACGAATAAATACATCTTTAAAAAGAAGTCCTTGACATACTCCCTTTTCTTCCTTTCAGCACTAAGTGATGTATGCCTCTTGGAACATTATTCTTCTGGACAGGTGTATGTAAGCGCGCATAGATTTATCCAAATAAATATACATCATAGTGTTATCTTTGGTGGCTTATTGGGAATTTTTTGTCCTATTATGTTTCTTCATATTGAATATCACTTTTATTATCCATGAAAATTTTTCTCCTTCAGTATTCATGAATATGTCTAATTTTTCTCTCTCTAGTTTGTTGATTTTATGGATAATAGAAAGTAAAGCCTTGCAGCCAGTACCTAATCAAGTTCTACAAATACCTCTAACACTTTGATAGCAACGTTTGGAGAACCTTTGTAATGTAATACCTGGGGCCATGGTTTGGATGCACTGGTAGTGCTGATGAAGTTACCTGGGAACCAGTTGAACTGGTACTGTTAGCTGCAGAGCTCTGTGTTCCAGAGCCCAAGGCATTGACTGAAATTCCCAGGGCCACACCCTGTTGCACATAGTTAGCCTCTCTACAGAATTGGTTTTTGAACAAGTAAATTGTTACTGTTTTACTTTGAAGTAATTTTTAAAATCTATCAGACACAGCTATCCTTGTTGATAGAAGACACATTCAAAATCATATTCTGTATCTCTTGTCGTTCTCCTCAATTGAATATAAATGATCTTAGTTAACCAAGAAAATTAATTTTTTTTGTCACTGGCCATTTAAGAGATACCTCCTATATTTCAGGTGTTGTTTTAATCAATGGGATGGGGGAAAGTAAAATTACCAGTGTATAGAATTGCCCTTTAATGGAGTGTAGATGCAGCCAAGGGACTGTTGCCAACATAGTAAGCCATGCTGCAGTAGCAGCACACAGGGGGGCTTTTTAAAAAAATTTATTTGCTTATTTATTTTTATTGGAAAGGTGAATATACAGAGAGGAGGAAAGACAGAAAGATCTTCCGTCCAATGATTCACTCCCCAAGCGGCCGCAGTGGCCGGAGCTGAGCCAATCTGAAGCCAGGAGCCTCTTCCGGGTCTCCCACACGGGTGCAGTGTCCCAAGGCTCTGGGCAGCCTTCGACAGCATTTCCAGGTCGCAGGCAGGGAGCTGGATGGGAAGCTTGGCTGCCGGGATTAGAACCAGTGCCCATATGGGATCCCGGCACGTTCAAGGTGAGGACTTTAGCTGCTACGCTATTTCGCCGGGCCCCAGGAGGGCTTTTGACCTAAATGTTGATGAGTTTCTTGGGCTTGGGGAGGTTTTTCTGCAGGATGTGATAATATCTGAACCAGATTTTGAGAGTTTAAGCATTAATTACCCAAATCAAAGAGAGATTTAGACGGAGACCAAGGACCTCAGAGGGATACAAGGGTAGGGCACATACTGTTAGGAACTGAAGGTAATTTAGGCAAAAAGGTGACTCGGAAAGCCAGATCATGAAGGATCTTGTCAGCTGTTCATCTTTCCCTGGGCTTCATTGTAAATGTAGCCTTTGTTCACTTAGGCTGGGAAACTTTGAGTCATCTCTGCTTCTTCAAGGTTCCCTTCCCTCCTATAGCTTCCCTCACAATTAGACACCAAATCCTGTCAGTTTGGAAAATTTAGATTGAAATGGAACGATGCCACATTTGGTGTAGACTGTAGGTTCTTTTGGCAGGCTGTGACTTTTTGTTTCTAGGACTTAGCACTGGTTTACAAACCTTGGTAATGTATAAGTAGGTTACCAGAAGGAAGTTCAAAAGAAAAAGTAGTATTTTTACAAGAGACCATGTTGACCATATGTAATAGTCTTGAATTTCCATTTTAGTTGGTAAATAATAATCTGATAGGGGAAGTATGATTGAGAAATTAAATTTTGGATAATTAAAAGTCTTCAAAATTGGGGATAGTGTTGTGTGGCACAGGTCGGTTAAGCTTCTGCTCGCAATGCCAGCATATCCTGGCCTGCTAATGTGTCTGAGAAACAAACAGAAAATAGCTTGCATAGTTGGGCCTCTGCCAGTGATATTGGAGGCGCAGATGGAGTTCTGCATCTATTTGGGCCATTTTGGGAGTGAACCTGTGGATGAAACATCTTTCTCCTCTTCTTGTTACTTTGCTTTACAAATAAATAAATCTTTTTTTTTTTTTTTTAACAATCCTTAACATTAGAGGTTTTATGAAGTTTTGTCTGAGTGCCCTGGCTGCCAACTGAAGCAGCAACTTTTTGCATTTAGGAAAGGGAAGTACAAGTACTATATCAGAATTGCTTTTGGCAACTTGATTTTAGTTAAATAGTTTACAGTTATGTGTGTATTTTCCCTCCTTGCTGAGAACAGTCTTCTTGAGGTTCTTCCAGAAGGAATTAAGGTTTTTTTTTTAAAGGAAAAATCATAAACATATACTTATTGCTTTTCACGTGGCCCAGTTAATATGGGCACTTTTTTTTAAACTTGTATGTGCTGCATTCTGTGTTCTGTTGAGTCACATTGCACTATAAAAGGAAAACTAGATGGAGAGATGATTAGTATGTATAACAAATAAGCATTGTTTTGGTGAAACAGTGCCATTTTGAAAACAGATTGTGTATCAGAGACCTATCTGAACAGCTGTACTGGTTATCAGCTCCTCTGCTCTTGGAACTATTGTGTTGCTAGAATTGGATCTTTGGTTGAGTGGCTCACATAGCTGCAACTCAACCTTTATGCTTGCAAGTTTGCAATACTCTTAGTAAGACAATAACATAATACAATTAGAAAAGAAATATCAAAAGTGTTCTTATGCATATATGAAAACCAAGGTATTTGCCGTCAAATGGGACTACAGTGGTAGTAGTGCAGTACATTTGTTTTATATTTTTAAAGCCTTTGTCAGAGTTAAGTGTAAAGCAGCTGATCTCATCCCTGGGGGTTCCCTGCCCTACTCCTCAAAAGAGAAACAATTCCTCCAGCACAGAAAGCATGACATAAAGGCATACTATGTAAAATGTAGGACTCAACAGACTTCCTAGGTGATAAAATTTTAGATTACGTAGGCCAAGAGCCAAAACAAACATGCTATATAACATAGGAAACAATTTTCATACTCTTAATTGGTGAAATTTCAAAATATAAATTTGAACTTTTGTGTGTGTGTGTGATGCAGTTCTAATGAGAAGAGAAAATTCCTTTAGGAGAAAAGCATTTTGCTGGGGCCAGTGTTGTCTGTGATGCCTGTGTCCCATGTGGCTGCCACTTCTGATCAGTTCTCTGTTAATGTGTCTGGGAAAGAAGTGGAAGATGGCCCAGGTGCTTGGGCCCCTGCACCCACATGGGGAGACCCAGGATAAGTTCTTGATTACTGGCTTTATGCTGTACCAGCCCTGGTGGTTTCGGCCGTTTGGGGGTTGAACCAGCAGATGAAAACTCCTTTTCTTTCTCTGTCCCTATCTAACTCTGCCTCTCAAATAAAACACATAAATCCTTAAAAATTTTTAGCCTAATTTTGGTTTAAGTTTGATTTCATTATCAAGTCAATTGCAAAGGTTCATCAGTTACACTGATTTGAGATGAGATTTTTACATATTATCTTTGAATGTGACTTCACTCACGTGAGTTATGTGTGGCATAACTGTCAGTATTATTTGTAGCATGCTGAGCAGCTGTGTGAAACTGTGAAACAACCGGAAAAGGTGGTCTCTGTTGCATTTGCTTAATTCTGTTTTTATAGCACAAAGCTGTCAAGGATAATACATAATATTATATCTGTATTCCAATAGCATTTTATTGTGGACACTAAAATTTGACCTTAGTGTACTTTTGTGTGTGTCGCAACATAGATATATTTGTAAAAGATTTATTTGTTTGAAAGGCAGAGAGATGAGGGAGATCTTCCCTCAGCTGCATCACTCCCTAGATGGTTGTAACAGCTGGGAAAGGGCCAGGCCAAAGCCAGGAGGAGCTCTATCTGAATCTCCCACACGGGTCCATTAGAGCATCTGATACTTGAACTGACATCCACATGGTATCCCAGTGTTGCAGGCAGCGGCCCTATTTACTATACCACAATGCTGGCCCCACTAAGTAGGGGTTGGCCTTGTGGTGTAGTGTGTTGAGCTTAAAGATTGTAAAATCTCCTTAGAGCTGTGGCAATGCATACATTTCTCACTTTGCTCCACTGTCATCTTTTAATACCATTTTCCCAAGAATATTTTGAATTACTCTTTTCATCTTTTGCGCTGGTTCTAAGTTACCATGGGGCAGTTGTGTTATTTCGTTTTCTGTCACTGTTGAAGGTTTCTGTTACTTTTAAAAAGTTAATGCTGCTCGGAAGACTGGCTAAGAAAGCTATGGTTCATCTACTCCATGGAATACTACTCAGCTATTAAAAAAAACAAAATGCAGTTCTTTGTGGGCAAATGGGCCCGACTGGAATCCATCATGCTAAGAGAAATGAACCAATCCCAAAAGGTTAAATACCACATGTTTGCCTTAATCTGAGATGAAAAGAGAACAACTTGGATAATAGTACCTGTATATTGTAATATTAGTGCAATCTCTAACAACCTGTATCCAACGCAATAAGATAACGCGATATAATCTATAAACCAACAATTAATGTCAGAATACTTAAGATCTACATCGAAAAACTGTAAAACCTACTATATCCTCAATACGCTATGTTAACCTGTAATGGGGGGGAGTACAGGGAAATCTTTCAGGACCATAAAAAGAGTGAGAAAAAAGTACAATATAGCCTATCAAGATCAAATCTGGTAATTCATAGATAACAGACTCAAAGCGGCACTAAACAACACTAAAACTACTATACCAATGCATGAGGGGGGAATCGGGTGCGATCCTGACAACCTCTTAACAGGAGGTCATGTGCGTGGAGCAGGGGAGCACTCCAGAGTGGAGCAGGTGGTAAGGAGGAAGCTTGGATCCCAACCATGAAGACTCCCAGACCTTCACCACAAACTGTTAATACGAGCAACAAGGACTATATCCCAACTGCCAAGGAGGCCACAGGGAATTGGATGCCCTCGGAGGCCGAGTACTCTGAGGTCACCCACCCCCAACCGGAGCTTCCACAGGGGATGGAAGAAGTCCAAACACTACCGTGCAGAAACCAACGTCATCGGAAAGACAACCAGAAGCCCTGAGTGGTCTGCAGAAACAGAAGAACAATAAACGTCCTTCGGGACCAGGGAGGAGAGCTTTCTCTGGTCTGAGCCTGGCTCCACCTCTGGACCCCCCCTCCCTCGCAATGACCATCGGGATCGCTTTGAAAACCCCTCACAGCAAACAAACAATCATACAAACTAAAAAAAAAAAAAAAAAAAACCTAAAATAAATAAACAACAGAAAGTAGAACTTGAAATCTGACAGGAAAGAGCTGGCATGGATTGGCTCATGCCTCGCTGGGTGGGTCACAGAGATTAGTTACTCCTCACCATGGTGTTGAGGATTTTCCTGCACACACCCCCCCCCCAAAAAAAACAAAAATGTTCTGCACCTAAAATGTTGACATATATCTTGTTAGAGTTACAAGCCAGTCTGGATTATCCTAAAATCTGCCAAGATCAGCAAAATTTTACTTCAACACAACAACTGGCTAAATACTAAGATGAAATGGACACGAAACAGCTGAATGGTGCCTTATGGCCATTTTAAGGTATAGAGCAGCCGGTCCTGTATATGAACTAAAATTGAAATGTCAATGAGCTAATCATAGGTTGTGGCTAGGACTTGTTTTCCTTTTTTTTTTTTTTCTTTTTCTTTTTCTTTTTAATACACTGGTTACTCAAAACCATGTCAATTCCATAACATTGCAAATTGCTGTTGATGTTATATTGGGACTCTTAATTGACTGTGATGATATTCTGCCAGCTCAAACTTCAGATCAGAAAAGGTCTCCCCAAGAAACTGTTCAACCAATCTGGACAATAAGTAGCTGCACTCTATGCTTGGTATATGTTTGCAAGGAAAGAATCTTGATTGAATTTGAACTGTAATACTGCATCAAGGTGGAGGAATCCACCGGGGGGAGGGGAGGGGGAGGGAGGGGGGGATTCCCAGAGCCTATGAAACTGTCACATAATGCAAAATAATTAACAATAAAAAAAAAAAGTTAATGCTGCTAATAGGAGGGAATTGGGTTGGAAATGGAGTGGCTGGAACTCAAACCAGGTGCCTGTATGGGATGCTGGCACTGCAAGCAGAGGCTTCCTGCTATGCACTAGTTCCAGCCTTACAAAATATACGTTTTTAACAAGGATGCCAGAATGATTTTGTTGTGCTGACACATACCTTGAGAAGTGTTATATGTTGGAGCCTGCTCTGAGATAAATACCTATGTCCTATCGAACTGAGAATGGAAAGTAGGACTTTGCTTCTCGCATGGGTGGAATTTTGGTAGGCATAACATTGAAGTAAGCCCCTAAATCCTTGTGAGTGTGCACCAGATAGAGACCAACCAAATACAGTGGGAAGAACAGAGAAGCATGTTAGTAGTACCATTAACTGGCTATGCCACAGCAGACAAATGACTTCTCCATGTTGCCATGTTGTTCACCCCTTGCCGCCAACCCAAGTCTGCAGTGCCCTGTTTTAGAAATGCAGGCAGTCTGTTTCAGAGAATGCACTGTTGAAACCAATGACACACCAATATGAAGAGGTTTTGATGATTAGATTGAGTGTAAACAGTCTGCCTCTGGTGTGTTTACATAAAACATCAAACACATTCTCTCCTCTTTTTCTCTTTTATCCATGGCTCCTCTTCCCATGAGCTTTTCTATCTCTTCGGGTGTGTTCTGTAAGGTCATTTCTGTCCACTTCTCAAGATTCGACCTCTCTTCCTTGCTCTAGTGTTTCTCACAACACACAGCACCTTTAATTATAGAGTTACCATGATCAAAGGCATTTGAAAGATCGGAAAACAACTGAAAAGTTCCTGAGATTGGAGAGCATTAGGGGAAAGTTGATCAAGAGCGATTGGAAGCTGAGTTTTGGTGTAGGCTCACAGTGTTTTCAGAGCTAGTGTCAAAGCCAAGTCCCTTGCTAGAGTCGTGAGGTTCTTAGTCTGCTGCTGTCATCCTCTTTGCATTTATCCTGCTGTTACTAGTACTTTCATTTTCTTTTTTTAGGAGAGAGGTCGGGGCTTTTTTTTTTTTTTTGGAAAGGCAGGTTCCACGGATTTTTCAATTTGCTGGTCATCTCCCCAAATGGTCACAGTGACTGGAGCTATGCTGATCTGAAGTCAGGAGCCAGGAGCTTCTTCCAAATCTCCCACATGGCCTTAGACTGTCCTCTGGTGCATTCTCAGGCCAAAAGCAGGGAGCAGGATTGGAAGTGGAGTAGTGGGCATGAGCTGGTGCCCAAATGGGATGCTAGCACCACAGATAGAGGACCAGCACATTGCATCACTGTGCCAGCCCCACTTTTCATTTCTAAGTTGTTACTATTGTCACTTTCGTGTTCACTGTTTATTTGTACTTAATTACTAGTTTATAACTGTCTTTGCAGCTCAGTTCTACTTCTTACACCCCACTCTTGCTTGGTTTAAATTACTTTCCTTTTGTAGTACTTTTTTTTTGGCCAAGATTTATTTATTTATTTACTACATTGCATTATGTGACACGGTTTCATAGGCTCTGGGATTCCCCCAACCCCTCCCCGGACCTTCCCCCATGGTGGATTCCTCCACCTTGTTGCAGTATATATCCAAATAGAGGTGAAATCTGCATGTGAGAAAGAGATCTGTAATCCCATATTTGTAGCAGCACAATCTACAGTAGCAAAGGCATGGAAACAATCCAGATGTGCATCCAAGGAACGGTAGTTAAACTGTGGTACGTCTACTCCATGAAATATTATTCAGCTATTAAGAAGAATGAAATTATTCTGTTTACAACCAGGTGGTCCCAACTAGAGACCATTATACTCAGTGAAATGAGATGATCACAAAAGAACAAATACCATATATTCTCTCTCATATAAGGAAGCCAACATGAAAAGTGTAACTCCAATAATCCAATCCGTACTGTTTTTTGATTGATTGCTTTTTTGGCTGTATCCCATGTGTTTTGATGTTTTTATTTCAGTTTGATTCCTTCCAAGTATTATTTTTTCTTTACAGTTTATTTGAAAGGCAGAGCTACAGTGTGTGTGCGCGTGCCCATCCACTGATTGATTTCCCACTTTGCTGCTGTGGCTACAGTGGGGTAGGTGTGAAGCCAGGATTTTGTTCTGAGTCTTCCCACATGGACGCAGGGACCCAAGCATTTGGGCCATCTTCTGCTATTTTCCCTTGCCATTAATAAGGAGCTGAATAGGAAGTGGAGCAGCCGGGTCTCAAACTGATGCTTATGTATGATGTCATTGCCATAGATGGTAGCTTTCTGTCCCATGTCACAGCACTGATCGCTGTATCTTCTTTCAAGTAACTTCTGTGGAATGTGTTTGCTTGATGAGTCTTCTAGTATTTGTGAATGGAAGTTTAATCCTCAGTGTTTGTTTGCTTGTTAAGATTTATTTATTTGAAAGAGTTTGAGGGAGAGCATAAGCGAGCTTCCATACACTGGTTCACTCCATAAATGTCAGCAGTAGTTGGGACTGGGCCAGACTGGAGCCAGGAGCTTCATTTGCATCTCCAACATGGCTGCATCACCCATCTACTTGGGCCTTCTTCAGTTTCCTTCTCAGGCTCATTCACAGAGAGCTGGATTGATTGTGAACAGCTGGGTCTTGAACAGGCATCCATATGGGATCCCTGTGTAGCAGGTGGTGGTTCACCCTGCTTGGGCACATTGCTTTGCTGGCTCCTACCCTCAGTCCTGAATAACAGTATAGAATTCTAGATTGATAGTTAAAACATCATTACTACATGAAGTTCATCAGTGTCTTTTGTCCTTTATTATTACTGATAAGAATTAGTTATTGGTCCTCTTTAAGATTTTTGCACTTAATATTAAGAGTTCTACAGTTTCACCACGATGTGTCTATATTCTGTTTTGTTCTGAAGATTATTTTCTTTCATCAATTCTGGAAAATAATTTCTCTTTGAATATTCTTTTTTCTTTCTTGGAGTTATGCATATTATCAAAGATAGACACCGAGAGATCTGATGCCCACAAGAACTGGGGCTAGAGCAGGACAAAGTCAGGAACCTGGGGTTCACTCCACATCTCCCCTGTAGCAGGCAGAAACCCAAGTGTTTGGGCCATGACTTGCTGCCTCCCAGGGTGCCCATTAGCAGGAAACTGGAATTAGCTGTGGAGCTGGGATTCAATCCACACATTCCAATAAGAGATGCTGGCATCCTAATCAGCATTTTAAGTTCTGAGCTAAAGGCCTGCTCATCAAAATTAATAACATTTTTAATTTTCATTTTCTTCTCAGTTGTGTCAATGGCTATTTCTTTTTATTGCTTATTTTTTATATATTTAAGTTAGAAAATTTAAACATGATTTAAAGTTTAGTTTCTACTGTATTTTCTTCCTAACCTATTTTTCTAAATAAATGCCTTTGTCTTAAATCCAGGTGACAAAACACGACCACCTTCGTCAAGCCCCTCCAGTATTATCCGACGCACTTCCTCCCTGGATACACTTGCTGCTCCATACCTTGCTGGACACTGGCCTCGTGACAGTCATGTGCAAGTCACACCTTGCATGAGGGACAAAGCCACACAGGTAAGTCTGTTACAGTTCTGATCTGTGTTTTATCCTAAAGCTGTTTCTCATGATATTTCTTCTACTCTATGTTTAAATTTTTAGAGCATTGGTATACACTGGAATTTCCTGGGAAGTTATCCAAGTGTGGATTCCCTGAATGACACAACAGATTTCCTCCTTCCTTTTTTCCTTTCTCCTTGCCTCACCCCTGCTCTCTTCCCTTTTCCTGCCGTCTGCTCTCAGTCTGCTTTTCTTCACAGCCTCCTCTTCTCTCCTGTCTTCCCCTTCCTGTTCTCTCCTCTCCCCCTTTTTTCTTTCCTACTTCACCTCTCCTCCCCTCTCCACCCATCCACCCATCCATCTATCCATCCTTCCATCTGTAAGTCAGTTACAGAGAGAGAGGGCAGGGGAGGATGAAGAGACAGAGATCATCCATGCACTGGTTTCACTCCCTAGATGGCTGCAGTGGCCAGGGCTGGGCCAGACTGGAGACAGGATCTCCCATGTGTGTGGCATGGACCCGGGTGCTTGGGCCATGTTCCATTAGGTTCCCAGGACGTTTGAGAAGTAATCAAGGTATAACGAACCAACACCTGTATGGGATGCTGGTATTGCAGGCTTTCCCGCTATGCCACAACGCTGGCCTCGTTACCTTAAGATATTCTAAAATAGGTCTCGGCTGGAGAATGGGAATGTGCATTTTAAACTATTCCCAAAGTAGTTTTGATACACAGATAATTTATGAGTTTGTTTTTTTCCCTGCTGTTCTCTATCAGTTTTAAACATCACAATGTATTTAACATCCAGAATTTTTTGAAAGATTATTTTTATTTGAAAGGTAGAATTACAGAGAAAGAGATTTTACATCTGCTGAGTCACTTACCAAATGGCTAAAATAGCTGGATCTGGGCTAGCTTCCTATATTGTTATCAGACAAGTGCTAGTGATTGGAAATGGAGCAGCAGGGACTTGAACTGGCGCCCATGTGAGATGTTGGCGCTACAGGCAGAGGCTTATAAACTGCTCTGCTGTGGCACTGGCCCCAACACGCAGAATTTGAACTTTAGATTTCTAATAATAAGAACTACTTACCATTCAATCTTACAAAAGTTGTGTTGGGAGATGGGGAGTATATTAAACTGCTGAGAGGTTCTATCAATATCCTGAAAAAGGATCCCCAGAAGCAAGATTTTATAATTTTAGCATTTTTAATTAAATGATGTTTGAAATCATTCATATCTCATTCCTAGTTTTACAGGCAAGGAAGCTGAGGTCTGTGTTAGTGCTACCAGTGGAAGACAAATGTTGGCTTGTTGTAGTTTCTTTAATAGTATTTGCCACCATAGTTGTAATGAATTATTTATATAATTGTTTTATACTAACTAATAATGAACTCTATAAAAGAAATTGTGACTAACTTGTCCATTGTTGTGTTTCCGTTTCTGGAGTTGGTGCTATACCTGATAGAACAAGTGCTCAAGGAATATTTGCAAAGGAATGAATGATGTAATAGTTCTATCTCTGTTGCTATTGAAGAATGAAAAGCACTTACAGATTTAGAAGATTCTTGATTGTTGGAAATCAGCTAGGGTGCTGCTTGGTTTATATTTCAAATTTACAAATCTATATATACAATGCCTACTTTTCCCACCGAAGTAGAAACTTTTCATTTCATTTTTTGTGAACTTTTGGAAATACTCTTAGGCTGGTGGATTCTTAGCCCAGAAGGTTTTGAAGGAATGTCTTTATTTAGAGCTGAGTAAATACAATTTAGGGTGGTTTTGAATTTTCATGTTGGTTTCCAAAATTCCAGGTGTTCTTGGTGATCTTAACTTATTTTTTGACTGATAGTCTTGAAGTTAAGTCCTACTGTTAAGACCGGTGTGTGGGATTTGAGATTAACTTGTGGTCTATACTTCACTGGCAAATACTGAAATGTGTATGGACTTATCAGATACAATGAATCTTTCCTGAAATTTCAACTTTTTAAACCAGAGTTCTGCAAAACTGTTCAGTAATTCAAACTCTGCAATTATTGAAAATCTGTAGTGTTGCTCTCCTTACTGCAGGAGTGTGGAAATGAATTTAATCTCTATTTGTTTTCTGTTTAACCCACATGGCACTTTTAAATTTGTGTGCATTTTTTTCCTTGAATATTTGTGCAATGCTCTTAATTTCCCCTGCAATTTAAGACTCAGTGGGCTCAGATCTTTTGTCATGTTAATAAGAATATACTATCATGCAATCCAGTGGAAACCCTTTTATCTGTGGGAACAGTTCCATAAATAAGCCTTGTTTAGCAAGTTGCTTGGATTTAGTTCTGACTCTATTGAGGTAAAATATAAATTCCATGCTCTTCACCTTTTTCTAAATGTCTTCCAGTTTGGTAATGGGAAAACATACAAAGAGCACGTTGTTGATCTATCTTGTAAAGACCATGTGTTGAATCTCTGAAGAACAGTGCAGTGGTAGCTGGGCATTCTAGTTTTTCGGTTATTTTGCTGGCCTCCTTCTTTATTAACTGAATTTGTTATAAGCATGATTAGTCAAAATTCCAAATTTCTTATTTGCTGATGTTTGGTTTCCCTACCCAGTGTCAATGGATAGTAGTCAAGTCACTTGAAAAATTATGGTAAACTATGTATGACTCAAATTTGTCATTTTGACCGTTTATAAACACACAATTTAGTTGCATTAATTATGTTAGTACTGTTATGCAACCGTTAATACTACTTTTAAGTCTTCATTATGCTCTAAAATGAGTAGAAACCCAACTCCACCTATTTTCCATCTCCCCTAGTATCTGTCCTACTTTCTGTTTTCATGAATTTGTCTGGTGTAGATATTTGATGTAAGTAGAATTGTGTAATTTATTTGTTCCTGTGCTTTAGCGTAATGTCTTCAAAGTTCATCTGTCATAACTTTATTTTTTAGTGGCTGAATAATATTCCACTGTATGGACATGCCTGCTTCTATTTGCCCATTCATTTATTGCTTCTACCCTTCTGGCTGTTTTGTGAACAGTGCTGCAGGGTATACGGGCTACAAGTATCCGTATGAATCATTGTTCTCAGTTCCTTGTGACACATTTGGAGTAAGATTGCTGAGTCCTTTAGCATTTAGACTAAAGGAGCTGTCACAGTTACATCCTCATCAACAGCTTGAAGTTTCAAGTTCTTTTCATGTTGACACTTACTGCTTACCTTTTTATTTTTTTCATTATTTAGAGAATACTTTATTAGTTCTGTAATCAAACCCATGTAGATAAGACCTTACATATTTAATACATTGTGTTACCCCTGTACAAATGGAAAAAAATTAACATTTCTAGACCAATATGACTGTTAATTTCTGTACAATGCCAGCTCAGCATGGTAAACTTGGAAACTTTTCTCCAAGTTGACATCACAGCTAGTTTCCAAGAATTCAATTATATATATGTATATGTATATTTATATAAAAGGATCAGTAATAGCAGAATGTTATGTATCAATAGCAGCAGCAGCTTTTCCAGGTTTTGCAGTCATCCGAACAAAGTAACACTCCATTAACAAACAAAACACCCCAAAACAACAAAGGTCTGTTATTGTTGTGGTACCTGGCACCATTTTTTAAAATTAGTTTCTCAGTCATCATCTGGAAAGAACACACTCATCGTTAAAAAGTAACATTATTAAGAAGAGTTCTGACAGAGCACAGTCACTACTACATGTCTTAAAGCAAGTACAAGTTGTTTTATGTTCACAGAGGCATGGTGCAGTACTGTCCTACAGCTATAATACTAGAGGGTACAATTCAAAGGTATTGTTTGAGACTTGATTCTACTTTTCCAGCAGAGGGCCCAAAGAATGGTATGACACATCTTTGCCAAGATGTCCTTTCATTAGTGGCACAGTTCTAGGTACTCACTGTTTTTCATGAATTACTTTGTTTCTCTTCAGATCATATAAATCTTTCGCCTTTTACCTTTTTAATTTTTAAAAAATATTTACCTTGCTCATTTGGAAGAGTGATAGAGTGACAGAGAATGAAATCTTCCATCTGCTGGTCTACTGCCCAAGTGACTGCAGTGGCCAGGTCTGGGTTAGCCCAAAGCCAGGAGTCGGAAACTTTATCCAAGTTTCCCGTGTGAATGGCAGGAGCCCAGCTATTTGGGACATCGTCCACTGCTTTCCTAAGTGCGCTAGCAGGTGGCAACCCTGCTGTTCCATAACATGGACGCCTACTTTTTTCTTTGGTAATCGTCCTGGTAGATATGCAGTAGTAGATGGTTGTGATTTAATTTGTGTTTCCCTACCTAATGCTGTTGAGCTTCTTATGATGCGCTTATTGGCCATTTGTGATCTTTAGAATCCAGGTACTTTAAGATACGTGTACTCTGCCATTTAAAAGTATGAGGAGCTAATAATACCTATCCTTTAAGGAGGTTTAGACAACTGAACAAGGAGATACACAAGCAGCCGGGTATGGCACATGATGGTATTTTAAAAATGTGCGTTATTTTTTAAATTACCTTACATAATTGTCAGAAAAAGAATGAGAAGTGGGTTCAGTTTCATGTGTAATCTAATCAATAGCTGTTACTTTCCTGGAATATTGTGCTTAAAAACATTCAGGAAAAAGGATTACTGAGATTGATGAGCAATTTCTGGCCCTAGGGTGGGGCCTGGAACTTGTCCAGGCAGTCCAGCCATACAAAAATACAGAAACCTTGTCCTGTATTACAGATGTTGCTTCTAAAATGTTGCTGTAGGCCTTTGACAAGTTACATCTTGTCACCACTCTGAGCCCTGGTTTCTTCATTTTGAAACAATTATGTATCACTCCCTTTGCCAGCTCCTGGGGGAATGTATGGGAATGGGAGGAGGAGGATTTGGAAAACATAAGCGCAACATCAAAAGTGCTAGGAATATAAAAAAAAAAGTTCGGAATATGGGAATACATTTTTAGAGATACTAATCTTATCCCCTGTCCTGTCTCATGCTTCCCCATTTACTTTGGTTATAAGAATGAGTGAATAACTGTTACAACATATTGATTACTCAATACCATGCCAGTTAATTCCATAATGTTGTAAATTGTTGTTGATGTTGTGCTGGGGCTTCCAATTGAATGGGATGATATTCTGCCAGCTCTACCTTCAGACCAGAGAAGGTCTCCCCAAGAAACTGTTGAAATTATCTGGACAATAAGATGCTGGACTCTATGCTTGGTATATGTTTGCAGTGAAAGAATCTTGACTTAATTTGAACTGTAATACTGCAACTAGGTGGAGGAATCCACCATGGGGGGAGGGCACGGGGAGGGGATGGGGGAATCCAAGAACCTATGAAACTGTCACATAATGCAACGTAATTAATAAAAATAATAAAAAAAGAATGAGTGAATAAAATCCCAGAACCTATAGAATTGGAATTATATCATAAAATAAATAAAAAAGAATGAGTGAATAATTAACATTTTTCTGTGTGTGGTTATCATTATAATTATTTGATACAAAGGTTGCAAAAATGTAGCATCGTTTTTTTCCATTGTGTCTTTGGCAGCTACTTGTTGTTCTCCTGTCCAAGGCCTGAGAGTCCTTGTACAAGCACAACCCAGCAGAGCAGGGGTGATCTGTGGAACAGGTTGTGGAGTGATCACCTATTTCTGCTTTAGAGTTTTATAAAACTGTATTGTCATCAACCACTGCCTACTCCCCACAAATCCTCAGCCTTCACTTTTTAAATGTTTTTGCCTTCCAAAAATGTTTCTGTAAAAATTTTTGTGTACAGCATTACCTTCCTACATAGAAGTGTTAATTAATTTAAACTCATTTCTAGAGGATACATTTTGTATTTGCTTACTATACAAAGTTAGGGAGAGAAAGTATAGTATGCTAAAATATATAGTATGCTTATGTGGTTGGGTAGTTTGGGATTCTCTACTCAGAAGGAATTCTCTTTCCAATTTCCTTAACCTCCTAGGCTTTATTTCCCTAAGAGCTGTCTTACCGTAGTATCTTCAGTTTTGAGTCGGGATTAGTGTCTGCTTTTCCTTCATGCTTATTTTGTTTTCCTAGGCATTAACCAGTTATGTTTTATTTTTTGAATTCTTTAATTTTTTTTCTCTTGGAACCTCTATTTTTTTGACACTTCTTTTTTTTTTTTTTTACCACCAAAGATTGATTTTCATTTCTTTTATGAGCTTGTACTTTTTCAATTTGTGGAAAAGGTGAATCAGAAACTTTGTGATATGATCTGTAATTAAAATCAAACATGGAAAAATGTTAAGTTGGAGACTAATGGTATGAATTACTGAAGGTAACTCTTACAAATCTTCAAACTTGTGAGGCTGCCATTGTGGCCCAGTGGCTAACTGCTGCCTACAGCACCCTGTATTCTATCTGGGTGCTGATTGGAGTCCTGAGTTCCATCTCCCTAAAACCAAACATCATACTAGCAGTTACTCCCTACTCTCTGTTCCAGTGTTCAGTCCCTGGCTGCCACTGCTCTACAGTGGTCTTCATGCATTTGCCTATTCTAGACACACCTTGCATCATACAGTATGTGGTTTTCTGTCTCTGGCTTTTTTGAGTCAGTGTGATGATTTGACTGTGTAATAGCTTGCATCATCAGTTCATTTCTTTTTAGAGATGAATGACATTGCATGGACATGACTTATTTTATGTGTCCATCCATCAATTGATGACCACAAATGTGAGTGTGTATTTCTAGTCTGAGTTCTAGTCCATCAGTCTGCATGTCCTTATATCAATACTATGTTCTCTAATTATTATAGCTCTGCAGTAATTTCGAAAATCGCAGGTTTTAGTTTTTTTGTGCAACCTGATTCTGTTTAGTGGCTACACCATTTTGCGTCTTCACTGATAGTGTCCAGTTTCTCTATATCCTTGCTGACATTTACTTTGTTTTGTTTTGCGTTTCCCTGATTAGTGGTGTTGAACACTTTTTCCATACACTCTTTTACTATTTGTATGTCTTCAGAGAAATATCTAGTCATTCTTAACGAATTTTAAATTATGGTGTTTGCTTTTTAGCTATTGAGTTGTGGAAATTGCTTAATGTACAAAGTACATTTAAAAGTTTCTTTGGAGATCCTCCAACTGAACTGCTGATCTTAGAACCCCAACCATGAAGAGACTGTCAGCCAGTGGATTCTGAATAGGATTCATTGCGATTGAAACTGAGAGATTGGCAGCAATCCAGAACTGATGAACTATCAAAACTGTATGAGCAGGATCCTCAGAGCGCACCTCCCATTGGGGATCTGGGATGGGTGGGAGGTTGGGTGGGGCTTTTCCCTTTGTTTTTTTCCCTGACCCCAGATACAGGGTAAATGATATTGATGTGGAAGCAGTGGTATTACTCACTTTAACCCTGTAGCCCTTGACACTTTGTTCCCTAATCAACTAAGTAGGATTATTAAAAATTAATTAAAAAAAAAGTTTGTAGGGGGCCTAAGTGCGCCATGGCTTTGATAGGATGCAGCATCTCACCTGAGCTGAGCAGTGTCAGCACGTTCCCCAGGAGACAGGTTTAGTCAGCCAGCCCCAGTTCCATGGTAACGATGTGCGACCATAAGGCAGTGATCAAAATGTGGATATACCTGAAGAGAAACAACAGGGTTCGGTAGAGTGTGCTACTCAAACACTGGAGAAATACAATGTAGAGAATGTATTGCGGCCCCCATCAATAAGGAGTTTGACAAGAAATACAACCCCACTTGGCACTGCATTGTGGGAAGAAACTAAGGTAGTTATGTGATACATGAAACCAAACACTGCATCTACTTCTCCCTGGGCCAGGTCGCCATTCTTCTATTCAAATCTTGTTAAAAGCATGGACTCAGCCACAAACCCAGTGATCCATGCAAAAGCAAAAACTGCAACCTACATTCCAAATATCAGTGTTTGAACCTTTATTGTGTTTTGTGTGGGGCATTCTGTGTACTAGTTGTGGTTATAAACCAATTAGCCAATAAATGCTTGTATTTATATTTATTTCATGCTGGTTTTTTTTCAATCAATTCATTTCCTTTAAAAGAATAAAGGTTAGAGATCCAAAAAAAAAGTTTGTAGGAAAATTAAATTAAAACAAGTTTGGAAGCCTGGTGAGATGGTGCCTTTGTGATGCTTTCATCCCACATGGGCTCCAGTTCACATCTAAGCTACTCCACTTCCGATCCAGCTCCCCAGGTGTTGGCTCGAGTGTTGGGTCCTGCACCTCTTGGGAGTTCCAGGCTCCCTGCTCCCGCTTGGCTCAACACCAGCTGTTATGACCATTTGGGAAGCAAATAAGTGAATGGCAAGCTTTGTCTCTCCCTTTCTGTCTATAATTCTGCTTTTCAAATGAATAAATAAGTTTTTAAAAGTTTCATTCCACACACAAAGTCTTGAAATCCAAGCATAGTTTTGACATACTATTCATTTTTAAAGATACATTATTTATTCGAAAGATAGTTACATACAGAGAGAGGGAGATATCTTTCATCTTCTGGTTTACTCAAATGGCCAAGGTGGTCAGGGTTGGGCTAGGCCAAAGTCAGGAACTTCATCAAGATATTCCACTTAGGTGGCAGAGGCCTGACTGCTTTGGGCCATCTTCCTCTGTTTTCCAAAGTACATTAACAAGGAGCTGGATGGGAAGTGGAGTAGCTGTGAGTTACACTGGTACCCATTTGGGATACCAGCATTTCATGTCTATGCAACAATGCTAGCCCCAATATTATGTGTTGCTGTGCAGAAGTTTAGAATTTGATGTAGTCAGTCTTGTCTGTTTTTGCTTTTGGTGTATTTGTTTTTCATATGTCTGAACTCATTTGAAAGACCAATGACATGACCCTTAAACCTTGTATTTATTTCTAGAGGTGTACAGATTCAGGTCTTGTTTAAGTGTTTCATACATTTCAAGTTGATTTCTGTGTATAAAAATCCAGATTATTTCTTTTGCACATGAATATCTAGTTTTCCTATTTTAAAAAAGGTTGTTCTTCCTGGGCCTGGCACAATGGCTCAATTGGCTATTCCTCCCCTTGGAAGTGCCAGGATCCCATGAGGGCACCAGTTCGTGTCCATGCTACTCCATTTCCCATTCAGCTCTCTGCTTGTACCTTGGAAAAGCAACATAAGGTGTCCCAAGTACCTAGGCTTCTGCACCCACATGGGAGACCTGGAATAAGCTCGTGGCTTTGGATTGGCTCAGCTCTGGCTGTTGCTGCCATTTGCAGAGTGAACCAGCAGATGTAATGATCTTTATCTCCCTCCTCCTCTCTGTAAATCTGCCTTTCTAATACAAATAAATAAAACAAAATAAGAAGGACTGTTCTTTCTCGATTAGCACCCCTGTCAAAGACCAGTTCCCCAAAAAGGTGTAAGTTTATTTTCTGATCTCTTTCTTCTGTTCCTGGATATATATGATACGATATTTAAATATATAAACTATATATAATGTATACACCACATGTATTTTGAAGCATATATATTTAAAGTATTAGTATTATAGACTATATATATTTTAAACTATTAGTATTAATATAATAACTTTGTAACATGTGAGTGTGTATTCTTTTTAATTTGAAAGACTGATTTATTTTTATTTGAATTAGAGAAGATCTTCCATCCACTGTTCACTCCCCAAATGACCACACTGGCCAGAGTGGCACTGGTCCAAAGCTGGGAGCCAGGAGCTGCTTCTGGTCTCTAATGTGGGTGCAGGGTCCAAGCATTTTGGGGCATCCTCTGTTGTTTTCCCAGGCACATTAGCAAAGAGTTAGGTAAGAAGTGGAGTATCTAGGACTCCAGCTGACACCTGCTAGCATCACAGGTAGAGAGAATTAACCTGTTACACCATGGTGCTGGTCCTTGTAATATATTTTTAAATCAAGGAGTATGATGCTTCTAGCTTTGTTCTTCCTTAGAATTGATTTGTCTGTTCCTGACCTTTTATAGTCCTACATAAAAATTTTGGACCTGGCTTTTCTATTTTATAAAAAATACTGTTGAATTTTTTTATAGAGATTGCATTAAACTTGTAAGTCATATGGATGACTTGGATAATATGGGTACTTTAGCAATAAATTTTTCAATTAATGAACCTAAGTTTCCTTTCTATGTGTTTTCCTAAATTTATTTCATCAGTAATTTGCAGTTTTTATTCCACATATTCTATACTCTTTTTTTATTCATAAGTATTTCTTTCCTTTTGGTTACTTTCTAAATGGGACTTTTCCTTATTTCCTTTTCAGATATCTTTGTTAGTGTACAGAATTATATCTGATTTTTGTATCATTGCTTATATGTCTTGTAAGTTTGTGGAATCTTATAGCTTAAAATTGTCTCACATATACTAGGTCTTTTGATTCATCTTACAATTTTAGTAGGTAGATTATGTTTTTCCTTTTTTGTCAATGAAGAAACTAAAATTCACAAAAGATAAATACCTTCTCTGAGATGACAAAAATGTTACATGATTTAACTGCGACTTAAACATGTGTTTAACACCAACATATAATGATCTGAACCATGCATACTGTGCTGCATATTTACAGGAATGTGTTCATTAAGATTTAAATTTTTTTACATTAAGGTAATTACTTTGGGACCAGTGTGGTGGTGTACCAGGCTAATCCCCTACCTGCAGCACCAGCATCCCCCTGTAGATGGTTCATGTCCTGACTGCTCTATTTCCAAACCAGCTCTCAGAGTATCACCTGGGAGGGCAGTGGAGGATGGCTGAAGTCCTTGGGACCCTGCCCCTACATGGGAGGGCTCCTGGTATCAGGTCAGCCAAGTTCGAATTGTTGCAGCTATCTGGGGAGAGGAGTGAACCATTGTATAGAACATCTCTGTCTGTATCTCTTCTTTCCCTGCAAATTTGCCTTTCAAATAAAAATTTATATGTAAACCTTTAAAAAAAAGAATGATCGTTACTTTGTGGAGCAGCATCATGACACAGTGAATAAAGCCACTGCCTGTGGTGCTGACATCCATGTAAGTGCCGGATCAAGTCCCTGTTGTTCCACTTCCCATCCATCTCTCTGTCCTTGGTCTGGGAAAAGCAGCAGAGGATAGCCCAAGTGTTAGGCCCATGGCACCCACAGGAGAGACTGGAGGAGACTCCTGGATCCTTGTTTTGGGTTGGCCACATGGTCTGGGAAGTGAACCAGCTGATGAAAGATCTCCCTCTTCAAGCTCTTTCAAATAAATACATGATTATTTTAGTCATTAGTTTGATTTTGATTTTAGTTTGTTTTAAACTTTATGTACTCTGGTCCTGTTTATATTGGCTTTTGTGACAGATGTTTTAAGTTTATATACAGAGCTATGGACCTGGGTATGGGAAATGGTAAGTACCAAGAAGGGTCACCTCTGGAACTTAATACAACATCAGATGGTGGCCTTAAACTGAAATCAGAGTTTAGGATTTAACAAGATATAGAGGGATGGGACGTTGATTGAATTATCCTGCCTCTGATTTGGAATTTAAGGATCTTTATTAGAATGGAATCCTGGAAGCTGGTGTGATGGTGTAACAAGCAGTGCCGGCATCCCATATGGATGCTGATTCTAGTCTCAGTTGCTCCAGTTCTGATTGAGCTCCCTGCTAATGGCCTGGAAAGGCAGCGGAGCACAACCCAAGGCTTTGGACCCTGCCATACCCATATGGGAGACCCAGAAGCTTCTGACTCCTGGATCAGGACTGGACCTGCTCTGGCTGTTGAGGCCATTTGGGAAGTGAACTAGAGGGTAGAAAATCTCCATCCTCCATATAAGCCGAACTTTCAAGTAAAATAAATAAATCTTAAAGAATGGAGTTGTCTTACCTGTAGATATCCAGACTTAGAGCACCGATCTGTTGTGCTCTCAGTTTCTTGATTCTGGAAAACCTCTTTTTCACTTCACAAGACCATTTAATAATTACTGATTGGTAGGTTAAGAATGAAAAATATACTGGCTATGCCAAAGATAGTTCAGTGCTTTGTATTGTTTTGAATGTGCTCTATATTCATTCAAGTGTAGTGTAAGATATTAAGAGGTACAGAAGCAGGCCTGGCAGAAGAGCCTAGTGGCTAAAATCCTCTCGTTACACATGCCAGGATCCCATATAGGTGCCCGTTCATATCCAGCTGCTCCACTTCCCTTCCAGCTCACTGCTTGTGGTCTGGGAAGGCAGTGGAGGACGGCCCAAAGGCTTGGGACCCTGTACCCATGTGGGAGACCTGGAAGAAGCACCTGGCTTCAGATTGGCTCAGTTCCTGCTGTCATGGCCACTTGGGGAGTGAATCGGCACACGAAAGATCTTTCTGTTTCTCCTCTCTGGGTATCTGGCTTTCCAATAAAAATGAATGAATCCTTAAGAAATACAATCAGAACTAATTTCTGAGCTGCCTTCCAGCTTGGCTGCTTTCTAGATCTGGAAAAAGAAGTACAGGAGACAACTTTTAGCCGCAATTCCATTTGCTACCACATATATTCTCCCAGGGATGATTTGTATATTTTTTTCTAGTGGCCCTGTAAATAGGCAGCTGCTACCTATGTCTTCAAGTTTTTTGCTTGACAACATATTGTGGATATGATTTCTATCTGTACATTGTAAATTTTGTTAATCATTGTTTATAGCTGCATATTATTCTGTTTTAAAGATATGCCATAATGTATATATTCAAACCTAGACAAATCCAATTTATTTACATTGTGTCAATCTCTTACTTGTGGGAAAAGAGCCGAAAGGAATATTATGTCATTCGATATCTAAATATTGTACGATACAGGACAAATTGCCAAAAGAGGGGTTGCCGTATCAAACAGCATGTGCCTTTGTAAGTTGAACAGCAGACACAGCATCCTCCTCCATAAAAGCTTACTAGTTTACACTTCAAACAATAATATAGGAGGGTTTATGCTACTAAGTTGCTAAATTTAGTAAATTGCTAAACTAAATTGCTAAACTACTAAATTGCATTTCTCTTCTCATAGCTAAGGGATAAGCATATTTTCATGGGTCATGTATTCAGTTACATGTTCTTTGATACACTATTTTAATCGTGAAAATTTTTTTTGAAGATGTATTTGTTTATTTGAAAGGCAGAGTGATAGAGGAATGGGGAGAGAAGGATGTTCACTTCCCAAATGGCTGAAATAACCAGAGCCGGGCAAGGAGCTCATAATTCCATTAGTCTTCCATGTGGGTGGCAGGAACCCCAAGCGCTTAGGACATCTGCTGCTGCTTTCCCACACGTGTTAGGGGGCTGGATCAGAAGTAGAGTGGCTGGGACTCAGCTTGTGCTCCAGTATGGAATACAGCACAGGCAGCAGCTAAACCTGCTGTGCCACAATGCCAGCTTTGATAAACTGTTTTTAAATATTGGATATGGTATAACTGCTAAAGACAGCATTTTTTAAGGCTGTGCTCTGAAGTTAAAATGATGAACTGTAGTGTTAGGTTTATTTCTTGGCTTTTGCTGCTTCCTAACTTGGAGACTTAAGAGGCAACTTGTATTGCATTGTAGTTTCCTTATCTACAGATCATGTGCAACATTTTATGTACTAAATCAGAGAAAATATATGAAAGTACAACGCCCAGTGTATAGTAAGAATATAAGAATGTCAGCTATTGTAGGCATGCATGTCTATGCAAGACTTAACTTTGTTCAAGAAATGGTAGAATGTAATTATGTATTAGTAATAATTGCTAATTTTATTAATAAAGATGAAAGAAATATGCTGAAATGGTCATTGTAATTCACCAATACTAGGAAAATTATAATTTGTTTTAAATGTTTTGAGTAATTTTTCTGCAATGAGAATGTTATTTTGTTTTTGTTTTTTGGGTCCAGAGGACTTTTATTTTTCCTTCACACTTACTGTGTCATGAATTCCTAGGGAATTAGGTCTGACAGGTTATACTCCTTTCCATGGGTTCTGACAGAGTGGGCTGCTCCGGGGGGACAGACTGGGGTTCAACCCAAGGAACCTTTCTCTTTGGCTTCCCTCTTTTACAAATAATTTTCCTTTACGCTTCTCAGGAAGCTATCTCAGCCCTTGGAGTATTCAGTATGCTCAGTATGCACAGTTATTTTCTTGGCATGAATCTTGCCCTTGTTTGTTTACAACAGTGCCAATGGCATGCTTGGTAACACTGTGGACTCTTCCAGGTTCGACATGGTTAACACTTATGGGGCATTCCTTTTTGAACAGTAGCCATGCCCTTGATATCTTCAATGTCACCTTTCTTGTAAACACACATGTATGTGGCCAAAGAAACAACTCCATGTTTCCTGAAGGGCCTGGACAACATGTGGCAGGCACCTCTCCTCTTTGCCTTGGTGTTCATCATCTTGGAGAATTACTGGAAGTTGAAGGTTCCAGTCAAAAGGGAGAATGTCTCTATGATAGCAGAAAATACTGTAAATACTGTTGAATGAATTTTATTGAAAGTCTCCTCCCTTCTTTTTTCCTTTATAGACAGAGAGTGCATGGGCTGAAGAATACGCCGAGAAGAAGAAAGGATCACACAAGCGCTCAGCATCCTGGGGCAGCACAGACCAGCTGAAGGAGGTTAGAGACGCACGTCCAAGGGTGCAGAATTTGATCCTTTAGTTGGCTGATTCATTCAAGTTGACAGCAGCAAGGATTTCTTTTCCATTGAATTTTTTTTTAACTTGCAAAATAACAGAAAAGTACTCTTTTTTTTGGTGTAATGAAGATTTCAGTAGGAAAACATGCATTACTTAATGTGTCTGTCCTATTGTTGGAAGAGTTTGTATTTTGTCAACATAAAACAGTAGACTTAAAATGTATTGTTGTGATGCAACATATTCATGCTTATTATTTTCCTGTATTTGGTAATGTTTCTGAAATTCAGTAATTCAATTTAACCAAGTTGATTTTGGCTCTATACTCTGATTACCATTTTCCTTGCCCCTCATTTAGGCCATTTGTGTTTTATACATACTCTTACTTAAAGGAATGATAATGGGATATTCTTTGAAATTGTGTGTAGTATATCAAGAATTTGTGAATGTATTTCATTGCTTCACTTGGTATATAAATACTCTCAGTATTTTGAGCTGCTAAAGATTGGATATTTGACAAAGGAATCTAAAAAATTTACAGTAAGGGCAGTGAGAGACTAATTATTGTTATTTTCAAACTCTGAAAGATGTAGTGTCTATTTTAAATGCTGAAAACTTCCAATGTGTTTAGTGCTTGGGAAGCTGCAAGAATGACAATAATGTCATAATGTTGAGACATAATTTTTAAAGATTTACTTATTATTTTTAGTGGAAAGTCAGATTTACAGAGAGACAAAGCTCTTCCGTCTACTGCTTCACCCCCCTAAGCAGCCGCAATGACCAGAGCTAAGCCGAGCCAGGAACTTCCTCTGGCTCCCAAGGCTTTGGGCCACCTTCCACTCCCTTCCCAGGCCACAGGCAGGGAGCTGGAAGGAAAGTGGAGCAGCTGGAATATGAACCAGCACCCATATGAGATCCCAATACATGCAACGTGAGTGTATTAGCCACTAGGCTACTGTGCCAAGGCCCATAGTTTTATTTCTTCTTAAAACGTCGATGGGACCTGGCACTGTAGCCTAGCAGCTAAAGTCTGCAGACAGAAGATCTTTTCTGTCGCTCCTCTCTATCTGTGTGACTTTCCAATAAAAATAAATAAATCTAAAAAAAAAAGGTATTGTATGTGTGTGTGTGTAAATTTTGAATGGTAAATCAGATTTTGTGATTTAATTCTTAAAAAGCAAAGTAATTATCTATAAAACTGTGTCACATAATGCAGTGTAATCAACAATAAAAAAAATCTCAAAAAAAAAAAAAAGCAAAGGAATTAGGCTGAAATTGTACTGGTTCTAGTTAAGTGTGTTTTTATGTAGTGTGAAAAATGTTACATTTGTTTTTCCTTTTTTCAGATTGCAAAATTACGTCAGCAGTTGCAGAGAAGTAAGCACAGCAGTCGACATCATCGAGAGAAAGAAAGACAGTCTCCATTCCATGGCAACCACGCAGCTATTAACCAGAGTCAGGTAGGAGCAGGGATTCCTCAAGATCCAGAAAAGAAAGGGATTTTTTATTTCATAGATAATTGTTTAGCACAAAAAAATGTCCAAAAGAGTATTTAAAACTATAAATTATATACTGAATTATATACTGAATTACAATCTTCTTTGTTAAAAACAGTATTGATAGAATGGTACTTCTGTTTATTCTCGCAGGTATAGCTAATTAATATATTTTGATTTGCCATATTTTTGTCTTCGTCAGTTTAATAATATATTGGAGTCTGAATAATACAGAGATGTAAATATTAGCTGTGGAACAGAGCCTATTTCGGAGTCTTTCAAAGTCTTAGTGTCCTTACCTGAAGATAATGAGAATAATAAAATTGGTCTCACAGTAATTTGGCAGGGACCCAGCAAGTTAACCTAGTGCCGGAAGTCCTCACCTTGCGTGTGCTGGAATCCCATATGGGCCCTGGTTCATACCCTGCTTCCCATCCAGCTCCCTGCTTGTGGCCTGGGAAAGCAGTCGAGCACGGCCCAGCTCACACTTGGGAGACCTGGAAGAAGCTCCTGGCTCCTGGTTTCAGATCGGCTCAGCTCCAGCCTTTGTGGCCACTTGGGGAGTAGATCAGCGGACAGAAGATCTTCTCTCTTTCCTCCTCTCTGTATTTCTGACTTTACAATAAAAATGGTAAAAAAAAAAAAATCATTTGGCAGGAAATAGCCTGCACCTCCTTGGTGTCCTTCAGTAGGACTCATGTAGGGAGGATTTCTCTAACCACATTGAAGTTGGCCATGACACTTTGGCTGAGGGACAAGTTCAGCTGAGATGTCATGATTAAAACAAGTTCTAAAAGTGAAGTTTTGGGGATGAGGGAGTCTAGATTCAGTTTTCTGTTTCAACAGTAAGGTCTTGAGAAATACAGGCAGCACATAGAAGGCTTAATGTTACGACTTTCAGATTATTTAACAGGATCATAATGCAAGAACAAGCATGGCCACCCTATTTTTGTAAATAATGTTTGACTGCAGTGTGACACTCTGACTTTTAATGTATTATCTGCGGCTTTCCTGTAACAACAATGCAACTGAGTAGTTCTGACAGACTATCTGCCCCTTGATGCTTAAAATACTTACTCTTTGGCTCTTATAAGGAAAACTATTCATTTGAAGAATCATAGTTTTTGATCACTGCTAATTCTGTGAATTGTTTGCAATAGAATGTTTGGGTAAAGGTATATATTTTTCCAAATTGATTTTGTCATTGTTTATACATTTGTCAGATTCTATTTCATTAATGTATGGTTTAGTTGTAACTTCGCATACCTTTTTCCCATATGTAAGATATTTGATTTAAAAAAATGACTATAGATTGATATATTTAAAAAGTAATGAAAGCTAGATTTATTTATGGAGAAATACAAATGTAAAAACAATAAGAAAAGAAACGTTTACATAGGATAATAAATGCTGAAATTAGAGTATTAATTACAAACCAAACCTCCTCACCCTGAAGAGGCTGGAGACTCAGAGTTTTACAGGTGAACTTTCTAACCATCACCACCTTCTGATCTATCCATAAGTAATTTGTGTGTGTTCTGGAAGATAGGCCATTTTTTTATTCCCAGTTCATATTTTTTACTCCAAGTAGAGTAGGGTTTAATTATCAATATTTTAGATTGAGTGATTAATTTAGGAGTTTTAAGCAAGTTTTTAATGTGCATTTTAACATATTACACTAAAATTAGTAATTTTTAATAAATAAAGATATCAGATTTTTTGCATATTGAATTTGCTTAAAAAAGATCATTGTACATTCAAAATACATTCCTTTGCAAACAGAGTAAGTCTAGGGAATGTCAACTTTAAAAATAGTCTGCTTGAGTTTTGCATACTGGACACATCAAACATTTTAACTGACTAGTTTGAGTGTTAATAGCCAACTGCAGGTTTATGTGTATAATGATATGACAGTGGTATTCATGTTGACTCAAAACCATGAGATTGTAAACATGAAAAAATTTTTATTGTCACTGATAAGCTTAATTTTAATGAATTTTCTCTCTATGGAGAAAAGTGTCATATTGAAACCATTTATCTATCCGCACAATGTTGTATTTCTACCCTTTCGTTGATACTGTAGTACTCACTAGGGGATATCTTGTATTGGATGTAAGAGTTAATTATAATATGGTGTAATGACTTTGTTGATAGAATTTAGAGTGCTGTGGAAGGGATATTTATTCTTGAAGTGTAGGTGGAACCTTCTTAGAACAGCTTCTCAGAGAGAGTAGTGTCTTTTCCCTTAATGTCACTAAGTAATCCCTGAAAGATAAGTAAGAGTTAGCCAGTCTGCTAGAGATGGAAGTCATGGCTCCAGGTAGGAGTACTAGTTAGCGATTAAACTAGTTAGATAATAGCAGCTAAATCTATGCATGTCCAAATCTAAGTTATTAGGAAGGTGAGACTTGATTCTAGGGATCCAGGGAACATTTAAAAAAATTACAGAAGACTGATAATACATGATCAGATGCATTTATTATTATGGTCACAGTGGGTTAAGAAAGTATATTAGAAGGCACATGTAAAGTAAAAAAAAAAAAGTTTAAGAATATGAGTTTAGTAGTCCAAATAAGAAATGATGACCTTAGGTAAGATAAAAGATGGGGAACCAACAAGAGTGGCTAAATGAGTGACTGTTAGAAGGTAGTAATTAATATTGGAACTCTATTAAATCACTTACTGTATTGCAACCTCTCTGTAAATGTTTGTATATATTGACATTTAATCCTTACCTTGAAGATGAGCATCATTGCCTCCATTTAACAGGAAAAAAAAATCAAAACCTAGAGAAATTAGATATCTTGTCCACAGTTACAGCAGAAACTCATGTGATTCTGATTTCAGAGTCTGAGTTTTTCAAATGTACTAACTATTGGTTGACAGAAATAAAAATGATGAGAGAAAAGGATAATAACAGTTTTAACCTTTAAAATATAACTTTAAAAGTATGTTTGCCTTCCTCAATACCATATACAAAAATAATTGAAAATGGATAGAAAAGCCTAATCATAAGAGTTAAAAACTAAAATTTCTTGAAAAACATAAACGAAATGTTTGTGACATTGGAATAGGCAGTAGTCATTTCTTAAGTAAGATGCTAAAATGATAGACCAGAAAATATTAATTGAACTTCATCTAAATTGTGCTTCATAAGACACGATCAGGTAAGTAAAAAAGGCAACTTGCAGACTAGAAGAAGATTATTATACTTAGAAATCATGGATCTGATAAGGTATTTCTATCTGGACTGTACAAAAAAGCTCTTGGAACTCAATGAAAAGCCAACTCAATGTTTGAGTGCACTGATTATCTTAATAGTTTTTTCAGACAGAAAGCATATAATGCCAGTATAGTTTTCCTCACATTTCTATGAAATACCACTTCACACACATTAGAATGGTGATTTAAAAGACAGATAATAGCATGCATTAGAGATGGAGAAATTGGAACCTTTGTGTATAATTACTACTGGTAGAAATGTAAATTGAAGCAGTAGTTTTGGGGAAAAAATCTGAGTTCTTCAAAAGGCTAAATGAAGAACTGCTGTGTGATTTAGCACTTTCATGTTAGTTTTATCCGAGAGGACTGAAAATATGTGCCCATGTAAAAACTTTGGCACAGCTGTTCATAATAACATTATTCACAGTAGCCAAACTTTGAAACAGCCCAAACATGTATCAGCTGACAAGTGGGTAAATAAAATATGGCTTATTTGTATAATAGAATATTATTTGAATTAATAAAAAAAGGGATGTAGATACATGGAGAAGCATGGATGAACTTGAAAACATGCGAAGTGGAGGAAATTATACGTGAGAGGACACACCCTGTATGATTCCATTTTTAAAGGAAATGTCTGGAATAGGCAAACCCTTAGAGACAGGGTAGACTGATGGTTGCTGAGGCTTGGAAGGTTGTTTAAAAATAGGGAATGACGACTCGGAGAAATAGGTTTCTTTGGTAGAATTAAAAGATTGTGATAGCTGCACAACTCTTCAATACCGTAAAAACAAGAGTTGAACACATAAATGGATTGAATAATATGGTATTGTAAATTACATTTAATAAAGCTGTTACTAAAAATATCTACCAAAAACATCAATTACAAATGTAATTGGAAATAGTAAATTAAATAATTATATGATCTGTTCCCTTTCATGACAGCTAGTAGCTGTGTTATTTTAGCATGCTGTTGTATTACAGTGAGCAGTGTACCTTGACTCCCTAAGTGATAGAAGCATGATCCAGGCGTGAGTCTGTTTTTGATCCAGGGTAACCAAACCTATCTCCTGTAGATCTTGAAATAATAGGAACTACTTTGTCCAAGTAGCTTAAACTGCTTCTTCTGCTTCCGTGTCTCAGGACCACCTGCTGGAAGTATGAAACTCTACAGGTTGTTTCTGTGACAATACCTATTCATTGTGTTGTCCTGAGGATTAAATGGGAAAAAACACTTTTTTAGAAAAAGATTTATTTATTTTCATCTGAAAGATAGATTTGCAGAGAGGAGCGGCAAAGAGAAAGATCTTCCATTCACTGGTTCACTCCCCAACTGGCCACAGTGGTTGGAGCTAAGCCTATCCAAAGCCAAGAGCCAGAAGCTTCCTCAGGGTCTCCTACGTGGCTACAGGGTCCCAAGGCTTTAGGCCACCCTCAACTGCTTTCCCAGGCCACAAGCAGGGAGCTGGAAAGGAAGTGAAGCAGCCGGGATACGAACCTTTGCCCATATGGGATTGAGGATTTAGTCACTAAGCTACTGCAGTGGGCCCTTACTTCTGTATTTTTTTGGTCAGTCAAATCAGTATGGCCAGTCCAGAGAGAGGCATTTAGGTTCTATTTCTCAATAGGAAATTATCTTTTAATCTATCAGATGTATGGTTTTTTTTTTTTTTTTTGAGGGGCAGTATTGCTCCATTGGTAGTGGGGTAGTCTGCAGACACCATTTAACAAAAGATCTTTTTCTTGGATATATGCTGGATTTATTTCAGTATAAAAGAATTCCCTTTTTAATTTGCATCATTTTCTTCCTGTAAATTCAGGGAAAACTGCCTATTAGGAGCCATAAAGACTGCAGATTACCAAAAGGTTTTCCAAAAATGAGTCTCAAATGCTTAAAACGTACTAGTTTTTAAGAGCATTTCAGGAAATGGACTGGTTAGAAAATGGGGCCAGCACACTTCAGAATTGATTGAGGAGTAAGGTCAGATGTCAGTTAAGAGTGGGAAGTGCCAGCCTTTTTATAACCAGATAAGCAGAATTTGGAAGTGAGAATTAAAGGATCCTGTAGGTATTTTCTGACGATTTTTCGGCCTCAGGCAAAAAAGCCTTCCCACAGGGTTTTACTTCTTCAACCAGCCTGATGATGGCATGATTTGTAGTAGTTTAGGAAAGGTTAAGAGCAAAGGGACAGTGAGCTAGAAAGGGAGAGTTTTCATCTTCATCTGAGGAAGGAGAGACTGATAGTGGTGTTGGCAATGAATATGTTAATTTTTAATCCAGGGTTCTTGCCTCCTGCAGAGGTAGGAATACTAAATGGAGATTGATATCTCATGCAGTTAGGAACAGAGTTTATTTGGCAGTAAGTGAACAAATGTACATTCATACATGAGTGTGTGCCACCCACAGAAAAGCTCAGCATAAGTGAGTCAGAGGATCACCCATAAATTGGAAAAAACTGAAAGCAGTATATGGGTATATCCAAGAGTGGGTTACAAGGAGAGTGGGAAAGGTCTGTGTGAGCTCCGTGGTGGAAGACCGGAATGTCCACATGCATTCCAGCAGTGGAAGGGGTGCAAGCCAGAACAGTACGTTTAAGTGAGGCCCTTCACAGAAAGTGCAAGCTAGAAGGTGCATCTGAGGCAGGGAGAATTCTGTCCTGCCTTGCACCTTTGGATATGGAAACAGTGTGGAGTCTCAGCCTGAGCCCTGGTCCTGGGTGCCACAGGTGCATGCTGAGAAAGTAGGCTTATCAAATTGACGTCCAAGAGACATCTTTTCCCTGCAGTGGTGCAAGAATGCCAACTTGCGTAAACTAACTTCGTGCCTTTCTGTCCCACATTACACTGTAAAAAATTAAAATTAGAAGACCAGTATTATGGTGCTGCCGTATAGTGCTAGTCTCCCATATAGGTGGCGGTTCTTCCACTTTTGGTTCAGCTCCCTGCTAATGTGCCCGGGAAAGCAGTGAAAGGTGGCACCAGTACTTGGGCACCTGCCACTCACATGGAGATCTGGATGGAGTCCTGAGTCCTGGCTTATTCCTGGCCTAGTCCTTGGTGTTGTAACTATCTGGGGAGTGAACCAGTAGACCAAAATTTTCTATCCCTTTCCCTTCTCCCTCCTTCTTTCCCTCATTCTCTCTATTATTCTGTACGTGTGTTACTGTTTCATATAAATCTTCTAAAAAATTAAATTGCTGCTTTGTACTGGAGTCTTTGCTAGTCCAGGAAATACTGATCCTGATATTGTCATCTAGAAAACAAGAATAGGTACATAGGCTATGACTTAAAAAAAAAAAAAAACGAAGGTAGGCCTAGTGTGACAGCTTAGTGTCTAAATCCTTGCCTTGCATGAGTCAGGATCCCATATGGGCGCCAGTTAATGTCCTGGCTGCTCCACTTCCCATCCAGCTCCCTGCTTATGGCCTGGGAAAGCAGTCCAGGATGGCCCAAAGCCTTGGGACCCTGCACCCGCATGGGAGACCTGGAGAAAGTTCTGGCTTCAGATCGGCTCAGCTCAGGCTGTTGCAGCTGCTTGGGGAGTGAGTCAGTAGACAGAAGATCTGTCTCTCCTCTGTAAATCTGCCTTTCCAATAAAAATAGAAAGATCTTAAAAAAGAAAAAAAGTAGTTTAACTGTGGTTTAAAATAATGGAGGAGGTGGTTCCTGAGAACAAGAATTGCAGGAATAAAGAAATGCAATGGCAGAGACAGGACAGGAAGTACCACGGCAGTATTGCGCAGGCCAGGCCTGATTCAAAAGCCCCTGTACTTGGATTTTTTTTTCCAAGCTGCTATTTTCTTCTTAATCATTCTAAACATAAATTTTCACCTCCCTTTAGTCATAATAGAGGTTCTGGCTCACTTTTGTCTCATGGAGTTTGGTGAATTGCTGAACAAACCTTTGCCATCCTAGTTGTCTATTGAGAGAGTTTTATCCTTCACCAACCTTTAGACTTCTTTTCTCTACTCAGGCACTTTTTCAGTAATTATCCTCTGTCTTTCCTGATTCAGTATGTATTAAACTACAGTCTTAACTATACATTTTGAAACAGTGAAACAGACATTGAAGTTACAATGTAGATTGATCTTAGGAGAGTCAGTGTTCACCAGACCTTCTGTGGGTGTTCTTTGTTTTTGTACAGATTTTGTTCTTTAATATATATAGAAATATATGGAATTTATAGAAAAATAAAACTTTTGAATGATGACACATTTAATTAGAAACCTTAATTGGCTGAATCTGCCGAAGATTTAATATGGGTAGAAGGGATCAAATACTTGGAAAACAGGAATCCTTGATTTTTCCAAATGGGAAATTTTATTGGAGTTTTGGTGGATTTTTGTTTGCTCTAGTTTTTAGTGTTTGCATATTTATGGAAGGTGGAGCATCAAAGAGAAATCCCTGTGCTGGTTCAGTTCCCAAATGCTTGCAACAGCCAGCGCTGGGCCAGGCCAAAGCCAGAAGCCTGGACCTCCATCCAGGTCTCCCACAGGGCAGACGGAGAACCAAGCATTTGCCAAGGTCCACCGTCTCCCAGGATGCATCATCAGGAAGCTGTGTCAGAAGCAAAGCAGCAGGAATACCAGTTGGCACTCTGTATGGGATGCAGGTGTCCCAAGTTGTGGCCTAACTTAGTACACCCTGATGCCTGGCCTGAGAAAGAAACTTAACAGCAGAACAATTAAGAATTCACACATCTTTCTTTTGAAAACTGATCTAGTTATTTGTTTGAAAGAAAAAGAGTCCCTAAATGTTCACAACAGACAGAACTAGGCCAGACCAAAGCCAGAAGCCAGGCTCTTCATCCAAGTGTCTCATGTGGCTGACAAGAATCAACTAGTTGGGCCATCATCCACTGCCTTCCAGATGCATCATCAGGAAAGTGGTTTGGGATTGTGGAGTAGCCAGGATTCCAGCCAGATACTGCCATGTGAGATCAACTTCCCAAATGGTGGTCTGCCACAATGCTCACTCTAAGAGGAAAATAAGCAGCTTTTACCTTTTCACAATTATGAAAATTTTTTTTTATGGTTAATCTGGTAACTCACTGTTGTTTACATATAGTGATTTATATTTAGAAGTATACATTTTATTCCAGAAACTTATATAGGAAAAATTAACTCTTGCTATTAAATTCCTTATGATTCAGTAAATGATAAGGGTTATATATATATATATATATATAATTTTTATTAATTACATTTCATTATGTGACAGTTTCATAGGCTCTGGGGATGCTCCAACCCCTCCCTGTACCCTCCCCCCATGGTGGATTCTCCACCTTGTCGCTCTATCACATTTTTTATTTTTTGGGTTACATGGCATTATGTGTCATTGTTTTATAGGCCCTGTGATTCTCCCCCCCCACCACCACCATAGTGTATTCCTCTACCTTGTTGCATCACCATAGATTAAATTCAGTTGAGATTCTTTCATTGCGTGCATCTACCAGGCAAAAAGTCCTGCATCTTATTGTCATCAGTTTCTTGGGGAGACCATCTCTGGTCCAAAGGTCCAGCCCTCCCCCTTGCCTTGCTTGAGCTGGTGAATGTTGTAGTCTGGCCCACCCCACACCCCCCTCAGGATGCACACTCAAGCGCCGTTGCCCCAACTAGTCCAGACTGCCGTCGGTTCTCCAATCTGTGGTCAAAGGCATGCTTCCCGGTCACACCTAGCTTAGTCCACCACCACTCCATCTCTTGAAGTGACCTGCGGGGCTACGAGGGAGGTAATGATAAGGGTTTAAGTATAATCATTTGTGATGTTTTCTGGTATTTTAGAATGCAAAATGTTTGCAAAAGTGAAATCATTAAGTCTGGTTACTTTCTAGTTTTGAAATAATAATGTTACAGTGTTTCCCCTGATTATGCTACTATTGCTAAATGACTTGTGCTTCAACCTTTGTTTCACTTATCTAAAGGGTGTGTTGGACTTGAATAAATTGCTTGGGTTTTTTCTTTTCCATCACCCCCTTCTTTCTTCTTTCTTCTTTTTTTTCCTTTGCTTTAAACAGATAAACGTATCAGTAAATACTTGATGCCTTACAAATTATATTGGAAAGCAGTTTTCCAATCCAGTGTTAGGCTGTGACTTCACCCTGAAAGACAATAGACATTATCAACAATGTAGATGTTATACATAGTTAGTTCACTGCTGTGTTTATGTATGTATTTCTTAACATGACAGGAGAATTTGTTAGACAAGTTTATTAATAAATAATTATGATTTTAAAATCCAAAAAGGTGTAACATTTGCAATAATGGTCATAATCCCTGATGCATTCCTTTCACAGGCTCCTCTTTTTTGTCTCTGTAACTTAGCCTTTAGAACAGGTAAACCTGAAAGCAGCCTGGGAACAGCATCTAGTGCAAGCTATTACTTTTTGTGTTACTTTGTGACCGTTATAAGAGAATATTAGGGGCTGATGAGGTGGCATATCAAGCTAAGCCATCTGCATCACCAGCATCCAGTATGGGTGCCAGTTCGTGTCCTGGCTGTTCCGCTTTTGATCCAGCTCCCAGCTTATGACCTGGGAAAGCAGCAGAGGATGGCTCAAGTCCTTGAGCCCTGCTTCGGGTCAGCTCAGCTACAGCCATTGTAGCCTTTGGAGGGGTGAGCCAGCAGATAGGTGATCTCTGTCACTACTTCTCTGCCTTTTTATTAAAAATTTAGAAAAAGCATTTTAGAACTGAGCACCATTACTCAGTATGAAACAGAAAAAACTTCTTTGTGTAGTTCATGTATTGATAACTGCAGAGCAGCTGGCATTGGCAGGTTAAGCCACCATTTGTAGTGCTGACAGCCCATATCACAGCAAAGTGCTCACTGCTCAGCTTTCTGTCGAGGTCCCTGCTGATGTGCTTGGGAAGTACTTGGACCACTGCTGACAGTGTAGGAGGCCTGGATTGAACTCTGGGCTTCTCGACCAGCCCTGACCACTTGGCCATTTAGGGAGACTTTTCTGCCTCTCCCTCCTCCTTTCTCTCTGTCTCTGTAGCTCAATCCTTCAAACACCTCAATCATTTTTTTAAATTCCAAAATCTTTAAGGCTGTGCCATTTTTTGTTATCTCATCATTTTCTGACACAGTTGGGACGGCTGCATGACAGAAATGTTATGTGTTGTCCACTCCAGACTGGTCAGAGAAAGAGCTTTCTTTTTCCCTGTCTCCTCACTGTTGCGTTTTCTATTGTTCCATTTTCTATTGCTCCACCTTGAGTCTCTTTTCACAGCAACCAAAGTCCAAAATTAGCTTCCATGCACATTAGATTATACAGTGAGGTTTTACTCACATTGAGAAAGAAATCAAATGGTGAAGATGTGTTAGTGAAAATCTTTGGGAAATAGAGGACTCCTGGCAGCTAGCCAGTTCAGTGAGTTTCTTGGATATTATGTCACTATGTTTGTGAAATAAGGACATGAGGACTTGGAAGTGAGGATCATGGCAAAGAACACAGAAAGAGAAGTGGTACAGAATGGTGGTATGTGCTGATTGTCCTTCTCATCTTGTTAATTCTGTCACAGAATGAACTAGTGCTGGGATTCTTGGGGGAAGTGAGATAAGTATTTGGCTTTGAGCATGAAAGTAGAAGTCAAGACTAAGAACTTCAAAAGTAAGCAAGTGCTCAAACTGCTTGATACTCAGTTAATTCCCATGTAACACGTATATAACATTTTCAGGGTTACTGGGTACTAATTCGTTTGTGGACCATTTTAAAAAACAGTAACACCTGACCTTTTAGTAGTTTCTTTCCAGGAACAGAACTAAAGAGATTATTTTAGGCAGATAAGATATGATCCAATATGATCCTATCATCTTTTTTGTTATGTCTTTTTGTCATAAGGTAAAATTAGCTTTTTGTGTGTGTAATAAGTGGTTTTGTGCATTTTAACATATATGCAGACGATGCTACCCCATCCACATTCAAGGAAGAATTACGTTGTGGTATCCTCTTACTGTCCACCATCCCTAACATCTTCTAACCATTGCTTTAGCCTTGTCTTTTTGAAGCTGTCTTATAAATGGAAAAATGCAACATACACTCTTTTGAGACTGTTTTTTCTGTTTTATAATTTTTTAGTTTCATTTTCTTTTTGATGTTTACATAGTTAAAAGGGATGCATGCCCATGTGGACCACCGATTAGGGTGGGGAGGGTCGAGGAATGGGGGAATGGTGGATGAGACAACTGACTCCAATTTCCTTTTTCTTCCTGTATCCTGGAAAAGTGGGGAGAGAAGAGAAGAGGGCCACAGCCAGCAGCCTAACCGCATCAGTACCCAGAAATTGAGGACGGCCACCTGATGTCGTCCTAGCTAGGGTCCCCGTTACGGAGCATGTTCCAAGGGTACTGTTTAAGAAGTTTTGATACCTGTGAGATGTTATTGATTTCATTGCTCCAAGATTGAGGAAATCCTTCCAAGGTCCATTGGCTGACCATAGTCACCTTAGAGTCTCCACTTACCCAGTTACTCACTGTTGAAGCTGGGCTGGCAGAGATTTTCCAGTTTGTTCTGCCGTTAGCGATACTAGACATGCTCTGCAAGCCTCAATGAACTGGTTGTCCTGTCCCCCAAGAGCAAATGGTCATGCCATCCACTGCACAGGCCTCAACAACTGTGGAGACCCAGTTCTGACATATGCATTCCACAGTCAGACCACAAATCCTGTGATTTTTTCACTGTGGTTGGAGTTTTGAGTCCAGTGATCCAGTTGAGGGCATCGCCAAAGAAACCTTTCCAGAGGTGACCCCAGCCTGACTCCTGTGTGTGACAGCCAGTGCAGGGCCTGGTTCAGTCTATCACCAACATCAGCCTATACACAAACTGTTGGTTGCAGTTGGTTCTGTCCCCAGCCCCATCTCATATGCAAACCAATGGATGCTGCAGCCCAGCCCAACTCTGCCCAATACACACTTGGCCCTCTCACACACCAGCAGGAAATGCAGGCCAGTCAGAGCGACCCGCAGACTTGAGTCAAAGTAGTCTACTTACATTTATCACAATGAAGAAATCTTTTTTTCTGCCTCAGGTTTAAGTCTGTGGGACTGAACTACTTTAAGGGAAATTAGACAGTTATCAAGGCAAAAAAGTCATCAGTTCAAGACCATCTTAAATATTATTATGAATTATTGAAGTTAGTAACTCATTCATTGTAGAGAATTCCTGATTATCAAAGGATGGGAAAATACTCAAAAAAAATTGGGGAAAATAAAAAACAGTAAAATTATGTGTGACTTTTTTTTACCTGTATATAAAAACTAACTAGTTTGAGTATTGGTAGCATTTATAGTTTTAGTGTTGTAGGGACTTAGTATATGTGCTGCCATCTGGGACGCTGGATTAGTTGGGTTTTCAGAGCTATTTTTTTTTTTAATGAAAAACTGGACTGGAATATATAGTCTTTCAGAAGATCTTAAAAATCTTCTGTAAGAGTAAATTAAAAGATGTAAATGCTAAGAGCAGAGAGCATATATTAGGTACTAATTAAATGCTGCTTATTTTATAAAACAAGTTTGTGCATCTATTTATAAGACCTTATGTTCCTCTTTTGTTGGTTTTAATATTCAGTGTTAATATTTTGTTTGCATTGTTCAGTTTGTCATAAAAGCATGATTTATAATGACTATATGATATATCATACTATGCCTTCTTTATGCTTTATTTTCTCTTTAATCCTAGCTGTTTTCCGACTTTTTATTTAATTTGTGTCAGTAGCATGAACAATGGAGAACAGCTTGTCAACACCAAGCAGATTTTCAGATCAAAGATTTAGAAATTTAAAACTAAGTGTTTAATCATTCTAACTCATACTTTAGTACTGAAAGTCAAATATGATGTTACTTTTAGTCTACTTGAAAGGAGAATAACAGAGACAGAAATCTTCTGTCTGTTGCTTCGCTCCCCAAATGCCCACAATACTCAAGACTGCTCAGGCTGGAGCCAGGAGCCTGGAACTCAGTCCAGACTTCCCAGATGGTTGGTAGGAATCCAAAACTGGAGCCATCATCTGCTGCTTCCCGGATGTATAGCTGGGAGGCAGAATAGCCAGAATTCAGTCGGACACTCCAGTAGGAATGTGGATGATGGCTTAGCCTGCTCTGATACCCACCCCTGTTACTTCATTTATAAACAGTTTAATCTTTAACTGATATGTAGCTGTGGAGACATACCTGTGAATGGATTTTGAGGAGTGAATGTCTGAATGTCTAAGAAAAAGGTGAGCAGACACTTATCTTACTATCCTCAGAGAAGATCCAGAAATGCCCTTTAAATAACTGAACAACATTTAAGCCAGTTAGAATATGAGTAATGAGAATTAAGATATAATTTCAATATGTATAACATAAAGAATTCATATGTAACCTATAAAGAGCTCTTTCAAGTCAATTAAGGGAAAAGCAAGTCTTCCTTTTCCCCCTGCTGTAAAAGACAAATGATACTAATTGTTTTTGTTTTTGTTTTTTAAAGATTTATTAATTTTATTACAGCCAGATATACTCAGAGGAGGAGAGACAGAGAGGAAGATCTTCCATCCGATGATTCACTCCCCAAGTGAGCCGCAACAGGCCGATGCTGTGCCGATCCGAAGCCGGGAACCAGGAACCTCTTCCGGGTCTCCCATTTGGGTGCAGGGTCCCAAAGCTTTAGGCCGTCCTCAACTGCTTTCCCAGGCCACAAGCAGGGAGCTGGATGGGAAGTGGAGCTGCCGGGATTAGAACCGGCGCCCATATGGGATCCCGGGGCTTTCAAGGCGAGGACTTTAGCCGCTAGGCCATGCCGCCAGGCCAATGATACTAATTGTTAAAAATTCACCATCAGGGCCGGCATTGTAACACAGCCACTGCCTGTGACCCTGGCATTCCATTTAGGTTTCGGTTCAAGTCCCAGCTGTTCCACTTCCAGTCCAGCTCCCTCCTAACAGCCTGATAAAACTAGAGGAAGATGGCCCAGGTGTTTGGGTGTCTGCCACCCACATGGGAGATCCAGACCAAAGTCCTGGCTCCTGGCTTTGGCCTGGCCCAGCCATGGCTGTTTGGTCATAGTGGGAGTAAACCAATGGATGATGTCTGTTTATCCCTCTCTATAATTCTGACTTTCAAATATATAAATAGATCTTTAAAAACAAAAATAAAGAGGAGGAAAATCATCTTCACTTATGCTCAACTACAGAAATTAGAGATGAGATGGTTTTTAGTCTGTAACAATAAGCAGACATTAAAAACAAAATTAATGGTCAGTGGTAAAGTTTTTTATATAGATCTGGCAAAAAAATGTAAGGAGTGAAATATCTTACTGTTCAGTTTGAAATTATGAAAGACTTTAGAAATCTTACCTATTCTTTTGGCCAGGATTTTCATCTAACCCAGGAATTTACCTTAAAGGTGTGTTTACCTGTTTGTACAATTGTTTACGTAAGAAGATGTCCATAGTGACTTAAAAAAGTTGGAAAGTATTTGTTCTGTAGGGTACATTTATTTCTTTATGTACTCTTGATGCAGAAATGCTATGTAGCTATACAAATGACATAATCAATAAAAGATTTAAAGGATAGATACTAGAGATCTGATATGAAGTAAAAAACACAAGATATGAAACATTCAGTACAGTCTGTTTCTGGTTACAAATGTGTGTTTTGGGAAGAAAATACCTGGATGGAAGAGTATATTAGACTAACAGTTGTTACCACTGAGCGATTGAACTCTATTTTTCTTTGTTCAGTGCAAACTTCTAATTTTACATTAAGGAAGATAGTGGTAGTTAAAAATGATTTTTCAGGGTAAAAATTTAATGGACATACTCAATTTTCCTGAGTCACTACATTTCTGGGTTATATTTAAATAGCTTCTTAAGCCTATTAAATGGTTGTAAGGAAAAGTAAAATGAAGGTGTGTTTGTTAGTGTCCTCAGTATGCTATTTTCACCCAGTTCTGTAAAACAGAAGTCAGTGATTAAGGTGATAGGGGGTCAGTATCGTGAGAGAGGGTGCTCGTGCTCTCTCTCTCTCGCGCGCGCGCGCTCTCTCTCTCTCTCTCTCTCTCTCTCTCTCTCTCTCTCTCTCACACACACACACACACACACACACACACACACACACACACACACAGAGTTATATTTTCATTTTGGGAAAGGAAAAACCAGAAGAAACACAAGGGCTGATCAGACCTTTGTAAACATATGGGCCAGGTATCAAAACTTTCTATTTGTAAATTGGTAAAGTAATTCTACATTTATCTTCTAAAAACATCACCATTCTTATTTTGCACACCACTTCATGTTGCTGAAAATTTATAGATTATTGATTACAGATTATAGTAGAAATTTAATTTTTTATAACATGGGTGTAGGGTTATCTTCTGTTTTCCCAAAAGCCTCAGAGGGGGGCTGGATCAGAAGCAGAGAATCTGTGGGACTTCAAACATCAGGATCCTAGCATTGCAGGCAGCAGGTTAAATCTGTTACATCTCAGGAGACATGGATTTTAGATAAGGGAAGGAGAGGCAGGCATTTAGCTTAGCACTTACAGTGCCCGTTTTCCATATTGGAGAATCTGGATTTGATTCCTGGCTACAGCCACTGATTCCACTGTTGTACTAATTCAGACCATGGAAGGCAGCAGTGATGGTAGAGTTAACTGGGTTCCTGCCACCCGTGTGGGATACCTGGATTGTGGAACTGGATCCAGTTCTAACCATTATGGGCATATAGGGAGTGAGCCAGCAGGTTGGAGCTAGTTTGCATATACTCAGTTGCTTTCCCACACACTCTGTCTTTCAAATTAAGAAGAAAGGTTACTTATGAGACGCAATACATAAAAGAAAATTGGGATTTGGGGGGAAAAAGGTACAAGAGTAATAGAAAAATACTGAGTAGTGTTTTTAAGAAAAAATAACAGGAAGTAGAAAATAAAAATTGTACCTACTGTTTACTGAGCTTTTACAAGCTAGGGCAGGGATCTTCTCATTTTATCCACAAGATTGTGAGGAGGACCCCTGCCACCACCATTTCCTGTCCCATATTACAGAGGCCCTCACTGACTAAGCTGGCAAGAAGTACTCAGACTTTCAAAGCAGCGCTTCCCCTGGGCTTTTGGCTTTCATTTTCTGTCTTTTCTAAGCATCGTTGTTGTGTTACTTAGTTTTTCCCCTTAAGTTGTATAGATGAGCAGAAAGTAAAACAGAGAAACACAAATTTAACATTAAGTTCTCTATCAGGTGACAAGATTATTCATTCAAGGAAACTAGTGATAAGTAACTAGAGGCCTTAATCCACTTGTCCACCTTCCTCTGTAAAAGGTTTTCCAGAGAAACCTCCCCAATTGAAGTATGAGTTAGCCACATTTCTATGCCTGACAACAGAACTGTATATAAGATTTCTTTTTTTTTGCGTGCTGAACCTTCAGACATTAGCAAGCAGATAGCTATTAATGCATATTTTACCTGTTACTATAGTATCTTGCTAGAAAAACAGGTCATTTCCTGTGTTTATACAATCAGGCATTTAGTAGATAGGCCTTGGGAAAAAGGAAAGAAATGAAGGGTATAGTTTGCTTTCCTGAAAAAATCAGAAGCAGAGCATTTATGATTTGAACTGGTGCACATGGATGGCAGTGTTACAGCCTGCTGCCGGAACCAGCCCCTTTGAGTTTTTATTTATTTTTATTTTAAAGATATGTTTATTTTTATTACAAAGTCAGATATATAGAGAGGAGAAGAGATAGGAAGATTTTCCGTCTGATGATTCACTCCCCAAATGAGCGCAATGGCCGGTGCTGTGCCAATCTGAAGCCAGGAGCCAGGAACTTCCTCCGGGTCTCCCACACGTTTACAGGTTCCCAAAGCTTTGGGCCGTCCTCAATTGCTTTCCCAGGCCACAAGCAGGGAGCTGGATGGGAAGTGGAGCTGCCGGGATTAGAACCGGCGCCCATATGGGATTCTGGCATGTTCAAGGCGAGGACTTTAGCTGCTAGGCCCTGAGTTTAAGACAGTTGTAAGTATGCTTCAATCTAGAGAAATAAAAGACAATGTTAAATCTCTTCTCTCCTTTTCTCCATCCTGTTGTCTTAAGGCTCCTGTTCCAAAGAGTACACTTATTCCAGTAATTCCCATCGCCAAATCAACAGGTTCTCGGTTCCGGAACAGTGTGGAAGGATTGAACCAGGAGATAGAAATAATAATTAAGGAGACTGGGGAAAAGGAAGAGCAGCTTATAGTAAGTAATCTCACCTTAAAATCAGCTTCACACATGAACTCTTAATTTTTAAAAAATTCACAATTCTGCTTTCCATATTTACTTATGTTTCTTCCTTCTGGTTAAAAGAAAATGAAAATTTATCTCTTTTGAAAAACTTTGACCTTGGCAAGTGATTGAAAAGCTTTCATCCCTTTGCATCTCATTGAAGCAGCTAATGTAACAAGTATTCCGATCTTAGAGCAGAAATTGTTTGCTTTAAAAAAAGTTACTCTAGCTGGTGTGTTTCTCATGTGCTATGACTACATGTAACAGTTGGCTTTTGCATTTTGGTGGGAGGGAAGTTGTGTGATACCAGATATCTTCTAACCATGAGTCTACTTGTTCCTTGTTTGTCAGTCAGTTACTCATGGTTTTAATTGACATGCCAGGCTGTATAATCATGAAATGCATTTAGAAATTATCTTCAATCTATCCCTCCTCCTAATTTGAATATACATAACAGTGATTCCCATTAAAACAATGAGAAAAACCACCTCAGGTTTAAAAGACTCGGAGTACATTTATTTAAGCCTCCAGTCACTGAGGGAGGAATTAGGGAGTTTGAAGTGATATTTTACTGATGTGTAAGAACCTTCTCCTCAAGATAAAAGCTTGAATTAGCTTAGAGAAGACACAGCTCCCCAACAGTTTCATCTGCACCATGGAGTAAGCCTGGTACGTACATCAAGGTGTGCAGGGAGCCGGTTCTCCTGCTAAGTGACCTCACAGGCGTTGCTTGATTTCCCCGTAGCACTGCTGTGATTCACCTTTCTCTCCTTTTAGGTTTCTTTTAAACTTCTCTCAGTGACAGTGGGCAGAGGGAGAAGGGTTGCAAGGACCTGTCACGGAGTGCTGTAGCTCACACATGGATGAACTTGTCCTCCAGCATGGCAGCTAGTGCTACTCCTTGTTTCTTCCTCTTTTCATGATCCTCCTTTATAAGTTTTAATACCACATTTAACACATGATAAGTAATTCATTGCAGTTTGTTTATTAAACAGCCCTTGGCCACCAATCCCCAGGAATACAAAGTCTTTGCTTGGTCTTCACTCCCACACAAAGAGGAGTCAGTTTACACAGGGATATGTCAGTAATAAGCACAAAGACCTCTTAGGTATAGTGGAATTTCTACTTTGTGAGGCCCTGGCACTGCAGGGGAAGGTTGACTGGGTGCATTGTTGGTGGATTTTGAAATCAGTGGTGAACAGATTGATGTTTTAAACATCTCTGAACAGCCACAAGACATTCCAGATGGGCATCGTGCCCCTCCCCCACTGGTGCAGAGAAGTAGCAGCACCCGGAGCATTGACACCCAGACTCCCGGCGGGGCGGACAAGGGAAGCAACAACAGCAGCCGCTCTCAGTCGGTGTCCCCCACGTCATTCCTCACCATTTCTAACGAAGGCAGCGAGGAGAGTCCTTGTTCAGCCGATGACCTGCTTGCTGATCCCAGGGATAAAGGTACTGTGCTGGGGTTGTTCTCAGAAGAATGACTGCCACCTATGTTATCGTTCATTCTGGCAGAATTAGGCTGCTTAGGGTAATGTGTTAGAAACATAGGTTTACAAAAATTGGAGTACAGAATAGTAGGTTTTACTGTGGAACTCAGGTGGTGGTCTAGTTGGGTGGATTTATGGGCTTTTATTTCCATTTTTTTTTACACTTGTTAATACAGCTTCCTTTTTAGAAACTTTTTTTATAAATGATGTGCATATTTGTGCTGCAAAGCACTTTGTGTTTTTTTTTTTATCTTGTTAAAAAGTATCTTGTTACCTTAATATTTAACTGAACACCAAGACTTCAAGTTAGTGTTTTTTGGGATCTGTTTCTGCGATTTCTGCTAGGATTTATTGATTTACATCAATACAAGACTACTGTTCATAGCAAACCTGATGTAAAATATGGGCATTTATGTACCTTTTAACCTTTATTTCTGATTTGTGTGGCTGGGTTCAGCAGTCATCTATTTAGAATCTCATCTATAGACCAGCTGAGTGTCCCAGAATGGCCCATTGTGGTGATGACTGAAACTGTAATCTCCTAAATCACTGAAATAATGAAGTTGTTGAAGAAGTCACTGCGGATTATGAGCAGCTGTAAACAGCAGACCTTTTGTTTTTCTCCTAAAAAAAGATGTATTGATTAATTTGAAAGGTCAAGCAATAAAGAGAGGGACAGAGAGAAAAGAGCCCTTCTAGCCACTGGTTTGCTTCCCAGCTTGCCATAACAGCTGGAGCTGAGATAGGCTAAGGCCATGAACTAAAACTCCTACAAAGGGACCCAAGTGGTTGGGCCAGTGTCCATTGCTTTTCCAGGCACATTGACAGGGAACTGGATCAGAAATAGGGCAGCAGGAACTCAAGCCAGAACTCCTATGGGATGCTGAATTATGGACAACAGCCTAACGCTCTGCACCACAGTGCTGGCTCCTCCCTGCCTTCCCTGTCCTCTTCTCTTCCCTCTCTCCTTCCTTCCTTGAAAGATGAAACATGGTACTAAAAATCTCTCTTGGTTTCCCATTCCTTATACTTGTTAGAACTCAGTATTTGTGGACTGCTGCATATGACTTTAGGAGATGAGTGACTGGCTGGCCTCCATGAATGTCTGTTGTAAGAAAATCGAACATAGGGCCCGGCGGCGTGGCCTAGTGACTGAGGTCCTCGCCTTGAATGCACTGGGATCCCATATGGCCCCTGGTTCTAATCCCAGCAGCTCCACTTCCTCTCTATCTCTCCTCCTCCTCTGTATATCTGAGTTTGAAATAAAAACAAAATTAATCTTTAAAAAAAAAGGAAAATCGAACATAGTGCTGCTGGCAGTAAAGAATTTGTAGCTTATTTGACATAGACTGAAAATCTAGAATAGTTATATAACATAACAAGAATTTTTAGGTTAATGTAGTGTAAACTGATGACATCAGTATTGAACCAGAGTATTAAAATAAGTGTTCTTTAAGTAGAGTTAATTTGGAAACATTTTGGAAATATCAGTCTTTGAAGAAGTTTAAGAAAATCAGAATTATCCTCCCCCACACTCCCTTGAGTAAGGGGAGATTCATAAAGTGAATTCTTTGGTATATAGGGCTCTGACTACTTGGAGCATAGATTGTAACCAGAGGAACAAATTCCAAGCCAAGCGTTCATTGTAAATAATGAAGAACCATTTCAACCGTTGTACTAAAGTGAAGGATGACTGTGTGTGCTTGGCTGCAGCTGGTTAAGCTGCCACCTGCACCAGCACCATCCCATCTGACTGCGGGTTCGGGTGCTGGGTTCTCCACTGTCTATTCAGCTCCCTGTTAGTGCATCTGGCAAAGCAACAGAAGGCAACTCAAGTGCTTGGGCCCTTACCATCCACGTAGGAAACTGAGCTGCACAGGAGACTTGACTCCTGGCTTCAGCCTGGGTCAGGCCTGGTTTTTGGCCATCTGAGGAGTGAATGGAAGGATGGAAGACGGACTGACCTACATGCTTACCCAACCCTTCCTCCCTCCATCTCTCTTCTTCTCCTCATGTGTAGCACTGTCTTCCAAATAAACCTTAAAAACAAAAAATAAAAATGAGACAGCCACTAGATCATTGTTCAGTATGAGGATTAAGTGAGGTTATGATAATTTTAAGTGAAAAAGAAGTTAAAAATATTTTGTTTACATGGTTTATTTAACAAAGTTGTGTTACCTCCTCTTTACCAAGAATTGTGTTAGCTGTTGGAGGATGTTGAATAAAAGTCTTCCTGCCGTCAAATAATTCTTGGGAAGAGGCCAGGAATAGTTAAATATAGTGTGATTGATGTGGAGGAGTGTTTCTTAGTAATTCAGTGTATTATTTCTTGCAGAGAATGGGAACAACTCTCCTTTACCTAAATATGCAACCTCACCCAAACCTAACAACAGTTACATGTTCAAAAGGGAGCCTCCTGAAGGTTGCGAAAGGGTCAAAGTCTTTGAGGAATGCTCGTAAGTATCCCTCCCCCCACCCAAGGAAGCAAGTGTGAATTTTAAAATAAGCTGGAACAATAATGTAGTATCAACCTTTAGTTTGCCACTCTGATTACATTGTCAGCATTTTTTCAGTACTGCTAAAAGTTAACTATAATACTCCTGGGTAACCACAATGCTATTGTCATACCTAAGAAAATCCATGCATAAGTACAGTATCTACTAATACCCAGTTATTCAATTTCCTCATCTGTCCCCATAGTTTCTCTGTGGCTGTCATTTTTGAACATTGTCTTATCAGATTGATAAGACGTAAACATAATGAGGTTGATCATGTTGACTTCGGCTGTGTGTTTAGTCAGGATGGCCTCAGAGCCTAATCTGTGCACGCTCAAGCAAGGATCACTTCCCCTTCAGCCTCTGCTTTTGGTCTCCAGTTCTTCAAATCACTTATTTATATAGTTCTGAAATATAGTTCTGAAAATATGTTTCCTTCCCTCCAGCCTCCTCTTTCAATGACTTAAAAATTATATTTTGTCTTTAACTATAGGGACCATTTCCATTACTTTATATAGCTGTTAAAGTATCTGGTGCCGTTAGGATGTGATCTTCTGTAGTCACATTTTTCCATTGGCTAGTACTCTCTAATCAGCACTCAGTGTAGACTCTCAATTCACTCAGACTCTACCCAGCTTGTTTTCAGCATCAATGGCTCCCAGCTTTACAAGCAATAACTGCAAGGTTTGAGGTGTGTGTAAGATAGAGCAAATTAAGGGATGAACAGTGTTTTCAGTGCAACCTTACGGTGGTTAGAAATGTAAGAGCCATGTTTATGGCTGCTTCTTACTATGAAACCTAAGATAGAAAGTGGATATTGTCCAGCCTTCTCCAGGTCACACAGTTTGTCTTATTCCACTGTCAGCATTTTGGAGAGAATTCAAGGATGGCAGCCTCTGGCAGCCTCTTGTTTTTCCTTCATGTCTTACCAGTTTTTTCTTTAACCTAAATTCTGCATTATCTTACCACACAAAGAACATTGTCTTTGACTCTCTTCAGCTTCTCTTCTAGCTATCTTTTCACTGTGAGCCTCTCCTCTGCTTCAGTTGAAAGCTCCTGTTTAAGCAACTGCTTATTTTAATTTTGTTCACCATGTCAGCCTGTAAGTTTCTACTGGTGCCACCTAGCGCAGACTTTGAGTCCGTATTTCTGTGAATTTGTTCCCTGGACCGTTGGCATCGTAATCAGCTGGGAAAGTGATTGCAAGTGCAGATTCCCTGGCATCACTCCAGGCCTGGTGAATGATTTGATAGGGAAAGCAATCCTTGGTTCCACACCTTTAACAAATACTTCATGAAAGTCTTATGCTTAATTTTAAAATGGTAGCTTAGGTCTTTTCGTGATTGTTTTTAAGATACGGGATCATTCTGTGAAGTGAAAATCAGTTGGTTCAATGGACCTTTATCGAGCTTTGATGTTCTCATTGTCAGGTGACATTTACCTAGGTATAAAATCATGCAGTCATTTGATTGACTCAAAGCAATTTGAATTAAAGAAATAGTTTGTTACATGGATTGGTGTCTAGCAGTCTGGTTTATGCTGTTGAATTTAAATAATTTCTCGGGACTAAATCTGAGCTATCTACTTCACATCAGTTATGTCTAAAAGAAGGGAAGGTAAGACAGGCATGTGTATGAACAGATACAGGTAAAAGAAATATAAGGTAAACCTTAACACATTTTATGGCACATTGGTGTATTATTAGAAGACAAACTATTATTTTTAATACAATGTTTATTATAATTTACACTGGTGTAAAAAATGTTAACACAGAAGCCTATTAATGTTTTAATTATATTGTAAGATTAATTAACAGGAGTAGTACCATAAAAGTTGTTTCTTAGTGGTAGCTATAGCCCTCTGTCAATAAAACAAATTGCTTAAAATCTAAAGAATATTAGTATCTCTCTTAGCCCTACTGTGACAAAATTGGAGCAAAAGCATTAATAGAAAGGAAGCTCTTGGTCCTAACTTAAAATTTTGGTTGTTTAATCATCATTTTTTTAAAGATTTGTTTTTTATTTGAAAGGGAGAGTTATGGAGAAAAAAAGAGACACAGAGAGAGATCTTTTATCCAAGTTTTATCCAGTGGTTGACCCTCCCAAACGACCACAATGGGCAAATCGTTGTTGGTCTGAAGCCAGGAACCAGAAGCTTCTTCCAGGTCTCCCACATGGATGCAGAGGCCTAAGCATTTGTGCCATTCTCCATTGTTTTCCTAGGCACGTTAGCAGGGAGCCAGATCTAAAGTGGAGTAGTCAAAGGACTTGATCTTGTGCCCCCTTGGGAAGCTGGTGCCACGGTATAGCGTTTAGGCTGCTATGCTGTGGCACCAGCCCTGTTTAATCATCTTTTATTTTTCTGTATTTTTTGATTTAAAGAAATAACTTTGACCTGGGCAACGGGGCGGGGAGCAGATTGGAGGGAAGGGCAATCTCTTGTCTTCTCAAAATGAACCTGTTTGCCTGAGAGAAGGAGTAGTAGTTAGGTTTAAACTCAGGAAGGACAAAACCAGATTTTGTGCTTCAGTCTTCGTGTTGTCTTTGATGATAGCACACAGCATAGCCATATGGTCTGTACTTGGTTAAGTCCTTTGTTATGACAGTGTGTCCTTGCCTTCATCCCAGGTGATGAGCTCCTTGACCTTAAATTCCTGGTTTTTAAGGTCTTTTTTGCAATATTGGGATTTTGTTGGTAGTGGTATATTTCTTTTGAGACATAGTCCTTCAGAATAACTGCATAAAGAAAACAGAAGTATTAGCTAGTTCTGAGGATTTTTTTCCCTCTGTATAGTATTGTTCTTAATTTGAAGGATACTTTGAAGTAATAAACTGTACAGAATACTCTGAAGGGCCAGAGTGACTCTTCTAGGTCAGCTAGGATAGAAACTGTAAGAAGACACAGGGGCAGTTCTTGGTTTACTTCTAGTATCCTGTTTCTTGATCCTGGTCAATTACCCAGCCTATTACTATTTACATTACTGTGCATGTGGTATGTTATTAGTCTACTTTCATAAAAACAGCAAGGAAATTTATCAGTTTCTAGGATCCTGTCATTGAAAAATGTTTTCCATATCAAGAACTTTGTTGTTGTGAGAAAGTTTCTTTGTGTGCAAGAAATGTCATACCATCCTGAAAATCTATTAGCTAGTTTCTAGAGTCATTTTTGGTACGATAACCTCAAATGAATTAATTATTGCATTAAAAACACACCCTTTGGGTATATAAGAATTAACTAGTTTTTGTCTCCCTAATATAAAAATATTAAGAAATAAGAAGGGAGAGAGAAGGGTGGGGGGGGAGGATGAAAAGTATCATTATGCTGTTAAAACTATATATATGAAATACACACAATTTGTTCCCTTTATAAAAAATAAAATCAAAAAAGGAAAATTGTCTCCAATAAATCTATCTAAAAAGGAAAATTCATGCATTATTTATAGAAAACAACCTCAGCTTCCTATCTTTTCTAAGGAGTTCAAAACCATCCTGTTGGGTGATAAAAATAGACAGGCATGTATTCCTCTCTGTCGTCTACCTGCATACACCCATGGCTCCAAAAGTCCTTGACCTGTTAAACTTCCATTGTATTCAGGAAAGAATACGGGACAAGGAAAACATAACTCAAAGATTCTCTTTTCCTTTGTTCTTAAATAGTTGTGTTTGCCAAAGCTGTCCATGGGTAGTGTTTACAGTAATAAAAGCTGGCAGCCCTCGGAGCACTGTCTGCATGGAACGTGTCCTTTTGCTGCCCACTCCTTGAGTCTGTTGTTACTCAGCCTTCAACTTGGTTCATAGATTGGTGTCTTGGGGTAGCCACTTTGTCTTACACCAGATTCTTCCTCTTATGCCAGATTACCCACTCCCTGCTGCTGCCTCTGAACCTCTCACAAACCTTTATTATCACAACCAGAACCCTTATCCTCTGCTATGCCCTGGACAGTTCTGGCAGCCTGGTAAAGCATATGGATCTTAAATGCATAGAATAAGTACGATTACAGAAGAGACAAATTCTATCGAAAGGTGTCTCATCAGGTAACCCGCTTATGGGAGTTACAGAGTCAGTACATCTCCCCATTGTGGTTTATTTCATCTTTGTACCTCAGAGTCTAGTATGGACATGGCACATTTAGATTTTATCAGAATTGTTACTGAGAGAGATGAAAACAATTATTTTTTCTTGTCATATATTCATATAAGCTAAGTCTTGATTTATTCAGGTTTTCCTATCTTAATTTTGTCTTCCCCATGTGACTGAACAATTTCATTTTTTAATTATTTTGAAGTTTTGCAGAGTATCATTAACCACCAGTATTATAGTGTTTTAATTATTTGGGTTAGTTTTCAGGAGAATGGGAATATGAAAGAATTCAGTTTCCATTTTAAAAAGCAAAGAATCTTATCTTGATTTTACATTTACATTACGTTACTCAGCTGTCATAATTAAAGAGTTGGTTCAAAGAGACTTTCAAGAGCCCTAAAGAAAACCCACACCTACACACCTTCCCGTTTAGTCATGTAATGGTAGAATTTAGCAAAAGATGGACATTGTATATCCGTAATTTCTTTGCCTTCTACTTTCGGAATAGCATACACCATGATAGTGGAACATATTTCTGTCTTTAAGTATCTAGATTTTCTTTTGTTTTAGGAAGTTTCAATTCCTATTGATTATTTTAGATCTCCACTCTGAGTCACTTGTGTGGTACTGGGATGCTTGGAGGAACTGAATGCTGCAACAGGGAATGGTGTCCTGCATTTGGAGATACTTATTTTTTTCGATAGTACATGTTTTTTATTCCTTTTATGTTTCTGTAAATTACCTGTTTTTAAAAATAAAAGAGCATGTTTCCAATGTTGAGTGATTTAAAAGTATGGGGTTGTCTGTTCTATGTTTAGGCCAAAGCAACTTCACGAAATCCCAGCTTTTTACTGTCCTGACAAAAACAAGGTGAATTTCATTCCTAAAAGTGGCTCAGCTTTCTGCCTCGTCAGCATCCTTAAGCCACTCCTCCCCACACCGGATCTTACCCTCAAGGGCTCTGGCCACAGCCTGACAGTCACCACTGGCATGACCACTACTCTGCTTCAGCCTATCGCTGTGGCCTCCCTATCCACAAACACAGAGCAAGACCGGGTCTCTCGAGGAACAAGTACAGTTCTGCCATCCGCACCTCTGCTGTCCCCACCAGAACCCATCGAAGAAGCTGAAGGGTAGGACTCTGCCATGTGCCCGTTTGGTCTGGAAACTGAGAACCTCAGAAGGCTTGACTGATGGGATAGTGAGCGCCCAGTCGGCAGTGACATGTGACAATGAGGCTCCTGGAAGAAAAGCAGTCCCTCTGACAGCTCTGCCCCACCCATGGAGGCCAACCCTCAGCACTCAGCCTGAGCTTCCACAAAATCTAACAAGAATGTCTCATCCTTTACTTTTGGAGGGACAGTGTCACATTGCTTTTTGTTTTCAAATTTGACTTCTTGGAGAAAAAGAAAATATAAACCCACAAAACCTGATCTCTGTAAACATGATTTCTGAAGGGAGAGGTGAATGATGCTGCAAGAACCATCTTTTATATGAAAACGACTATTTTATAATACCAATGTTACATTTTCTGAAACGTAGCAAACAAGACATGCAAACAATTCCTTGGTGGCCTCTGTTTCCTGTTACCCTTCCTACATGTGTGCAGCTTGGGACCAAAGGGATTATTGACATTTCCCCCAGCAGTCTTCATCTCATTGCTATGTTCTCCCAAACAAGAATTGATAGGTAAATGCATCAAACAAGTATATATTAAAAGTTTTAAAAAAGAAAAGCAATATTCGTGCATTATGTGATTTATGTTTTTGATGTCAAAAGTTTGTGCTCTGGGTGAAATATTTGTAAAACTGCTATTTTCTTCATGACTCCTGTGCACATTTCACTATGTGGCCAGAAAAATAATAGTCTGAAGACAAGTGCTTTAATATGTTCTCACCCATTTTGGAATTGGCCTAAGAGTCAATGAGCCAAAAAGGAAGCTATCTAGTGTTGCTTGTTAGCTAGGAGTAAGGAGCCCTTCGGTGTTGTGTGAACAAAATCACGTGATTGCCCTCCTGTGCCACAGGTATCCTTCCACCTTTCATCATCACTGTATCATAGCCCCAGAGATCCTACAATGGCTGTGCATGGATTTGCTCCTTCGCTTTTGTGATGTCTTTGTCTTGTGGATACGGTTGGTCAGGTTTAGTAGTTTGCCAGGAGTATAATCCATTGAATAGCGATCCATAGCCAGAGAACCTTGAAACTTTTTGTTGATGGTGATTGACACCAAGATTTCTTGCCTACAGGTTTTGCTAGTTTCCCCATTACAGTCCACACACTGGGGAAAAGAGAAAAGTTTTCGAATATAAAACAACAGACACACTTGAATACCCAGACAGTTTTGGATTTGGACTCTTGCTAGTGCAAATCACTGCCATTATCTTGTGACAGTAGTGTTTGTTTCTGGATAGGTAGTAGTGTAATTTTCAGCAGGTCTTATAAGAAACGAGTTTCAGCAGTGTTGATTTAAAAAGGTATCCTTTAAACATCATATTCTAACCTATGATGCAGTAATTTGCTATACATATAATGGGCAGAAAAAAATTTTAAATCCTTATAAGGGGACATGTTTTGGAGGTTAATGCGTCAACTTGCCCAAAAATATTCCATTAAGGAAAACTTAGTGGAAGAAATAAATCTTTTGAAAGGATTTCTTATGTTGATGCACCTTTAAAGCAGCAAAATAATGTTAAACATACCCTGTGAAATTAAAAATTGATGGTGTATTTAGGTAAATCAGGTAAATTCAAATATCCCAAAAATCCCATCAGGTTTTAGTACTTTTTTGTACTTTTTCCATCCAAAGCCAGTTTACTTGAAACTAGTTTAACACAGCATCTAAACTAGTTAAAAGCTCACTTATTTGGAGTCTGCAGTTTCTGATTGGTTGGTGTTTGGAGAGCCTGGCTTCTTGGCCTTCTTTGCTGTACCTTCGGGTATTCCTACTTCACCTCCTAGTTTCCCCTTCATCACCAGTACAGAAGAAAAAGTAAAACAGGTCAGGTGAGTTGGTGTTGAGTGGAGAAGGTTGCTCAAAACCCAGGGCTTTTATTTGTTTGTTTTGATTACTTGAGTTCTGTTAAATCAGGGTTGTTTTCTTGGCTTTGGGTTTTTTTTCCTTTGCTGACTCCAGTCACCAGGATGTTGTACAACTAGAATCCTGCTTTAGAAACAGATTTTCCATTTTGTTCTGTTTGTGCATTTGTCAAATTTATGTATCCTTAATCTAAAGCAATTTGAAATCAGAATGGATGAAGGAAAAGTTGCAGACTTATTGTGTGCAATCTTACAGCCTGATAGGGGGTTATAAGGAGAATGTGTGAACTTGGATGGCAACCAAATATATCCCTTGGGTTCAGGAGAGAGAGCCTGAGATTTGAAAAACAAGGAAAGGTGCAAGGTACAACTCAGCCGGTGCCAAAGGGCTAAGTTTTAAGCGTATAAGCTTTACCATAGCCTTGAAAAACTTAGTCATAGGTCCAGTGAGCAGTTTTATTGAACCCTTAGTCCCCAGATGTTTTTCCCAAGAGAATGCATAATATTTTCTAAAATTATACTCCATAATATTGCTATTCTGTAGAAAATTGTAAGGAGATAAATAAATTTAAATTTGTAAAAATTTTGAATAAAATTACTTTCATCACAGCTTAAAAATACCGGCATGTATCTTGGCAAAAGGAGCTATTCTCTGGTTATTCACTTTGTCAATTTTACTTATATTTTACCCTTAAAGCTGTTTCTTCCTTGTAGTGATACAACTTAAATAAATTAACTGTTTGTGATCATGACGAAGTCTATTACTTGTCATGGATTTTTGTGAACAGTTACGTTTTTTAAAATACCAGTTTTCCCTTTTTAGTTAAATATAATGAGCACAGATGCCAAATTATTTTCCAACTGAATTCCTCATTTTATTTTAAATGTTTATACTTATGACTGCAGACCAAATCAGTCTTTTAGAAGGTGCTGTTGCTAACTGTAGAGTATCTGGCAACATGAAAAGCTTTTTTATTTTTTTTCTTTTCCGTTTTCATTTTTAGTGGTTGGCTTTTACTAGATAGTATTAAAAAAGAAGATTTATAGTCTTTATGTTTAAGATTAGGACTGGTTTTTCAAGATTTTCTACAGTTAAGGAAAATCTAAGTTGCCACTCTTAAACTTACTATTCTTAAATTAAAACTCATTCCTTAATGCTTAAAATTTTGACTTCTCAAAACCAGACCAGTGGAAGTGCTGAATTGCAAATAAAGCTAAGGATATTTAACGCTGCACTTTAAGGTTTAAGTTTTACTCTAATTAATGAAAATCAGAGCAGTCCTAAACAATATTTTGTTTATACAGTCCTGTTGAATATAATTTATGTTTTTTAACTGCATGTTTCGTCTCTGTTGAAGCTGTATAAATCTTTTTAAATGCAATTTTTTAAAATTTTGTTTTTCTAACAAAATTCTCCCAAAAAGCAGCATTTCTGATGGTGATAGATATTGTTACTATGTACTTATGTATTCCCTGTATCTGAACACGTGTTGCTGCCTCACAAGAATATAGAACTTTTATGTTACAAATAAAGTCTGTTCTTGGGTTTTTTCTGTGTGTGTTTGTTTGTTTATTTTTACTGTTTTATGACACAATTTAATAGGCACTGGGGTCTCCCTTCCTCCTCCCCAAGCTCCCTCCCCTCCTCACTGTTCTCTCCTTTAGTCTTAAAATGGATGTCTTGTGTGAATTTTCACAAGTCCTTCATACTGCCACTGAGGTGTCTCCCAACAGTGTAGGAGATTATCAGTCATTTCGCTGTGAGTCAGTCCATCCTTGTACTGCATGCATGGGGACATACTTCTCTCTGCTTCCACCTATGAACATATTAATTTCCACCACACTCTCATTATGCATTCCCTTAGGTACAGTCCACCCTGGGGAGAAAAAATGGTGACCCTTCATCCCCATGAAGTTGATTAACATGTACCAAAGGTGTCAATGTGATGCTAGGGTGGTGAAAAGGAGTGTCCAACATCTTCCTGCAGGAATAAATGCCAGCTGTGTCCTGTGTGGCACTAGTGAAAGTACAATAAGGATCAGATCCTTGATACTTATGGGAAGTAGCAATAACAGGAATAATTTCAGGTGGTTACAGTCAGTCTTATGGATGATTGATTAATGAATTACATCACAAGATCTTATTACAAAAGGTACAATAACTAGGAAGTGCAATAAGGTAAAATTCACATGTAAAATCTTTAGATTTTACCTCATATTGTACTACATTAGGGCAAAAGTATATCTGACCTTTTGGAATTGGCTCCTTTCCCTTAGCATAATGATCTCCCGTTCAGCCCATTTGGCCACAAACAATTGTATTCATTATTTTTAATAGCTGAGTAGTATTCCATAGAGTAGATGAACCAGTTTCTTTATCCAGTCCTCTGTTAATGGGCACTTAGGTTGCTTCCATGTTTTTGTGATTATTGATTGTGCTGCAATGAACATAGGGGTGCAGCTTGCTTTCTCATGTATCGTGTCTTTTGGATATATTCCTAGAATGGTATTGCTGAGTCATATGGTAGGTGGGATTTTCAGTGTCCTAAGTATTCTTCCTTAGTGGTTACACCAGCCTGCAATCCCACCAGCAGTGGAGTAGAGTTCCTTTTTCCCCGCAACCTCTCCAGCAGGTGTTGTTGGTAGTTTTCTGTATGTGACCCATTCTTACTGGAGTTAAGTGGAACCTCAGTGTTGTTTTTATTAGAATTTCTCTTATTGTCAGGGAGCTTTAACATTTTTTTATGTGCCTCTTAGCCATTTGGATTTGTTCCTCTGAAAAGTGCCCACTTCTCTTCCCCATTTCTTGACTGATTTGTTTGTTTTGTTGTTATGGTTGTTCTGGAGTTCTTTGTATAATCTAAATTATAGAAATTAGCTTCTTGTCTCCCTTGTAGTGTGCAAAGATTTTCTCCCATTCTGTTGGTTGCTGTTTTGCTTTGTTGATTATTTCCTTTGCTGTGCAGAAGCTTCTTAGCCTAATGTAGTTCCGTTTGTATATTTCGGTCTTGATTTCCTATGCTTTTGATAGGAAGTCAGTGCCTACACCTATACCTTGCAGAGTATTTCCAGCTTTTTCTTCCAGAAATTTGATAGCTTCTTGGTGTAGGTTTAAATCTTTTATCCACTTAGATTTGATCTTTGTGCATAGTGAAAGGTGCGGGTCCTGCTTCTTATTTCTGCAGGCTGTTAATCAGTTGTCCCAACAGCATTTATTAAAGAGTCCTTCCTTTGTCCCTGGGTTGTTTTCTGTTTTCTTGTTGAAGATTAGATAGCTGTGCATGTGCGGGTTCCCTTCTGGTGTTTCTGTTCTACTCCATTGGTCTTCCTCTCTGTTTTTGTGCCGGTTTCAGGTTGATTTGATCACTACTGCCCTATAGTATGTCTGAAGGTCTGGGGTTGTGATTCCTCCCGCTATGTTCTTATTCTTCAGGATAGTTCTGGATATTGCTGGTTTTTTGTGTTTTCAGATGAACTTTTTTTTGGTCATTTTTTCCAGCTCTGTGAAGAATGTTCTTATTACTTTGATTGGAATCATGTTGAATGTAGTATATATTGCTTTTGGTAATATGGACATTTTGATTATATTGACTCTGTCCATGCAGGAGCATGATATGTTTTTCCACTTTTTGAGGTCGTCTTCTATTTCTTTTCTTTATGTTTTGTAGTTTTCCTCATAGAGATCTTTCACCTCTTTAGTTAGGTTTACTCCTAGGTATTTCATGTTCTTCTCTGTTACTTTGAAGAGTACCATGCTGGTTAGTTTTTTTTTTCGCCTTGGAATTGTTTGCATTTATTTTGTACCCTGCCAGTTTTTCCAAACGCTCGTGGAAGTTCCAACACTCTCTTCATTGAGATAGCTTGACTTCCTCGTTTCCAATTTGAATTCCTTTGATTTCTTTTTCTTGTCTAATAGCATTTGTGAGAACTTCCAGTAATATGTTAAGAAGTAGTGGCAATAGTGAACAAACTTGTCTGGTTCCAGATCTTAGTGGGAAGGCTTCCAGTCTTTCCCCATTCAATATAATGCTGGCATTATATTGCTTTGATTATCTTGTGGATTGTTCTTGCATGCCTACCTTAGAGTTTTTAGCATGAAGTGATGCTGGATTTTATCAAAAGCTTTTTCTGTATCTATCATATGATTCTTATTCCTCAGATTTTTTACATGATGTATCACATTTATCAATTTACAAATGTTAAGCCATCCCTGCATGCCAGGAATGAATCCCACCTAGTCCGGATGAATAATCTGTCTGATGTGTTTTTGTATTCTGTTGGCTAGTATTAGTATTTTGTTGAGGATCTTACCATCTATTCATCAGAGATATCAGTCCGTAGTTTACTTTCTCTGTTGATTCTCTAGCTGATTTGGTATCAAGGTGATGTTGGCCTCATAGAACAAGTTTGGAAGAATTGCCTCCCCTTCTATTGTGTTGAAGAGTTTATGCAGGATTGGGGTCAGCTCTGCTTGGAATACTTTGTAGAATTCTACCGTGAAACCATCTAGACTCAGGCTTTCTTTGTTGGGAGGGCTTTAATTACTGATTTGATTTCTGTCTCCATTATAGGTTTGTTTAGGTTTTCTGTTGTTTCATGGCTAACCTTTGGTAGATGGTGGGAGTCCTATCCATTTTGTGGAGGTCTTCCAATTTGTTGGCATATAGTTGTTTGCAGTAATTTCTAATTATTTTCTGCATGGCTGCAGCGTATGTTATGTTCCCTTTTTTAAATCTTTGATGCTATTGTTTTCTCTTGCTTTGGCGTGGGTCAGTTGGGCCAGTGGGTGTCTATTTTGTTTATTTTCTCAAAGAGCCAACTTTATGAATCATTGATTTTGTGTATTGTTCTTTTGATCTCTATTTGGTTTATTTCTTATTTTCATTATTTTTTTCTGTGTTTGGCCTTATTCTGCTGTTTTTTCTAGTTCCTTCAGGTGTGTACTTAGCTTGTTTATCTGGTGTCTTGTTTCTTGACGTGAGCACCAATTGCAATAGATTTACCTCCTAGTACTGCCTTGATGGTATCCACAAGTTTTGGTATGTTGTGTTTGAGTTTTCGTTGGTTTAATGAGTATTGTCTCATATTCAAATTGCACTTCTCTTTAGACATTTCTGGATTGAAAATACTTGTAAGTAGCATAAAGTTGAGTGAAATAGTCCATAGAAAATGAAATTTTTAAAATGTTTATTTTTGTGTAAAAAAAACAGACCCATATACAGTTTCTTCTTAGTATGTGTTTTCCTGTGAGCTTTCTGAAGACCCCTCCTATGTTATTTTTCAGAAATACATAGAAAAATCTTTTATGTTAAGCACCAAGCTTCTCGTCCCTTACTTCCTCTGTTATGGAAAATAACTGATCTTTGTGGTTGTGTGATAAATGCTAAGCAAACAGAATCCAAGCAGCACACTGAGCGATCTCTCTGTTTACAAGGAATATATAGTCCTTCACAGCTAGAGATGGTTTGGATGATGTCATCACTTCATTCTAATGTACATAAGAGAATTTTTTTTCTCTTGTTAATTCTTGCTTACAAGCCGTATTCTTCCTCTCTGACACTCAGTCGCTTAGGTGCAAGGCAGTTGTCCACATTGAGGGTTTCATTGGATCCACACCTCAGAGCTGGGTGTGGATCCCAAGGAAATCTGTTTTGTCATTACTTAGAAAGGGAGAGACATATCTGAAGAGATGTAGAAAAGTAACCCCAGTAATTTGGTCCTCAAACTACTTTGTTAAATTAAAAAAAAAATCTGAAGGAAAAGGTTAATGAGAGTTTAAAGATAACTTCTGTGTGTCTGCGTATGTAGATGTTTATGTATTTACAGTTTGACATACCATCAAGCACAGATTGCCACGTAAGATTTTCTCCCTTGCTGCTTCCTTCCTGTCGGGAGGAGCAAGGGAGCAAATACGTGAAATATTTGTGGTGTTCTCTTCATAGTACTTCCCTGCTAATGTATTTCGAATACCAGTTCTCCTTGCTAAGATGAGGAATGCTTTAAAAGATCTTTTTAAAAGTAATAGAACACGATATGATCATACCATTAGTCTTAGTATCTTCTTTATTATTAATTATTCATTTGGAAGTCAGAGTTACATAGGGAGAGGGAGAGACTCGTCCATCTGCTAGTTCACTCCTTAAATGGCCACAACAGCCCAGAATGGGTCAGTTCAAAGCCAGTAGCCTCAAATTTCACCTGGGTCTCTCACATGGGTACAGGGGCCTTTAGTACATTAGAGAGCTGGGCCAGAAGTGAGCCAGCCAGGACTTGAACTGGCACCTCTATGGGATGCTATTGTCACATTGCAGCCTTACCTGCTGCACCGCAGTGCTGCCTGCGCCTCCCTTCCCTCCCACCCCCCATTAAACTTTTGTTTGACAGGCTGAGGTTCAGAGAACAACACGAAGAGTGAGTTCCCATCCACTGGGTAACTTTCAAATGCTGGCCAGTGGCTGGGGTTTGGCCAGGCTGGAGCTGGAGCTGGCACACAGTCTGGATCTCTCCCATGGTAGCAAGAATGGAGTTATTTGAGTCATCAACACTGCCTCCTAGAATCTGCATTAGCAGGATGCTAGAATCAGGAGCCAGAGCTGGAAAGTTTGGCGCCCTGGTTTGGAATGCAAAGTGTTAACCAGTAAGCCAAATACCTGCCCTCTGCTTGTGTAATTTTGTTGTTTCAATATTTTTTCAAACAGTTAGGGTTTTGAATTAATTTGTTGCAACTACTTTCTCATAAAAATTAAGCAGAATAGAAATCATATTCATATATAAACAGATTATTTGTGTGATATCAAGTGTGCAGGTTTTAAGGTAAAAGTATTTCGAAGGACTATAACCAAATAATATGAGAAATTCTATGTTTAGGTTGGGCTGGTATCTTTTTCTTAAAGATGTACTTTACTTAAAGGGCATAGTTCAGAAAAGAGGGAGAGATACTCCATCTACTGATTTACTCCCCAAATAGTAGCAAAAGCCAGGCTTATACCAGCCAAAGCCAGAAGGGTCTCCCACATGGGTACAGGAACCCAAGCACTTGGGCCATCCTCTGCTGCTTTTTCCAGGCTCATTAGCAGGAGCTGGACGAGAAGTTAGGCAGCCAGGACTCCAAGCATTGCCCATATAGGAAGCAAGCATGTCTAATAGCAACTTAACCACGGTACCCCAAAACCAGCACCTGGTCTGATGCCTTTTTTTTAAAAGACTTATTTATTATTTTTTATTACAAAGTCAGATATACATAGAGGAGGAGAGACAGAGAGGAAGATCTTCCGTACGATGATTCACTCACCAAGTGAGCCGCAACGGCCAGTGCTGTGCCGATCCGAAGCCGGGAACCTGGAACTTCTTCTGGGTCTACCACACGGGTGCAGAGTTCCAAGGCTTTCTGCCGTCCTCAACTGCTTTCCCAGGCCACAGGCAGGGAGCTGGATGGGAAGTGGAGCTGCCGGGAATAGAACCGGTGCCCATATGGGATCCCAGTGTGTTCAAGGCGAGGACTTTAACCACGAGGCCACGCCGCTGGGCCCCTGGTCTGATATCTTAATACATAAATAAGACTAGAGTCTTTAAAGAGGGTAGTTTTGCTTCCCTTTAAGAAATATCTGCAGGAAAACCCGGAGAAGTACGTTTCTGGCATTGGAGCCTTTCTCAAACTGAGAATTTCTGCCCATATGTTCTGATTTTATACCCTCATTTGTGTTGTTCCTGCTAACGCGTTTTCTTTTATAGAACACCATCAGGGAAGCTCTAGTGGTTAAAATATAGATTGGAATATAGCAATTCATTTTTATCCCCATGTTTTTTAGATTACTAGGATGATTCAAAGGAGAAACAGTCTTGAGTTAGGGCCATAATTTAGGTGCTAGTTCTGGCTCTGCTGCTGAATGGTCGTGATACCTTGGGCAAAAAGTCGCCTGTTTGAACTTCAAGTTAACTGAATGTGATGAAGAAAGTGCTGATGATAATGCTGTTCTTGAAACGAGGCCACAAGCATGAAAAAAACATTTCTTCCGTTGTGTGTTACCAGGTAAGTTTATTCATTTTGTCAGAAAGCCAAGAGGTTTCAGTCGGGAAATGTGTTCCCATAGCATGTGTTCTGGCCTGTAATCAAGGAGTTAAGCTGAAAGCATAATGAAAACTGATTCTATTTACACAAATGTCAAGTGCTTCACATGTCACTATTTTTTTAATGTTTATTTCTTATTGGAAAGATTTACAGAGCGAGGCAGAGTGAATCGTCCATCTGCTAGTTCATTCTCCAGATGGCCACAGTGCCAGAGCTGAACCAATCTGGAAGCAGGAGCTTCTTCCAGGTCTCCTGTGTGTGTGTGTAGGGCCCAAGGACTTGAGCCATCCCCCACTGCTTCCCCAGCCAGTAAGCTGGATCAGAGTGGAGATCCAGGACTAGAACTGATGTTGATATGGAATGCTGGTGCTGTCAGTGGAGGATTAGCATGTTAAGCCACTGTGCAACCCCAACATGTCACTTTTTTTAAATTTTTATTGGAAAGGCAGATATACAGAGGAGGAGAGACAGAGAGGAAGATCTTCCATCTGATGGTTCACTCCCCAAGCGGCCGCAACGGCTGGAGCTGAGCCAGTCTGAAGCCAGGAGCCTGGAACTCCTCCAAGTCTCCCACATGGGTGCAGGGTTCCAAGGCTTTGGGCCGTCCTCAACTGCTTTCTCAGGCCACAGGCAGGAAGCTGGATGTGAAGCGGGGCTGCCAGGATTAGAACCAGCGGCCAAATGGGATCCCAGTGTGTGCAAGGTGAGGTCCTTAACCACTATGCTACTGCGCTGGGCCCCAACATGTCACTTTTATCCTTGTCTTTACAGTAAATCTAGAATCTAAGTCCTGCTGTTTTAAGATAACAAAATTGGAATTCTGTTGGGAAACATCAAAGTATGGGTTTGAACTACGTCTGACTAGAACTCACACATAACCACTAAGCCTTCCTGCTACTAATCCTGTTCCCATAACACTGCTGAAATGCAGCTGTCAGGGACTGGCATTGTGGCACAGGGATTTGAGTTGCCACTTGTGATGCTGGCATCCCATGTCAGAGTGCTCACTGAGTCTGGCTGCTCTGCTGCTGATTCGCTTCCTGGTGATGCGCCGACCTGGGAAGGGGACAGCACATGACCCAAATGCTTAGGTCCTGCTGCCACCCCGGTGGTAGATCTGGAAGAAAGATTTATTGCCAACTGTCCTCCCTACTCTGCTTTTCAAGTAACCATTTAAAAATTAGGCGTTAGTATAATTACAAATCGTGTCTTTCGGCCACTGTTGCCCTTCCCCTTCTTGGTTCCCTTCATTTCCACAAGGGCTGAAGTTTGGCTTAAAGGGACAGAAGACAGGGAGCTGGTCAGACACCATTCCTCATCAAGAATTCTTGTTTTTAATGTTGCTGTTGCAAAAATTTTAATTTAACTTAATTAAAAATTTAATCTTTAATTTAGCGGGCACATCTTTTAAGAGAAGCTACAGTTAACTTCTTTTGGTGGATTTTTGGGAAGTTTCCTGTTTATATACTTCTGTGAAAGAACAGAAATCTTGCATCTGTCAGCTCATTCCCCAAAAGCCTGCAACAGCCAGGGCTGTGCCAGGTCAAACCCGGGAGTCCAGGAGTCCATCTGGACATTCACATTGGTGACAGGCACCCAAGCAAGCCAGATTAGAAAGGGGAGCAGCCAGGATTCACAGTGGCACTGAGATGGGACACTGATGTCACTACAGTGGCTTGATCCTCTGAACCACAACACCCACTGCTGGATTTTCTTTATTCCCTCCGCACACCAATCCATGTATTGGAGACTTGAACACACGGTCATCTTCTGGTTCAATCCCTAAGTGGCTGCAAAAAACCAGGGCCGAGGTCACAACCTAAGGCAGGAGCTTCAGTGCCATTACCCCCTGGTTCTGCATCAGCCGGAATCTGGAGCCGGCAAACCCAGGAACCCCACTGTGCACCGTGCACATCTCCACCATTAGATGAAGCGCCCAGTCTCCTAGCTGAAATTCCAAGGGAACAACTTAAGGTAATGCTTAGAATTCTCAGTAACTTGGTATGTCCTTGTCAGTAAGAGGACAGTAAAAACTGCCTTGACCACAATCCACATGTGTACCTAAAGAACTATAAGAAATATATAATGTTAGCAGTTCCTGTATGTTAAGGCTGTGGATGATTTTTGCTCTAGAGACTTAACGTGGAGTTGGGGAAAAGACATGGTATTTTGTGGTATTTTTGAATGATGGTCAAGGACATGCAGCCACAAGAGGAGACTCAGAGGCACTGAGGGAAAACATTTATTACACATCCAGGTTCTGAAGAGACGAAAGTCACCGCATGCTAGGGGACAGGGAACAGGAGAGGATTCAGGGGAGAGACCTGAAGGGAGGCCCTGAGCTCAGCAGTGAGCAACATGGAGGAGAGAAGCACATAACGTGTGAGCGGAGTTCAAATGTGCAGTAAAACACTACAGCTCATGGCCGGGACTGTCTGGAGGGAGATTCATGGCCAGGGTCCCTCTGTCACACAGGCCAGGTGCTCACAGCCTTGGGAGTGGGGGGAGTTAGACAACAGAAAGTCTGAAAAGTAAAAGGTATAACACAAATGTAAACACATGCACCAGAATCTTAAAATGGATCAACCAGAACTTTACGTCCTTTTTTGCACTTTTTATACTTGCGCTTCAGCCAATGAGTGGCTTACTTACCCATGTCTTAACTTTAGATGCCAAATTTTTATTGAGCTCTTTAGAGTCTAACGTGATACATAGACGATGGAAGGCATTTTACATGGGATTGCTGGCTGTGACCCACGCTCACCAACTGCTCTTCTGCTGTGGGTTTTGTCTTATGCAAACAGCTGACTGCTGTGTATTTTCAATGAGAATCTTGGAGGATGACTGAAATCATTGTTTAGTATTTCTTCATTTCTAGAGTCCAGCCTTCTGTGGTTGCTTCATTGCACAGGGCAAAGCAGCTCAGTCCTGCCAGCGCTACAGGGCGAGGTGGGTGCTCCTCTTCCTGCTGCTTCCGGAAGATGCAGGTACGTTGATTACTGCTGCCTCAAAACTGTGGTAGCTAATCATTTGTATTAGTTACTGAGAACTATTTACACAGAACACACATGCGGTTATTTGCTGTGTTCTTACGCAGTCCCTTTCTGGGAGGGACAGGAGAACAAGTCAGTCTGAAGAGGACATCAAATGCCCGTTCTGTCTTCATCCTGAGGCATCGTCAGTCAGTCTACCTTCCTGCTACTGTGGCCCTAGGCAAAACACAGGTTTTTGAAAAGTAGAATAATAGATCTGTATTGAACACATTGGAAAGCAAATGTTATGCCCTCTTGCAATGTTTATTAAAAGACTCAAAAATAGAGCACATTGAAATTTCCTTTGGTCTAACACTGTAAGACCTCTACATTTCTAAATGATCTAAGAGGTAAATATCCACAGTTGAAACTCTTCCCAGTGTACAAATACTGAAATCAATTTTTTAGAAATAGTTTAATTGCAGAATGTAGCTCTGATATTAGATTTCAAAAGCCAGTGGTGCACTAATCTTATTCTGCCTTGGTATCCCTGCTATAAGTGGCAGTAGAAAAAGGCGAATTTTAGTTCTTCTGAGGTTTTACTAAGCCTCAGTGCATTCTTCATGAATATGAAGACAATGGTAGTTTTTGTTAAACAAGATGGAACACCTATGTACTTTGAAAGGGTTGTTCTTCCCTCTTCCTTGGTTCAGGACAGTTAATCTACTTCTGACTGAATGGATGATCTCGGTTGAGATGAATTGCAGCTGCTTGTGCCTTTTACATGCTAATTCTGTTCTTCCTCTTTACCCCTCCTGAATGTACGCTTAGCTTCCCGTGTTAGTAGCATGGGCCTAATAGAGAGGATTTTTTTCTGACCACTAAGCTGTCATTGAGCCTCAGATAACTCATTAATAGTGGGGGCAACCATTTATATTTTTAGTTATCAGTATGCTCTTCAGAAATGCTGTTAAACTTGAAGTTATAATTAGACTTGCTGAGGCAGTTAGAATCATTTCTCGGTTACATAGGTAACTACATATTCTGATGAAAGAGAAATGTTAAACTAAGAACTGGATACTCCCCTGTATGTTTCAATTTGGGTAGAACTCCTTCCCATTTGTCGTCCTGTATTCACATCCCTGGCTTGGAACCACCACTGTTGTTCTACCGCCAGGTCCTAGGGACTGCTTTACGTGCATGTGAGGGACACACAAATCTCTTTGCAGTGGTACTCTTTCCAATGCATTAATTCAAAGAAAAAACAGCCTATACTCAATATATAAAGGTAGCAAGCAATTCTGAAACACTTTAAATTAAACACTGGAGTCACTTGTGGTGGGAATTTCAGTCATGACCCATAATCATAATCTTTGATTGAATCTGGGCAGAACAATGGCAGGATTGCATTCTGGGAAACGTCATTAAATAGAAATGAAGATTTTTAAAATGCCTTCTGAGGGGATGATAGCAGTTCGTGAAAACAAAATTTAGAAACTGGAATACTGTAAGAATTAAGAAAAAGTTACTTTTTCTTGAGTCCATACTTCTGGCCTTCACATGAGGTCTTTCTAGCCTATGCAGGACTAGACAGGTTTAGACAGTTCTGAGAAAAATGACTTCTGAGTTTGTGGGCCAGATAATTGTGGATGGGAGATGGACTAGATTTTATCTACTCTGGTCCTTTTTAAAAAGTTTTCTATATGCAATGACTTGGATGTTCCAAGTGATTCTCTCCTAGAAGTTTGTAGAAGTAGGAACACAGGAAACTCCTGTGAACAATTGAGTTGACATGCCATCTTATCACAATAATGGACTGGATAACAAAAGTAAACTTAGAAAACTGGCTCAAACATCAAAGGTGGCTAAGGGCAGGGGGGAACGGGATGATGTCTGTGTGTTACTAACTCCAGTGAACAGCCTTCCCTATGGTCCTTTTTACCATCCTCAATCTTGAAAGGGTAACCAAATAGAGCCCCAGATGCTGTCCCTGAAGCACAGACAGTCCCACTGGTCGATCCAAGTACAGCTTTCTATCTCTACTGCCTAGTGTTCTGAGTACAGTCAACCCAAGGAATATGGAGTATGTATGTAGAACTCTTACCTTAGAAGGGTAAGTTGTTGGCAGCCATCATTCAAAGAGAAGCTGCTAGGTAATTTCAGGAATACTCTTGTCAGCCACTTCAGGAAGAACCCAAGTTGTGCATATGACTAGCAGTCTATGAAAGCCCAGGCGTGAGACAGTCGCACGTAACCTGAATATTACTGGGCATTCCTGTGGCTTATGAGAGCAAGATTTTTTCCCCTTCCATTTCTGCTGAGGCTAGGCTAGAAAATTATCCTGTCTCCCCATACAAATTTAATAATGGAATTGGGGAATGTCCCATGATTTTGCAAGAATGAGAGGTAACATTACAATTAGCCTCCAACTGGAGCAAACTACACAGTTCTTTGTGATTCATCATAGCACTTCGAGTGCTCAAATCTTAACTGTGCTTTGCTAGCTGTAGACAAGCTGGTCTGGTTCTAGTGCTATTTTCAACTACGAAAAATCCTCCCACCCTACTTATTCAAAAAGTAACCCCTAAACTGCATGCTATCATTTATCCACGTATAGAATTCTCACACTAGCAGGACATCCTAAACATAAACTTCAACTCCTTATTGACAGAATTATTCCTAGCTGTGATTTTCACAAACATTTATCTAGGTATTGCACTCAATAATGTCTGATATTTTCCACATATCAACACCTCAAATTTAGGCTATTAGAGAAGCACTTAAACTATTCAACGTGGTCCATACCATCTGTCTAAAGTTAGCTGGAAGGTGTCACATTTACAAACACACTGTGTGTGAGGGAAGTAACAATAGAAATTCCTTTCCACAAAGGCAGTAATGTTGCAAAATTGAATTCTCCAGCCATGGAAATGGCATAATTTCAGTCAAGCATTAAGGAGTTCGTCATCTGAGTGTCCAATAGCATCTGGGTTTGAAAGTGGATCCAAGTCGGCAAACAGACTGAACCAGGCTGACATGTCTTGGTTCCCGTTGTTTGAAGCTATTAGAAAACAACAGAACACAATAAGGAGTCATTTTTAAAATTAGTCATAATTTTGAAGTAGATGTTTTGAATAAAAAAGTAATAACTATTAGTTAACATTCTCTTCAGGATAAAACAATTCCCTTTAAGGATAATTTTGAAAAGCTAATGCACCTACCTTGTGTTTTTGTTACATACAGCTCTGAAAAAGGACCTGGGTTGAAAATGAAGATAGGTAATACAGTCGTCTTAGAAATGTGGGACTGGAGCTGTGGCATAGTAGTCAAAGCCATTGTCTGCAGCACCAGCATCCCATACAAGGATACTGGTTTGAGTTCCAGCTCCCTGCTAATGTGCTTGGGAAAGCAGCAGAGGATGGTCCAAGTGGTCAGATCTCTGCACCCTAGTGGGAGACCTGGAAGAAGCTCCTGGCTCCGGACTGTCCCAGCTCTGACCATTGCAGCCAAGTGGGAAATGAACCAGCGGATGGAAGATCTATCCTTGCCTCTCCGCAATTCTGCCTTTAAAATAAATCTTCAAAAAGAAAAATTAAGGCTTTCAACTAATGTTTAAAAATGAAAAATAACCTTTCTACCAAGTAAGAAATTACATTCCTACATGCAGTGGATAAAATCTGTATTTACTACAATCCCATTTCACTGTTAGTTTGGCTTTTCTCTCATCTTTCCCATATGCTTTTTGTGTTTTTGAACAGAAGTGACAAATCTTCCATCTGGTTTATTTCCCAAATGACTGCATCAGCCAGGACTATGCCATGTCAAAGTTAGGAGCCTGGAACTTGATCTGAGTCACCCACGTGGGTGACAGTGACTCAGGTATGTGCTTTAGCAGGAAACTGAAGTGGAGAAATCAGGACTTGAACAAGGCACCTTGGTGTGGGGTTTCTGTAATCCTGGGCAGCACCTTAACCACTGCACCAAACACCCAACTTCTATTAGCCAGATCCTTATCTCCCTTCTTACCCTTCCCTGGAGGTGGGAAACTTTCAGTAGCAATAGTCCATGTGTTGCTCTGTGACAAGACAAGGACATAGGCTCAGCAGCATCAGCTTGTGCTGTGGCACAGAGTAAGTCATCCCAGAGCCTGGGAAGGCCCCTGGGGGTCTGGGACTAAAACAAGACAACCTGAACTGGAGGGATGGACTTGCCAGGTGGAGCCGAAGGCAGGCCCACCCTGAAGAGTTCAACAACTCACGGTCTCAGAGAGCAAACTCCACTTCCCAGGCTTTCTTGGCTCCAGCCCTCAGCCAGACATCCCTCAACACCAAGGGGCAGGCTGAGGTTTGGGCTCAAGGACCAGGGCAAAGTGAAACGGCAGAGCTGGTGTCTAGTGTTGCTTGTGGGTGCCCGGAAATAGAGGAACCAAAACCCACAAGTTCTGGCCTTGGGTCCTGGGTGATACCAATGGGTGATCCTGGACAAGTCACTGAACGTCAGGGGCTCTTGTTTCCTTGCCTGTAAAGCAATGACCATGTGACTATTAAACCAGGATACCTGAGAATAAAAAGGGAAGTTTGAAGCCAGCTGCATAGAGGTGTCCAGTGTTCACCTCCTCCTCCACAGTGAAAAACACAAAGAACAAAAACAGCTGCATGTTGAGGCAAGTGCCCATGAGAGAACTGTGTAGCCAGCATAGTCCTATAGGACACAGACTGGGGGTGCCAACTCAGGAGCCTAGTGCACAGGCAACCATAACCCAGATCCACAGTGGGGGCATTAATTCCCCGGGGTGAAAATGAGGTCCCTGGAAGCCTATGGGCACAGCCACCTGGTACAGGCCGCAGAGCTGGAGCCTAGTGGGGAAGGCACCTGCAGAGTTTCCAGCAGACCCTAGGGCAGCCCAGCTTCCCATCAGCTTGGGCAGCCAGGATAAAGTGTACAACCATTGGAGAGTAGGGTGCCAAAGTGAATACAGTACTATACTTTGGTTTTCAAGGCCAAAAGACATCACTAAGCAAATCCTTATGGTCCATGCCCTCTGGCTTGTGCCTGTGGATGGAACATCTAGACTTGCTACAATGCCAGGCGGAAACTGGCTCATTGTACATATGGCCACCAGCACTGCCTGTTTGGTTACAGTGGCCTGAGGGTGCAAGTCCATGGCAGCAGCAGGGGGTCCACAGCAAACATGGGGGTCAGCCCTATTGCTTGCAGCCCTGAACTTGGCAGGCTGCATGTTTCCCACTGTTGACCTTTGTCAGATATGTAAGTTGCGAATATTTTCTCAGATCGAGGAAAAATGATTCTAAAGTTACATGGAAACATGAGACCCCATATAGCTGAAGCAATCTTAATAAATTCTGAGGCCAGATTTCAACACATACTACAGGGCTGTTATAATCGAAACAGTGTGGTAGTGGCACAAAAACAGGTGGGTTAAATGGACTAGAGTAGAAACTCCAGAGGGCCCCAGCATGACAAACTCAATTGGCTAATCCTCTCACTAGAAACACCAGGGTCCCATATGGCCTCCAATTTGTGCCCCAACTCTTCTACTTCCTATCCAGCTCCTTGTTTATGTACCTAGGAAAGCATTGGAGGATGGGCCAAAGCCTTGGGACTCTGCAACCACATGGGAGAGCTAGAACAAACTCTAGACTTGGGATCGGCTTAGCTGTGGCCATTGTGGCCTCTTGATGAGTAAACCAGCAGATAGGAGACCTTTCTGACTGCAAATCATCTCTGTAAATCTACCTTTCAATAAAACTAAATAAACCTTAAAAAATAGAAACTCTAGAAATTAATTCTCTCATCTACAACCAGCTAATCTTTGATAGATGAGCTACAGTCACACCCTGGAGAAAGGACAGTCCCTTCAACAAATAGTGTTGGGGAAATTGGATGTCTATATACACAGCATGAAACAAGACCCTACCCTTACTGCTTTTACAACAACCAACTCACAATAGAACAAGAATCTAAACCTGGGCCTCAGGGCTTGGATGGACAGACTTCCCAGCAGTGTGGTAGCTGCTGGGGACATCTGAGACCAGTCAGACTCCATGCTTCACGCCCTAGCCCCAGCCACTGCTGCCAAACGGTGGGTGCTTACCTGGGCCTGAGAGTTTTCTCCCTTCACAGCAAATACAATGAGGGGAACTCAGCAGCCGGAATCCCTGGTCCACCCACTGCCGCCATTTTGAGAGCCAGGTGAGTTTGTCCTCGGGGCTTGGATGTAGGACCTCCTGTCAGTGTGGCGGCTGAGGGGGCATGTGAGCAAGGTTGGACTCAATGCTTGTGGCCCTAGCCCCAGCCGCTGCTGCCAAGTGGTGGACAATTCAGCCCAGCACCAAGCAGCGCTGGGCTCCGCCAGCTGGCTACCCAGCAGCAAGCGCTAGGCTCTTGAGGGGGTAGAATTACTGCCTAGGGACATCCATGGATAAGGCCACTGTACATGGATGTCAGGAATGAATCCTGAGGGACTCCCAATGACAGGGCCACTGTACTTGCAGGTAAGTGGGAATGATACCTGGTGGTTTGGGAGGGAGAGACTGGAAGATCTGTATGGGTCAGACTGATACACCAGCCAACGTGGGAGTCCTGAGTAGGGCTTGTTAGCATGGAACATGCTGACCACCACACTGAACTCCCCTATGGGTCACAGCTCCTGCTGGTGAACATGTGGTCCAGCCCTTGGGGTCAGGCTAGCTGGCCAGGGTAGCTCCAACTGATGGCAAATGAGTGGGTTGGTTTTGGAAGGTGGCAGACCAGGCAGGGCCAAGCAAACTTTAGGTCACTGGCAAGTGCAGAAACCAAACTGAAGTGCAGGTCATGCTGGGCTTGACTGTCACACCTACTGGCTTGCATGAGCCAGGGATGAGCTAAGAGGATGCCCTGGCTGGGTTGTGAGTTCCACTGGTGAATGTGAAGGCCAGAATGTGGGGCTGCTGTCTGGTCTGGACATGGCTGCAGCATCCCTCAGCACAAATGTGAACTGGGTCTATGGTGCGTTGGGCTGAGCTAGACTCCAGCACCAACTTCTGATCCTGAGAATCAAGGTAGGTAAAAGACAGGCTAGGCTAGGTCTCGGCTTCTGCTGAGCCATTTGTGAGCAGTGTCTGGGTGTGGATCACGCTTGGCAGAGCTGTAACACCCAACAGTAAAAAGTGGAATGGGTGAAGGCCAATCAGGAAAGGCTACTGTTCCTGCTAGGAAAGGAAGTGGACTAAGTAGGGCTGGCCCATGAACCCACCAGTATGCACGAGATCTGGCATTGGGAGAGTTTTGATGGAGGAGCTTGGGAAACTCCCCTGTCAGGTCACAGTCCCTGCAGGTAAGTGAAAGAACCACGATTGGGAACCAGACCAGGCCAGGGAATGGTACCCACAAGCATGTATTTGGCACAGGCCGGAGGCCAACCAGGCTGGGCCAGTTCATATCACCCACTGGTGAATCCAAGCACCAGAATGGTGTGTGGGTCAGGACAGGTTGGGTCATAACAACCCAGGTCACATGAGGGCCAGGACTGGAGCTGGCTGGGCTAGGCTAGGCTGCAGCCCCCATCAGTATAAGCTGCAATTGAGGGTGGGCTGGGCTAGGCCCAGTTAGGACCGGCTACAGCACCCAAATGCTGAGGTGAGGCAGGCCATGCTAGGCTGGGCTGCAGCGCCCAACCGACACATGTGAGATCCGGGGGAGAGCAGGACTATGAGGAGAATTCCCTGATGGATTACTACTACTGGAAAGCATGAATTGGAATGGGGGCAAATCAGGCTGGGCAGGGCTACAATACCTGTTGTACTCATGTGAGCTGTATTAGGGAAAAGCTAAGTTGGGTTGACTGTTCCTTCTTGTGTATGCGTAAGTCAGAATGGGTGTGGGTTGGCTGGACTTTGCCGCAGCATCAGCTGGCAAATGCTGGCACAGGGGGTAAATTCTGTCAAACTGCAGAACCACCTGTAGAATACAAGATCTGGGAGTGAGCCCATTAAGGAAATAGTGGGCACCTCCCTCTTGGGTTGCCACTCTGATTGGTGAGCATGAGAACCAGGACTGGGGCAGGCATGGCTAGACAGAGTGATACCCACTGGCACGTGTGTGTGGGCTAGATAATGGGGTTGGTTGGGCTGTACTAGGCATCAGTGCCCACTGACATGAGAGCTGAATGGGATGTGGGGCAGACTGGACCATTCTGCTGTACATACTGGCAAGCACAGGAACCAGGGCAGGGGATGGGCCTGGTTGGGGTTATTGCAGGTCACTGACTAGGCAGCCACTCCCACTGGCGTATGTGAAGACCAAGTGTGTGGTGAGCAGGACTGGGCTGGGCTGCAACACCTATTGGTTGCAGAAAGGGTTGAAGGCAGAATTGACCCAGCAATTGCAACTACCAGCACGTGCATGAGCTGATTGGGGCAACAGACTGTGTCGAACCCTGTATTGCAAGGCACACACAAGAATCAGGTATGGGCCTCTCCCCAGCCCCCCTGCCCCAGCATGGTGGCCTAGCAGTAAACTCCTTGCCTTGCATGCACCGGGATCCCATATGGTGCCAGTTCTAGCTCCCTGCTTGAGGCCTGGTAGAGCAGTCAAGGATGGCCTAAAGCCTTGGGACCAGGCATCCACATGGGAGACCGAATAAACACTGGGTTCCTGGCTTCAGCTCAGCTCCAGCTGTTATGGTCACTTTGGGAGTGAATCAGACGGAAGATCTTCCTCTGTCTCTCCTCCTCCTCTGTATATTTGACTTTCCAATAAAAATCTTTTTAAAAAATCAGGTCTTGGATCACCTCAGATGAGATTTCTTTGGGGATCCCCCCAGCTTAATAGCTTGACTCAGAGCCCCAACCTTGGAGAGAACTGCAGATTCCATGGTCTGATCATGCAGTGCATGTGTCAGAGCTCGGCCTCCACAACAGCTTAGATGGAGCAGTGGACAACATACCCAGATGTAGAGGGAGGATATGGCAGTACACTGGAGTCTGCAAAGAACACCTAGTATCACAAGAGAAGACTGAACAAATTGATCAACTACCCCAGCCAAGTGTTGGCAGTGAATATCTGGGCAAATGGAGACTAAGTTGGACTATGTCAATCAGTGGATTGTGGGGAGATTTCATTGTGCTTGGAGTGGCGAGATCAGCAGTAAGTCAGAACTATCGAACTATTAAAACTTCTTGAGCAGGCCGCTCAGAGCATGTCCCACATCAGGACCCTGGGGTGGTGTCAGGTAGCTGGACCCAGGGTGCAGAGGCGTTTGGGAGGCTGGGTGTGGCTTTTCCCCTTTCTCCCTCTTCCCCCAGATACAGGAAGAAAACAAAGAATGTGGAAATACTGATCTCACCCACCTTCCTATAGTCCTTGACCCTTACCATCCTAATCAACTATATTAAAAATCACCAAAAAAACTGTTTTAAAATTAAAAAATGTATAAACCTATACTCCCAATACTATCAAGACAATGGTTTAGATAAGAACCCACAGGCAAAAAAAAGCACAAATCGTCAAATGGGATTACATCCAACTAAGAAGCTTCTGCACTGTGAAGGCTACAGTGAAGAGATAACTGACAGAATGAAAGAAAACAGCTTCAAAGTACACATCTGATTAAGTATTACTGTCCAGATTATAAGAAGCTCAAGAAATTCAACAACAAAACAATCCAGTTAAGAAATGGGCTGGGCCCAGCGCGACAGTGCAGTAGTTAAAGTCCTCGCCTTGTACACGCTGGGATCCCATATGGGCACCGGTTCTAATCCTGGAGGCCCTGCCTCCCATCCAGCTCCCTGCTTGTGGCCTGGGAAAGCGGTCGAGGACGGCCCAGAGCCTTGGGACCCTGCATCTGTGTGGGAGACCCGGAAGAAACTCCTGGCTCCTAGCTTCAGATCAGCTCAGCTCCGGCTGTTGCAGCCACTTGGAGAGTGAGCCATCGGACGGAAGATCTTCCTCTCTCTCTCTCTTCTTCTCTGTATATCCTCCTTTCCAATAAAAATAATAAATATTAAAAAAAAGAAATGGGCCAAGAATACCTACAGGCATTTCTCAAAATACGACATTTAAGTGGCCAGCAGACGTGAGAAAATGCTCAGGATGGATGCAAATAAAACCACAATGAAATTTCACTTCATTCCCAGTAGGATGGCTATCACCCAAAAATAAAACAATGTGAGGAACTAGGTACTCCAATCCACTGCTGAGGGGAATATAAACTAGTACATCCGTAAGGGAGGATAGTATGGGCTCAGAGACCTGGACATAGATCTACCATATGACTCAGTTATCTCACTCCTGGGAATTTACCCAGAGTAAATGAAGTCAATGTAAAAGTTATCTGTACCCCCATGCCTCTAGCAATGAAGTCACATTAGCTAATTATGGAATCGGCCCAGATGCCTACCAGCTGATGATTGGATAAGGAAGCTGGTATTTACATGATAGAATATTACTCAGCCACCAAAAAAAAAGAATAAAATTCTTCCTTTTACAACGAAATGGATACAAGTGGAGCCCATTGGGCTCCATGAGATAATCCAGACCCCAAAAGAAACTGTGTGATCTGATTCATGGTAGCTAATATATAGACTATAAACAAAAAGTTACCATATGGGCCCAGCGGCATGGCCTAGCGGCTAAAGTCCTCGCCTTGAAAGCCCCGGGATCCCATATGGGCGCCGGTTCTAATCCAGGCAGCTCCACTTCCCATCCAGCTCCCTGCTTGTGGCCTGGGGAAGCAGTCGAGGACGGCCCAAGGCTTTGGGACCCTGCACCCGCGTGGGAGACCTGGAAGAGGTTTCAGGTTCCCGGCATCGGATCGGCGCATACCGGCCCATTGTGGCTCACTTGGGGAGTGAAACATCGGATGGAAGATCTTCCTCTCTGTCTCTCCTCCTCTCTGTATATCCGGCTTTCCAATAACAATAAAATCTTTAAAAAAAAAAAAGTTACCATATGATCAAAATTGACAACTTATGATTTGGTTATTTATAACCCTTTTACATATTCCTGTGGAACAGTAGTTTTGGTGTCTTATTTGTAGAACTCTTAAGTAGTGAAGTTGTGTTTATAAAGTATCACAGGACTGGCACGGTGGCATGGCAAAGTAAGGTGCTGCCTGTAACACTGGCGACATGAGCCCCAAATTACATAAATGCTGGGGCCTTGCCACCCATATGGCAGACCCAGAGGAAGCTCCTGGCTCCTGGCTTCAGCTTGGTCCAGCCCTGGCTGTTGCAGTCATTTGTGGAGTGAACCAACTATATCTTCCTTTCTAACTCTGCCTCTCAAATAAATAAACCTTTTTAGAAAACAAACTTAATATAAAGCAAATAGATTTCATAGGTCAATTCTAGGAACATAACAATACTTTCCTTTTAAAATATATATTCACTTGAAGGCAGAGTTAGAGCAGCAGAGCATGCTTTCATTAGCTCATTCACTCCCCAAATGACTACAACAGCCAGGTTAAAGCCAGGGGCTTCATCTGTGTCTTGCCTGTGAGTGTTGTGGCCCAAATACCCACTGAGCCACAATACCAGCCTAGTAAATTTAAAGAATGTTTCATAGGGGGAGGGTTTGGGGAGGGGTGGGGGGAATCCCAGTACCTATAAAACTGTCACATAAGGTAATGTAATTAATTAAAAAAAAAAAGTTAAAGTAATCTACCTGCCACAGACTAGGCCAGCAGTTACAAAGGACTTTCAAACAGGTTGAAGAACCCTCAGATGAGTTGCTGTGGGAACTGCTTTCAAAACAAGAACCTTTCTTTGAATAGCAGCTCATTAAAAGTCGAGCTTTGTAATATATATAAAAAAGAATGTTTCATAAATGTGGTCTATGTATGGATAGCAAAAAGTGGTATCCCCATTCAGTGCAATATCATTCACTCTTAAGAAAAACCTGTCATACTCTATACGGTGGCCCTGGCGGACACTATGCCAGATGAAAGAAGCCACAGACAAAAAAGCAGATGCTGCATCCCTTCATTATTATGAGGCATCTAAAGTAATCAAGATCATGGGAAGGTAGAATAGTGGCTACATGGGCTGAGAGGAGGGGGTAAGAGGAAGTGGGTTAATGGGTACAGAAGTTCAGATTTACAAGATGAAAAGGTTCTGAAGATGTGTGTTGTAGCAGTGTGAACATACTAACCACTACTGAACGGTACACTTAAAATAGTAACCATCCTTAAGTGTCTGACTGTACTCTAACAGGTACACTACCCTGAAAAAACATCTTCCATCTCAAATGGTACCCATCACCAACGGACCTTAACACAAAATAACAAAGAAGATTGCAGCGTAGAATTTAGTATACTAAGACAAGCTCATAATTTCTATCCAGTGCTTTCCATGGTGAGAAATAGCCAGACATAACTTCTTTTTAATAGAGAGAAACCTTGTACCTGATGATTCAAGCAAGCAGCTGAGCCATCCTCTGGTGCTTTCACAAGTGTATTAGCTGGGAGCTAGGTCCTGGACTGGTACCCATAAGGAATGTTGGCACTGCAGGTGGTAGCTTTTACCCACTACATCACAGTTCTGGCACCTAGGTATTGTTTTAGTAAAAACCCATTTTTAAAATACTTCTGGACAATATAAGTGAACATTATAAAGTGATCCTCTTCTGAATTAACTTTAAATGACTTTTATAAAGAAATATGGGAGCTGGCATTGTGACATACTAGGTCAAGCCACCGCCTATGGTGCTGGCATCCCAGTTCAAGTCCCAGTTGCTCCACTTTATGATCTAGTTCCCTGTTAATGTACCTGGGAAATCAGAAGATGGCCCAAGTGCTTGAGCCCCTGAACCCACTTGGGAAGCCCAGAAGAAGCTCTCTACTGTTGGCCACATCCTGGCCCAGCCCTGGCAGTTAGGGCCATCTGGGAAGGGAACCAGTAGGTGGAAGATAGACCTTTTTTCCTCTCTCTCCCTCCTTTTCTCTAACTTTCAAATAAGTAAATATTAGAAGAACAAACATGGGGGCCAGTGCTGTGGTACAGCTAGTTAAGCCACAGCTTGCAATGCCAGAAACCCATATAGTATCATTCGCAATCCTGGCTGGTCTACTTCTGATCCAGCTCCCTAACATGCCTGTGAAAGCAGTGGAAGATGGCCCAAGTACCTGGGCCTCTACTACCCATGTGGGAGACCCAGATGGAATTCCAGACCTGACTTTGGCCTGGCCTAGCCCTGCTGTTGCAGACATTTGGATGCAGCAAATTGGAGATCTTTATTTCTTTCTCTGTTGCTCTGCCTTTCAAATAAATTCTTAGATATATACATACATATATGCAGTAAACAAATACTTACACTTTGTTGATTTCTTTGGACTCTGTGAAGGCACGGGCTGGTTATCCATGTGCAGAGGAGGAAGTTCTGATTCCCCTTGGGAGAGCCAGCCTTGGTGGAGGGAGGAAGATTATCCATTGTTAAGTAAGAAGCAGCACCAGGAAAACAAGAAAATGTAAAAATATCTAAGTCCTTTGGTCTCTGTGCCAAGTTGAGTCTCTATAGTATTCAGATATAAAACAATGTAAACTTGTCTCCATTTATGTATCTTATCCCAGCGAGAGATTAGACATACATTGGTGCAGTCCCGCCTTTGCTGCTAAGTTAGCTTCCTCCAACGTGAACCCTGAGAAAGCAGATGAGGGCTCAAGTATTTGGGTCACTGCCACCCATGTGGGAGACCTTGAATGAGTCTCAGGCATTTGGCTATGGCATGGCTCAGCCCTGGCTATTGCTGGCAACTGGGGATGAACCAGAAGACAGGTCTCTTCCTCCAAGTTTTGGCCTTTCAAACAAAATGAAACTTCAACCATCTTGGAAAACAAAACAATTACAAATGGAAACATAGAAGGAAACGGTCTAAAGCTGAGAATTAAAGTGTGGAGACCTGTAAGCATGTGCAATCCTAGATCTGGAAATTTATCTCAAGGAAATAATTCAACCAAGTAAAAACGCCAATGCATGATTACGATTAAAGCAGCATTTTCCAGGGCCCTGCTTGATGGTTCCGTGGCTAAACCCTGCCTTGTATGTGCCAGCATCCCATATGGACGCCAGTTCATGTCCCGCCTGCTCTACTTCCCTTCCAGCTCCCTGCTTGTGGCCTCGGAAAAGCAGTGGGGGAGAGCCCAAAGCCATGGGGCCCTACACCTGCATGGGATACCCAGAAGAAGCTCCTATCTTCTGGCTTCAGACTGGCTCAACTCTGGCTATTACAGCCACCTGGGGAGTCACTTAGAATGAGTTAGCAAATGGGAGATTTCTGTCTCTCCTCTCTGTAATCTGTCTTTCCAATAAAAATAATTTAAAAGCAGCTAACAATGAACAAATAGAAATAACAAAGAAGGAAGAGTTGGGTGTGCGCATGATGAAACAGCCAAACTCTCAAGGGCAGCTCACCTCCGCCCATATCCAGGACAAAAGAAGATGGTCCTACGGCAGGAGACGGGGCTCAGGTTGCAGTTTCTGCTGCTGGGCTGTCCGGCAGCCTTCAGCAAACCACTGCAACACTGCCTTGCAACCTGCCTCAGCAGTTAGCAAGAAATATCCTTCAGGCAGGGACCCAAGTGGTGACAGAATGCTCTCGATACTATACTGCCAAAAAGTAAGAAGAGCCCAGTGCTACTGGACATGTGGCAAATTAAGAAAAAAGTGGACAGTGAATCCATTTGTAAACCTTTTTAGCCATGGCATCATTGATATGCCATCTGAGAATAAATGTTTTCAGGGCCAGGGCTGTGGTTCAGCACACTAAGCCACTGTCTGCAACATCAGCATCCCATGTGGGCACCAGTTCAAGCTCCAGCTGCTCTGACTCAGTTGGCTTCTGACCCAGCTCATGCTAATGTCCTGAGGAAACAGCTGAAAGTGGCTCAAGCACTTGGATTCCTGTCCGTGGACGGGAGAGCTCTCTCTTCCTTCCTCCCTCCCTTTCTCTGTAACTCTGTCATATAATTTTTTTTTTAAAAAGTAAGTTTTCTAAAATTTCACTTATAGCACAACACTTGCATGATCCTAACTGGAGTACCTCTTTATTAAATAATACTGTCCATTATTTTAAATTGTCCAGCAAATCTGGCTGGTGGTTTAAGTGAGATCTTTGTACAGAGCTAGCCATGTGCCGCTGTGACGGAAGCCAAGCATGACCGCTGGCACGCTCACAGAAAAGGTCTGCAATCAACTCGGTATCTTGGTAAGCAAGGATGTGAGAGCCGAGAGACTCCCACCCCGGTGTCCTCCCACAGTCCTCGCCCACAGGCTTCCCTGGAGCCAGCCACGGCAGATGGTCTCTCCAACTCTGAACACACAGGAAGGGAACACAGATTCGCTTGCTCGAGGCAGGGTGATCAGGCGGGCGGACATGTTCTGCCCCTGACACTCGGGAGAAAAACATGGGTGTCGTGAGAGGTGGCAGCAGCAGGCAGCTCTTATTTCAGGCTGAGTCATTGCATTTGATTTTTTTCTCCCCGTCAATTGATGTAACAGCAATTTTATCTAGTAGTACTGAAGCTAAAATTGACCTTGTTGATCCCAGCACTAACAAGCACACATTTCTGCCCCACAAGGGTAAGTAACGCTCGTACATCCCAGTGTCTCATAGGTACTTACTGCTCAACGCCCCAGCAGCATGAAGGCCCAGGTCGAAGAGCTGTGAGGGAAGGAACTGCGCTGAGCGGGCAAGCGGCTCAGACCCCACAGAGGACTCCGGGGCGGCAAGAGAGGCAGCCTGGCACTCCGGGCCGAGTTCCCCCAGGCTCAGAGAACCAGGACTCGGGAGGCTGTTCAGAAAGGAGAATTCCTTCTCAAAATCTTCTCCTTCCATGGAATCCGTGGGTAAATCTTTTGCAGCTGTTGAGTAAAATTAAAACCAGAAAGGGTTTTTGATTTTTAAAGGAACAAGAGTAGAATGTAGGACAAATGTTTGTTTTTGTACTCTATTAACATACTTGTTAATGAACTGATTAGAAACTTATGTGCACATTATTGCTAGCTGGACAGGATTTAGGTCAAAATGGTGTATTTCACAGTGAAGATACAGTATTTGTGAAGATCTGCTTACAAAACAGTGAACAGAAATGACAGAGATGCCATATAACTCAGAAAAAAAAAGAGTCCAAGAGAAGCAAAGGTGTAAAAGATTTAAACAGCCTAAACAATAAGTAGCTATTTGGAACAGTCACAAAACCTGACAGCAGAAACCAAACCTTCTCAAGCATTCATTGAGAATTTACTAAAAATCAGCAATTCAAAGGCACCAAAAAATCTGAGTTCTTTAAATAGAATTATCAACATGACCCGATTACAGTGTAAGAAACTAGTAACAAGAATGAAGTAAAAATCTACAAAGGCTTTGTACTCAAATTCTTAGTGGAAAAGTGAACAGGTATTCTGAAATGTAATATTATGTTTCATATTGCCATTTCATATCATAATTCCTGGGATACTTAAATAGCAATGACTGGAGAGAAAAATATGATGCTAGAATGCCATCAACAATAAAAAGACATGGGCTTCTGGCAAGACAGGACAGGAAGCTCCATGAACCTGTACCCTTAAGTAACAGATGAAATTTACATTTTTTTAAAATTAATTACATTATATTATGTGACACAGTTTTATAGGTACTGGGATTCCCCCCACCCCTCTCCAAACACTACCCCCCATGGTGGATTCCTCCACCTTGTTGCATAACCACAGTTCAAGTTCAGTTGAGATTCTTTCATTGCAAGCATATACAAAGCATAGAGTCCAGCATCTTATTGTCCAGATAAGTTCAGCGGCTTCTTGGGGAGACCATCTCAGAGTATCATCCCGATCAATTAAAAGCCCCAACATAACAACAGCAACAATTTATAACGTTATGGAATTAATTGACATAGTATTGAGTAACCAATAATCCCAAAAGGTTAGATACCACATGTTTGCCTTAATTTAAGATCAAATAATGTCAATATGAAAAATAGTACCTGTAAAATGTAATATTATCTCAACCTCAAACAGCTTATCTCACATGCAATAAGATATTGTGAAGTAACCAATGAACCATCAATGTGAGTCAGACTGCTTATGATCTACATCAAAGAAATCTACATTTTAAAGTAAACATTTGAAATCTCTGGAAGTGGCCCCAGTGACATATAGTGTAAGAAGAAACATTTACCACAGAATCTACTGGAATTCGGTAGAAATGGTGAGAGTCTGTGATATTTGGACTGAACATCTCCTTTCATTCCCCGACTCCCCGAGCTGGGGCAGTCAGGGACAAGGGGCTCCCTCTCCAGTTTGCACGGAGCCCAGGAGCGGCTCCCCACCAGGGTCTCACATCCTTTCCCCAGCAACCCCAGTGACTGCAGTGAAAGAGGCTCTAAGAAGGGTTGAGCGCTACTCCTCAGGATACCTGCTCCCTGAGGCAGAGTGTCTCAGCCCAGCTTCCTGCTAATGCACCTGTGAGGCAGTAGGTGAGGACCATGACCCAAGTGCTTTGGGCCCTGACACCCATGCGGGAGAGCTGGACTGCATTCCTGGCTTCATGCCCAGCTCTAGCTGTTGTGAGCATATGGAGAGTGAAACAGCAAATGGGAGATTGAAATATTTATTCAATTTTTTGACACACAAAGTTTAAAAACAGACTTGGCCTAGCGGCCAAAGTCCCCACCTTGAATGCACCAGGATCCCATATGGGTGCCGGTTCTAATCCCGGAACAGCCCCACTTGCCATCCAGCTCCCTGCTTGTAGCCTGGGAAAGCAATTGAGGATGTCCCAAAGCCTTGAGACCCTGCACCTGTGTGGGAGTCCTGGGAAGAGGCTCCTGGCTTTGGATTGGCACAGCTCCGGCCATTGCAGTCACTTGAGGAATGAATCAGCAGACAGAAGAGCTTCCTCTGTTTCTCCTCCTCTCTGTATATCTTATTGCACCAAAAATAAATAAATCTTTAAAAAAGGAGAGACTCCCTGACCTCCCATCACCATGGGATGGAATGTGGGTATGGTAAACTGAGGATTCTAGGCCCCAATCATGTGACCCTGCCTGTAAAGTGTAGTTTCAAGGAAATGAGGCAAGAAGGCGTAAGTACACTGTCACCTGTCTTCATCGAGGACTCGGCTCCTGGGGCAAAAACACCACTCTTAGAAAAGCATGCCACTGCCTCTGCTCCCAGCTCACATCCTGATTCAGAGACTGCGGAGAACATCAGACCACAGACAAACAGCTCCTGATCTCCCCGGGGAAGTGACCTCAGTTGTAACTGCATGTGGAGAACCTCTAGCCTAAGGAATGGTGATGGCGGAGAGAGGGCGGGTGTTTGGCCTCGTGGTTAAGGTGCATGTTGGGATGCCAGCATTCTGAATTAGAACATTTAGTTAGTCCTGGCTGTAGCTCTCAGCTCTTTCATAGGTAAGACGATTAGAAAGCACTGGAGGAAATGTCAGCACAGCCCTTCTGCCCCGGGATGCCGCTGAAACTCCCCCCGCTGCCATAGATTACATGCCAAATAATGACTTACAGACTATTACAATATCACAATAGTAAAATTCCCACGACTCACACTCCCAATCCCATCACATACCTGAAGCCACAAAACTTCCAAGAATTCCTACAAAGGCCAGAAATGGAGTAGTCAGCAAATTCCTGTAAATCCCACTCCTTTTGTGGATAACTCCACCCAAAGCACCATGGAAACCAAAAAGCAGCCTCCAGACTCTGTCTCCTTTAGTCTAAGGTGTCAAAAGGAATTCATAGTACTGACAGAATGGTACAGCAGGCCCAACAAGGCTCTCATCTCCAGATTTGAGAAGTCATTTCATGGCCAGTGTTTCCTCAGGGGAATTCCACGACTGGAGCAGAAGTAACCTGCACAGAACCCTGGGCCAACTGGAGCCCACCTGACCTACATAAATTCCTTAAAGAGCACAGCCTCACTGACTCACCAGGAACCCGAGCACAAGCTGATCATACACCTCTCAGCCCCAGTTTTCAATCTGTAAGAATTTTGCAGGCATTTAACCACTCAAACTTAATTTTTTTTAAAATATCAGGTTGTGGTGAGAAACAGTGAGGACATTCGGAGTTCCATTGGATATGTAGGTTAAACTATAGGCCAGCTAGTTTGGAAGAACCTGGGGGGGCTGTGGGAATCCAGCTGTGGGTCAGAACAATGTTCAGTGACCTTAGGATCTGTTCCTCCAAAAGAGTAAAACGTGAATCGCTTAAGTCCCAGAAACAATCTATGCTCCAGGGCAATGTGGAAAACAAGAGATGGATCAGCCAGAACCGAGTGTAGCTTAATGCTGGGTGTGGTCAGGAAAGACCTGTCGGGCAACCCTGCTAAGGCCACTCCCCTCCCAGGGGGACCCTGTGCAGATCCAAGCCTGGCTCCTGTTAGGAGTCCCCCAGACCAGGAGAGAGGGGAGCAAGATGAAGAAAAGCCAGCTCACATGTATGAAGAGATAAGTAAACCTTGGAAATCAGCACTGCTCAGTGGTGGGACGACTAGTACTCAAGGTACCGAAACAGATTATCTAAAATGAGGCAGGGAAACAAATATACATAACCCATATACTACAAAGAGAGCAGGCCACAAGAAGTCTAGGTGAGAGGCCAGCTGCCATATGTATCAGTTGAAGGCCTCACAGCAACCCTCACGAGGACCAACGACAGGTGACCAGCAGGTGCTGCCTCTTCCACAGACAGAAGCCAAACCAACCCAGAAATAGCTATACTTCTTCCAGGTGAGTGTGCAAGGAAGAACTCTGGATCCCAGCAAGAGGGATGCAGGAACCTGCAGGACACAGAAACCTGGCATGATACAAAGAAAAGAACAGAGAGCCAAATGGCAAACTCAATTCCCAGCCCCATGACAAAGGAAAATCCGTAAGGCAAGAGCCAGGGCAAAGTGGGAAAGCCTCAGCGGAGGATGGCCCAAGTCCTTGGATCCCTTGCAACCCATGTGGGAGACCCTGAAGAACCTCCTGGATCCTGGCTCTGGCTTGGTTCTTCTCTGGCCATAATGGCCACCTGGGGAGTAAGCCACCAAATAGAAGACCTGTCTCTGTATCCTCTGCTCTATGTAACTCTTTCAAATAAAAATTTTTGCATTAAAAAAACAGTCCCCTCTCCTACACTGTCCCACCTTACATAACAACCACCTTAAAATGGATCATTGAGGAGATCCACATTGTGGTCCAGTGAGTTAAACTGCTGTGTCTGACACTGGCATCCAGTACAGGTACTGCTACATGTCCCTGGCTGCTCTACTTCTGTTTTCCTGCAAAGGCACCTGAAAAAGCAGAAGGCGGCCCAAGTATCTGGGCCTATGCAACACACATGGGAGGCCCAGACAGCATGCCAGATTCCTGGCTTCTGCCTGGCCCCAGCCCCAACATGGGGGCCCTTTGGAGGAAGATTCTCGCTCTCTGAATCTTGTCTGTTTCACACTTGCTCTGACTTTCAAAAATATACATAAGGAATGCTCCAGACATATTTATAAGCAATGATTTTACAGATAATTCTCCAAAAGAACAGAGAACAGAAACCAAAAAACAGATAAGGTTATGGAAAAAGTTTCTTCACAGCAAAAGAAACAATTAACAGTGAAAATACAAGCTACTGAATGGAAAAAAAAACTGTAAACTGTTTATTGGGTTCACATCAAGAATTATATAGAAACTCAAAAAACTTAGTAACAGCACATCAAATAATCTAATATGGGCAGATGATATGAATAAATAATTCTCTAAGGTAGAAATTCAAATGGTTGAAAAATTTATGGGAAGAAAGCTCAATATCATTAGCTTTCAGGGAGATGCAACTCAAAATCACATTAAAATATTTCATTCCTGTTAGAATGGCTAGTATTCTTATACACTGATGCTTAGAATATAAATGATGTTTCCTGAAAAAACCAAGAAAGACCTAACACATATGATTAATTATCTTACCTCAGGGTAGAATCCAAAGGGAAAAATAAGCGTATCAAGAGGTGCCTGCAATCCCTACATTATTCACAGGAGCTAAGATATGAAATTAACACAGCTCTCTATTGACAGATGGATAAGCTAAATGTGGTAGGTATGCACAGTGGAATATTATTCATCCATTACAAATGAAATCTTATTTGTAGTACAAACGGATAGAACTGGAAGACAATGTGTTAAATGAGTTGGGCACAGCAAGGCAAATGTTGCATGCTCTCTCCCACATGCAGAGGTTAAAGACTGTTGATCTGAGTAAGGACAGTGACCGGTGGAGCAGACACAACTAGCCTGAGCTCTGTGCTCTGTCACTGCCCTCTGTGTCACACAGCACTACACATAACTTATCAGCTAATAGAAGAAAGGACCTCGACATTTCCATACATAAGGCAATGATAAATCCAGGGAAACATTAACTACCCCTGACTGATGTAGACATGTTGGCTAATGCAAATGTTCTTTTAGTGAAACATGAAACTACTCTGTAAACATACATAGTTACTAAGTATGAATAAAAAAACTTTTTAAATGTTGAGATGAAAATGTTGACCAATCTTACTTTATCATTGTGTGAGGGGATTTCAAAAAGTTTGTGGAATATGCAACTAAAGAGTAAGTTCATTCTAGTGCACAGGTTTTGAGACCCAGGCATTGTTTTATATAATATACATTTCCATGAGCATTTTTTTCAGTGACTTATTTGAAAGTCAGAATGACTAAGAGATGGAGAGAAAAAAATTTCCAGTAAAGATAAACTTAAAAAAACAGCCAGATTCAGGCTCAGATTTTTCTGTGTTTTAGCCACAATGATTTAAAGACATGTAGACTGCATGTACAAGTATATTTGGCAAAATAAGAACACTAAATATAAGGAAAAAAATCAAAATAATCATGCTGTCAAGACTCCCAGGCCCTCTAATTGTTTTCTCTCACAAAGATAGCTCAACACCTATTAGTGTAACAGAAGCCCATAAAGTGATGAGTTGTTCTGCCATCTTACCTGGTTCATTCCCTAAGCTCACATCCTCATCTGACAATGCTAACCTGAAGGAGAAAACAGACAAAAAATAGATTTTTGGGGGTAAAAACATTTCAGATTCATCTTCCCTACAGTTTTTAAACTTTTTTAATCAAGAGACTTAAAAAAATAGTTGTCTGGTAGATCTCCTAAAGTCTAATACTATTTCTTAACCTTTGTCTCTAGTTCTTTACAGAATGCAAGAATCTTGCACCCATATTCTTCCAACAAGCACTTACTGGGCACCGACCTCATGCCATCAGTGCTGGTGTGCCCTGTGCTAAGCAGAGATTGGGCATTACTTAACCAAAATGCAGAATATCCCAAGATGTGAAACCGAGTGTTCACATGACAGGACAGTGGAAAGTTCCACACCACAAAATTTTGCTTCATGCACAGAATCATGCCCAACACTGTAAAAAGTTACCATCACAGTATGTATGTAAGGTGTAGATGAAAGTGGAGCCCTATCCCCAGGATATCTCATTTCAGATTTTGCATATTTATCTACAAAATCTCAAACCTTCTGGTCCCATGCACTCTGGGTAAAGGATGCTCAATACGCACTACATCTTAGGAAGCCTGTCAGTTATAGCAAATGAAGTTTTCTTTTTTCAGGAACCCATGAGAAGCAAGCAGAGGGAATGAGAGCTGCCCAAGAACTGGAGGCTACTTGGAAAAAGAAAAAAGTAATGTTTGGCAGGGGGTGGGAGTGTGGAGGAGTAGACACACCAGCCTAACAACATCCTCAAAACAATCCTAATTTTTAACATTTATGTAGTGATCCATTCAATATAACGATCAAAAAGTGAGACAAAGAAATCAAAGACAGGGGTGGTTGTTGCAGTGCTAAGGCGGCCACCACTAGGGTCATGCGCATCCCGTATCAGGAGTGCTGGGTTTGAGTCTGATGACTCCATGCTTCTGACCAAGCTTCCGCTAAGGCACCTGGGAGACAGCTGACGACAGCCAGGCACTTGGGTTGCTGCCACCCACATGGGAGTTGGAGTTCCTGGTTATGGCCCTACCTCGTCCCAACTGCTGTGAGCATTTAGGGAGTGGTTAAACCAGTAGGTGGGACATCTGTCTCTGTCACTTTGCCTTTCAAAAAGTAAATCTTTGTATTAAAAATATCTAATAAAGATCATGGGACATAACTGCACTATTACTGATGATTGTGAGAGACAAGGATCAAGGAGAAAGAGAGCACACTGCCAGCCAGCGGTCCAATCCCCAAATACTTGCAACATCTGGGGTTTGGCAGGGCTGAAGCCCAGAACACAATCACAGTGTCCCAAAGTCATCCCTGCTGCTTTCCAGGATCTGTATAGCAGGAAGCTCAAGTCAGGAGCTGGAACTGGGACACTGAACCCAAGTACTCCCAAGTGGGTGTTTAACTGGTATCTTAACTGCTAAACTAAATGCTGCTCTTAGAGGTTGTTTTGTATTGTAAAAAAATCATTAACTTATTTATCTGAAAGAATTATAGATACATAAAGGAGATAAACAGATCTTCCATCTGCTGTTAACCCTCCTTCCCACCCTGCCCCAGCCCCAAATGCCTGCAATAGCCAAAGCTGGGCCAGGCTGAAGCTAGGAGCTTAATCCAGGTCTCCCACTCGGGCCATCTTCTGCTGTTTTCCCAGGCACATTAGCAGGGAGCTGGATCAGAAGCGAAGTACCTGGGACATGAACCAGCACCCATAAGGATGATGGTAGGTGGCAGAATAACCTCTGCCATTGCTGGGTCCTTTATTGTTTTGTAAAGATTTACTGGGAATGACACTGATGACAGGTTAAACCACTACCTGTCACTCCAGCATCCTGTATAGCTGCTCCATTTTCAGTCCAGCTCCCTGCTCATGCACTTGGGAAAGCAGAAGATGGCCCAAGTGCTTGAGAACCGGGATGGAGTTCCAGGCTTCTGTTTTTGGCCTGACCATGCACCCACGTGGAAGACCGAGAAGCAGCTCCTGGTTTCTGGCTTTGGATCAGCTCATCCCTGGCTATTGCAGCCATTTGGGGAGCAAACCAGTGGATGGAAGACCTGTTTTCTCCGCTTTTTGCAAATCTACCTCTCAGATAAAAACAAATAAAATATTTTTCTTTTTTAAAAAAGGAAAGAAAAATAAAGCCACCTACGCTTGACTTTGTAATTTTGATTTGGAATGCCAGTGTCACAAGCCATGGGCAGCAGCTTACTCCACTGTGCCACAATGCCAATCCCTGGAGGTTGCTTTTAAATTTTGTAAAGCCACTTTAAAAACAGTGATTTTCTGTAAATAACACAAATAGATACTTATGAACTGGAATGAAATCTCCAATGATGGTATACATACATGCTTTTTTTTTTTAAAAGATTTATTTTATTTTTATTACAAAGTCAGATATACTGAGAGGAGGAGAGATAGAGAGGAAGTGGAGCTGCCGGGATTAGAACCAGCAGCCATATGGGATCAAGGCAAGGACCTTAGCCACTAGGCCACGCTGCCGAGCCCCATACATGCTTTTTAAAAATAAGTTGATGAGAAGACAAAGTGCTTGGCACTTTGTGTATTAACACACTTTGTGTATTAACACAAAGTAACTTTCACAATGATACAGATGCATAAGATTTGGAATAAAAATTTCATAAGAGTGAGCATGTAGAGGCTAGCACCATGGCACAGGCAGTTAAACCACCACTCGGGATGCTGGCATCCCATAGGAATGCTTGTTGGAGTCCCAGCTGCCCACTTCCGACCCAGTTTCTTTTAATCCCTGGGAGAGCAGCAGAAATGACTTGGGTTTAGAATTAATTTCTCTTCAACAATAAAGAGTGTCACTGTGTGGTCTCATTTTTTTGTGTTTGTTATTACACTTAGTCCAATCTGGATAAAATGAGAATTAAGTGGCAGCTCTGAGAGGAAACAAGGTAACAAAAGGAAGATAAATGATGTGCTAGGTTGGTGTGCAGTAATTTTGGCATTCCTTCATTATATGCATTTTTGTGGACCTGTTGAAGATCAGAGGCTGAGAAGACAGGACCAGAACTGGCACTGAATGGGTTCCAGCATTGCAGGCAGAAGCTTGCCTCACTTCACCAGAGAGCTGGCTCCTGAGACATCTTTGAGCTCCTTCACACCTGTCACATGGCCCTTTTCAGATAGGCCACCAGTCCCTCCTGTACTGTTTTGCAGGTGGGTGATACAAAGGTTTGTCTGTCCCTTTCTGGAAGTCACTAGTGGAGTTCGGGCTTGTAATAAAAGGCTTAAGCTCTACCATAATTACTAGTCTGATACACTGGTCACCTCTTTTGCCTGCCATGGAGAAAAATAAAGCTCCATAAGAAATGTCCAATGTTGTTTGGAACAATTACTTAGGTATTCAGTAACCCTTCAGAGAAGCAACAATTCCCTCGGCATGTATCCGTGAGGGTATCTCGGATCTCCTATAATTCCAGAGAACTTCTACCCACTTACTCGTGGAGGTTTTCGGTAAGAAAGCTGCCTCCCGTCTGTTCTTTGTGGTCTTCCATAAGCTTTCTTGGAATGTCTTGTTGCTATGGTTAAAAAAAATAAGTCAGCGATAAGTAGATATGAAGAATCAGTTTCTCTCTGCAGACAAAATGAAAACAGGAAAATGCAAAAATCCAGCTAAAGTAGAAGAGTTCTGAAGCACAGAGATGCAGGCAACGAGAGCTGATGTCATCTGACTGGAGCCGTATTTCCACATGTGTCTATCCTGGCTCCCCGTGGCAACTGCACACACGCAGTGCCATGGGCTCAACCACAGGTCTGCATCACTGCCTGCTGACAGGCCTAAAACTGAGCAAAACTTTGTTCCTAGCCTGCACTGCAATTTTGAAATATGAAGTAGCTTTTAAAAGTTCACAAAAAATGAGAATTATGAAACACTCAGATCTCCAAAACTTGTTCCAAAATAAACTTTTAATTCCATTTTCCCATACACTTAGATTTACAACTTCAATTTTGACCAGAAATTGGCTATAAGATTTGCCTAAATACACAGTGTTACTCAGTGGTACAAGTCACCGAAAAAGACCAGAACCACAACAATATGATTGAAACACACCTTTGGACTGGATGATGCCAACTCAGGCTGTGTCTGAAGGAACCATCAGAAGCCCCAGGAACGTATGGGTGTAGGTTATGAGCCCATCAGAGCCAGCAACTCCAGCTTTAGTGAACCCAGCAGCAATGCTTACAAGCCCTACTGAAAATAAAGCTGACCAGTGAGGCCCAAGGAGCCGACACCTGGCCAGGACTGCAGACGTTATTCTCATGGTGAGACTGTTGGATGAGTCACAGGTGATGGGGACAGGAAGACACACAGGTGTTCAAAGCATTATAATCCTAGCCACAGTGGCCCACTGACAGGTACCTGTTCCAGAAAGATGACCTGATGGCTCAGGTTCTTCAGCTGCAATGAGACCTATTTAACGACCATGACTGGCATGGTTTTGGTGCCTTGAACCACACCTGTGACATCGATATAAAAAAGAGGAAATTTTTCTTCTGAAATTGTCGAGCAGAAAATCTGGTCGGTTTCTGAAGACATGACCATTTTCAATCTCTTGTTCCTCTTAAATTCTTATCTATTTTGCGTTTTAAATTTTTCTTTTGGAGGCCTGGTGAAGTGACATAGCACGCTAATCCACTGCCTATGCACTGGCATTCCGTATGGGCAATAGTTTGTGTCCTGGCTGTTCCACTTCTTGCCCAGCTCTGTGCTGATGGCCTGGGAAAACAGCAGCGGGTGGCTCTGGTCCGTGGGACCCTGCATTCATGGGGGAGACTCAGAAGCAGCTCCTGACTTCAGAGTAGTCCACCTGCAAGCCATGGCAGCCATTTGGGGAGTGAACCAGCAGATGGAAGATCACTCTGTCGCTTCCTCTAACTCTTTCAAGTAAAATAAGTAAATGCTTAAACTATTTTTTAAGAGATACTGCTGATGAAAAAGCATCAAAAATGAGAAACACACACACAACCTTTCTTTCGTCTTTCCCCTTTTCCCCGTCTATCTCTGCTAATATCTTGAGCCTGCTAGCATGTGCTTTGGTGTTGTGAGCAGCATTCAGAATCAAGGGAGTGGGGCCCGGCGGCGTGGCCTAGCGGCTAAAGTCCTCACCTTGAACGCCCCGGGATCCCATATGGGCGCCGGTTCTAATCCCAGCAGCTCCACTTCTCATCCAGCTCCCTGCTTGTGGCCTGGGAAAGCAGTCGAGGACGGCCCAATGCATTGGGACACTGCACCCACGTGGGAGACCCGGAAGAGGTTCCAGGTTCCCGGCATTGGATTGGTGCGCACCGGCCCGTTGCAGCTCACTTGGGGAGTGAATCATCGGATGGAAGATCTTCCTCTCTGTCTCTCCTCCTCTCTGTATATCTGGCTGTAATAAAATGAATAAATCTTTAAAAAAAAAAAGAATCAAGGGAGTGCTGATCCTTGGCTGAAGGAGAGTGGGAAAGTATCTGGATACTTTGTAAATCTGAAATAAGATTAGCAAACAAAAAACCAAACAAACAAAAAAACTGGTTTCAGTGTTATCAGTCAAACGAAGTGTAACATGTCCATGCCTGAGCACATGGAAAGAACGGTACCTGGAGCGCCACCAACTCATATGGGTGGAGCACAGCGCACGTCCCGTGGATCTGGGCCATGACTCCAGCAGTTTTCTCCCAGAACCCCAGCAGCATCCTCTGCGGAGACAGAGAAGGTGAGGTTGTACTCCAGTGTCCTCCCTGGTTTCCATCGTCAATATTCTGTTTCCTCTTTAGGATAGCAGGTGAGCAGTTACCAAATAATAATGAACTAAATTCACTTTTTGGGGCACCAGAAATCACTGTAGGCACCATTTTCTCCCACCAAACCTGGCGTGTTTGTGTGGTTGTGTGCCTGCTGGTGTCCAGTGCTGGGATATGCACCTGCGTGGAAATCACCTCGAAGGTTTCACAGCAGCTCAGTGAGAGGACAAGAACAAAGAGGGCTTGCAACAGTAAGGGCCTGAGGGATGTCAAAGACCCATCTCTCCACAAACGAGACACAAGTGTCATCTTCATGGTGGTGGGCAAATGGATACTACTAGCTTTGGCTTTTGATATGGGGTTCAGACTTGTCCCAGAGATGTTCTCAAGTAGCTGGGAATCTCCTTGCTGCCTCAGAGATGGTTGTTCAGAGTGAGGGAGATGAGTGCAGAGAACAAAGAACTGATGAGCTGCTGCTGGGGCCCATGTCAGGCTGCACAGGCCTCTGAGGGCAGCCGCGGAGTCCTGCGTTCCTCAGCACTGCACTGCGTTGGCAGGTGTCCTAGAAGCAGCAGTCAACAGCCCATTCCCTTTAGCTTGTTTTTTCTTAAGTACACTAGTTTGGTCTGTTTTGTCACTTACGCATGTAAATATGAGTAACTGCAACTTATTAATATCCCATTTATGCATTCTGTGCTATTTGTGCATCATTTGGGGTAAGACAAGCACCAGTTGGACTTGAGATTCAAAGGTTTGGAGCAGCAACTCGACAGAACAAAAAGAACACATGACCAAAAATTAGAAAACAGTTCTTTATGCCCAATGTTGTCATTTCTGTTAATTCTTAAAGATTCCTGTTTCAGCTAAATATAAAAATGAAAATAGACACGAGACAGCTGAATAGTACCCTATAACCATTTTAAGGTGTATAGCAGACAGTTGTATATAAATTTAAAATGAAATGTCAATGAAGTAGTCACAGGATGTGGTTAAGAACTTGCATTTTCTAACATATTGGTCACTCAATAGCATGTTAATTAACTCGCTAACGTTGCAAATTGTTGTTGATTTTATGTGGTGACTTTTCATTGGATGGGATGATATTCTGCCAGCTCTACTTTCAGACCAGAGATGGCCTCCCCAAGAACCTGTTGAATTTATCTGGACATGAAGATGTTGGACTCTATGCATGGTACATGCTTGCAATGAAGGAACCATGACTGGATTTGAACTGTAATACTGCAACAATGTGGAGGAATCCATCATGGGGGGAGGGCATGGGGAGGGATTGGGGGAATCCCAGAGTCTATGAAACTGCGTCATAAAACGAAATCAAATGAAAAAAATAAATAAAATATTCAAAAGGAAAAAAAGATTCCTGTTTCTTCACCCATCAAATAGAAAAGTGTCCAATTTCTTAAGTCACAGCGTCTCTGTTTCCAATAAAACTGTCTAGATATTCAAACCCAGAAGTGGAGCAGCTCTGGGGGAACCAGGGCTGATGGGCCTTGAATTTGGCCTCCGTAGCACTTCCTTCTCCTGTCTCAGATGGTCCCCAGAGTTCACTCTCCAAGGACACCCAGAACAGTGTGACGCTCTGGAAGCAGGCCATCTCCAAGGTCTTTTCCAAGTTTGAAATACTGTAAGACTCTGCTATAACGTCAGAATCAGAACAGAGTCAGAGCAATGTGATCAATTTTGCACCCTTTAGACAACTTTTAAAACGAAATCTCACCACACGTCTTTACTGCAAGGCCATGCTGACCACGGAGGTGGGTACCTGGTAGGTAGTGAGCGAGTGAGATAACATGTTGCAGCGACTAGCTCCAAGTAAGTCCACCTTCTGACAAACATCCATCTTTAACTTATCAAAAGAAGCTTTGCTATTTCTCACTTGGATCTGGACCTGCAATCACAAAATGTTTATTATTACCAATAACACTGATGTAAATACAGCATATAGATTCATAATACTTTGACATGTAAAACATGAAGCTATACTTGAAACTATATTCCCTTTTCCTGTCTCATTAGTATTCATGATTGATAATGAAGACTTTTAAATAACTATAGGGGATTCTTTCCAGTAAATATCTAAGTTGAGAAATTAAGAGATGATAGAAAATACAGTTAAGCACGCCAAAATCCATTCCAAATACAGAAAAACATCTGAAATGACTTATGGATAATATTTAGCTAGGAATAGAATAAATGGAAATGAAACAAAACTACAAAGTTAAGAAGCATTAATATATTTATGCAGATATTTATACATTAAAGATTTGCATATTTCTTGGATATGGAGTTAATTATGTCAGAAGGCAGGGTGAATATTCAACTTTCAGAGGGAGGGAGGGGGTTGGAAAGTATCACTATGCTCTTAGAACTATGTGTGAAACACAGGATATCTGCTCCCTTGACATAAATAAAAAATTCACCCAGCAAATATCTAAGATATCTTATGTGCAAGATACTGTTCTAGGCATTGGGATATTGTGATAAATACAGGGTTTTGCCCCACCATCCTTGGCTAATGGGTCACAAGAATAAAGTGAAATGTATGATAATCTCAGGTTAGTAAGAGTACACAAATCAACAGAAATGGGAGGCCACTTATAATTAATCCCTGGAGTTTCACGCATGACGTTTGAAGTGGGACCGAAGGATGATGAGCAGGCCTTACTAGGACCCAGGGGGATGTGGCCTGGGCCCAGGGAGAAGGGCAAAGGTCCTGGCAGCAGGAAGGGAGTGAGGAGCCTGTGTGCATAACAGGAAAGAGGCAGGCTGAGCGCATCTGCCCCTAGCATAGGAAGCAAGCTCAAGATGGCCTGGGGGTGGACCAGCAGTCAGACCCCGCTGGGCTTCTCCAGAGGGACCCGGAGGGTGTAGAAGCTTTTCGCTTTACTCAGAATGAGAAGTTACATAACATGTAATTAGTCATTTTAAAGTGTGCAACTCAGTGGCATGTAGTACATTCATGCTATCATCCAACCATGATACTGGATTCTTTTTTCTAACATTTTTAAGCTGCCGATTCGAAGCTAGGATCCAGGAGCCTTTTCCATGTGGGTGCAAGGCTTTGGGTAATCCTCTACTACTTTCCCAGACCACAATCAGGGAGCTGGATGGGAAGTGGGACACCCGGAAAACAAACTAGCGTCCATTGGGGATGCTGGCGCAGACAAGGTGAGGATTTGGCCACTAGGCTACCGTACCAGGCCTCTAGTGGTCAGGGACTGTGAAGGGGATGGAACGTGAGGCTGCCGGGGCCTCATGTCCACCTGCCTCCCAGGACTGCAGGGAGTCACTTACAAGCAAGACCCAACAGCGGCATGGTGGAACAGCTCCAGCGCAGTAAGCAGCAGGACTTTTACTATGGGATCTCTCAATATTTTATTATTCATATGCTACATTTAGGGCATATAATTTATAATAAGCAATTTATTTGGCAAAATGGTATGTCCACACACAGTTGCTTACAAAATCTGTGGTCAAAGTATGTATTGTGGCAGGATGAAATCTTGGTAATCTTCATGTTTTCTTATAATTATCACTTTTACATGAATTTCTTTCCTTAAATTATGTATGGTTCCCTCAGAAATAAACAGTTTTCTTCCTGTAAGCAAATCCCCAAAGTACAAGTAAGCAATGGTTACATCTATTATGAAGGAGATTTAGACAATTTAAAAAGTTAACAAGGAACCAGATGTGTAGCCTAGTGGTTGAGGTGCCTGTGTCCCACAGTGGAGTGCCTTGGGTTTGATTCCTGCCAACAGACACTGGAGGCAGGCCCCTGGAAGCCCTAGCTCCAGGCTTCAGCTCTAAGCCAGACCTGACGTTGGAAGCATTTGGAGAGGAAGCAATCGATACTCGCTCTTTGAACCGCTCTGTTCACAGCCTTTCAAATTAGAAAAAAGGGGGGGGGGGCGGAGTGCAGACATTACAGCTCAGAGGGTTAAGCTGTTGTCTGGGATGTCCATTACAGAGCAACAGCTGGAGTCTGATGTAGCCTCCTAACACATCCTAGAAGGTGACACATGATGACTCAAGTATTTGGGGCCTGCCACCCACATGGGAGACCTGGATGGAGTGGATTCCTGGCTTTGGCCTCGCTGAGCCACAGCTCTCTTGCTCTTCTTTTCAAGCAGGTGAAAAATAAAAAAAGCTTGATACTGTAGAGATGCCAAGTAGTAAAAAAAAAAAAAAAAAAAGTAGAAAACCAGGCCCTGCGTGGTAGCCCAGTGGCTAAATCCTCACCTTGTACGCACCATAATCCTGGTAGCCCTGCTTCCCAACCAGCATCCTGCTTGTGGCCTGGGAAGGCAGTCAAAGATGGCCCAAAGCCTTGGGATCCTGCACCCACATGGAAGACCCAAAAGACTCCTGGCTTCAGATCAACTCAGGTCTAGCCATTGTAGCCAGTTAGGAAGTGAATCATTGGACGGAAGATCTTCCTCGGTCTCTCCTCTTTTTTGTATATCTGACTTTCCAATAAAATAAAATAAATGTTTAAAAAAAAAAAACTAGAGGGCCTGGTACAGCAGCCTAGCAGCTGGGGTCCTCGCTTTGTGTATGCAGGGCACCATTTCTGGTCCTGGCAGCACCACTTCTCACCCAGCTCCCTGCTTGTGGCCTGGGAAGGCAGTCAAAGATGACCTGAAGCCTTGGAATCCCGCACCCATGTGGGAGACCTGGGGGAGGCTCCTGGCTCCAGATTGGCTCAGCTCTGGCCATTGCGGTCACTTGGGGAGTGAATCATTGGACGGGGGATCTTTCTCCCTGTTTCTCCTCCTCTCTGTATATCTGACTTTGCAATAAAAATAAATAAATCTTTTAAAAGAAGTTATAATGAGTAACTTTATAAACAAAAACAAAGTAGAAAACCTTTTACACTTAAACCAAAATTTCCAAGCAACCTAGCATTTATAATCAAGCTTGTGTTTTATGAAAAATATTCTGCCATTTTATAATCTCAATCATTCTGCTTTGCTTCCATAGGTCATGCAAAGAAAGGAAAAGGATAGGTTTCCATACTTTCCGGAACTTTTCCATTTGCTTTGAGGTGTCCGGGTCCAGCTCTTGCGACACATCTTTCATCCACAGGAGGGCGCCCCTGTACTCAGTGCGTGCCTGCTCCATTCGGTTAATCGTCAGCAGGGTGTCAGACACTGCTCTTTGACTGAACGTGGCTACTTCTTGCTTCAGACGTGACAGGGGAGTACACAGCGCCAATCTAACAGCACAGAGGTCAGAATCAGAAAGCTGGGATCCCACAAGCAAAACCATGGTCTAAACCAATCATAAACCCTTTTTGCGATCTCATTTACAAACAGGAAATTAGGAAGATGCCTACTTAGAAAGCAGATAAGGATCTTAATAGTTAATTTCAACTTATTCATAAAGATGTTATCAGTACTTCCCTCTAACTTTAGGAAATCTGAACACTTTGGATGTTAACCAACGTTAACAGCCAGTCAGCCATTTCCAAGAATTCCGAGGCTAACAGATAACCTGCATTCATAATGCTCAGTTCACAGGGTTCCTTCCCATGCACAAACTGAGAAAACTTGGGTCCATAAGAGCCCATAAAATGCAAGAATAGTTCATGAGTATGACGTTCTCAGCAGATGTGGAGCAGAATAAAAACAATCCCTGAAGAAACAGATCAGTGCCTCTGCTCTGCTTTCTCCTGGAGGAGGAGGGCCTAGTCTGAGTCACTGTTCCTTCCGGCTTCAGCTGCACACCTGTGACACTGCACCACAGTCCCCCTTGGTTGGACATTGTCCCTGCAGCTCTGGTAAGGCCTCTTTTCATGTGTCGTCCACAAACATTTGCCCTATATCTGGCAATTTCAGTATCATTTGCAGTGGATATTCTACAAAAAATGAAACAATGTTGGATATGTAATTAAACAAAAATTTCCTTCAATGTACTCAGAATATCAAAAAGGAGAAAAACCTAGAAATTCACGTATATAAAGCCGTTAGTCTCTCTGTGACTGTTACATTAGATCACTTAAATACAAAGACTAGACTAGACGTTATTTCTGGAAATTAAGCAAATGACAGCAATGATTTTTAAAGGATTAAATACAAATAATTGGGTATCAAAACAACAACATAATGCAATATACAAGGTTACTTCAAAAAGTTCCTGGAAAATAGTTCAGCTTATTTTTGGTGTTAAAAAAAGACTCATACATTTCTTTTTTCTTATAATATACATTTTCCATGAAGTTTTTGAAGACATTTCATGTTTAACTCTTTATTATTGGAATGATCAGCGATCTTTCCAAATTAAGTTTGTAAGCCACCACCGCCCACACTGACACAGGTTTAAAGATGAGGAATCATGGTAAACCTCTGCTTGGCTGAGGAGCACAGTGCTTGGCCAGTGGCGTCCATCATTTTGCCAGCTTGAGTCGCATCCCGTTCTGCTTGAAACTTTAGAAAGACACCTAGCTCATTTTCTTCTTCTGATATAACTAGGAAGAAAAATTTCAGCGTAGTTAAGTATTTCATTTCATTACTTGTTTAAAACATACACACACAAAAATTCTCACAGCAGAAACTGGATGTTAAGAATTATTTGTAGGAGGAAAAGCAGAGATATTTTGTTGTTTAATTTTTGTTGATCTGAAAGAGGAAGAGAGCAAGAGAAGCCAGCAAGCTCTGCTGTGCCGCAGTAGCTGGGGCTGGGCCGGAGCTGGTGCGTGGAGCTGGGTACACAGCTCAGGTCCTCCACGTGAGCTGTGCAAACCCAAACACTTGAGCCATCACCTGCTGCTCCTAGGGTCTTACACAGCAGGGAAGTAGAGCTGGGAGCCAGGCACTGGGATGTGGGGCACAGGCCTCTGAGCAGTGGTCTTAACCGCTCAGTTAAACAAGTGCTCTGAGAGACGTTTTAAAAACGTCAACCCCAGGGGTCTATTCCCAAGAATTTTGATTGATAGCTCTGGGGACCTGGTTTTCACTCATACTCTACATGCTTTTGATGCAGTGAACCTATTTGAATATGCTTGGGGAAAATAAACCCTTAGTAACAACAAAAACCCTCCCAAACAAGACAGTCAAGGGTGGAGCATTTTCTTACACAGCAGCACTTCAGGGTTACTGGCCCTTACCTGGGCTTGTTTCCTATTTCAGGCTGCTCATCGCTCTTGACTCCTGTCCTGGCCTCCGCTCCCCATAGTCAGCCTCTACCAGACTTACAGTTCTGCTGCACAAACCCTGACGCTGCTCTCCAAGCACAGGCTGCAGAGTAGTGCAGTCCAGAACCATCCAACGCCAGCCCGTGACGATGCCAAGATCACCGCAGAGAGCCTCCCGTCAGGTTAACTGAGCAGTTTATGTCTACCATATCTAACTAAAAAGGGGCTCACATTTTTGCATGTTTTTAATTTTTATAAAAATTCATTTTTCACTGCATTCCATGAACATCTCAGTTTACAATAAATTGGAACTAAAAAAATAAAGAAACTGGTCTTTCATCCACAGAGTTTGGAAACCCAGCTCTTATGTTAGGTATCCCTCAAAGATTAACAAAGTGGGAAGCCCAAAGTATGTTCAAATTGTGACCATAAAGGGCACAAAATGACAACAAATGTGCCTGCTTTCACCCCAGAACACTGATGTATAGTGATATATTTCCTTTTGGATTAGAACTTAATAAAAATACACTTCAATGAAAACTACCAGGAAAAAAATAATCATTTTGTATGATTAGTCAGAAAACACTCTGACAACCAATAACTCAGTTATCAAGTAACAGCTGAACGAGGGTCACCGATTTATGTTGTAAGCCAATGCAGCAACTATGGAATTCAGTATGGAGAGTGCTAAGACAACTGAAAACTGATACACTGTAACCCAGCTATTACACTCCTGACAATATACCCAAAGGAAACAAAATCCACATAGGAGACAGTGCCCTGCAACCCTGTATTTATAACAGTACAATCCACAATAGCAAAGACAAAGAAACAACCCAGATGCCCTTCAAAGAAGGAATGGACAAAGAAACTGTGGTGCATCTACTCATGGAATACTACTCAATCATTAAAAAAACAAACTACCATTTGCAACAGAATGCTCCCAACTGGAGACCATTATGTTCAGAGAAAAAAACCAATCCCCAAAAGATAAATATCCTGTGTTCTGAAATAAGGCAACATTCATGCAAAATACAAGATATATAAATATGTATATACATATATTTCCATAAATGAGCTGTATAATGTCAACTATAATGTATAATGGAGACTAGCATACCAGGAAATGAAGATTTATTCAGAGATGCATACTGCAATATAAGGAAGATCCCCAATGAAACTGTTAAATATACCCTGACAATGGGATGCTAGATTTTCTACCACTACCAATACCTACAAGGCCATGATACAGTTAAATAGCAGAATGTTGGACTTGTGATTGCTGCTAAAGGACTACATTCTTGCAATAATAGGAGGGAAAAGAGGGAGGGAGAGGAGGGAAGGAGGAGAGGTGGAAGGGGAATCCCTATTCCTACAAAAACGTATCATGGAAAGTAATTTTTAAATTTTCAATAAATAAAAAGACAAGTAACATCTGAACATGAGTGCTCAAGAACCTTCGAAGAGAGAATGCAGGCAGATGAGGCTAAACCCCAGTGGCTTCTGTGTTGAGGACCTGTCTGCCACAAATCTAGATTTCCTACCCTACTGTTCGTCCCGCAGCCACATGATTACCCTAAACATCTGTCACCCTGCACACTCTGCATTGGGCTGATGTTATTCCCAATTTGAGATGAACAGTCTCCAAGAAGTCATCAAGAAATAACAGACCTCGGGCCCGGCGGCATGGCCTAGCAGCTAAAGTCCTTGCCTTGAACGCCCCGGGATCCCATATGGGTGCCGGTTCTAGTCCCAGAAGCTCCACTTCCCATCCAGCTCCCTGCTTGTGGCCTGGGAAAGCAGTCGAGCTTTGGGATCCTGCACCCTTGTGGAGACCTGGAGGAAGTTCCTGGCTCCTGGCTTTGGATCGGCACAGCACCAGCCCATTGCGGCTCACTTGGGGAGTGAATCATCGGACGGAAGATCTTCCTCTCTATCTCTCCTACTCTCTGTATATCTGACTTTGTAATAAAAATAAATAAATCTTTAAAAAAAAGAAATAACAGTCCTCAAGAGATCACAGATATATACAATCGAGAAGAGAAACATGGCGTTTTCCTTATCTATGCTTCTTTGCCTCACTAAACTGGCAATGGTCCTTGCTAATCTGACCCCAAAATTCCTGGGCTACTTTATCCATCTAGTTCCAATTATAAACTTGGCTGCCTACTCAGGCTGTTGTCATTCCTTAAACTAATTCCCTCAACCCCAGATCTGTTCTTTTCTCCCCATATTCAACTTCTAGAAATCATTTCGGCTATACTTCAGTTCTTATCTGTGGAGTTACCTTTTGATTACTCTATTTCCTATTTTCCACACCTAGGAATTCAGAATTACAACTTTATAATACTCTGAACTCCGTTACCTAACAGAAGCCTTTTAGAAGACTATAGGATAGAATCTAAAAATGAACTAAATTGGGCCTGGCACAGTAACCTAGTGGCTAAAGTCCTTGCCTTGCATGGACTTTATGGGCGCCAATTCAATCCCAGCTGTTCCACTTCCCTTCCAGCTCTCTGCTTGTGGTCTGGGAAAGTGGTGGAAGACAGCCCAAAGCCTTGGGACCCTGCACCCATGTGGGATTCCTGGAGGAAGCTCCTGACTCCTGGCTCCTGCAGGAAGCTCCTTCAGATCGGCTCAGCTCAGGCCATTGCGGCCACTTGGGAAATAAACCAGCAGATGGAAGTTTTCTGTCTCTCCTCTCTGTAAATCTGACTTTCCAAATGAAAATATGTCTTTAGAAATGAGTTAAATTATGAAATATGTTAATTTTTTCATAACATGTCTTTTCCATACGCTTTTTGAAGATCTGTACCAATTTTTATTTTGTTACAGCAAAGTTGTTGCTCAAACTATTTGTATTTCCTTGGGGAAAGCACATAACCCTGCACATGGCAGGTGCTCCAAAAAAGCACTTTGAGTCATCATGTCATACCAGATTTCTTTCTGTACTGGGACAATATACAAGCGTTGATTATAAAGTAATGAAATTAATTTGCAGAACTTCACAAGAAAATCATTTGTTCATTGAGCAAAGCTTTGCCGAGAACTGACTATATAACAGACATTGTTTCTAACTTTTGGAGACTCAAAAATAAACAGACAGAATCTTGTCCTTAAGGAGAGCATACTCTAGAAAAATAATATATACTGAATAGTATTAAGTTATAAGGGAGAGCGGTATTGCATTTCAGACAGAGTTCAGGCAAGGACTCATTCTTAAGATGACATTTGACCAACTACCTAAGCAAACCTCAGGAGCCTACTACGCAGACACCCCTACTGTGAAGACAGACCATGATGGCCGAAGCGTAAAAGGTTCATGAAATGCAGTCAGAAAGGTTACTAGTATCAGAGAAATTGCCTCTCCCAGCAGGACACGTTAAAGCTGAAAAAGAGATTCACAGATTGAGTTCCAACCTGGAGAAGTCAAGAAGGAAAAATCCAGCAAAGGAAGGATGCAAAGAGAAGGAAGAGATGAAGAAAACCAGGGAAATGTGATGCCTGCAAACCCAGTGAGGAAGATTCATCTAGAAGGCAGCAGTAACCAATTGTTCCTAAAAAACATGATGACCCAAATAAGGACGTGGCTGTAAACAAAGTGAAGTTGGACAGAGTAGTGGGCATGAGAACTTGACTAGATTGAAGGGAAAGGAAAGGAGACCCTATAAACCAGACAGGGCACAGCAGAGCTGAGCAATGGAGTGTCAAGCTCAGTGCAAACAGGGGTCGACAGTTTTCTGGTTGTGACAGCAAGTCCACCCAAGACTGGGCAACAAAATGAGTATGAACTGGGGCCCGGCAGCGTGGCCTAGCGGCTAAAGTCCTCGCCTTGAACGCCCTGGGATCCCATATGGGCACTGGTGCTAACCCCGGCAGCTCCACTTCCCATCCAGCTCCCTGCTTGTGGCCTGGGAAAGCAGTTGAGGACGGCCCAATGCATTGGGACCCTGCACCCTTGTGGGAGACCTGGAAGAGGTTCCTGGTTCCCGGCATCGGATCGGCACACACCGGCCATTGCGGCTCACTTGGGGAGTGAATCATCGGACGGAAGATCTTCCTCTCTGTCTCTCCTCCTCTCTGTATATCTGACTTTGTAATAAAAAATAAATCTTTAAAAAAAAATGAGTATGAACTGATGAAGGAAGAGAAAGATACTGGGGATTTCAACTAGAGTTTGCTACAAATACTCCTATTTTACCACAAAACCTACTTTAACTACTGTGCTTCAATTTAACTTTCATTTTCAAAAATTCATATCTCTTTGAAATGGTAATTATGATATCTGATTTCATACCATTGAGTCTTAGCTGATATTTCTCGACTATCTTCAGAAGTTCAGTGCATGTCTCTTGAATGGAGTGAAAAACCTTGAAATATAAATTGCATTAGGACAATTTAAAGAACCATAACAAATATAATTGTTACAAACACTTCAAAAGCAGAACCATTTCTTGGAAGTAGGTATTATGTCTATTTTATGAATATTATGTCTTTCTCCCTTGGCTGTGACTGTTCAGTTTTTGTTTTGTTTTTTTTTTTTTATAAAAAGCACATTTAGATTTCCCCTGCAAGGTTTGGAAAAGTGATAAACACAGGAGCAATAAAAAGCTGAACCTGGAGTTTATCTTACCCTCAGCTCCAAACGGTCTAAATGGCAAAAAGGTAAATCCAATATAGATTGTCAAATATTGCCAATCACACAGCAGTGGAAATAACCTTAAAGTGTTTGGTCTAAGCAAAATATTCAGTGAATTTGCTACAAAAAATAATGAATCACAACAAATACAATTACTTCTAGAGGATTTGACAGTTTCAATGAATTTTAATCCCCTGGTTACAACTATTACTATTTTCTAGCCAAAAAGCAAAAACGGTACACTTTCATTTTCAAGATGAAAATCTGAAAACTAGAGATGAGAAAAAATTATATACCTAACTCCACCTACATGTGTACACTCTGGCTTTCCCAGATAAACCAGCACACATGGGCTTTCGAGTACAGTCTCCTGTTCACCAAGTCCTATAATCAGAAGAATTTGACTGAGACTTAGTTCAAGTATGATATTAAGCCTCAGGCCATTAACTTTAGTTATCAAATAAGTTCCCCAAATCATCAAGAAATCTGAATATTCTATCTCTGCCAATTTCACTGTTACTTTGATGCTGATCAAACCTAAGGAATATTGCTATTATACCCTGAATTCTTGGTTAACAACCATCAGTTCCCAGGTGTGTCTGAATTGGATTATCTATATTTGTACATTTAAAAATCTATCTTAACATATACAAAGTTTAGAAAAGCATACCAAAAAGACAGTTCTGTTAGAATGAAGTGACTATGGCCGATTTTTCCCCCAATAGTACTTTATAAGACTTATCCATGGCTTTTCATTCTTGTAATGAAAATATTTACTGCTGTTTTAAAAAATGTACAAATGTGGAAATTCTTAGTTAATTCCAAAGATTTTATCCAGTTTACAGTTTACATTGATTGTAAAGTAAGTCACAGCATTGCCCAACAATGTAAAGAATACAAAAATACTGACTTATGTGGGAGCACATGTGGAAACAATGACATGTTCCATTAGCATTAAAAGATGCACTACTTACCATAATAAAATCCTTTAGTTTTCCACACATTATTGTATCATAGGAGAAATGCTTTTCAACACAAATAGTTAAAGCTGGTTACCTTGCTGTCCTTTTCCATATTTCTTATGATAATGCCTTAAGGTTACTCTTCACAGAGTGAAAGTACTTACATCAAGGCCTATTTAACTAGATATGTGTTTAGAATTCCAACCTCACAGCTATATTCTAAAAATTACAAAAGACTACGCATAAACATTTTTAAGAGTATTTTAAATTAGTATATATGCACATGGAATTAGTAAATTTACATTTGAAATTCCAGACTTTTTCATTAATTTACATGTCACTCCTCTAATTACCTAAATTATTCACAAGCATAAAACATTTCTAGGTTTCAAGTTGTTTTATGGTAGTCATTCCTTTTGTTTAAAATGAAAACCAAAGGCAAAAAAGGCATTATGAAACACTCCAATAACCTTATTACTCAATAACAGAAACAATAGGTCTTATTTTATCCTCAGTCATTATCTGATTTCAATTAGTTTATTCCAATGAGGTATAGGACTCCAACTTGCAGTATTAAAAAATAGCACAACATAATTTAAATGAGTATATTGTCACACTAACAATTAAGATTACAGTATATCTCCCACAGGATCCATACCTGGACATGGCTCTCTCATGTGCTGGTTAGACAGTATATCTGTCAGAGGAATTATCTAATTCATAATTTATATAATTTAGCTTATAATTCTTCAAATTCTCAACTTTTGAGATTTATGACTTTTTATCCAGGCGCTGTGATTAACAGTAAGATACAAACAAACACTGGGCCCGGCAGCGTGGCCTAGCGGCTAAAGTCCTTGCCTTGAACGCCCCGTGATCCCATATGGGCGCCGGTTCTAATCCCGGCAGCCCCACTTCCCATCCAGCTCCCTGCCTGTGGCCTGGGAAAGCAGTCGAGAATGGCCCAATGCTTTGGGACCCTGCACCCAAATGGGAGACCAGGAAGAGGTTCCCGATTCCCGGCTATTGCGGCTCACTTGGGGAGTGAATCATCGGACAGAAGATCTTCCTTTCTGTCTCTCCTCCTCTCTGTATATCTGACTTTGTCAAAATCAATAAATAAATCTTTAAAAAAAAAAAACAAAAAAACAAGCAAACACTGAGTTCTCAAATTTGCCTTTCTCTCTAAAGTTCTTCAGTGCAAATGCTTGTCATTGTCCCCTAAACAATAACTCATTAGGATCTTGAGACTTACCTCCAGTTTAGCATCCAAGTCAGCATCAGATGCCACCAAATGCTCGTCTTCTTTCTTGCCTGTTGCTTTGATAAAGACCTGTTTAGTTTTCCAGTATTTCTTTTGCATTCTGCTGACCACCGACTGATGATCTTCGGGTCTGGGTGGCCCAAAGGAATCCATGGAGTGACTAAAAGACAAAGGCTCGGGTTACACTTCTTAGAAAAACCTTTCATAATAAATATCTATAGGTGATCTATAGGTCATCAGCATTTAACTGAAAGGCTGAAAAAAGTCAAACTATGAATAACTAACTAAGTGTGCTGATGCTTACTTTAAATAATCCAAACTTCTAATTGTACATTTACAAAAAAACCCAGCAAAAATACTAATATTATGTAATTCCAGTCAGGTGACAAAGCTAATAAAACCATGCTTGGCAATTAAAAAAAGAATGATTTCCATCTTAAGATTTATTTGTTTTTACTGGAAAACTCGATTTACTGAGAGAAAGAGACAGAAAGATCCTCCCTCTGCTGGTTCACTCCCCAAATGGCCTCAACGACCAGAGCTGAGCCGATCCGAAGCCAGGAGCTTCTGCTGGGTCTCCCATGTGGGTGCAGGCTCCCAAGGCCTTGGGTCATCCTCCATTGCTTTCCCAGGGCATAAGCTGGGAGCTGCATGGGAAGTGGACCAACTGGGACACGAACTAGCACCTATATGGGATCCTGGCGCATGCAAAGTGAGGACTTTAGCCAATAGGCTAACGTACCAGACCTGAAATCATTCTATTTTATTTTCAGATGTTGCTTCTTTTGTTTGATTTTGTAGTAATACGACCAAATAAAGAAACATACACACATACTTCTACAAATTACAATGATACCCTTAGGAAAATGTTCATAGTTTTCATTGCTAAGCCAGATGAACACATACGTAAGGGATGCAAAAATTCAGATACAAACCCTTCCTCAAAAATCATTCTATGTAGGGTCAGCACTGTGGTACGATGGGCAAGTGGCTGCCTGCAACGCCAGCATCCCATACTGGCGACTGGTTTGTGTCCTGGGTGCTCTGTCTCTGACCCAGATCCTTCTTCATGATCTGGGAAAGGTAACAGAAGATAACCCACGTGTCTGGGCTCCAGCCACCCATGTCAAAGACCCAGATGGAGTTCTCGGCTTCTGACTTTGGTCTGGCCTAGCCTGGCTGTTTCAGCCATTTGGGAACTGAACCAGCAGATGTATTCTCTCTAACCCTGCCTTTCAATTAAATCAATCTTTTTCTGAAAAGCCGACATAATAACTAATATTAACCAAGATAACAGAATAAAAACAATTATTTAGTATAATAAATGGAACCTTCCTTTAAAATACAAAGAAACTCAAATCATAAAAACCAAAAAGTAAATACAACCACATGGTATTTGATATTTACCTAAAGAAACATGACTAAGAATAAAAAAGTATGTGTGTATATATATATATCAAATACAAATATGAATACTATTCTGATTCTTTCACATCAAAGTAGCTTTAAATAAAAAGCATAAAAGAGAATAAATATCAACTGTACAACAGTGGCCACCTTCCCAGATAGCCTCTGGATGCCCTCCTGTATTCCTGGGCAATATAATACAATTAGTGACCCTTTAATTATGGATTTGCTCATATACTACCTTGGATACTTTAGGTGGATGTGATTTGGAAAACAAATTATTCACTTGCTAGTCAGAGAAACAGAAACAGAATATTCATCAAGTAGCTCTCTGCCCAAATGCCTGCCGTTAATAGGCCTGGGCCAGGCTGATGCCCGGTGAGAGGAACTCCATCCTGAGTTCCTGTATGGGGGACAGGACGCGAGTACTTGAGCCATCCATCATCTGCTGCCTCCCACGGGGCACAGTAGCACCCTCAGGCACGTGGATATGGAAAGTGGTGGCTTAACTGCTGTGCCAAATGTCTGCCCCAAAGAAAACTGGAGCTTGATGTAAGTATGATATTGTTTTGACACTTAGATCGGAAGGAGAATCTGTCTCTTTACTATCCACTTTATGCTGGCTTTTGGTTGCTTTCAGCTTCTCCGAACTGCTTCCTTCCCCACCCCAATTTTATAATTGTGACTGGCTCGAAGGTCCATCCAACTGCACAACAAACTGATATTTTCTACTAAGTTTATTGCAAGGCTCAGGCCCACATCCAATTAGGAGAACAATCTGCTAACGGAGTATAATGATGGAACACTTTCTCCTTATCCAACTTCTACACTGACGTACACTTAAGTGACATACTTCTGGTTTCTCATCGTGTTTCCATGATCATGGCAGAGAGTAACTAGGAGATGAGATATTTGAAGGAATAAACATCAACGCTACCTTTCCTCTTGGAAAGCTATTGTGCCTGAAGAGAGCACTTGCGAACTGGTGTGCTGATAGAGCAGACCAAGCCTCTGCCTGCAGTAGAGGCATCCCATATGGGCACTGGTTTGTGTTCCAGCTGTTCCACTTCTAATCCATATCCCTGCTGATGGCCTGGGAGAGCAGCAGATGATGTTTCAAGTCCTTGGGCTGCTGCACCCACGTGGGAGACAACAGGAGGCAGGCTCCTGGCTCCCAGCTTAACTGGCTCAGCTCTGGTCAGCGCAGCAATTTGGGAAGGAACCAGTGGGTAGATCTCTGTGTGTGACTCTTCTCGGTATCTATGCCTTTCCCATGAAAACAAATCTATACATAAATTCTTGAGGAAGCATTAGCATGGGAGAATGCATACATTTACTGGCAAAGGGAGGAGTAGGTCTGCACAAGCCAAGAGTTGCATCCTTGTGAGCTTTTACATCAAGGACACTGCTGAACCTGCTTGCCATTGGACGAAGGCTGGGCAGGGAGCAATGTCTGACTGGATGGAAACCATCAGATAACAAAATCCAAGGCTCTTAGAACATGCAGAAATTTAGGACAGATATCTTGGGAGACAGGAAGCCAAACAGGAATTGATCCAAAAAATTCAGATAACGAAGCTCTCCCTGAAGACCTCAGCCAAATGAAACCAGTCCCGAGTTGAGGAAAGCCCATGAGAATGGGGAGAAGAGCTGTGCCCAGAGGGAATGATCACCTTGGCTGCTACCCTGAAGAGAGATAGCTGGGGGTAGGTATCAGCCAGGCTAACTGGCTTCCAAAAGAAAAATTCTTCAGAAAAGTGTAATAGAATCTAGGATTTTGGCCATTCTTATCTCTTTCCTTGTGTTACAGGAGAGCTTTCAACCATGGTCTTGTTATATGTAGTCATTATTTTGCCAAAGCACATTCCTCCTAATTTGTTGATAGGTTTCTTTTAATCCTCAAAGTGCTGAATCTTGCCAAATTTGAAAAGATATGTTTATTTTTATTGTAAAGGCAGATTTACATAGAAAAGGAGAAACAGAAAAATCTCCCATCTGCTGATTTAGTCCCGAAATGGCTGCAATAGCCAGAGCTAGGCGCTTCCTCTGGGTCTCCCACAGGATTACAGGGTCCCAAGGCCTGGACCATCTTCTTGCTCTCCCAGACCACAAGCAGGGAACTGGATGGAAGTGGAACAGCTGAGACACGTACCAGCTGAGAGGCCAGAGCTTGGAGGTTGAGGATTAGCCAATTGAACCAACATGCTGGCTCTGTCAAATGCCTTTTCAAAGGGAGAGACAGACATCTTCTGTCCCACTGACCCACTCCCCAGATGGCCACAATGGTCAGGGCTGGGCCAGACCACGTGAGACACCAGCAGCACCACCCACACGGGTGGCAGGGGACCAAGTAATGAAACCATCGCTTTCCCAGGCACATTAGCAGGGAGTTGGACAGGAAGTAGATTTGCAAGAATAAAAACAGGCCCTCCAAAACAGGATGTAGCATCAGGTGAGAGATTAACCTGCCTTTGTTGAAGCCCAGAACTTGATTGGCTGTATTTCCATATTTGTTTATCTCAAGATATGTATTTTTAATTTGCTTATTTTTTATGTGAAAGGCAGGATTATAGAAAGGAGAGACACAGACAAAGATCTTCCATCCTTTCTGGTTCATTCCCCACATGACTGCCATAGCCAGAAATGGATCAGACTGAAGCCAGGAGCCTGGAACTTCTTCCAGGCTTCCCACGTGGGTGCAGGAGTCCAAGGATTTGGGTCATCCTCTGCTGCTTTCTCAGGCCCGTTAGTAGGGAGCTAGATCAGACACAGAGCAGGTAGGACTTGAGTCGGTGCCCAGAGAGAATGCCAGTGCTGCAGGCAAAGGCTTAACATACTATGTCATGGCACCAACCCCTTGAGATACTTTTAGTTTTAATACAGCCTCTGATTGTTCAATTTCTACGTAATTTTGAATTGCTCAAAATTTCTTCCATTATTCATTTCCAGTTTCATATTATTCTGGTTCTGAAAGCACTTAAGATAACTTTAAAAAAAAGTTTAACGGGGCTAAAATTAAAGATTTATTTTTATTGCAAAGTCAGATATACAGAGAGGAGGAGAGAGAGGAAGATCTTCTGTCTGATGATTCAGTCCTCAAGAGGCTGCAATGACCAGAGCTGCACCGATCCAGAGCCTCCTCCAGGTCTCCCACACAGGTCCAAGGTCCCAAGGCTTTGGGCCGTTCTGGACTGCCCTCCCAGGCCACACACAGGAAGCTGGATGGGAAGCAGGGCAGCCCAGCTTAGAACCGGCAACCATATGAGATCCCGGAGTGTGCAAGGCAAGGACTTTAGCCACTAGGCTGCTGTACCAGGCCCACCTTGTTAAATTATTTAAAACTTGTTTTGTGGACTGTGCTCTATCCTGGAGAATATCTCATGTACTCTTCAGAAGAATCTGTATTTTGTTGTGTTGGATAACATGTTCTACGTATTTCAGGAAGGACAGCCACAAAGGAAGCCGGATTCCTGTAACAAATCCAACTCCTGACCCCACCCACCCTTCCAATGCGGATCCTGGAGGTCGCAGCAATGGCTTAACTAATCAGCTTCTTGCCACCCACATGAGATGTGCCCAAGTTCCTGACTCTCAACTGCAACGTCAGCCAGAGACCAATCGTGTATTTGGGGGTAAAGAGGAAGGATGTGTGTCTTAAACTGTTTCTAAAAATGCATAAAAATTGTGAAGGTCAGCATTGTGGCATAGTCGGTGAAAGCCATTGCCTGTAGTGCTGACTTGCTGAATGGGCACCTACTGAAGTTCTGGCTGCTTTGCATCCAATCCCACAACCTGCTAATACACCTGGGAAAGCAGCGAAAGAAGTTCCCAGTGCTTTGGCCCCTGCACTTATATGGGGGAACTGGATGAAGTTCCTACCTCCTGGCTTTGGCCTGGGCAAGCCCTGCCTATTGTGGCCATTTGGAGGGTGAACCAGCAGATGGAAGATCTCTCTTGTTCTCAATTTTTCCCTCTCCCTGTCTATAATTCTTTCAAATAAATCCTTCCAAATTAAAAATTATAGAGAATTATGTCATGCCTTTTGTAATATATGGATGGAACTGGAAGTCATTATGTTAAGTGAAATAAGGACTGAAAAACAAATATCACATGACCTGTCTCATGTGGAGCATAAAAAAGGTGATCTTGTTGAAATTAACATGCAATCATGTTTACTAGCGGGGGGGGGGAGCAAGTGAGACAAAGATGTGAAACAATGTGCACTAAGTTATAGTTGGTCAGGAGTAAGGAGTGTTAGGGTTCATTGCATAGGAAGATGACTATAGAAAAATGTTATTATATTACACATTGCTGGATTTAAAAGCAAAGCTGGAAGACCTTAAATGTTTTTAACCATAAGGAAATACCAAGTGTTTGAGAAGAGAGGTTTACCAGGCTGGCTATTACATAATATATCCAAGTAGAGAATTCACATGGGGAGTAAGTATAAAACCAGAGCGGACAAGGCGCTTCAATGGGTGAATTTTCTAGGTCAGTAGTAGTAGTAACCTCAGCACCCAGCAGACAAATGGCAGTGAGAAGTGAGTCAACTGTGTGATGGAATGGGGGAAAGTGATAAAGAACGATGACTCAAAGTCTATACACAACGTGACTGGACTCAGGCTCCTCTTGAATCTGTGCCACTCTGCAGTTGAAGAAATGGGAGCAGGAACGCTCTGGCCCTGGGCCAAGCCTTCACAGCAGAGGACTAGGCGTAAAACGTGATGTTTTGGGGGAGTTGGAGGAAGATGGCCGACCATAGAGAGCTGGTGTAGGGCAGTGTGGGGACAGAGGGGAACCGATCCAGCAGAGAAACAAACCAGGAGTCACAGAATTGAGGGGATAGGTGTAGGAAGGTCACTGGAGTTCGCTGAAGTAAGAAGATCTACACAGTGTGGAGAGACAACCATAAAAAGGAAAAAAGAGGAGACAGCACGCCGTGAGAATCTTGGTGAGTCGCAATCCCAGCCAGGGGGAAGGCGGCGGAATCGCAGCCGTTCCTGGGAGGACAAAGGTGGTTGGAAGGACAGGCGTCCACACCCACAGGGGCACAGACCACTGGAGTGCAGGAGACCCTAAAGGAGGCTACTGGATTGAACAAAGGGGGCATCATCCCACGAAGATAAGCAGGGGGGGTTGCCCAGAAACTTGCCTCCCAGCAGGTCAGCAACTTTGAGAGAGTGCAGAGGAGACTGTAGCTGCGCTCTGGGTTCGGGTTACAGTAATCCCCAACTCGGCTCTGAAAGGTTGACTAACTGCAAAAGTCTCCAGTGGAAACTGCTGCTGAGCTCAGCCTGAGCATTAGGAGCGGGGCAACACTCGGCATAGCCTCCCTGGACAGAGGTGCAGGCTGGTGGGAGCACAGCTGCATGACTCCCACGGCTTGGCTCCCAACGGCAGAACACCTTTGAGAAAGTGCAAAAAAAAAGAGAAAGGGAAGCCTTGTAAAGGGGGCAGGGCAGGACTGTGAACTTGAACAGATCCCCTGCTGTGCTCAGCTCAGCAGGAGACCCCGAAGCAAAGCCGGTTCTGCAGGACCGCAGGGCAAGTTCTCCCAGCGGACCTGTGGCCTGAGGTGGCGCAAAGGCCCCAGCTACACTCGGCTCCCGCCCCAGTCCAAGAGGCGGGACACGGCTCTGTAGACCTGTGGCCTGAGGTGGCGCAGAGGCCCCTACTACCCGCCCCAGCCCAAGGGGTGGGACCGGCTCTGTAGCCCTGTGGCCTGAGGTGGCGCAGAGGCCCCTACTACATGTGGCCAGGGCCCCAGCCCCCGCCTCGAGCCCAAGAGGCAAGAAGAGACTCTGTGGACCTGTGGCCTGAGGTGGCGCAGAGGCTCTGAGCCCAAGAGGCAAAACACAGCTCAGCAGAGTCAACGAACCCAGACGGAGGCGTGGAACAGTGTGGCTTCCAGTGAGGCAACGACTTTGAGTGGGAGCTGCAGGGGGAAGGCCTGGCACTAGGGCTGGGACATAGAGTCTCCTGACCCAGCTCGGGGCTGTGGTCCGCAAACTCCAAACAAGCAGCTGGAACCCCCTGCTGTGCTTAGCTATACTTAGGCCAACACTCCATACAGCAGTTGCTGGGTCACACTTCCTACAAGCTACAGCACCGGGGCAACGGCTCCGGACAAGCAAATCAGAGGCTAAAATCCCAAAATGGCAAGAAACACAATGAGGAGAAGTATCAGAAAAGGTAATGACTCAGAAGAAAGATCAAGCATTTCCCCCCAAAACAACCAAAAACTAATCTCAATACCTGAGATGCAAGATGATGACATAGAGGAATTACCAGAGAAGGAATTTAAGAAACTAGTGATGAGATTCATCAGAGACAGCGAGAAGCGCTGGGAAGAGTCCAAGGAATTAGAAAACCATGTCATTGCAAAAATAAATCAAGTCAAAAAGGGAATCCTCGATATAGAACACAAAATTGAAAGCCTAACCAACAGAATGAACACAGCAGAGGACAGAATATCAGAATTGGAAGACATTCAGAATGAAAGGCAGCAGTTCATCAAACAGTTGGAGACAAATCTGGAGAAAGCTAATAGGTCCATACAGGAAATGAAAGACAACCTCAAAAAATCAAATATTAGAATAATAGGCCTTCCAGAGGGAGTGAAAAAGGAGATAGGCTTGCAACGGGTATTCAATGAAATAATACAGGAGAACTTCCAGAACACTGGAAATATAAATCCAGCACAAATCCAGGAAGGTCAGAGAACCCCCAATAGAGTCGACTCAAAGCGATCCTCACCCAGACATGTGGTCCTCAAACTGCCTTCAAGCGAATACAAAGAAACAATTCTAAGACAAGAAAGAAAAAAGGACAAGATTACTTTCAGAGGAAGGCCAATCAGAATCACAGCAGATCTCTCAGAAGAAACACTCCAGGCAAGAAGAGAGTGGGGTAAAACCTTTCAAATCCTGAAACTAAACAACTGCCAACCGAGAATAATGTACCCGGCAAAACTCTCATTTGTATTTGAGAATGAAATTAAATATTTCAACAGCAAAGAGAAACTAGAAGAATACACTAGCACGAAACCGGCCCTAGACAACCTTCTCAGGAAGGTGCTAAACCCTGAGAGAAAAAATGAAAACCAAAATCAAAGATGGCAAATGGGAAGACCTCCCCACTAATATCCATAAGAGGACAGTCAACCAGGCACAGACGCTAATAGTCGCAAATACACACTTGCACACTTACACACTCATGGCAGCTCAAAATCAATTTCTCTCAATATTATCTCTAAACACAAATGGCCTAAACTCACCAGTCAAAAGACACAGATTAACAGAATGGATCCTGAAACAGAACCCATCAATCTGTTGCCTACAAGAGACACATCTAACCAGAAAAGCCTCTAAGAAACTGAAAGTAAAGGGATGGAAAAAGATATTTCATGATAATGGACGAGAAAAAAAGGCTGGGATAGCTATTCTAATTTCAGATGATATAGACTTCAAGCTGACAGACATCAAAAAAGACAGGAAAGGTCACTATATATTGGTGAGGGGACTGATACATCAGGAAGTAATCACCATTGTGAATATATATGCACCAAATTCCAACGCGCCTAGATACGTGAAGCAATTACTTACAGACTTAAGAGGAGACATTGATATGCACACAATAGTGGGTGACCTTAACACCCCGCTAATAACAGACAGATCAACAAAACAAAAACTCAAAGAAACAACAGAGCTCGTACAAACAATAGAACAACTGGACTTGGTAGACATTTATAGAACTTTTTACCCCAAGGCCACAGATTATACATTTTTTTCAGCAGTACATGGCACCTTCTCCAGGATTGACCACATGATAGGACACAAAGCAAACCTAAATAACTTCAAAAAGATAGGAATCATACCATGTACCCTCTCAGATCACCATGGAATGAAATTGGAAATCAGCGATTCAAAATGCCCCAGGAAATACAGAAACTCTTGGAGGCTAAACAATATGCTATTAAACGAACAACGGATCAGAGAAGAAATTAAAGATGAGATCAAAAAATTTATGGAAATCAGTGAAAACTCTGACACAACATTCCAAATCTTATGGGACATGGCCAAAGCAGTGCTGCGGGGTAAATTCATCGCAATTGGAGCCCATGTCAAGGCCCAAGAGAGGCGTCAAATACAGGAACTAAGCACACACCTCCAGGATTTGGAAAAACAGCAGAAGAGCCCCACATACAACAGGAAACAAGAAATAATCAAAACAAGGGAGGAAATTAATCAGATAGAAACAAAAAAAACTATACACAAAATCAATGAATCAAAAAGCTGGTTTTTTGAAAAGATAAACAAAATAGACACCCCACTGGCCCGACTGACAAAGAAAAAACAAGAGAAAGCAAGAATTAACAACTGAACTTGAGCTGTGGTTATGCAACAAGGTGGAGGAATCCACCATGGTGGGAGGGTTTGGGGAGGGGTGGGGAGAACCCAAGTATCTATGTAACTGTGTCACATAATACAATGTAATTACTGAAGTTTAAAAAAAAAATTTATCTGTAAAAATAAAAAATTTAGTAATTAAAAAAAATAATAAAAAAATAAAAAAAAAATTAAAAAAAAAAGAAAAAAAAAAGAATTAACAGCATCAAAGATGAAAAAGGCAACATAACAACAGACACTGCAACCATTAAGAACATAATCAGAAATTACTACAAAGCACTGTACTCCAACAAATCAGAAGACCACCAAGAAATGGAAAAGTTCTTAGACTTATACAACTTGCCAAAACTTAGCCCAGAGGCAACAAACAACCTGAACAAACCCATAACTGAAGCAGAGATTGAATCAGTGATTAAAGACCTCCCAACAAAGAAAAACCCAGGCCCAGACGGTTTCACTGCAGAATTCTACAAAACATTCCAAACAGAACTGACCCCAATCCTCTACAAAATCTTCAATACAATAGAAAAAGAGGCAACTCTTCCAAACTCATTCTATGAAGCCAGTATCACCTTAATCCCAAAACCCGACAGAGACCCAACTGAGAAGGAAAACTACAGACCTATTTCTCTGATGAACATCGACGCTAAGATTCTCAACAAAATCCTAGCCAATAGAATTCAAAAAATCATCCGACAGATCATTCATCCAGATCAAGTAGGATTCATCCCTGGAATGCAGGAATGGTTCAACATCCGGAAATCCATAAATGTGATACACCACATCCAAACATTGCAAAACAAGAACCACATGATAGTATCAATAGACGCAGAAAAAGCTTTCGAGAAAATCCAACACAATTTTCTGCTAAAAACCCTAACCAAGGTAGGAATAGATGGAAAAATCCACAACATAATCAAAGCAATATATGAAAAGCCCAACGCCAGCATCATACTGAATGGAGAAAAACTGGAACCTTTCCCACTGATATCTGGAACAAGACAAGGATGTCCGCTTTCTCCGCTGCTGTTCAACATAGTCCTCGAGGTACTTGCTAAGGCCATAAGACAAGAAAAAGAAATCAAAGGAATCCAAATGGGAAACGAAGAAGTCAAGCTTTCACTATACGCAGATGACATGATTCTCTATATACAAGACCCAAGAGACTCAATACAGAGACTGCTAGATCTTATACGAGAGTTTGGAAGAGTGTCAGGGTACAAAATTAATGAACAAAAATCAACAGCCATAGTGTATGCAAATAGCCCAAAGATGGAAAAAGACCTAACCAGCAAGATACCATTCAAAATAACTGAGAAAAGTATGAAGTATCTGGGAATAAACCTAACCAAAAATGTAGGAGACCTATTTGAAGAAAACTACAAACTGCTTAAAAAGGAAATTAAACAAGACCTCGAAAGATGGAGTAACATCCCATGCTCCTGGATAGGTAAAATCAGTATCATTAAAATGTCTATACTGCCAAAAGCAATATATACATTCAACGCAATCCCAATCAAATTGCCCAAAACATTCTTCACAGATCTGGAAACAATGATTCAAAGGTTCATCTGGAAACACAAAAAACCACGAATAGCTAGAACCATTCTCAAGAACAGGAAGTTAGCAGGGGGAATCACAGTCCCAGACCTCTGGACATACTATAGGGCAGTGGTTATCAAAACAGCCTGGTACTGGCAAAAAAATAGAGAAGCAGATCAATGGAGCAGAATAGAAACACCAGGTGGGAACCCACACAAATACAGCCAAATAATCTTTGACAAAAAGACAAACGACAATCCAGGCAAATGGGAAGGTCTGTTCAATAAATGCTGTTGGGACAACTGGTTGATAGCCTGCAGAAACAAAAAGATCCACATCTCTCACCATACACTAAGATCAGATCTAAATGGATAACAGATCTAAACCTACATCCAGAAACCTTCAAACTTTTGGAAGAAAATGTTGGAAACACACTGCAACACTTAGGGGTAGGCCCTCACTTCCTAAAAAAGACTCCAAAAGCAGTAGAAATCGAGACCAAAATAAACAATTGGGACTTCATCAAACTAAGAAGCTTCTGTACAGCTAGAGAAACAATCAACAAAGTAAAAAGGCAACCCACAGAATGGGAGAAGATCTTCGCACACGACATAGGTGATAGAGGGCTAATCTCCAGAATATACAAAGAGCTACAAAACAACCAAAATATCAAAACAAGCCACTCAAGAAATGGGCACGGGAAATGGGCAAACACCTCACAAAGGAACAAACCCAAATGGCAAATAAACATGAAAAAATGCTCAAGTTCCCTGGCAATAAGGGAAATCCAAATTAAAACATCAATGAGGTACCACCTAACGCCAGTAAGACTGGCCCACATGAATAAAAGCACCAACAACACTTGTTGGCGAGGTTGCAGGGAAAAGGGAACCCTACTCCACTGCTGGTGGGGCTGCAGGCTGGTACAGCCTCTATGGAAATCAGTATGGAGAACATTCAAACAACTCAAATTCAACATACCGTATGATCCGGCAATAGCACTCCTAGGAATATATCCAGAACACTTGTCTTATGAGAAACCAACATGCACTCCTATGTTCATAGCAGCACAATTGGTAATTGCAAAAACATGGAAGCAGCCAAAATGCCCATCAGCAGACGATTGGATAAGAAAGCTATGGTTCGGGCTTGGCGGCGTGGCCTAGTGGCTAAGGTCCTCGCCTTGATCCCATATGGTTGCTGGTTCTAATCCCGGCAGCTCCACTTCCTCTCTCTCTTCCTCTCAGTATATCTGACTTTGTAATAAAAATAAAAATAAATCTTTAAAAAAAAAAAAAAAAAAAAAAAAAAAGAAAGCTATGGTTCATCTACTCCATGGAATACTACTCAGCTATTAAAAAAAACAAAATGCAGTTCTTTGTGGCCAAATGGGCCAAACTGGAAACCATAATCCTAAGGGAAATGAGCCAATCCCAAAAGGTTAAATACCACATGTTTGCCTTAATTTAAGATGACACGATGTTATGTATAACATGTTATGTTAGGTTTGTTATATGTTGTGTATAAACTAAAATTGAAATGTCAATGAGATGGTCACAGAAGGTGGTTAAGAACTCGCATTTACTTTCACCATATTGGTTACTCATTGCTATGTCAATTCCATAATGATGTAAATTTTTGCTGATAGTATGTTGGAGCTTTTATTTGATTGGGATGATACTCTGCTGGCTCTGTCTTCAGACCAGACAGGGTATACCTAAGAAGCCATTGAACTTGACTGGACAATAAGATGATGGACTCTATGTTTGGTATATGCTTGCAATGGGGGAATCACAACTGAACTTGAACTGTGGTTATGCAACAAGGTGGAGGAATCCACCATGGTGGGAGGGTTTGGGGAGGGGTGGGGAGAATCCAAGTATCTATGAAACTGTGTTACATAATACAATGTAATCAATGAATTAAAAAAAAAACGTGATGTTTCGGTGAAAATCTACATCCTAAAGCACTAAATAGCAATCTCCTTGTTCATTGACATCAAGCATCTATTCTTACTCTGCCTATACAATAAGCAAACTTTAAAAACAAAGATATTTGCTGCAAAATGCATCATTATGAACTTGCAGGAAGCCAAGGACAGAAGGATCGTTAAGGTTCTAAGAGGAAAAGCAGATCAGACGCAAAGTTGCAGGATTCGGTAAGAGCTGATGTCTGCAAAGAAGCGATGTAAGCTGAAGGACCAGAACCCAAACTGGAAAAGTGGCAAAGGAAGGCTCAAGACCACAACCACAGAGCAGACAGCGCACATTCCAGAAGGGAGAGGAAGGACTCTGGAAACAAAGTCTCCAGGGAGAAAGGGGTAACTGATGATTCAGCACATCATTCACAGTCACAGGGCAAAAAGTGTTAGAATATCGGGGGGGGGGGCGGTTATGACAAATATTCAGAAAATTAGGTGATTATTTTTAAAGTCATTACTAACATGATAAAGAAAAGGAAACAATTCAAAAGAGAAGGCACAGTCACAGACCCTTAGTCAATGGGTTCCATATGTCACGGTTCATCCTCGTGAGAACATGACCTTGATTTAACAGCAATTCTAACTATGGGGAGAAGAGAAGGTGCAATTAAGAGCAACTAAGTCTTCAGGGAAAACAAGGATACAGGAGCTGAAAGTGTGTCAAAAAAGTAATAACTACCTGATTTAGGATTAGACAGGAAATAGCAGAGGAACCAGAAGCCGGGGTGCCCCTGGAGTCTGAAGGTGCGAGGTGCACTGTTATGCAGGATCCTTTAATGCCACTTGCCTTCTAAAAAGTCCCATGTGCACATACAATCTGAATGAGACAACAAATTTGGGGAAGCGAACCCGAACAAGCACCTTAGTCACTACAACTGAATGGTTAACACTGGCACCAGAACAGACAGATCAATGGAACAAATGGAAAAAAGCAAAAACTCCAGAAAGACCAAAAAAGAATTTACATATTTAATATGTGATCAATATAAATTTCCTGTGGCTCCCATAAAGATGACCACAAACTGGGGGGCTTCAAATAGCATGCCCTTTCTGTTGTAGTTCTGGGGGCTGCACTGCCCGAAGCCTCTCTTGAAGATGGTATTTCCCGGCTTCTTCAGCTCCCAGGAGTTGCTGTCATTGTCCCAATTCTGTCATTTCTGCCTGTCTTTATACTGCCCTGCCTTCTGTGAGCGTGTTGAATTTCTCTGTTTCTCTTAAAAAGTCACTTAAGATGACATTTAGGGGCCTCACAGATCATCTAGGAAAAATCTCCAGATTCTTACCTAAGAATCATATCTGCAAAAGCTGCCAAGTATAAAGGATGCCTGTCTCCAGCAAGGCAATGTTGAGGGACAGGGGAAGCTTGAAGAGGTCAAGACTGGAAACCAGCCCTGTGGCCACTGAGGTAAAGCAGTGCTGGCATCCCATATGGACACTGGTTTGAATCCTGGCTGCTCCACTTCTGATCCAGCTTCCTGTTATATGCTAACAATTGCTTGGACCCCTGCACCCATGAGGGAGACTGCTAAACATTTCCCAGCTCCTGATTCCTGGCTCCAGTTCATGCAGTCATTTGGGAAGTGAGCCAGCAGATGCAAGAACTTTGCCTTTCAAATAAATAAATCTTATAAAAAAAAAAAAGTGGAAGAGCAAGACAGCACAGAGTCCCACAGTTCCTCTTCCCACAGAAACATCCATCTGAACAGCCATTCATGTGCAAAGGCACCTTCCGAGAGCTAAGGAAATCTGATGACAGATCATCAGCATGTCAGCATAGCAAGAAAGGTGTATGGAAGAAAGCCTCCCCCTTCCCTAGCAGCACGGAGAGAGATGTCCTCTGAGGAGAGGAGGAGGAATTAAAGGTGGGTTTTAGCGTTGAACAATACTAGGCCTTGCCAGTACCAGGCAGGGTCTATGGACCAAAGGTCAGGACCTGGGTAAGCCTGGTGACTAAGACACTGCCTCCAGCACGCTTCCCTCAACTTCCAGCAGCAGAGTGCAGAGCAGGTCTCCACCTGCTGGGCACACAGCAGTAGAGCAAGAAGAGGACTTTGCTGTGGAATTCAGTGCCAGGCTGGTGAAACCCAACGTGAAGACCCCAGTGGCTTGTCCCTAGTCTACAGTCCCATGGTGGAGCCTCTGGACCCACACGCTACAGCCAGGCGGAGCCCTCATTGCTGGAGCCCAGCAGGATGGACTTTTTTCTAAGAGTTACTTATTTTTATTACAAAGTCAGATATACAGAGACGAGGAGAGAGAGAGGAATATCTTTCGTCCAATGATTCACTCCCCAAGTGACTGCAATGGTCGGTGTTGCGCCGATCCAAAGCCAGGAGTCAGGAACTTCCTCTAGGTCTCCCACACAGGTGCAAGGTCCCAAGGTTTTGGGCCGTGCTTGACTGCTTTCCCAGGCCACGAGCAGAGAAGTGGATGGGAAGCGGGGCTGCTGGCATTAGAACCAGCGCCCATATGGGAGACCAGCAAGTTCAAGGCAAGGATTTTAGCCCCTAGGCCATTGCACTGGGCCCCAGGATAACTTGTATGTGGCCAGCATCACCTGCAGCTAGCTGCGGCAGCCTGTGAAGCACAGCACAGCAACACGCAGGCCATCCTAGGCCTGTGCTGCACTGGTCTCTAAGAACTCTGAGCCAGGACTGCCACCTTATACCTCTCCTTCCTCCCCCTCTGCCAACACAACATGAAAAGTGAAGAGAGAGGGAGGTCCCACGTCATTGCTTAGGAACCTAGATTTGTCCCTTTCTGTGAGGGATTCTACCAGGCAAGCACTAAGCACAGGCAAATGACTGTGGGCGAGGTACCTGGGCCTGCATGGGCACCAGGTGCAGAGTTGCAGGGAGAGTGTATCCTCTTTATGCACTTTCTAGTCCATTCTGAACAATACAACACCTGTGGATTTGTAACCAACTTGAGCTTAAGCCGAATTCAAGTGTAAAAGTAACATGCAACTGCAGGCTTGTGCAACACCTGAACTTGGGGTTCTGTCTAGCCTGAAGCAGCAACAGTAATACCAGCCTTAGAGAAAAGGAGCATACTTAAAAACTTCCTGAAGGACAGGTGTAAACCAGATTACAATGGCTGGAATCACCATCTCATCCTCACTGTGCAGTTGTTAACTCCACGAAGGATCAACAACTTTCAGGAAGCCACCGCCTCGCCTAACGGACAAAATAAGGTGCCAGATTATCAAACACACAGCAGCAAATACATGCAAATTTTCAGAATTCCTTTTTTAGGAAAGCTCAGTGAGCCGCAAGAAATCACAGATGCAACTCATTACTTAGTGAGATGCTTAACAAGTCTGAAGTGATTTTTTAAAAATCCAACAGTCTAAGGGCATAGTGAGGCATGTTGAGCTGCCACCTGTGAGGACAGCATCCCACATTAGAGCGCTGGTTCGAGTCCCCAACTGCTCTAGTTGCACATTTAGAGTAATGTGTGTAGGAAAGCAGAGGAATGTAGCTAAAGTCCTGGGGCCTCTGCCACGCACACGGGAGACCTCAGTGGAGCGCCCAGCTCCTGATCTCTGCCTGATCAACCCTGGCCTTTTGGGAAACAAATACAACAGATGGGGAGATCATCTGTCTTTGCTCTCTGCCTTCCTCCACCCTTCCTGATCTGTAACTCTGCCTTTAAAATAAATGCATCTTTTTAAGGATTTATTTTTGGGTTCTCTCTCTCCCTCTTTCGAGAGGCACCCTACCTCCCGGCTTTCTCTCCAGAGGTGCTTTCCCCTTCCCTCCCCCTTCCCTGCTCACCTGGACTCTTTGCAAATAAACCTTTCTATCTGCAACAGGAAAAAAATGGTTTTTTTTAGCTTTTATTAGAAAGTAGGATTTATAGAAAGATCTTCCATCCACTGGTTCACTCCAAGTGCCGCAATAGCCAGAGCTGACCCAGTGCACAGCCAGGAGTCAGGAGCTTCTGGGTTTACCACACAAGTGCAGGGTTCCAAGGCTTTGGGCCATCCTTGGCTGCTTTCCCAGGCCACAGGCTGGATGGGAAGTGGAGCAGCTGGGACACAGACCGGCACCCATATGGGATCCTGGTGCATTCAATGCAAAGATTTAGCCACCAGACTATCACGCCAGGCCCTAAAATAAATGCATCTACTAAAAAATTCAAATAGAAGACCTCAAGCTGAAAAGCAATACAAGATTGAAAAATGTAACAGAAGGCACAGACAGCGAAACAAGTAGAATTAGTGAGTTTGAAGTCCAGCTTTTTGAAAATACATCACCAGAGGAGTAAAAGAACAAGGAGAAATGAAGTATTTACTGGGCCCAGTACCACAGCCTAGTGGCTAAAGTCCTCGCTTTGCACACACTGGGATCCCATACAGGCATCGGTTCTAATCCCGGAAGCCCTACTCCCCATCCAGCTCCCTGCTTGTGGCCTGGGAAAGGAGCAGAGGACGACCGAAAGCCTATGGACCCTGCACCCACATGGGAGACCCAGAAGAAGCTCCTGGCTCCTGGCTTCAGGTCAGTGCAGCACCGACCATTGCAATTACTTGGGGAGTGAATCACCACATGGAAGATCTGTCTTTGTCTCTCCTATCTGTACATTTGCCTTTCCAATAAAAATAAAAATAAATCTTTTTTTAAAGGAAATGTTTACTGATCTTATTAATCTGAAAGGTCTAAAGACAGGAGTGAGGGTGGGGACACAAAAGGGGCGGGGAAGGGAAAGAAGGACTTCTCACCTATGGAACAAATTTCCACAGGAGCCAGATCTGGGCCAGGCCAAAGCCATGAGCCTGGAACTCAGTTCAGGTCCCCATGTGGGTGGCAGATATTCAGTTAGTTGCACCATCATCCGCTGCCTTCCAGAATGTACATTACCAGGAAGCAGGGCCAGAAACAGCAGCCAGTGAGTCCAATATGGGATGCAAGCATTCCAAATGGCAGCTTAATGTGCCAGATGCCTGCCCCCAGAGTTGAAGAAATATTAAAGGAACTGTGTGACAGGGTTAAAAGGGCAACTAACTGAGATATTGGGGGTTCAAGAGATAGAATGATATTCAAAGAGACTTAAAGAAAACCTCAAACCTAGAAAAGGATACAAATATATAGACAAAGAAGATCAAAAATCAGCATTCAATTTGAACTCAACGAAGCCTGTTCCCAGCTATGTGACAGGCTCTCAGTGGTCAACATCAAATAGACAATTCTCAAATAAGTCAGAAAAGAAACAACATAGGCACGTTCTAATTCACCTGACAGACTTTCCTGCTGAATTCTTAGGAAGGTCAAGGTCAGGGGCAGGTGTGGTGGGGCAGAGGGTAGGGCTTGCATGAGCTATTCCAATGCCGACAGAAAAACAATGCCAACCAGGAACACTGTACTCAGCAAAGCCACCCCTTCAGTGTGCTGAGCAGGTAAAGACACTTCCACACACACAAAAGCTGAGGAAATGCATTGCTGCCTGATCAGCCCTTAAAGAACCGAGAGAGATAAGAAGAAAACATTACTTACAGGTACAGATAAATTTAAAGTGCTCTAATAGCATACAAATGGTATAGAACCACCTATGTTTGCACTATGCAGATCTGCAGGCAATGTAAATAGTGAAGTGGGACAACAAAAGTTTGAAATGTGGGAAGGAATGGAGTGCAAGTGTGTACTTTTGCTAGTAACTTTTCTTCGTTTATAGGTAGCCTTTATTTTGTCTTCTATGCTTTGGATACGGTCTGACTGACCACCAAGGCTGCTGATGTTGAAACTAGCACCGTTAGGGCCCGGTGGCGTGGCCTAGCAGCTGAAGTCCTCGCCTTGAACGCCCCGGGATCCCATATGGGCGCCGGTTCTAATCCCGGCAGCTCCACTTCCCATCCAGCTCCCTGCTTGTGGCCTGGGAAAGCAGTCGAGGACAACCCAATGCATTGGGACCCTGCACCCGTGTGGGAGACCTGGAAGAGGTTCCTGGTTCCCGGCTTCGGATTGGCACGCACCGGCCCATTGCGGCTCACTTGGGGAGTGAATCATCGGATGGAAGATCTTCCTCTCTTTCTCTCCTCCTCTCTGTGTATATCTGACTTTGTAATAAAAATAAATCTTAAAAAAAAAAAAAAAAAAGAAAGAAACTAGCACCGTTAAACATCAACAGAGTTAAAACCCTTCAAAGGTGGAGACTTTGGGACATGATTAAGTTAGAAAATGTTATTACCCTGGGGGCCTCATCACTATCTCCTGCTGGCTTCATAAAGAGGAGAGAAACCTTACACACACACACACACACTTTTCTGTCTGTCATGTGATGCTGTCTGTCATGTGACGCTGTGTCACTTTGTGATTCTGTCAGCAAGAAGACATCACCAAGGCTGGTGCTGTGACATAGCAAGCTAAGCCCCTGCCTGCAGAAAGAACTAAATGGATCTTTCCTCTATGAGCATGGGTTCAAGCCCCAGACGTTCTCCTGCTCCAGCTCCTTGCTGACGTGTCTGGAAGCACATAGCAGAAGATGGACTAAGTGCTTGAACTCCTACACCCACGCGGGACACCTGGGAGGAGCTCCTTCCTGGCTTTGGACCAGCCCAGCTCCTATTGTTGTGGTAATTTGGAGAGTGAACACACAGATGGACACTCTAATTTGGCTATTCAAATAAATTAACAAGACCTTCACAAGAGGCGGCCAATGAACCCTGCACCTTTAGAACCAGAGTCAAAAAAATTTTTTTAAAAGATTTACTTATTTTGATTGGAATAAATATGGAGAGAAGTAGAAAAAAATCTTTCACCCACAGGAACTTCCTCCAAGTCTCCCACACGGGTGCAGGGTCCAAAGGCTTTGGGCCGTCCTCAACTGCTTTCCCAGGCCACAAGGGAGCTGGATGGGAAGTGGGGCTGCCAGGAATAGAACCAGTGCCAATAGGATCCTGGTGCTTGCGAAGTAAGGACTTAGCCATTGAGCCACTGCATTGAACCCAAATCTCTTCTTTTTATAGTACTTGTGCCTCAATTATTTCATTATAGAAATAAAAGTAAACATAAAAATAAATATACTATCTTTATGATCAAGCTAAGTTGTCATGGTTTTAAAACAATTTATTATATTCAAACTATATTTTTGTAAACCTAATGAAAATGCAAGGTAAAAATCTATTATAGACACAAACTAATAAATATACTATTAAAATACAATTCCAGAGGAAATCACTTAACCACATAGGAATACTTTGAGAGGAAAGAAGAAAGGAACTGCACTCACTTAGAAAACAACTAAGAAAGTAGCAATACTGGGCCCAGTGCGGTAGCCTAGCAGCTAAAGTCCCTGCCTTGAACTGCCGGGATACTATATGGGTGCTGGTTCTAATCCTGGCAGCCCTGCTTCCCACCCAGCTTCCTGCTTGTGGCCTGGGAAAGCAGTCAGGGACAGTCGGAAGCCTTGGGATCCTGCACCTGTGTGGGAGACCTAGAAAAGGCTCTGGGCTCCTGGCTTTGGATTGGCGCAGCACCGACCATTGAAGTCGCTTGGGGAGTGAATCAATGGATGGAAGATCTTCCTATCTGCCTCTCTTCCTCTCTGTATATCTGGCTTCCAGTAAAAAAATAAATTAATTAAAAAAAAATTTAAAAAACTAAAAAAGACGTACAACTATACAAATAAAAAAGAATAGCAATACTCAGACTTTACCCATTGGGCTCAGCTCTCAGCTAATGGACTTAGGAAATTAGAGAAGATGGCTCAAATACTTGGCCCCGACCTCCATGTGGGAGACCCACAGAGTGCAGGGTGCTAGCTGTGGCCTGTTGCAGTGCTGACCATTGCTGCCATCTGGGGAGTGAACCAGTGCATGAAGATCTCTTGGTCTCATGTTCTAACTCGATCTTCAAATACTTCGTCTTTAGGAAGTCTCTTACCAAAGAAAATCCTATAATCTAGCTATCATTGATTTCCTTGAAACATCTAAGAAAACAAATACCAATTCTTTTGGAATACCCACATCCCATATCAGAATATGAGTTATTATCATATTATATAGGTGAACATTTTATAAATCTTGGGTCAGAAATTGTAGTTTTAATAATTGTTTTTATTTTAAAGGCAGAGTTGGAGAGAGAGAGAGGGAAATTTTTCATCATTTGATTCAGTCCCCAAATGGTTTTAGTAGGCAGAGCTGGGCTGGTTCAAAGCCAAGAGCTAGAAGCTTCTCCTGGTCTTCCCACATGGGTGCAGAAGCCTACCTACTTGGGATATCTTCCACTGCTTACACAGGCACATTAGCAGGGAGCTGGATTGGAAGTGGAGCAGACCAGGCTCAAACCTGTACCCATATAGGATGCCTGTGTCGCAGGCGAAGGCCTAACCTGCTACACCATGGTGCCAAGTCCCAGAAATTGTTTAAGCATGATATCCAGCATGGAAATCATGTAGGAAAGCTTACTTCTAAGCATCATAAAAACTTAAGCTTTTATATAACAAATGGGTTGAAAATAAATTGGGTAAAAATTCATGAAGAAAAGGCTAATATTTTTAATATTTTTAAGAATTTATGATTTTTCTATTGGAAAGTCAAACTTACAGAAAGGAAAGACAGAACGATCTTCCATCCACTCGTTCACTCCCCAAGTGGCCACAATGGCCAGAATTGAGCCAATCTAAAGCCAGGAGCTTCTTCTGAGTCTCCCACACAGGCTAAGGGTCCCAAGACTTTAGTTATTGATTTTTTAAATTGTAAGGTCCACATACAGAGAGAAAAGACAGAAGATCTCCCATTCTCTCCCAAGTGACTATAATGGCTGGAGCTGAGCCAATCCAAAGCCAGGAGCCAGGAGCTTCTTCCAGGTTTTCCATGCAGGTGCAGGATCCCAAGGCTTTGGGCCATCCTCCACTGCTCTCCCAGGCCACAAGCAGGGAGCTGGAAGGAAAGCGGAGTAGCCAGGATACTATCTGGTGCCCATATGCGATCCTGGTGAGCACGAGGCATGGACTTAAGCCAATAGGCTACCGCGCTGGGCCATAGTATTTCTAAAATAAAGAACTCTTATGACTCAAGGTGAATACAAATAAACTTGAAAATTGAAAAAATCAAAACAAAAAGGTAATCCATAAAACTTTCAATTTCTTAAAAAATATGAACACACTGGGCCTGGCACAATGGCAGTGTCTAAGTCCTCACTTCACATGTACCAGGATCTCATGTGGGTGCAAGTTTGTGTCCCAGCTGTTCTACTTTCCCCTCAGCTCCCTGCTAGTAGCCTGGGAGGGCAGTGGAGGATGGGCCAAAGCCTTGGGAACCTGCACCCACATGGGAGACCCAAGAGTCTCCTGGTTTCTGGCTTCGGATCAGCTCAACTTTGGCCATTGCAGCCACTGGAGGAGTGAACCAGCAGGTGGAAGATTTGTGTCTCTCCTTCTCTCTGTAAATCTGCCATTCCAATAAAACTAACTTTAAAAGCCTTTTTAAAAAAGGACACACGAAGAGGTCACTTGATCTCTTTCCCAACTAAAGAAGCACATCTAAAATAAAAAACATATACTCATCTATCAAATGAGCAATGACTGAAACAGCTCAGAAGGGTTAGGTGTTTGGCAGATTAAGTAATTGCTTGGGAAGCCCACACTACACACTGGAGTGCCTGGAGTACAGGCTAATGTGCTTCTAGTCCAACTGCCTGCAAATATATCCCCTCGGAGGCACTGGATGAGGTCTCCACTCTGGTTCCTGCCATTCACGTAGGAGACTCAGATGGAATTCCAGCCTCCGAACACAGACCAGCCCTTGGATACTGGGACATTTGAGAGTGAACCAGTGGCTGGAAGACTCAGCATCTGTCCCTGGAGGTATCACAATACTTGATTTCAAGGCAAACTACAAGCTACAGTAACCCAAACAGCATGATATTGGCATAAAAGACACACAAATGGAACAGAATAGATGCCAGAAATAATGACACTCATCTACAGTCAACAGCTTCTTGGCAAAGGCACCAAAAATATACAAAAGGGCAGTCTCTTCAGTAGAGAGTTTGAATCTAAACACCCCTCCCCTTTCTATCATTCAAAAATCAATTCAAAATGGATGAAACACTTAAACGGAAGGATGAAAACTATGAAACTATTGGAGAAAATGCCTCAGACATCAGTACAGCCTTTGGCAGAAGGTCAGGCAATGGAAGCAAAATGAGATACAAACTAAGTTCTGCACAGCAAAGAAAATACAGTGAAACACATGGAAGAGCTATCCGACAGAAAGAGAAGAAATATGTACATACATGGAGTACTTAAATAAACACAAACTATTTCTCAAAAGAAGTACAATGAGGCCTGGCATAACGGCTCACTAGCTAAATCCTGACCCAGCGAGCACCAGGATCCCAGGTGGGCACTGGTTCATGTCCCTGCTTCTGGCCTGGGAAAGCAGCAGGAATGGCCTGAAGCCTTGAGACCCTGCACCGGCATGGGAGACCCAGAAAAAGCTCCTGGCTTCGTGTCTCACCGTTGTGGCCATTAAGGGAATGAAACATTCGGGGATGATCTTTCTCTGTCTTTCCTTCTGTCAAATCTGATCTGCCTCTCCAATAAAAATAAATCATAAAAATAAACACAAATTGTCTACAAATGCAAGAAAAAGGCTCAATATCAACAAGCATCAGGGAAATGCATATCAATACCATTATATATCATTCTGCTCCAGGTAGGTTATCAAAAAGGCCAAGTACAAAATAAATGCTGGTAGGGGAAAAAAAAAAGGAACGCTTTACATACTAGTTTTGGAATGTAAATCAGTACCACCATTTTGAAGATCGGCATAATTCCACGTGAAATAAAAATGATGGGCCCGACGCAGTAGCCTAGTGGGTATAAGCCCTAGCTTTGCTTGCACTAGGATCCCATATGGGCTCAAGTTCTAATCATGACTGCTCCACTTCCATCCAGCTCTCTGCTTGTGGCTTGGAAAAGGAGTAGAGGATGGACAAAGCCTTGGGACCTTACACTTTCATGTGAGATCTGGAGGAAGCCCCTGGCTCCTGGCTCCAGACTGTCTCAGCTCTGGCCATTGCAGCCACTTGGGAAGTGAACCAGCAGATGGAAGATCTTCCCCACTGCCTCTCCTGCTAAGGATTTATTTTTATTGTAAAGGGAGATCCTCAGAAAGGAGACAGAGGAGACATGTTCCATGCATTGGTTTCACTCCCCAAATGGCCACAGTAGTTGGGGCTAGAGCAAGGCAAAGCCAGGAGCTTCTTCTGGGTCTCTCATGTGGGCACAGGAGCCCAAGCACTTGGGCCATCCGCCACTGCTTTCCCAACACATTAGCAGGAAACTGGATCAAAAGCAGAATAGTCAGGACATGCACTGAAGCCATATGGGATGCCAGCATTGCAGCTGGCAGCTTTACCTGGTACACCACAGTGCCAGCCCCCACAAGCAGTTTTAAAAATATATACATAGGGGTCAGCATGGTGGCACAGCGTACTAATCCTCCATTTTGTGGCACAAGCATCCTGTAATGGCACCAGTTCATGTCCAGCTGCTCCCCTTCTGATCCTGCTCTCTGCTTATGGGCTGGCTCAAATCCTTGAGCCCCACCACGCATGTGGGAGACCCAGAGGGAAGCTCCTGGCTTCCATCTTTGGATAAGTTCAGCTCTGCCTATTGCGGCCAGTTGGTGAGTAAACTAGCAGATGGAAGACCTTTCTCTGTAAAATCTGCCTTTAAACACAAAAATATCTTTTTAAAAAAATACTTGAAAATAAGGAGAAGAGGGAAAGGGGGAGTAGCTGGAAAAGGAAGAGGGCAGGGACAGCCTCCATCCACCCACCGGCTCATCCACGCCAGGGCTGAGGCAGGCAGAAGTCAGAAGCCTTCGGCGCCTCCCATGTGGACCATCCTCTGCAGCTTCACCACGCGCATGAGCAGGCATCTGGTTCTGAAGTGCAGCAGCCAGGATTTGCACTGGGGCCCTTGTGAAATTCAGGTGTCACAATGCTGGCTCCCACACAGTAATTATTTTTTCAAAGAATCAACTCAGTGATGATGATGATGATTATGGAGAGAGTATCTTTAGAGGTAGTAAAGTTCAAGATAGAGCAAACTGCTAGTTTCAGAACATTGTGACAACACTAAGGAGCACAGAATTGTACACTTTGAAATGGTTCATTATACATTAAGTGAATTCTCCCTCAAAAAAAAACTACTTCCATTAGAAGTTTGTAAGGGCAGACATGAAATCTCAGCTCGTAAATATCAAACTCTAACTATAACGGTTTAAATAATACAGACTGACACCATATTTTGCAAGGATGTGGGCAAGTGTAACTCTTGCATATTGCTGATAAAAAATGATAAAATAGGGCCCAGCACAGTAGCATCGTGGCCAAAGTCCTCACCTTGCATATGCCCAGATCCTATATGGGCGCCGGTTCCTATCCTAGCTGCTCCACTTCTCATCTAGCTCCCTGCTTGTGGCCTGGCAATGAAGTCGAGGACGGCCTAAAGCCTTGGGACCCTGCACCCATGTGGGAGACCCAGAAGAAGCTCTTGGCTTCAGATCAGCTTAGCTCCAGCCATTGCAGCCACTTGAGGAGTGAAGCAGCGGATGGAAGATCTTTCTCTGTGTCTCTCCTCTCTGTAAATGACTTTTCAATTAGTTAAAAAAAAAAAAACGATTAGGGAAAAAAACACTACTAAAAAAAGACAATATATTGGGCCCAGAATAGTAGCCTAATGGCTAAAGTCCTCGCCTTGCACGTGCTGGGATCCCATATAGGTGCCAGTTCCAGTCCAGGCAGCCCCACTTCCCATCTAGTTCCCTGCCTGTGGCCTGGAAAAGCAGCTGAGAACAGCCCAAAGCCTTGGGACCCTTGCACCTGCCTGGGAGACCTGGAAGAAGCTCATGGCTTCGGATCGGCTCAGTTCTGGCCATTGTGTCCACTTGCAGAATCAATCATCGGACCGAAGATCTTTCTCTGTCTCTCCTCCTCCATATATCTGCCTTTCCAATAAAAATAAATTAAAAAAATATATATAAAATAGTATAACCTTTTGGGGAAAAGTGCATAGTTTCTGGAAAAACTAAGCATGTTCTTACCCCATGACATGGAAAATCTATGAAGAAATTAAAGCTTTCCATGGGAAGAGGTTCTCATTTGTTAGTGAAATATAGTACAGTACATGTAGAAAACACATGGAAGATAATTTACAAAATGCCTATCAATGTATCTATTTAAGCATCAAAATAAAAATTGAAATAATCTGGGCCCAGCACGGTAGCCTAGCAGTTTAAGTCCTCGCATTGAACTGGCCAGGATCCCATATGGTTGCCAATTCTAATCCCAATGGCCCCACTTGCCATCCAGCTCCTTGCTAGTGGCCTGGGAAAGCAGTCGAGGACGGCCCAGAGCCTTGGGATCCTGCACCCGTGTGGGAGACCTGGAAGAAGCTCCTGGATCCTGGCTTCACATCGGCTCACTTCCAGCTGTTGCAGCCACTTGGAGAGTGAATCAAATGGAAGATCTTCCTCTGTCTCTCCTCCTCTCTGTATATCTGACTTCGCAATAAAAAGTCTTCTAAAAAATGAAATAATCTTCAGGAGAGGACTGGTAAAAAATTTAAAAATGAAATAATCTAAGTATGTTCATCAGTAGTCATAAATAAAAAGGTGGTGACAGAATGCCATGTAAAATAAAAATGAGTACACTGACAAAATTGTATCCAAATAAAATTTTAAAGTACTGAAATACAGTATATCCAACATTATATAATTAAAATTTCAAAGCACATGTCATGTTAATTAACACTCAAATTTTTAAAAAAAATACAAAAGACTTTCAAATACATAAAGAACTATGACGACATGTTCACCTTGGATGTTGTAGACAGTGATATCATTACTTTAATCTTTACTTTTTCTCATCTTGTCAATTAAGTGAACAAACGTTAACAACCTTAACAATGGCAAAATAGTAATGAGATCTATACAAGTGACTAACTTAAGTGTGAATACTGGATCCGAACAAAAGTCTGGAATTTGACTTCAGAAAAAAAAAGCTAAATTTAAGGGAGAAATGAAAGAACTAGGAAGAGGAAAATGCAGGTATTGATAGCCAAAGGCAGTTCACAGCAGGTGCAGAGACGCTGAAGAGTTGAAGAGTATTATACAACTCTTCTTCGTTGCTCACACATTGTGAAACAAAGTTTTAAAAGAGGCACAGCTAGGGAAAGAAGCAAAGCATTCAAGAGAACCAATTCACAACATGGGATGCGTCACAAAATGAAGCGGAAGTATTACCAGTGGAGTAGGACAGTTTATCATCCACTCCATGTCTAATGCTTAGAGGTCTGCTGCTAGTCCAGCTACTTGTATAAACTTGAACTGCTTTATGATAAACTCACACTTATTAAGATGTGCCATCCAACCTTTCCCACCCCTCTCCTGTGTTCCTTTTTGGACTGCTCGATGGCTGAGCACCCTTCTAGCTTGAAAACAATGATGTGCCTGGTAGTTGGAATGACCGGTAATGAAAACGATGCCTTCCCATGGCTATTTCAATAACTAAATGTACTATCACGTTACACTGAACACGGAGTTCAGAGACTGTAAGGCACATTAGGCACAGAAAACAAATAATAGGGTTAAAATTTTGATCATATAAAAAGCATATACATACGATTAGGAGATTTACTTTGGGCCAACAAATATATAATTAACTTCCACTTAAAGATGAGGCACCTGTGGCTACTCCATAAATATTGAAGTAATATCGCTTTCCAGTATGTTATCTGAGTCGGAACCAAATAAAATCAATATATAAGCAAAAAAAAAAAAAGTTATCTTCCCGGCCAGGTATTTCAGTGAACCATGCTTTCCAAAAGCTTTTGTGCGTCAAGATGAGCTATGAAACGAAACATATTTACTCCTCTCCAGCTGGCAAAGCTAGGCTTTTCACCTCGCAGTTGAGTGGCCAGGATGGATTCCCCTTGCTTCTCCATCCTTACTAAAGCATCGGGTATCTGACCAGTGACATCACCTGACCACCTGACCAGATGGTCAGTGTGGGGCTGGGTTCACCGGGCCAGGCTGGCAAGGTCTGTGGGCCGAACCCCTGGGCAGCGCGCGTATTCAGCATTTTGCCCTAACCGCACTGAACTCGTTTTTTGTTTTTACCAATATGTAGCCAATTAACATCGTCCTCATAATTAAAACATAAGGAAATAAAAATGAACACAACATGAAAAGGTGGTCTGACAAAAAACACCTGATCCTAACAGAATCGGTCTCCACCTGGGAGAGAAACCGCCCCACATGAGCCCCACGTCTCTGCACTGTCACTCAACCCGGGCGAGCATGGGTGAAGCCCCAGCCGACCCGAGAGGAACCAGCCACGCCAGAGCCCACAACTCCTCGCCGGTTCCGCCCGGAGGCGGGTAGAGCTGCCTGGGCCACCAAGCCCTCGCCCAAGGTGGAGGAAATAAAGAAGGCCGCAGGATCCCAGGTCCCTGAGGGAGCCAGCCAGGCCCGGGCAGACCCGCGTGCGCGCGCGGCCAGCGCCTCCAGAAGCGCCCCCACCTCCCGGCGTCGCCATGGGAACCCAGGCTTTGGCCTCCGGGCCGGACCGCCGCCCACCAGGGAGGAGCGGACGGCAGGCCGCAGACGCTCACCGCGACGCCGGAGCCGCGACGCGCCCGTCCTCCTCCGCCGCCTCCGGTGGCGCTCGGCCGCGCGGAGCTCCGTCCCGACACGCGTTCCGGCAGCGCCCGCTAGCCCCGCGACGCCGCCGGGCCGCTCCCGCAGCCCGCGCCCCTCCGCGCCAGGGCGCGTGGGGAGGTGTCGGGCTCTGCTGCGGTAGGCGCGAGATTTAAACCCTGCGGCCTGGTGCGCACGGGAGGCCCGTGCAAATGCTAGGCTAATTAGGCTAGCTAATGCTCTAGTCTAGCCCCACCTGGGGCCGGGATCCCCGCCGCACTCTCCTCTGCCTAAGGCCAGACCACGGTACAGAGCTGATGGTGAGCACTCCGAGGCAAGGGGTAGGTGGTGGGCTTCCTCTCAGAGCCTTTAGCCCGAGTCCCTCCCGGTTTCCTCCGAACCCCCTCGGCACCTGCCGAGCCCTGGGGGCGCCGCCCTGCCGTGCTCTCCGCACCTGAGCCTTTGGTCATTATTCACTACTGGGGCGCTCGCCAAGCGGGGAGTGTTCACGCGCAGAGTTTAACTCTGGGTTTGTCAAGCTTTAAGGAGACCAAGTTAGCAGTTCTTACCGACTTCACCTTCAGGGGCGCACCATGAGAGCCAGTCATTTCGTGATAAAGGGGTCCTCGAGAGTGAGAGGAAACTGCCACAAAGTGTCAGAACACGAATGAAAATGAGAATAAGGCAAAGGTGACGCTGTTGTCGGAGATATTAAATTCCAGGTGCCTTATTTCAAAAGATGACTCCACAGTTGACATCAGCTTTCCTAAAACTTTGTGAAAATGTCAGTTAATTTCAGCTGTGACACGTAAGCTGTAAGCAAAAACCTTTGGGTAGTAGCAATTCAGTCAATGGTACAAGAATTAAAGATGGGGGCAAAACTCTATAATATTAATTTTACAAAGTACTCACCTTAAAAACCCGAGGAAAGTCATTTTAGAATACAAAAAGGGGTAAGCTACTTATGCAACCAAAGGATGATCTAAGCTGAAAATATTAACAAATCTTTATATTCTTCAGTTGAGGTATTAGGGCTTGAAGGAAGTGATTACTTGAGAAAGTATACCCCAGATTTTTCTTTTTTAAAAAACTTTCCTCATTCTTTGAAAATCTAAACCCTTGGAAGGATAAGAATCAGCCTTTGGCAAACATGGATTACTGCTGTATCCCGTCAGGATTTTTCCTGATGCCACGAAATGTGGCCTCATTCCTGAGTCAACACTTGAGAGCAATCACCTGCTTGCCTGTCCACCATTAGATTGTTGAGCTGCTCCTCAAAGCTGCTCCCACCTGAGGCAATTCCAAAGCCGTATCACCCAGCCAGGTGCCAGCCAAGGTCCTGAACGTTTGTTCCACCTATGATTGGATTCAAATAAGTGTTGGATGATGACCACCGACTGCTCACCCACTGGTGGAATAATATCAGCAAGTTGTTCAAAAATGTAATAGAAGCTTTATTGAAAAATCCGCTCCTGGGCCCCCTTGACACAGAGGGGAAGGAAGAGGGAGGTGAAAAGGGCAGCTGAGATTCGTGTTGAGTTTTACACTCCTATAGACATGTGGGCTGGCAAAGGGGCTGTCTATGCCCTCAACTATATAAGTAATGTCCGTTCAGGTGTGCCATTGGTTGGCTGAATCCCACCAGGCCGGTGACAAAACTGGCTCCAGTGGCCCCTCCTGTTCCAGGCTGATGCCTGGGAGACATGCCAGGTCCGCAGCAGACCAGCCCCTCGTCTCCAGTGCCCTGGGCAGCCATCAATAAGCAGCCAGTTTGAAAGCCCTACAGTATGTACCTTGAGATACGTTTGGTAATGCAGGTTCCAAAAGAGTGAAGTCTAATTCAAAATTAATCCTAATCAGAAAGATCCTCCTGGGGACACAGGAGGAAGTCAGAATGGCCACTAGGGGAGAGGCCTGCAGGCTTTGTTCACTTAATAGGGAATTATTAGAGGGAAAAAAAATCCACAATGTTTCCAAACCATGGTAAAAATGTGGCATTTGCACATAATCAGTCTTTTCCCCCACTAGGATAACTTTCTTGGGGAGTCAATAAGAGACTCCTGCAGGTGGTGGAAGGTGTAGGAGTCCTACAGATGGTCCTCCTGTAAGGATCAGGTGACACTCAAGATAGCTGATAAACATGGAATGAATTATATTCTCTCAGCTGTTGGATTGATGAGATCTTCAAGTGGTTTGAACTAGCTGCTTAACAAATGTGGTTTCATGTACTTAAATTATAGGATTTCGTCAGATTTTTAAATGAAAATTTAATGCTTAAAATACTTCTAGATGGCAGGATTTAGTTTTATTCAGAAGCACACAAAGGAATAGAATTGAAGTCTCACTATCAACAGAGCACTTAGAATGAGTGGTGTTTTTCTGCAAACTGCAAAAGAATGCTAGATGAATTGGAAATGTGGGAGCTCTACAGTCATACCCAGGGCTGCATTTATCAAGAGTGGTGATCTTTCGTTTTTTGCATTAGGAGGCAAATATCTGGTTACTATCCCAGATCGATATTAGAAAATGTTTTAAAAGTTGCACCTTTTTGCAGCATTTTACTGAAGAACTGGCGATCTGTTACACCTGATGTCAGGGAGTTAGCTCTATTTCTTCAACATGTTCCACTTCATTTTTTTCTAGTTATTGTTATTTTGATGACTTTTACATAGTTGCTTAAGGTGATAAGGGTCAAGGTCTATAGGAAGGTGGTGATAGCACCATTTCCACATTCTCTTTTATTATTATTATTATTTATTTATTTATTATTAATTATTTTGCATTATGTGGCAGTTTCATAGGCTCTGGGGTTCCCCCCCACCCCTCCCCATACCCTTCCCCCACGGTGGACCCCCCCCCCACCCCGTTGCAGCTTTACAGTTCAACTTAGATCAAGATTCTTCCCTTGCAAACAGATGCTAGGCACATAGTCCGGCTGCTCATTGACATATTTTGGCAGCGAAAACCGGGCGAATGAAGACTCTATGATGGACAGTGTCAACCAGTGAACTCTACAACGACCTCATCAAAATGGGAGTGGCAAGACTGGTAGTAATTCATATCTAGAGAAACATTAAAACCACTTGAGGTGGATCGCAGCTAAATAGTCTACCCAAGAAGCTGTACATTCTATCCACATTCTCTTGTTTTTCCTTCCTGTATCTGGGGGAAAGCGGGAGACAAGGGGAGAAGCCACACCCAGCCTGCCAAATGCCTCAGCATCCTGGGATGGAGGACAGCCACCCTACTGTGGGACATGCTCTGAGAGCCCTGCTCATGGGGTTTTGATAGTTCAGTAGTTCCGAATTACTGCCAGTCTCGCCATTCCAAGCACAATGAATCCACTGGTTGACATGGCCCACCTTAGAGATACTCACTGCCAATGCTCGGTTGGAGTAGTTGATCAATTTGTTCTGTCGTCAGCCTTCTGTTGTGGTAACAGGTGTCCTCGGCAGACTCCATGCACTGCCATATCCTCTATGTGCACCTGGATATACTGTCCACTGCTCCATCTAAGCCACTGAGGCGGCTCAGCTCTGACACATCCACTCCAAGGTCAGACCATAGAACCTGCAATTCTCTCCATGGTTGGAGTTCTGAGTCCAGCAATTCAGTTGGGGGGATCCTCACAGAAATTTAGCATCTGAGGTGATCCCAGACCTGATTTTTTTCTTTTTTTTAGTATAAATTTTATTTTTTATATTTTTTATATAATTGGTTAGGATACAAAGGGTTAAGGGCTAGAGGAAAGTGGGTGAGACAATTGTTTTCACATTCTCCTCTTTTCTTACTGTATCTGGGGGAAGGAGAGAGATAAAGAAAGAAGCCACACCCAGCCTCCCAACCATCCCATGGTCCCCAAATTAGGGCATGCTCTGAGGGTCCTGCTCAAGTGGTTTTGACAGTTCAACAGTTCTGTATTGTTGCCCATCTTGCCATTCCAATCACGATGAAATCTCTCCAGATTCCTTGGCTGACAGTCCACCTTTGAGACTTCACCTGCCCAGGTATTCACTGGGGTAGTTGATTTGTTCTATCCTCCATCCTGTTATGGTACCAGGTGTCCTCTGTAGGCTCCAGTGTACTGTCATATCCTCCATGTTTCCACTGCTCTGGCTAAGCTACTGAGGCGGCCCAGTTCTGACACATGCATTCCACGGTCAGATCATGGAACCGGCAATTTCTCAATGGTTGGAGTTCTAAGTCCAATGATTCACTTGGAGGGATTCCCAAAGAAATTTCATCTGAGATGATTCCTGACTTGATTCTTGTGTGTGCATGCCAATACAGGGTCTGGGACAGTCTGTTGCCCAAATCAGCCTTCATATACATTGTTAGTTGCAATTGCTGGGTCAATTTGTCTCCAACCCTGTCTTCTATGCAAACTAATAGGTGTTGCAGTCCAACCCAATCCTGCCCACCAAACACTGGGCACCCACACAAACCAGTGGGAGTTGTAGCCTAGTAGGAGTGACCTGCAATAACACCCACTAGGCCCACCCCCTGCACTGGTTCATGTGCTTGCCAGAATGTACAGAATGGTCCAGTCTGTCCCACATCCCATTCAGCTCGAACGTGTAAATGGGCATTGAAGCCTAGTTCAACCCAACAGCTCCACTATCCAGCCCACACATGTGTCAGAGGGTATCACTATCTAGTCATATCTGTCCCATTCCTGGTTCTCATGGTTACCAGTCAGAATGGCAACCCAAGAGGGAGGTGCTCACTGTTTCCCTAATAGGCACACTTCCACTCCTGAATCTTGCACTCTCCGGGTGGTACTGCATTTGAGCTTGATAGAGTTTGCCCCCTGTGCCAGCATCTGCCAGCTGATGCTGCGGCAAAGCCCAATCAACCCACACCAACTCTGGCTTACGCATGCACCAGAAGAAACAGTCAACCCAGCTTGACTTGCAAAGACTTACATGCAAGCCAACAGGTGTTGTATCCCTGCCTGGTCTGGTCTGCCCCCATCCCAGCTCTCATGCTCACCAGTGGGAGTAGTGGTCCAGCAGGGGAGCTCCCTGCAAACCCCTGCCAGGTTTGCCTGCTCTCATGATTTGGTTGGGCACTGTAGTCCAGTCTGGTATGGCCTGCCTCACTTTAGCATTTGCCAGTGGGTGCTGTAGCCCGGCCCAGCCTGGCCCGGCCCCAGTTCCAGCTCACACTGGTGGCGAACACAGCCTAGCCAGCCCCCAGTCCTGGCCCTAATGTGAACTGACTGGTATTGCAGCCCTATCTGGCATGACCCACACACCTTTCTGGCTCTCAGATTTGCCAGTGGGTATGAACGGGCCTAGCCTGTCTTGCCTCCGACCTGTACCAAGGTAAGCTGCTGGTGGGTACCATTCCATGGCCTGGTTTGGGCAGCTCTCTATTGTGGTTTTTGTACTCACCTGCAGGGACTGTGTCCTGACAGAGGAGTTGCCCAGGCTCTTCCATCAGGACCTCTCCCAATACCAGATCTTACACCCATTGGTGGGTCCATGGGCCAGCTCTACTTAGTCCACCTCCTGTCCTAGCAGGAATAGTAGCCTTTCCTGACAGGCCTTCACCCATTCCACTTTTTACTGTTGGGTATTACAGCCCAGCCAAGCTTAGTCCACGCCCAGATACAGCTCACACATTGCTCAGTAGGGACAGAGACCTAGTTAACCTAGCCCATGCTACACCTACTGTGGTTCTCATGATCACCAGTTGGTGCTGGAGTCTAGCCCAGCCTGGCACACCCCAGACCCAGTCACACTTGTGCTGAGGGATGCTGCAGCCATGTCTGGACCACACTGCAGCCTGCACTCCAGCCCCACACTCACCAGTGGGACCCACAACCAAGCCAGGGTGTCTCCTTAGCTCCCCAACCAGGCCCTGATCCCAGCCAGATTATGAGTGTGCCAGTGGTTGCTCTGACCCAGCTTGGCACAGCCCCTCCCCAGTCTTGGAAGGTGTTCCACTTTGTAATCTGCAGGTGCTTAGCTAGGAAGTCAGGAGCATAATAGGTCAGCGGCAGTGAGGACAAAGGTGTGGACCAACTGTCTTCCTAGGTGCTAGTCCCAGCTGTTATTTTGAGGCAACCGAAACATGATTTTCCTGTATTCATTTTTTTTTTTAAGATTTTATTATTATTGGAAAGCCGGATATACAGAGAGAAGGAGAGACAGGGAGGAAGATCTTCCATCTGATGTTTCACTCCTCAAGTGAGCCGCAATGGGCCGGTGCGCGCCAATCCGATGCCGGGACCAGGAACCTCTTCCTGGTCTCCCACGCGGGTGCAGGGTCCCAAAGCTTTGGGCCGTCCTCGACTGCTTTCCCAGGCCACAAGCAGGGAGCTGGATGGGAAGGTGAGGACTTTAGCTGCTAGGCCACGCCGCCGGGCTGTATTCATTTTTGCTTACTAGAATTAGACAAAGATGAATTTTTAAAAATAGATGTGAGGGCCCGGCACAGTGGCCTAGCGGTTAAAATCCGCGCCTTGAACACGCCGGGATCCCATATGGGTGCCGGTTCTAATCCCGGCAGCTCCACTTCCCATCCAGCTCCCTGCTTGTGGCCTGGGAAAGCAGTCGAGGACGGCCCAAGACTTTGGGACCCTGTACCCGCGTAGGAGACCTGGAAGAGGTTCCTGGTTCCCAGCTTCGGATCAGCGCAACACTGGCCGTTGTGGTCATTTGGGGAGTGAATCATCAGACAGAAGATCTTCCTCTGTGTCTCTCCACCTCTCTGTATATCTGAATTTGTAATAAAAATAAATCTTAAAAAAAAAAACAAATGTGAAACAACCATTGAATTTCATAGAGTATTGATAAGTTCGAGGCATGTTATTAAGACACAGAATTGTTTGTCGGGCTGTATCTAACAAGTCATTTCTCTACAGCTTTTACTGCTTGGCAGCAGCAGTTCTCTTAGCATCATTATTAACTGGCTGAGTACCTTCACAGTGACTCTCTCACCTGCCTGGACTGTAGTTTCCTTTTACAACACAAATAAGTTTATATGAATGCATAACGTTCCTTTATGCTTAAACATAATTCCTTTATGAAACTAATAATTCTTTATAGTACAGACTTATGAATTATAATAACGATGTTAGTAGGTATTATAAGTAATTGTGGGGAGCCGTGCAGTTGGATCGGATGGATGGGTGTGTGATGAGCATCGCTCCTCGGTTAGCAAGGCTATGAGTTTCTAGCAGCGAGGCAAGGCCCAGCAGAATCTCTGGTCACCTGATTGCTGCCTCACCCCATTGTATGGACACTCAACCACCTCTCTGATGTTTCATAGAATTCTCCTGAGGGTGTTGTTGTTGCTTTTCTGCTAATGTGAAGTGATTCCTGTAACTGGTATGACACCTCAAATTGATCAATCATGTTATGATAAAAACATCTTTAGCGATGCAAGGCTATGACACACAGCTAAAAGTATACAATAGTACAATTGAGCCGACAATGTCTCCGAACATCCTGTTATGTGCCCACTTTTGTCATGGAGTTTGCCCTAGTATAAGTAATGTTTTCCTTAAGAAATGGCTTGATGATATCTTGGAACTGATGGCAAACATGGAGGCACAAATGGTTTGTTTACCATGTGCCTCAAACTATTACAGTGCATGATCTGATGCATTTTAGCTTCTCACCACAGAAAGCAAAAGTATATGGGGCATCTTCTAAAGGGAAACATATGTGAACCCCCTCAAAATGGCTTAAAATCTCAATTTTATACTGGCATTTATGTTTAGGGAAAGAAAACAGTTTATAAGATAAAAGGAAGTTTCTTGTAAAGGCCCTCTGTTTGCAGACTGACTGAGCTGCCTTGATCCCTTCCACTGCCCTTTAAGAAAAGAACAAAAAACAATTGAATCAGCACTAGGTGAAGGTGACTGTAATTAATGCATGATCTGATGTAGGAGGACATTGTGACCGTAGAAGGTCAGTGAGCACAGGATTACAGTTGGTTGGACCTTATTGGATATCATTTGCATAAGAACAGTTGAGTGGACAGTATGTATATGAGATCACCTGGTGGAATATACAAGACAAAAGAGTTCCAAACAAAAGCATTGATGGTTTTGTTGATGTGCTCAATACTTCCTCCCTAATCCTGTATGAACCTCAGTGTATAAAGTCTGATGCTACTAATAAACTACGGCTTTTGACCATCAGTCAGGGGTCCACGCGTGTTATTATCGGCTCCGTGCACCAAGTCCATCGCTGCGGGACAGCGACAACTGGCGCCTGAACGGGGACTTGAAAGAAGAAGAGAAAGTGCAGCGGAGACCCCCACAGAAAGTGGTGAGTGGGACAATGGGCCAGAACCAGTGTAGGGCACAGTCTTTTATCTCTCTTATGCAGAATTTTTTAGTGAAAAGTGGAACGAAGATAACTAGGCAGCAATTGCATTCTTATTTAGAGCTTGTTAGTGAATATAATCCTTGGTCTCCAGATGAATGGACACTAGAAACTGGACTTAAGAATTTTGCTCAGAAAAATGGTGAAAAGGCCGGAAGGATAGAAGATATTCAAGTTAGTTTTTGGATTATATCGGCTTTAATTAGAGCTATTATTATAATTTTAGAAGGGGAATCTGCAAGAAATTCCTCTAAGGGGAGACACCCCCAAAATGTAGCTAAAAAAGAAGTGTTTCATAGTACGAACAAGGAAGAAAGAGAAAGGGAATCCTTAAGAGGCCCACCTAACAGGAAAGGACGCTGTAATATGGCTAAAAAAGAAACGCCTCATAGTACAGATGAGGAGGACAGCAAAGAGGAGCCCGTGAGAGATTTCCCTAATGGGAGACGCCACCGTAATGTGGCTAGGAAAGAAATGGCTTATACTACAGATGAAGATGAGAAAGAATGTGTGAGAGACCCTCCCACGAGGAGATGCCACTGTAATGCAGCTAAAAGAGAAAGGCCTTATACTTCAGATGTGGAAATTAGGAAAAGAAAACTTGGAAGATGTAACCATAATGTGACTGAAAATGAAATCAGAACTAAGAAAAAGAAAATTTTCAGTGTTAAACCACAGGATTTTTCTAGTGAGGTAAATGAGGCTGGGATAAAGCAACAGTTAAATATCAGCCCATGCCGTCTTGCTCTTAAATCTGATCAAAAATGTTTCCAAATGACTGATGTTCCCCGGAGACCTCATGAACTCCGATTGCTTTTTCCAATCATACTTAGTCAAGAAAATAACCAACCTACCTATGAAAGCCTAGATGTTAATGCCATCATAGCTTTTAAAAAGGCTTGTGTGTCCTATGGACCTACTTCTTCTTATGTGTGGGAATATTTAAATGGCTGGAGCCAGGGAGCAAACTGGATTCCTTATGATTTTGAAGTAATAGCAAAAATAGGGTTTTCTCCTTCTCAATATTTACAATGGAAAATGTGGAGAAGCGATATGGCTAAAGAAAAACTGCGAACCTTAGGAGCATCAGGTCGGCAACTCCCTGGTGGAGGACAACTGACTTATGATATGTTGGTTGGAGATGGACAGTGGGTTACTACAGAGCAGCAGATACAGCTACCTCAAGCTGCGCTCATGCATATACGAGACGTAGCATTGTGGGCATGGGAGAAAATTGAGACTGGGTCTGAATTTGCAGGCAGTTATACAAAAGTCATTCAAGGAGCCAAAGAATCTTATGCTGATTTTGTAAGACGTTTGACAGACTCTATAGAAAAACAAGTTAAGGGAGAAGGCACTAGGAAATTGTTGTTAAAGCAACTGGCCTTTGATAATGCGAATGAGGACTGCCAGGCTGTTATTCGTCCTATAAAAGAAAGAGAGGATCTTCTGGGTTACCTGAAAGCCTGTCGCAACATAGGGACATTTAAGCACCGTGCCCGCCTAGCAGCACTTGAAACTTTTGCTATTCAAAAACAAATGAAGGCTAAATGTTTTAATTGTGGCAAGCCAGGACACCTTAGAAAAGATTGCCGAATGCTTCCTTCAACTCAAAAATACCCTGCGGATGCTTTTAACAGTCACTCCCCTGGAATATGTCCTAAGTGCCGAAGAGGCCAACACTGGAAAAAAGAATGTAAATCCAAATTTGACCGTGATGGCAGATGCCTGTGGCCAGAAGACTCTGGGAGGGGTCAGCCCCAGGTCCCAAACATTCACAGGTTTACAAAATGGGAATCTGCAGAGAAGCTACAAACTTAAAACTGCCACTGTCTCATTGCCCCACCTGTGCTCCTCACCCTGCAAGTATAAATCCTGGAGGCTGAAATTCCAATCAGTTGTGGTGTATGCATGTTATTCATATAGTGCTCTTTCCTATACAGCATTGCTTAATCATGTATACTAATTTTTAAGTACAAGTCTTTATATTAAGTTAATTTTTATGTTCACTGCCTCATTACGTTCTCATTGTTTAAAATTAACAAAAGCGATGTTCTTGCTTTAAGGAGTGTTTGGGTGATGTCATTATATCATTATAAAGTGAATGTTTGCTGTTTTGTTTGTTAATGTACCCGAGTTGTAACCGCATGTCTTTTGGAATATTTTATAATGCTGAGGAAGCTGGCCTTCAGTTTAGTGGCTAGCTTTCACAATAATCACCAATTTCAAGGTCTTTTGTTGTGGTAGATGTTTAGCAAACTGACTTCATCTGTATATCCATTGCAACTTTTGGGAGCTTGGAATTCAAAGAAGATACTAGGCTTTTGTAAATCCTGAGGGTTTTTTGGGGGGACATTTAATAAAAATGTGAAATTTTATCATAAATAATTTGGTATAAGTTAATGTGATATTCATTGTCTACAAAGTGTTTGCATGTATTAATTGCATGTATTAGTGTAATTCTTGTTTTTGGCTGGTTATCAAATCTCTCACTGCCTTTAATGTGTCAAGGTTTTGTATTTGTTTTAAAGATATTTGAGTGATGATCTCGCATCAATAACCAATTGTAATCTATCATATGTTATGCTAATGTCAACAACAAATCTTGTTTCAGATATTTTTAGCTATCCTTAAAAAAGCATTTAAGAATTCAAAGGTTTCAAATCCTAGGGATTCCCTTGGTATTCTTACGAGGCCTCAAGAATGCCAACGGATCTATCTCCCGTTTTGTGGAGACAGTTGACCAGGCTATTGGATTATACTAAGATTATTGCCAAATAACAAATGGAGTAAAATTTTATTGTGTCAAAACGTTGTATACATCCATGGAGTTGTGAAGGTTTAATTTTAGTTTGCGTTGCTAATTATGTATTCTTAGCATGGCTGTATTGCTGGGAAGACTGAAATTTGCAATTTTAGATTGATGGAGGGATTTCATAGCATGATCAATGTTTTTGTCTGAGTTTCTCAGTTCAAAACTATTGACTTAATGGTTTCACTTACTGGTTTTTGGTGAACACTACTACTAAGCTTGGTTGAGAATAATATTTTCAAGTCTCCAAAAGTGTGTGTGTGTGTCTGTGTGTGTGCGCGCATACATGTGTGTCTTAACATTTTGTCCTTTGTAAAAAGTTGTTTCAAATTGTTATCATGTGTTGCTGTTTGTTTATCAAGAGCAGGTTGCCTTGGGGCTGTGGCAACCTGCAGCCACGCCCAGAGCTTTCTGATAGGATTGTAAAATCACAAAGATGTTAAAGTTATGCTTTAAAAGCAAAGGGGGGAATATGCTACCCCTGCAAATGCATTAATTTGGTCTTACTCACCTTAAATTTTGTTCAGATTTTGTCTCCTGGTGAGCACCAGCTCTGCGTCACTAGAGGCTGCTTGCAGGCCCAACACAGATGCCTTTGGTTTGATGGAGGAACCCAGCCACTCACAAGTGGAGAGGTCCTGACCCCTTGCTAACTGTGGGAAGAGGGTTTGTTTGTGTTTTTCCAGAAACTGAGCTGCAGCCTGTGTGGGTGCCAGCTGGTAATGTAAAGCCCTGGACTCCATTCACCGGAGGAAGCGCCTGCAGTAAGACAAATTCGCGATTTCATTCTGAAAGATCCATCTCCATCAAGGAGACATTGGAGGAGGAGGAGGAGGCCAGACCCCTTCCAACACCGGGTGACGTGAGGGATCCTAAGAGATTGGTGCATCAAGCGCAACTGTCCTTGACATTATGATGCATTTGATAAACACTAATAATCCGTGGGAAAGGTTATGCTCTTGTCCCTAGAATTTCCTGATGGATCCTCAAAACTGGCTCATCTGACCTCGAAAGTGCTGCAACTCCCTTGAACTCAACGCTGCCCCTGGAGAAGATGGAACCCCCAGTGGAGCTGCCTCTAAGAACTGAAAAGCTAAATTTGTTTAATATTCCTCTGGTTCTACTACAGGTCAGGAGTGCAGAGAAATTCTCCACCTTCTTAGAATGTTTGAGGAAGACTTTAAGTGTAACTTGTTATTTATAGATTTTAATGACCTTAGACATTAGAAAAGCCATAGAAATTTGTGGTGGCATCCAAGGACGACTCTGACACCCTCTTAAAGGAGGTTGTGTGTATAGAGCAAGGGGGATCTCAGGGTGGAGCAGGAGGATAAGAGGAGCCCTCTATCCTAGTCCCGGAGACCCCCGGAGGCCTCCCATGTGCTTTCGCTGCAGAAGCAGTGGATATCTGCCTCATCAAGGACATCGAGAACCGTATCCCGACTGCCAAGGAGATCACAAGGAAGATGAGTGCCCTTGGAGGCCGAGAACTCTGAGGTCAGTCCTTTCCTATTGGATTTCTCACAAGGGATTGAAGCAGCCCAGTACCCTGCTCATAGGGTCTGGTGACCTGGGAACTTAAGCCAGGAGCCCCGGGAGGCACTCAGAGACAAAAGGATTGTAGGAGGAGCTTCCTCTAGTTCTTAACTAGTTCCAGCCTTGGCTCCCAGCCCTCTCTTACACCAACCATCAGGGTTGCTTGTGAGCCCCATGTAGAGTTAAATTCTTCCTCACTCACTAAGTTGTTGGGGATTTCCCTGCTCACCTGCCTAAGACTTTTCTATTCTTCAACTGTTAAATGCAAAGTTCTGTAAAAACAGTGCTTAATCACTACAAACTGCAAAGTTTAAATTGGGTTAAGAATCTCCCTGAAAAGCTTTTATCAATTTAAAACTGTTAATGCTAAACAAGATGTAACTGTAAAGAACTTTGATATTATGTTTGAACTCAGCTGCTATGTATGTCAATGTTGGTCTTTACACTGTTCCTGTGCCACTCTGATTTCGGTTAAACACAAAAGCATGTTACCTCGGCAGAAATTATATAATATGTAATATTGTTTCTCCCCATTTTTCTGCTCTTCCAAGAGCATGTTCCCCCTACATACATCTTTTAGGCCTAATTTTACAAAACACAGAAGGGGGATTTGTAGGAGGACATTGTGACCGTAGAAGGTCAGTGAGCACAGGATTACAGTTGGTTGGACCTTATTGGATATCATTTGCATAAGAACAGTTGAGTGGACAGTATGTATATGAGATCACCTGGTGGAATATACAAGACAAAAGAGTTCCAAACAAAAGCATTGATGGTTTTGTTGATGTGCTCAATACTTCCTCCCTAATCCTGTATGAACCTCAGTGTATAAAGTCTGATGCTACTAATAAACTACGGCTTTTGACCATCAGTCAGGGGTCCACGCGTGTTATTATCGGCTCCGTGCACCAAGTCCATCGCTGCGGGACAGCGACAATCTGATTATAAGATTTAGCAAAGAATCTGTTATATGCTTCTATAAAATCCTTTCATTTATGATCTTTTAATTCTGTACTCTTAATATTTTAAGCAATATTAGTTTGTGTTTAGTAAAAATTGATTTTGAGTATAAGTAAACTACTTGTCACTATGTAACTGCATGCGCTGCCAACCGTGGAGTTCCTGGCTTCAGCCAGGTGACTGCAGGTTTCAATGAGTGATGGTTTGCCGAAAATGTTTTCTTTAAAGTAAATAACATTTTTTAGGATTGTTTTTTGTATTTTCTTAACCATGATGTAAAAATGAAACAATTGGATATTGTGCAAAAGCTTATGATTTGTGTATAAATAAAGAAGGCAACTTTTCTGAGTTGTCCATTATGAGCATCAAGCCATAGTGGTCCGCGTCTTATCTCTTCTTCTTACCGTCTCGCCGATCCACGCATCCTTTGCAAGCTCGCAGTCAGCCGGAGCTGGTCTCCGGCAAGTAATTATTTAAAAACTGATTTATTTTTATTGGAAAGAGAGTTTTTACAGAGAGAAAGAGACACAAAGATCTTCCATCTGCTGAGTCATTTCCCTATTGGTCACAATGGGCGGAGCCGAGCTGATCCAAAGCCAGGAGCCAGGAGCTCTGGATCTCCCACTTGGGTGCAGGGTCCCAAGGCTTTGGGCCATCCTCCACTGCTTTCCCAGGTCACAAGCAGGGAGCTAGGTAGGGAGTGGAGCAGTCAGAACATGAACTGGCACCCACCTGAGATCCTGGCAGTGCTTGAACGGTGAGGATTAACTAATTGAGTCACTGTGCCAGCCCCGATAAGTAACATTTTTTTAATGGTTCATTTCCCAAATGTCTAATGTTCACAATAGCTGTGGCTATGCCAGGCTATTAAAAAAGCAGAAAAATAGCCAGAAATCAGCAATTTCAGCTGGGTCTCCCACGTAGATGCCAGGGTACCAAACACTTCAGCCACCATCATCTTTTAGGATGCACATTATTGGACTGGAAGCCGAATAGCCTAGACTCAAACAGGCACTCCTACATAACTCCACAGTGCCCACTCCCAGTATAAAGTATGAAACGACTTAAAGGATTCAGGATATACATTGGTTATATGTAAATATTATGATGGTGGTATAAGGGATTCAGCCTATGAAGATTTTGGTATTTGTGGGGTACCAGTGATGATTGTACTAGTTATATTTAAGAGGCAGGGGCCAGGCAGTACCCGGTACGGTAGCCTGGCAGCCAAAATCCTCACTTTGAAAGCACCAGGATCCCATATGGGTGCCAGTTCTAATCCCGGGAGTCCCATGTCACATCCATCTCCCTGTTGTGGCCTGGGAAGGCAGTTGAGGACAGCCCAAAAGCCTTGAAAGCCTGCACCCATGTGGGAGACCTGGAAGAGGCTCCTGGCTTCAATAGGTGCAGTTCTGGTCACTGCGGGAGTGAATAATTGGACCGAAGATCTTCCTGTCTCTCCTCCTCTCTGTATATCTAACTTTCCAATAAAAACACAATAAATCTTCAATGGGCCCGGCATGGAGGCCTAGTAGCTAAAGTCCTCACTTTGAATGTGCCAGAATCCCATACGGGTGCCGGTTCTAATCCCAGTGGCCCCACTTCCCATCCAGCTCCCTGCTGTGGCCTGGGAAAGCACTCGAGGATGGCCCAATGCCTTGGAACCCTGCAACCGTGTAGTAGACCCGGAAGAAGCTCCTGGCTCCTGGGTTCAGATTGGCACAGCACCGGCCATTGCAGTCAGTTGGGGAGTGAATCATCGGACGGAAGATCTTCCTCTGTCTCTCCACCTCTGTTTATCTGACTTTGCAATAAAAATAAAATAAAATAAATCTTTAAAAAAACAATTTCCTCATCCTTGGATTGGTAAGATTGACAGCATTTCAGAACTATAGAAACACCTGAGCAGAATCCTTGGTGCATGCTCCACATCAGGGACGCTGGGGTAACATCGAGTGGCCATTCCCCAGCCCTGGGTACTGAAGCAGCTGGGAGGCTGGGTGTGCATCTTCTCCACATCTTTCCTCTTCCCCCTGGTAGAGGAAGAAAAAGAAAATTGCAAACAATGGTCTTACCCATTTTCCCGTAATCTTTGACCCTTCACACCCTAATCGACTATGTAAAAGTCATCACAAATAAAAAATCTGAAAGTATATGAACAGGGCTCAGCAGCGTGGCCTAGTGGCTAAGGTCCTCGCCTTGATCCCATATGGCCGCTGGTTCTAATCCCCGCAGCTCCACTTCCTCTCTCTCTCTCCTCCTCTCAGTATATTTGACTTTGTAATAAAAATAAATCTTTAAAAAAAAAAAAAAAGTATATGAATAGCTTTCAGCATTTCTATCAGAAATCCCTAGATGGTATCTATTTTGTAGGGTTGTTTATTCAGTCAGGCAATTATGTATGTTTTAAAATCAATTTAAACTATTATTTGTACTTTGACTTCAGTAATTCTAAGAAGCATTCCATGTTATTATTATGCTTTGAGAATAGTTCCAAATTTATAATTCTAAATGCGAAGGAACCTGCAAAGAATATACAGGTCAAATACAGAAAAACTGTTTTTCTACCTTATATATAGAATGGAAATTTCCTGAATACTTATTTTCGTTTTATTAAAAAGCAGACAAAAATTTTTCTACCCGGTGTGCTTCCCAAATGCTTGCAATAATCAGGAAGCAGTCAGAATCTATAAGGTTCCCTTGAGTGGCAGGGATAGCAAGGATTGGAACAATAGCCTGCTGCCTTCTAGGGTGCCAACAGCAGAAAGCCAAAATCAGGAGCTGGAGTTAGAACATGAACTCATACACACCAGGAGGGAATAATGGCAGCTTAACTACTGTGCCAAACACCCATTCCAGGTGTCACTGCATTGAGATTTTCATGTTCTCTGATGATTATCTGTATGACTTAGAAGGAAGCATTAGGAGAAAAACAAAATTATACTGCATGAATGAAAATTATCACCACATCCTGCCTCTTAGTATTTCTAAACTCAGATTTCTGTGCTCTCTGAACAGCTGGTCTTCACCCTTCCCCCAGTGAGCTACCCGAATCTGGCTGGAATGTCTCCCTGGCAGCATGCCCTCCTAGACAGCATTGCTCCTCCCACCTAACTGCTCCCTTCTCTATGCTTCACTGAGGTCTTTTACACTTAGGACAAGGTTGTAGCTCAGGTTTTTGTTTGTTTTCTTAAGATTACTTACGTTTATTTGAAAGGCAAACTTAGGAGATACAAAAAGATCTTCTGTCTGCTGTTCAACTCCCCAAATGGCCACAACAAACAGAGGTGAGCTGATCCAATGCCAGGAGCCAGGAGCTTCTTTGGGTATCTCCTGTTGGTGCTGGGTCCCAAGGCTTTGGGCCATCTTCCACTTCTTTCCCAGGCCACAAGCAGGGAGCTGGATGGGAAGCGGGGCTGCTGAGATTAGAACCAGCACCTATATGGCATCCCGGCACATGCAAGGCAAGAACTTTAGCCACTAGGCTACTGCGCTGGGTCCCAGCAAACAACTTTCTTATAAGTATGTGGCAAGACATCATAAATAACCCTACGCTACCCAGCAGGCTTTGAAGAAAACACTATTGGGTAGCTTCTCCCAGCACATTTATTTCTCTTTAGTCTTAGAGGTACACAAGCAGGTAACGCATCCAAATTTAACTCCAACCTCTGGGGAAAAAAAAAATCAAGAAAAAGGAGGGGCAATATTCCAAGGACACTGAATCTTTTAAACTTTTGCTTTGAAAGGCAGAGAAAGGTCGCTCTGACTGGGTTGCAAATCCCCCTGCAGTATGTGAGGGCCAAGCATGTGCTGTACACAGCTGGGCTAGGTCACAGCACCCATTGGTTTGCTGAGGACGTAAGGCAGAACAAATTGATCAACTACCACAGTGAAACTTGGCAGCAAATTTCTGGGCCGATGGAGACTGAGGCAGACGAAGACAGCCAATCAACCTCAGAAAGATTTCCTCAACCGTGCAGTGGTGATACCAGCAGCATCTCACAACTTTTGAAAACGCATGAACAAAACCTCCAGAAAATGCTCCATAATAGGGAACTTGGGACGACATTGCGTGGCAGTTCCCCAATCCCTGGGGAAATGCAGCGATTGGGAAGCTGGGCATGGTTATTCCTCTTGTATTCCTCCCACCCCCACATATATACGGGAAGAAAAAAAAAAGGTGTAAACAGGACCCAATGCAGTAGCCTAGTGGCTAAAATCTTCACCTTGAACACGCTGGGATCCCATGGGTGCTGGTTCTAATCACAGTGGCCCCCATTTCCCACCCAGCTCCTTTGCTTGTGACCTGGGAAAGCAGTAAAGGATGGCCCAAAACCTTGGAACCCTGCAGAAGCGAGGGAGACCTAGAAGAAGCTCCTGGCTTCTGGCTTCGGATTGGCTCACTTTCTCCACTGTGGCTGCTTGGGGAGTGAATCATCAGATGGAAGATCTTCCTCTCTGTCTCTCCTCTTCTCTGTATATTTGACTTTCCAATTAAAAATAAATAAATCTTTATTAAAAAAAATGTGTAAACAAGGGTCTCACCTACTACCCCTAATCAACTATGTAATCCACCCTAATCACCTATGTAAACATTATCACTAATGAAGTGCTAAAAGGCAGAAAAAGAGACTCCATTTGCTAGTTCACACCTCCAAATGGCTGTGACCCCTGGGACTGAGTCAGGAGCTTGCAGCTCCTTTGGGGCTTTCAATATGGGTGACAGAAGCTCAAGGGGCTGGACCATCATCTGCTGCCCTCCAGCCACATTAGCAGGAGCTAGATGAGAAATGCAGTAACCATGAGGTCAACCTGTACTCCAGTATGGTATGCAAGCACAGCAGAGGGTGACTCACCTGCTGTGGCACAACACCCACTCCACTTTCAGGCTACTATTGGCCTCTCCTCTTCCTCCTGATCAGGAAGTAAGATCTATCAACCTGAATTACCCATGGAGACAAAACTGGCAGAGGCTGATCACACACTTGTCCAACAGACTTGGTCACTGATGTTACAAAGGTTGAATCGCAAGCGTACCTATCAGTTTTAGGAGCTGCTTCCTGTCTATTGTATCTGAAAAACAGTCTTTTAACCTTTACTTTAACCACTCAATGTAATGTGTACCATATTTTATAACTCCACGTTGAGTTAAAAAGGACAAAACAACTGCCTCAGAGAACACCCAGAATAGGACTATGAATTATTTTTATTTTTTTTAAAGACCTTTTAAAAACCAGACGTATGAATTGACATCAACCAGCATCAAATGAGAAAAGCAAGGACTTTGTGAATATTCTGGCTGTCTTTATTTCATTTTCTTTTTTAAACATTAAAATACACTTTAAGGAATGATGTGGTAGTTGGAGCCCTAGCTCTTAGGCTATCTGAATAGGGCTGGAGAGAACTGGGGTCCCTAAGGGATGTTGAAGGAAGTCACTCTGCCAGGCCTGGCGTGCCTCTGTATTTCCACAGTTGTAAGAACTAAACTCCTAACTGGTTCAAACCACTATGCATTTGGCTTTGAACTTCACCCAAACAAGACCAGATATGTATTACAGTTGGGGAGCAAATGGATCTACCATTAATAAAAGGCTGTTAAGACTGTAAATATGCCACTTGAGTGTCAATAAAATAAGGATGGAAGTCACATTTTAAAAATATGCTTATTTTAAAGCACATTTTAAAGCTAATGATAAAATTCTGAGGGATGTTTATATAACTAAAAGGGTTCATGTAAAGAACTTGATTTTCACATTTACATTTCAAAAGTAAACCTGAATTCAAACCAATCCTTTTAAGAGTTTAATTTCAATGATTTGTATAAGGTAGAGAATGAAGGCCACACTTTACATTTTATAAATATAAGCTATTATAAATACAAAATGAAAAAGACTGATATATTAGCTGTTGCTAAGGATGAAAACGTCGTATAAATGTTTACATACTATACGCATCTGCATCAATGTAATCTGACAATTCTCTACCAGTTTCATTTACAGACGGAAACTCTAAACAAGTCATCATTCATGGTCATGCTCCCACATGCGAAGTGGTAGGTGAATATCTGTAGGAATACAATTTATTGTCTGCTCCACCACTCAGAAGTAGCTGTATAAAAAAGAGAAAAAATACAAAAATATAAATAAACAAGATACATAACAGATAAATCTACTTAAATATGACAACTTTAGTTATAAAGGGAATTTATGGACAAGCAGGTAAAAGTTAAAAACCAGTACTTAAAATAGATCGATTAGATCAAGTACCACTGCTTAATATAATGACACAGCATAAAGCATTAAAATGATCATTTAAATTTGGTCTCACTACAATATACAGCTATACTTTCCATGAAGCATTTACTGAGATACATACTGAAAGTTTGAAAGACAGTTTAAGAAAATTAAGTTTGAAAATTAAGTTAATTAGTATGCTCTCAGGAGATAGCATACTAATTGCATTTTACAAATTATTCAAGCAGCCCTTCAACTTGTTTTTGGAAAGAATTATTAGGGAATGAGAGCTTAAATATATACATAAAAATAAATTTTAATGTTTTAAATACTTATTATAATCTACAATTCTTATGTAAAGATTTTCTATTTAGGAAATACTTCATTCAATTAAAGTCTACAGCAAGTAGTTCATGGAATCAAAATACTTCATAAAAATCCTGAGGAAAAAAATGGACTCAAAATTTCTAATTTTATTTCTAATTTTATTGCTCCTGATGCTAAAGGAAAAATGTATGTCTTCCCTGAATAAAATATGAGACCTTATGAATAACATCAAAGGAAATAGAACACAGAATTATAAAAACCAAATATATTGAAATTAATCTTATAAAGACAGTCTAATATATTTTCTCCCAAATAATAAAAAATTCTTACTCCTGTGTCTGTCCAGTCAACACTCAACACTTTGTCTTCATGAGCAGCCAGGTCATAAAGAGAAGCCTTACAACTGAAAGACAGAAACAATAGCCTGTCAACATGCTTTCACAGTACTGCAAAATGCATCTACAAATAACCATGCTGCTGTAACATCCTGGCCCCAATAATCAATTGAGATTCTAAGTATTTACTTGACTACCTCCTGGTTTTCCTGTAACATGAACATCCTGTATAGATTTACTGTAACAAATATATCCAAGAAAAGTGTTACTGAGCTATAAGTTTATTTTGTAACCAAACCTATTCTCAGTTTCTTGACTACCTTATTTTACCCCAAGGTCATGGGGCTTTTTTCTAGACATCTGTATTAGTAATTTGTAAATTTCTTTTTAAAAAAAGATTTACTTATTTTTATTGGGAAGGTATATTTACAGAGGAAGGAGAGACAGGAAGATCTTCCTGAAACGGTTCATTCCCCAGGTGCCCGCAACAGCCAGAACTGAACTGAACTGAAGCCAGCTCTTCCCAGCTCTCCTATGCGGTTGCCAGGTCTCCATATGAGCCCCTGATGCTTGTAAGCAGAGGAATACCAAATTGAGCCATTATGCTGGCCCTGGTAAACTTTTAACATCAGCCTAAACTTCCCTGAGCGTGGCAAGAGGGACCACAAAAAGTGACTGGAAATTTGAATTAAAAGACAATGTGAATTTTTCACTTGAAGCCCCACCCCGTATGCTTATGTGCAATTGCCTAAGAGCTGATATCATATGGGCACCTAAAATTTAAAACAATCAAAACAAAACTCTTTTTTTCTTTAAAAAAAGATTTTCTTATTATTGGAAAGCAGGATATACAGAGAGGAGGAGACAGAGAGGAAGATCTTCCATCCGATGTTTCACTCCCCAAGTGAGCCGCAACAGGCTGATGCTACGCCGATCCAAAGCCGGGAACCAGGAACCTCTTCCGGGTCTCCCACGCGGGTACAGGGTCCCAATGCATTGGGCCGTCCTCGACTGCTTTCCCAGGCCACAAGCAGGGAGCTGGATGGGAAGTGGAGCTGCCGGGATTAGAACCGGCGCCCATATGGGATCCCGGGGCGTTCAAGGTGAGGACTTTAGCCGCTAGGCCATGCCGCCGGGCCCCAAAACAAAACTCTTAATCTTTCCCTCACAAACCTATTTTACTGTTCAATTACAGTAAATGGCACTACTAATTACCCGACTGCTCAGGTACAACATGTGGGCACAATCCTTGATCTTTATCTCAGCATTCAATCTATAAACCAGAGCTGTCTTCAAAAATACATTCATAATGCAATTCTCTATCTTTTTAATGGTACCACCATAGTCCAAGCCATCATTATCTGTCTCGTGAATTAAAAGACTATGCTGGGCCAAGCACAGTTGCCCAGTGGCTAAAGTCCTGGCCTTGCATGCACCGTGATCCCACATGAACTGCCAGGATAAGAAATTTTTTTTAAAGATTTATTTAGTTTTATAGCAAAGGTGGATATATATACAGAGATGAGGAAAGACAGAGAGGAGTATCTTCTATGTGATGATTCACACCCTAGGTGACTGCAACGGGTAGAGCTGTGCCGAGCCAAAACCAGGAGCAAGGAGCTTCCTCTGTGTCTCCCACATGGGTGCAGGGTCCCAAGGCTTTGGGCCGTCCTCTAGGGCTCTCCCAGGCCACAAGCAGGGAGGTAAATTGGAAGCTAGGCGATACCGTGATTATAACCTGCGCCCATAGGGGACCCCAGCACATGTAAGGACGAAGATTTTAGCCGCTAGACTATGGGCCAGTCCCATCATGCCAGATTTTTATACCTTATCTCTTTCTCCTCTACCATGGTATGTGCATGGCTCATACTTTCACATTTTTAATTTGTTTTTTTAGATTTATTTATTTTTATTGGAAAGTCAGATCCACAGACAAAGAGGGACAGAGATAAAGATTTTCCAACCACTGGTTGATTCCCCAAGTGGCCACAAATGCTGGAGCTGAGTCAATCTGAAGTTAGGGGCTTTTTTCGCATCTTCCATGTAGGTGCAGAGTCCCGAGGCTTTATGGTCATCCTCAACTGCCCCCCGGGCCACCAGTAGGAAATTGGATGGGAAGTGGAGCAGCTAGGACACAAACCGGCACCCATATGGGATCCCAGCGCTTACAAGGTGAGGATTTAACCACATCGTGCTCTGCCCCTAATTCACTTCTTTACTATCATTTTCAAAGAGGTACTTTCCTCAAAGAAGTATCCCTTTACTATGCTTTACTTTCTTCATAACTAGTACTACTGCAATGGCAAAATATGTTAATTGCTATAGAAATTGTACAATTGAAATGCACATATTGAGACAGGTTTTTGATTTAGCAGCTAAGATGCCTGCATCCTGTGCTGCAGTACATAGGTTTGCTGCTTAGCGTCTAACTCCAACTTCCAGTTCATGTTGACCACGGCAGCACAAGTGATTGGGCCTGCACCTATATGGGAGACATGGATTGCACTCCCTGCTCTCAGCTTCCACCCAGTAGGGACCTACAAGCTGCAATGGGTGGAAGCCCCCACATACTCATTTTCCTCTCAAATGAATAAGTCGGTAGTATAAGGATGCTGGAAAACAAATTTAAGCTGAACATTACATAAATAAGAATGTGTTTAGTGCATTCCTGTTTTATATATATATGTAAATTTATGTACATTTTATTGGAGTATTAACATACATATTGTTCAAGCACTAGCCAGTAAGTCACTTTTATCTTTAAAAATATGGCTGTTGATTTAATATTCTACTTACATATTAGAAGATTTGTTTTGTCTTTAAAGAAATTACTTATATTTGAGTAAGAGACAGAAATAGAAGAAAGCTCCCATTTGCTGGTTCACTGAGGCTGGTCCAAGGTCCAAAGCCAGGAGCCAAGAACTCAACCTAGCTCCCACAAGGTAGTTGACATGAAACTACTTCAACCATCACTGCTGATCCCCAGGGTTGGCAGCAGTAAGCTGAAGCTGGGAACTGCAGAGAGGTATCAAACCCAAGCACTCTAACATGGGACGGAGGCATCCTGACCAAGTTCTTAGCCACCACCCTAAGCTCACTCCCAGAAGAATTTTCTGAATTCTATTTCTTCTGATGTTTCATAACAAAGTTGCAAAGATGAAATGAATAAGCTTATACATTGTTTTTGAGTTAAAGATGAAATAACATTATGGGAAAAATCAGTGGGGGGGGGGTTGGGAGTATAAGAAAATTCAAAATTTAAAATAATAAAAAAGATAAAGTAACATAAAACTAGATCCAGAATGCACAAAATAACATATAAACATGCATAAAAATTCCTTTGATCATGGCTTTTCTTTTCAATACTGGTATTTATTCCATCAGGTAGCATAGCCAAAGCATGTTTTTCACTTTTCTGACTTTATGTAAGAACAAATGGTACCTTTTCTTACTGATCATAAGTAGGATTTACCTTCTTATATCCCATAGCTTGACAATATTATCTAAAGAACCGGAAATCAGCTGCTGCTCGTGAGTGGGAGACCACTTTACTGATGTGACCCATCCAGTATGTGAAGTTAGGGACAGTGACACCAAAGAACCATCTGAACAAAAACAATACAAAAAAAAATAACAACCATTGAATTTTTAGAAAAGTAAGCAGAATCTCCCCCCAAATTTGTAGAAATGTATTTTACACATCTCTGGTGAGAAGAGAAATTCACATTCTTTACACCTGCCTTTCTCCAGTAGTTTCTATGACTCACCTTTAGTTCGGGGATCCCATAGTCTTATATGCCTATCTGTGCTTCCAGATGCTAAACGTTTACAAAGTGGAGAATAGGAAATACAGTTAAATACTTTATTTCCTGTCTGAAAAAGAAAAGAAAGCACATTTAATCATTGTGGGCTAAAAGTAAACACCTCAGAAGTTTACCATTTAAAAAGCCAAAGTTAATCACAGGATCACTGAATTTGTAAGTCTTACCAAAGTTGACTTAAGACTGCCAGACTCAACATCCCATACTCTAATTGTATGATCCCAAGAAGCACTGCAGATTTCTTCAGTATCTGACCACAGAACTGAGGATATTGCTTCTTTGTGGCCGGAGAGAGTCACTATGGGAGTCTAGAAACAAACAAAAAGATCCCCAAAGGAAGATGCATATTTATTTCAGAGTAACTCAGTTTATCAGTAGCTACTATTTTTGAAACCCATATGCCAGATATTTTGTGAAGTGTTTAAAACTTTCATATTCTCTTTATTTTTTCCTTAAACAATCCTCCAAACTTTTTATTTTATACATGTAGACATTCAAGATGACAAAGAACAAGAATCATTTGTTCAAGATCATAAAGTAGTAAACTCAAGTCTGAACCCAAAAGTTACAAACAGCAAGTGACAGAAGAAAAATCTTGCCTACGCTGGTTCACTCTCCAAATGGCCACAAAGGCTAGGGCTGGACCAGGACAAAGCAGAAGCTTCATCTAAGTCTACCACATGTATGGCAGGTGCTCAAATACTGGGGCCATCTTGTGTTTTTCCCAGGCATACAAGCAGGGAGCCAGATCACAAGTGGAGCAGCTGAGACATGGGATACTGGTGTAGCAGGTGGCATATTCACCTGTACACCACAATACCAGCCCTAAAGTCTGTCTTTCTACCTTTCTGCTGCTTTATCATTTGTTCTACCTTCCACTGTAGGCACTATTATTACTAACAATTCTGCCAGCTGACACATATCTGATGCTAGAGCGGTCCTAGAAGGCCCTAAATTGACCCAGTCTCTCCCCTCTATTCTTTTTTAAAGATTTATTTTTGTTCTGCCTTTCACATAAATAAAGAAAAGTTTAAAGAAAAAAACAACCTGGATGAAAAGTAGAACATCAGAACAGTGGAGGCCAGGAGGTGAGGTGAGGTGTTACAGAAATGCTGGTTAGAACATACAGTTATAAGATGAACAAATTCTGGGGATCTGATGTATATACAGCATATATATAGGATATAGTGATGAATGTTAAGTGAATGCTCATTGATTATAGTAACCACTACACAACATATAAACTTAACTGTTACATACCCTTACTATATTCAATCTGCTGCCTTCCCAGACCATTAACAAGGAGCTGGCTGGAATTTAAGCAGCTGGAGCTTGAATCAGCACATACATTAGATGCCAGCCTCACAGATGGCACCCTGACTTACTATGCCACAAAGCTAGCTCCAGTTACCTTTTAACAAATACATATGAATGAACTTTCTATCTTTATGGACCTCACAGATAAATTATAAAATCAATTGTTGGTTTCTAGTTGGTTAAGGAAATATAACTAGAATCCCTAATAACCTGTTCTCACTGTATGTATGAAATATATACTTTTTTTTTAAGATTTATTTATTTTTATTGCAAAGTCAGATATATAGAAAGGAGGAGAGACAGAGAGGAAGAATATCCGTCCAATGATTCACTCCCCAAGTGACCAAAATGACCGGTGCTGGCCCAATCCGAAGTCAGAAGCTCCTCCGGGTCTCCCACATGAGTGCGAGTGCAGGATCCCAATGCATTGGGCCGTCCTCGACTGCTTTCCCAGGCCACAAGCAGGGAGCTGGATGGGAAGTGGGGCTGCCAGGATTAGAACAAGCACCCATATGGGATTTTGGTGTGTTCAAGGCGAGGACTTTAGCCGATAGGCCATCGCACTGGGCCCAAAACATATACTATTAAACAAGTAATTGGATATTTCACTTAACTGTAGTGTAAACCAATGTTAAAAGATATAATATCCCGATATTCTACCGACTCTACCTTCAGACCAGAAATGGTCTCCCCAAGAAACTGTTCAATTCATCTGGACAATAAGTTGCTGGACTCTATGCTTGGTATATGATTGCAAAGAAAGAATCTTGATTAAATTTGAACTGTAATACTGCAACAAGGTGGAGGAATCCACCATAGGGGAAGGGCATGGGGAGGGGTGGGGGGACTCCCAGAGCCTATGAAACTGTCACATAATGCAAAATGATTAATAATAATAATAAAAAAGATATAATATCCTACTCCAGAATCCAATCTTAATTAATCACCCTACAAATCTACAAACTTGCCTCAATGCTGGAACATTTGAAGATTAAGATAAATGAACCATTAAGTCAGTGCTTAATAACAGAAATTTACAAATGAAAGGAAAGAAAACAGAATCATGGTAGAAGAAAGGTAACACAAAAGGGAAGATAGAGCAAAAAAGCCTGTAATTATCAATGTCGACCTAGGCCAAGTGACATCAGTTCTCAGATACTTACCCTTGTTAATCCCAACTGCTCTGTTTTCTGCTTTTTTCTTGGTCGATTAGTAGATTCCTCCACTTCATCTTCTTCATCTGTTGGGACTGTATCACAGAGATTTAGATTGGTATTTTAGAAACCCTGTAAATATTAATTGCAAAAAACCTGAAACAATTCTTTATATTTCTGGGTATACGATTTCTCCATGTGATCTCAACTAATTAGGGAATGGATATTCCTAACAGTTCTGATGAATAGAAAGCTGTATTATATAAGACAAATAACTGAACTACCAAGTTTCAAAAATGAGAGAGCACAAATAAAGTACATTTAAAACTAAAACCTGGTGGGTTAGGCACGCGGAACGGAACTCTGCTTCATCAGCCCATCAACATGTATGAGGGCTGAATGGAATGTGGGACAGAGGGACCAGTCTGCTGCACATACTGGCAAGCACGAGCACCAGCGCAGGAGCGGGCCTGGGGGGAGGGGGGTTTGTGGGTCACTCCGACTAGACTGCAGCTCCCACTGATAAAACTGAAGGCCGAGCATGGGGTGGGAAGGATTGGGCTGGACTCCAGCACCCATTGGGCTTTTTTTTTTTAAAGATTTATCTATTTTTATTACAAAGCCAGATATACAGAGAGGAGGAGAGACAGAAAGGAAGATCTTCCGTCCGATGATTCACTCTCCAAGTGAGCCGCAACGGGCCAGTGCGCGCCGATCCGATGCCGGAAACCAGGAACCTCTTCCGGGTCTCCCACACGGCTGCAGTGTCCCAATGCATTGGGCTGTCCTCAACTGCTTGCCTAGGCCACAAGCAGGGAGCTGGATGGGAAGTGGAGCTGCCAGGATTAGAACCGGCGCCCATATGGGATCCTGGGGCATTCAAGGCGAGGACTCTAGCCGCTAGGCCACGCCGCCGGGCCCACCCATTGGGTTTTGTAAAACACATGGCTGGAGACAGAACTGACCCAGCAATTGCAACTACCAGTATGTGTAGGCTGATTTGGGTGACAGACTGTGCTGTACCCTGCAGTGGCAAACATACACAAGAATCAGATCTGGGATGGCCTCAGATGAGGTTTCTTGGGTGATTCCCTACCAACTGAACCACTGGACTCAGAACCCTAACCATGGAGAGAAATGCAGATTCCAGGGGCTGACTGTGGGAGTGGATATGTCAGAGCTGAGCCTCCTCAGTGGCTTAGATGAAGCAGTGGACACCATATCCAAATGTACACGGAGGATATGGCAATACATTGGCGTCTCCAGAGGACACCAGGTACCATGGCAGAGGACAGAAGACAGAACAAATTGATCAACTATCCCAGCCAAGCACTGGCAGTGAAGATATGGGCAGACGGAGACACCAAGGTGGACTATAGCAACCAGTGGATTCAGGAGAAAGTTCACTGTGATTGTAGTGGCAGGATTACCAGCAATTCAGGACTGCTGAACTATCAAAACCTCTTGAGAAATCATGGCAATGTAAATTTCTATTTTTCTTCCCGTTGTTGCTTTTGTATTGTGGCTTTTCGTTTAAGAGGAATGTGTGGTGACTGTGTAATGGAGACTATCACGTCCAGAGGTGAGGATGCAGTGCAGTGTGCATCGCTACTTCCAGGTCAAAGATGGACTACAAATGAAACTATTAGCTGTATTTTGACAACAGGAAGCTGGACTCTCTGCCACTGCCCATGCCTGCAGTGATGAACATGTGACTGTTTATGAAGAGCTATGCTATAGTAATAATACAGGAGAATTCAGTTGGGGGGGAAGGGGGAAGGGAATTTGGGGAGGGGGCAGGGGAAATCCCAGGGCCTATGGAACTGTATCATAGAATGATGACAATAATTTAAATAATTTAAAAAGAAGTTAAATTAAATTTTTGAAATTAATTAATTAATTAATTAAAAAAAAACTAAAACCCAGGACTGGTATTGTGGTATGGTAAGTTAAACTGTGATGCCAGCATCTCATATGGATATTGGTTCAAGTAACTGCTACTCTACTTCTGATCCAGCTCCCTGCTAACACATCTGGAAAAGCAGCAGCAGGTGTCCCAAGTGCTTGGGCTTCTACATCCACATGGCAGACCCAGAATGAGCTCTTGATTCCTGACTGTTGTGATCATTTGGTAAGTAAACCAGTGCCTCACTCTCTCCTTCCTCTCTGTAATGCCACCTTTCCAACAAACAAACAAATCATTTAAAGAAAAAAAAAAGCTAATGTGAAATCTTGCTGTTTTTATTACTATGAGTATTTATCATCACCATGAAAACTGTTTACTGTTAGGAGAGTTGTTGGGAGCACTGCACGAGTGCCCTGCCCTAAAATAATGACTGGTTCAAGGCCAGAAGGCAGCAGGAAGACAGGAGGTCACAGGTGAGGCAGATCTGCCTCCTTTCCAGGGCCTGGCCAGTCAGGTAGCACCCAGTGGACCCACGGGAATGCAAGTGATGGGAGTGAGAGCTGAAATTGCTATGGCAATAAGTATAGTTATTGTTATTTTATAGGCTAGCCTGATTTTGCAATATTTTGGAGCATAGAAAATGTAGCTGTTTTAGCCGCTTTTATAATTTTTAGCTAGAGGAATTAAGGATGCTTTTATTAAAGAAAAATGTTTTTGATTATTGTTTTATTTATGGGGTTGTAGAGGGATTTAATATTTGTAATTTTTGTTTTTAGATTTATATTTTTTCCCTTGTAAACTATTTTCCCATTGAATAATGAGCAAATTGTGGAAATAGAAATGTGGTAGGAATGTACTACTGATTAGCAGGTAATCGCATGTGCCTTGGCCTTGGAGTCCTGGCTGCCGCTCCATGGCTACTGTTGAAGAATGAATAATGGCTTGCTTTGAAGAATATGAATACAGTGTTTTAAAGAATTATCTGTGGGGACACCTGCTTAGCCTTGAAGTGCGGACAGAGTGACCGAATGTCTGTACATGCCCCCTTAGTCATGAAGTAAAAAAATAGAACAATTAGTTGCTTGTGCAGAAGCTTGTGAGGTTTTGAGTAAATAAAAAGGACAGTTTTTTCTTGGGCTGTTGTGAAAACGCACCAAGTGTCAGTGTCTGTGTCTTTCTTTATCGCCGACTCCAAGCACCCTTCCCAAGCTCCGAACTCTCGGCTGGAGCTGGACTCCGGCAGAGAGTTATGACCCAACTACATTTATATTATGAAGGAAAGTATGATAAACACATCCTAAAGGAGATACATGGGCCTAGCGCAGTATCCTAGTGGCCAAAGTCCTTGCCTTGCATCTGCCAGGATCCCATATGGGTGCCTGTTCGCGTCCCAGCTACTCTACTTCCTATCCAGCTAGCTCCCTGCTTGTGGCCTGGGAAAACAGTTGAGGACCATCCAAAGCCTTGGGACCCTGCATTCACCTGGGAGACCTGGAAGAAGCTCCTGATTGGCTCAGTACCAGCCACTGCAGCCACTTGGAGAGCGAATTGGCAGACGGAAGATCTTTCTGTTTCTCCTCCTCTCTATACATCTGACTTTTCAATAAAAATAAATAAATCTCAAAAAAAAAAAAAGGGACACGTTTTAGCCATGTTTATCCTTCTTGACTTTTCCACTTTTCTAATAAAGAAATAAGTCATACTTATTTTGGCTAGGTGGCATTTTCACGTTCAAAACTGCAGAGTTTAACATTTTATAATTATGATGAATATTAATCTGCTTTCCATACTAGATTATAAACCCCTCAAGTGTAGGTTATATCTCATTTACTCAGCATGGTAAAAAAAAAATGACCACACAAAATGAAATATTTCTAAACCACTTTTAACTCCAAATCGTCTGCTTTAATCATCCTGTAAACCCTATTAATAAACAGATTATATATTTCCAGAAATTCATCATTGAGTAAAAATGGCTAAGCCTGGGTCTGCCTCCAGTCTATCCTGTGATCCTCTGGGGCATTATCCTGTATTCTAATGGTTTGCTCAACATTAACAGAGCTGTCCTGGTCTCTTCACTATGCAGCAAAGGTTCCCAATACTAGGTTTTAAAGTTCACTTAAGTGAGTATGTTTTCCCTCTTTTTTCTCCCCATCTGTCTAGCTTCTACTATCACAACTTACAGTTCTTCCTACTCTTCCTCCTCAATTTAACCATTCCTTTAAATCTATTTTCAAAGTAAGATTATGAATTGAGCCAAAACTACATTTTTTCTATGTAATCCAATTTAAATAAATTCCTTTAACAGTAAAAGAACTCAAAAGTAAATTTTAAACATGACTTTCAAAAAATATGAATCAGAATGACTCAAAAGGTTTCACCCCCCCCCCCCCTCCTTTTTATTTTGAGGTTCCTGAATATGGAAACTCAGAATTTATATGACTTTGGTCCCACTGCATCAAACATGTTGTTGATACTGGCAGCAGTGCAGTGGCACTGTACATTAATGGAACACTACAGCAGCACAAAGAAATACATTCATTTATCACCATACTGTGCTGTTTTATGTGTATCCTAAAACTCTCGGGTTCAATTTTTTTAAATGGAAAACAAAACAAAACAATACCAAAAAACCCCAAAAACTATTTACTTATTTGAAAGTCAGAGCTGCAGAAGAGACACACAAAGAGACGGTGATCTTCTGTCCTCTAGTTCACACGGCTGCAACCACTAGGCTATTAGCAGGGAGCTGGCCAATAAAAGATCAGCCAGGACAAGAACTGGTACCCATATGGAATGATGGCATCCACAGGTGGAAGCTTTAACCACTTTGCCACAACATCTGTTTTTATTGTAAAATGTAGTTTAAAAAAAAAAAAACCAAAAAACACTTTCATTGAAACTTTAAACACTTTCACTGAAATTTCATTTTTCATTGAAAAATCTTTAAGTCAAAGTAAAGAGCTTATTTACCTGTCGACCAGATCTTTAGCATCTTATCCCAGGAACCACTGCAAAACTAAACAGATACATATGAAGGGAAAAGGCATACAAAATGTAATATCACATCTCATTTTTTTTCTATTTAAAAAATCTTTACTAAGTTTGCTTAATCTCTGTAGTGCATAGGCCCTGCAAGCCTTCACTACTGTAGCATCACCTGCCTCGCTTCCTCATCTCCTGGAAGTTGTACACTCAGTCTGCATGGCAATCAAGGGGGCTGCCATTCCTGTGGCTCTGTGCCCAGGCCAGTTATAGGAAGGACAAATTACCTACACTGCACCAGTAGGTCTCTTTCTCATTCAAAACTTTTTTAAAGAAAGTTTTAATTCATTTGAGACAGAGAGAGAGACATTGAGGGCTTTCATCATTAGGTTCACTTTCACAATACCTATAATGACCAACGCTGAAATTCGAAGCAAAGAACAGGATCCAGGTCCTCCAATACCAGTGGGAGGAACCCAATTACCTGAGCCACCTCCACTACATGAAGTCAGGAGCTAGAGCCAAGCATGAAACTCAAGTCGAGGCATCCTGACTAATGTCATAACTGCCCCTTCCGAATTCTAAAAACCAGAAAGCTGAAATTAGTCTTTTTCTATGTATACTTTAGGTTGTAAAATCTGAGTAACATTAAAGGCCAAGTTTATGGCCATGAGGAAAAGCCAGCGTGGGTAAGAGTAAGGGCAACCTGGGGTACCAAACAGTAAACACTGCGCAGGACACTTTGGAGGCTCCACCCATTGGTTTCTGAGACCCAAATACATCATCATCCCCCTACTGTGATTTGGCCATATGTGTCTCGCTTGGATCTCACAATCTGATAAATTTTCTTTTAAGCTTAAACAAGTTCACAGTGCGTTTCTTTTGTGCTTTACAGACAAAGGATAGGGTTTTAACCTGAAACGTGAACCTTTTTGGCTCAGAATGAAAAAATCAGAAATCTTACTTTTGAATGCATCAACTATCCTTTAACAGCAAAGAAATACTGAAGAAACACTCTCAAGTACAGAATGCTTCAACACGGATTAGGGAACTTCCAAAATGTTAAGTGGGCTTGTGAGCCCTCCTAAGTCACTAAACTATTGCCCTCAAGGCTTTGTTTTGTTATTGTTTTTACCTGAAAGGCAGAGTGACTGGTGGGTGGGGGATGCCACATCTGACTGACTCACCAAACACACCCAACAGTTGATGCTGTGCCAGACCAGAGCCAGGAGCTCGGAATTCTATCCAGGGCTCCCACATGGGTGGCAGAAACCCAAGCACTTGGGCCACAGTCTGTTGCCTCTCAAGCACATAAGCAGAAAGCTATACAGAAGCAGAGGTGGCACTGATGCCAGGTACTCGAGCTGGATACAGATACCCAAAACAGCAGCCCATTGGCTAGCCCGGCCCCAAGTTGATTTTCTTTTAATTTAATTTTTTTATCATAAAGAATAGAAGCAGGTGGATCCAGCATAGTACCCTAGCAGCTAAAATCTTCGCCTTGCACACACCAGGATCCCATATGGGTGCTGGTTCTAATCCCAGTGGCCCTGCCTCCCACCCAGCTTCCTGCTTGTGGCCTAGGAAGGCAGTCAAGGGCGGTCCAAAACCTTAAGACCCTGCACCTGCATGGGAGAACTGGAAGAGGCTCTGGGCTCTTGGTTTCAGACCAGTGCAGCTCTAGCTATTGTAGCCGCTTGGGGAGTGAATCAACAGCAGACAAAAAAAATCTTCCCCCTCTCTCCCTCCTCTTAGTAAACCTGACTTTCCAACAAAAAAAAAAAAAAAAAAAAAAAAAAGAATAAAGACAGGTATTGTGATGCAGCATGTTGTACCCCTGCTTGAGATGTTTACATCTCCTGTGGAAGTGCCAGTTCCAGTCCCTGCTTCTGATCCAGTTTCCTGCTATTGCACCTGGGAAGCACTGGTTGCTGGCTCAGTCATCTGAGTTTCTGCAACCCAAAGGGAGACATGGCTGTTGTAGGTATTTTGGGAATGAACCAGTGGCTAGAAGATCACTCTCCTATCTCTACATTTTAAATAAGTAAAATTTTAGCAAAGGAGATTATCACTGAGAGTGAAACAAACTATATTAACACCAACCCACAGATGTTCAAGTGATGAAAGCATTTAGAGTAGTTTATTCGTTAAAAATATGGCAAATACAATGATTGGATGTTAAGGAGACTGCTTGTTTACTTAATTTCTTAAAACTTTCCCAGTTTATATAAGGTTCTAAGCCAGAAAGCACAGATTAAGGAAGTATACCTGTAATGTTATGAGCATTTACTTTCAATTTGAAATCAGTCACCAATTGTCATGAGAGCAGTCCAAGCACAATGAATAAATGTAGGGAACAGGTTAGTAAGAAGCGCAGAATCTAATTTAACACAGAACTAACAATACACTACTCACTTTAGTGCCTGAGCTGTCCACAGCGATGGACTCCACACTTCCAGCGTGACCCCTGCAGCAGTGCAGGGCTTTCACTTTGTTTCTCTCCACATTCCACTCCCATAGGAGAATGGTCTGATCCATAGAAGCACTCAGTAATAAGCATGACAAACCATCTGCACAGGGGAAAACATAAGAAACAAATCAGTGTAAAATTTTACATATCATGTTCTGAAAGCTAAGAGTTAAATTTTTTTTCTATAATTCTTCTCTTCTTGAACACTGTATTTTTGAAAGAATTTGAGATAGAAGAAATTTTCTACCCACTTATTCTTTCCATGAGCCAAAGTGGCTGATTTGCAAATACCTATCCAGGATTCCTCTCGGTTTAAGTAAAGAGTCCTCACCTTTTTTCACCCAGGCCGCATCTTTTACAACATCAGTATGTCCTGCAATTGTCATGATTGACTTTCCTTCCAAGGACCAAATTCGTGAAGTCTTATCGTAAGAACCAGTCAAGATCCTATGATGAGGAAAAAAAAAATCTATGAATTTTTGAAAATCAGGGTCAGCACTGTTATGTAACAGCTTGATCTGTGTGTGGCTTATAATACCAGCATCCCATATGGGTACCAGTTTGAGTCTCAGCTGCTCCACTTCACATCAGCTCCCAGCTATGTGACTTGGAAAGCAGCAATGATGGCCCAAGTTCTTGGGCTCCTGCACCCACTTAGGAAACGTGGATGAAGTTCCTAGTTCTTCACTTTTGGTCTGACCTAGCTCTAACCATTGTAGGAGTGAATCAGGACATGGCAGATCTCTCTTTCTCAACGACAAAACTAACCTTGAAGATTATACTTTAAAACTTTTCTTCAAGATTCATTTACTTACTTAAAACACAGTTGTATACAGAGAGACAGGGAGAGGGGGGAGAGAGAGAGAAAGAGAGAGAGAGAGAGAGAGAGAGAGAGAGAGAGAGAGAATGAATCTTCCATCTACTGGATCACTCCCCCAAATGGCTGCAAACAGCCAGCTGGGACATTTAGGTCTCCCACTCACTGGCACAGGAACCCAAGGTTTGAAATCATCTGTGGTGCTGTACCAGGTGCATTGGCTGGGAGTTGGATCAACAGTGGAACAGCCAGGACTTGGACAAAAACCCATATGGGATGCCGACATTGTACCTGGCAGCTTAACTCACTCTGACACAATGCTGGCCCCTAAATTCTTCATAAAAGCTTTTTCCTTCAATTATATATTTGGTCTTTAAAAGAATATAATCAACCAAAATAAATTTCCTGAGACATCTGACTTATTCAGAGACAAATGCTACAACATCTACAGAGAGAAAAAAAATAATCAAGTAATAGATACCTGTTTCTTCTTCAGCACACTGAATGCAAAGGCCTTTCTATGTGTCACAGTCACCAATACAAGTACCAAAAAACTACTTTTACATAGATCAAAGAATCAGAGAAAATATTTACAGAGTGGTTTAAAAAGACCGAAGGAGCCATGTAAGGACACAGAAGATATAATTAATACCATTCCTCTGCTCCTTGCACTGAACTGATCCAGTCATCGTGGAACATGCACTGCTCTGGCTGAGGTGCAGTGTACTTCTCAACATACTCCAGCTCCACGACTTCTTCCTAGTCACAGAAAAACCCAGAAACCAAGCAAGTAGAGCATCATAAAAGGAAAGGATTCTCTAATTATCTTCTTCATAGCCAAAAATCTTAGTACCACTCAAAAAGTTAGGAAACTTATTTGGCCTAATGATATCCTGAGGGTAACACTAAGAAATATTAATGATACTAGACAACTTATGCTAAAAGAGCAAGGGAGTTAAAAGAAAACTTTAAATTCATAAAAGCATAGTGCTTAATGAGTTGGCTCTTTTGTTTAGGATAACGAAAACACTTCTGGCAAGGGATAATGGTAATTGTATACGATACAGTGAATATAAAGCAAATTAATTATATACTTAAAAATGGTAAAACAATGCAGATATTATAACTTTTAAAGTATACAAAGTAATAAAATTATGTTAATTGTAAAAAAATTATACTAAGAAGATTCTGAAAATCAGAAGGGGGAGTTATAAACCAACTTAATCCAGTTTTTACATGAACACAATTGTTTTATATATACAATTATTTTATATATATATCAGTGTTTATTCATCTGCATTTTCTTGAACACAATTACAAAAAGTATAAAGGCTTAACATACTAAAACTAAAGTTCAAATGTCTACGGAAAGACAATAATCAAAAGTCTCACAAGTACTACGCAGATTTAGATTGATTCTAAAAGTTTACCTACAGTATCTGATAATGTTTTAAGTAAAAATGTAATAGGTAAGTTTTGAACTTACCGATGAGATATTCTCCAATTCCATGTGTTTGACCAAAGGCATTCGCAGAAACTGGCCCTTGATAAGGAAATCAAACTCCACATGTTTGTGGAACTCTAAACAAAATAAATAATAAAACTATTATCACTCTCAAATGTACTAAAAGCAGTATACGGCAATCTCTACGACAGACACCTGCTACCATCCCAGTGTCTCCAAAACTTCACTTGTCACACAGTCAAATATCCCAATATACAACATAATTTTTAAGAACAGAAATACTTGGTTCTCTTGGGAAATACTTACTCTAAAAACATTTTTATTTTACGAAAAATCTCGTAATACAAGAAGTAACAAATCTCACTTCAGTATCTGCCCACAGGTAATCACCTATATTGCCCTACTTCATTCCCCCCACCTTTTTAAAACAAACCTCAAAAATGAGATCACTTATTTATTTATTCAAGAGGCAGACAGAGTTGTCTATCTGTTAGTTCATTCCCCACAGGCTCACAATAGCTGGGACTATACTAGGTTATAGCCAAGCACCCAGAACTCAATCCAGGCCTCCAGCGTGGGAGACAGGGACCCAATTAATTGAACCTTCACATGTTGCCTCCCAGGAAATGCTTTAGCAGGAAGCTGGAGGTAAAAACCTGGAGTCAGAACTCAACTTCAGGTACTTGTGGGCATCACAGGCAGCACTAAACATTGGCTGGGTTGTGATTCCCATTGGTGACTGCAAAGGCCAGAGCAGGGGTTGCTGTCTAGTCTGGACATGGCTACAGCATCCCTTGGCACAAGTGTGTATTGGGTCAGGGGTGCGCCAGACTGGGCTAAACTTTAGCACCAACTGGTGACTGTGAGAACCTGGGTAGGGTTGGGTTAGGTCTCTGCCCCTGCTGAGGCATGTGTGAACTGTGTCTGGGTGTGGACCAGGCTTGGCTGGGCTGTAACATCTAACAGTAAAAATTGGAATGGGTTGTAGGACAGTAGGTGGATTAAGTAGGGCTGGCCCATGAACCCACCAGTGTGCGCGAGATCTAGCACTGGGAGAGGTTCTGATAGAGGAGTCCCTGCACTCCCTGCAGTTGAGTGCAAGAACCACACAGAGAGCAGCCCAAAACAGGTCACGGAATGGTACCCTCTGGCATACATTTGGCTCAGGTAGGGGGCAAAACAGGCTGGGCCAGTCCATATCACCCAGATATGAATCCGAGTGCCAGAACGGAGTGTGACTCAGGCCAGGCTGGGTTGCATAACCCAGTTCACATGAGGGCCAGGACTGGGGATGGCTGAGCTAAGTTAGGCTGTAGCCCACACCACAGTGAGCTGGAACTGGGGCCGGGCCGGGCCTGGCCAGGCTACAGCACACACTGGCAAATGCTAAGGTAAGGCGGGCCATGAGAGACTGGGCTGCAGCACCCAACCAGCACATGTGAGATCAAGGGAGGAGGGAGCAAAGCCAGTAGGGGGACTATGAGGAGTTCCCCTGCTGGACCACCACTCCCACTTGAAAGCATGAGTTGGGATGGAGGCAGACCAGGCTGGGTTGACTGTTCCTTCTGGTGCACGCATAAGTCAGATTGGGTATGGGGTGGTTGGGCTTGGCCACAGCATCAGCTGGCAGATACTGGCATGGGGGTGGGGGACAAATTCTGTCAAGGTAAACTGCAGAACCACCTGTAAAGTGCATAATCCAGGAGTGGGAGTGAGCCTCATAGGGAAACACTGGGCACCTCCCTCTTGGATTACCACTCCGACTGGTAAGCATAAGAACCAGCACTTGAGGAGGCATGGGTAGACAGAGAGACACCCACCAGCAAGTTTGTGGGCTGGATGGGGGGTTGGTTGGGTTGAACTAGGCTTCAGTGCCCACTAACATGTATGAGAACTGAATGGGATGTGGGACAGACTGGACCAATCCACTGTACATAGCAGCAAGCACAGGAACCAGTGCAGGGAATGGGCCTGATGTGAGTTATTATGGGTTGCTCCGACTAGGTGGCCACTCCCACTGGTATACATGAAGGCCGAGTGTTTGGTGGGCAGGATTGGGCTAGACTGCAACACCCATTGGTTTGAGCAGAAGACAGGGTTGGAGACAACTGACTCAGCAGTAGCAACCACCAGCGTGTGCATAAGCTGACTGGGGGCGACAGACTGTTTCGGACCCTGTATTGCCAGACACACATGAGAGTCAGGTCTGAGATCACCTCAGCTGAAATTTTTTTGGGGATTTCCCCAAATGAATCACTGGACTCAACCCCAACCATGGAGAGAATTGGAGGTCCCATGGTCTGATCATGCAGTGCGTCAGAGCTCAGCCTCATCGATGGCTTAGATGGAGCAGTAGAAGGCATATCTAGGTGTACACGGCAGTGCATTGGAGACTGTAGAGGACACCTGGCACCACAACAGAAGGCTGAGGACTGAACAAATTGATCAACTACCCCAGCCAAGTGTTGGCAGTGAGTATCTGGGCAAATGGAGACTCTAAGGTGGACTATGTCAACCACTGGACTGTGGAGAGATTTCATTGTGCTTGGGAATGGCGAGACTGGCAGTAATTCAGAACTGTTGAACTATCAAAACCTCATGAGTTGGGCCCGGCGGCGTGGCCTAGTGGCTGAGGTCCTCGCCTTGAACATGCCGGGATCCCGTATGGGCGCCGGTTCTAATCCCGGCAGCTCCACTTCCCATCCAGCTCCCTGCTTGTGGCCTGGGAAAGCAGTCGAGGACAGCCCAGAGCACTGGGACCCTGCACCCATGTGGGAGACCTGGAAGAGGTTCCAGGTTCCCGGCTTCGGATCGGCGCAGCACCGGCCCGTTGCGGCTCACTTGGGGAGTGAGTCATCGGACGGAGGATCTTCCTCTCTATCTCTCCTCCTCTCTGTATATCTGACTTTGTAATAAAAATAAATAAATCTTTAAAAAAAAAAAAACAAAAAAAACCTCATGAGCAGGACCCTCAGAGCATGCCCCACATTGGAACCCTGGGGTGGTGTCAGGTAGTTGGACCCAGGGTGCAGAGGCGTTTGGGAGGCTGGGTCTGGCTTCTCCCTTTGTCCATCTTCCCCTAGATACAGGAAGGAAAAAAAGAGAATGTGGAAATACTGATCTCACTCACCTTCCAGTAGCCTTTGGCCCTTATCACCCTAATCAACTATGTAAAAACCATCAAAAAATAAAAATCAAAAAATTCATTTACTCTTTAAGAACATTAATATGCATATCTAAAATGACTTTTTAAAAGTCATGTTAAATTCTAAATTTATTTCCATTTTATGTGAAGAGGGAAGAGTGAGTGAGAGAAAAGAGAATGAGAGAGTTTGGGGTCTCTCCCTCTGCACTGCAGGTTCATTTCCCAAATGCCTGTAACATCTGGGATTCTCAGCCAAGGCTGGGAGTTGGGAACTCTAACCGGGTCTCCCCCATGGGCAGAAGGAACCTGATTATATGAGCTGTCACCTGTTTCCTCCAAAGATGTGCAACAGTGGAAAGCTGGAGTTGGGAGAACGGGGACACAGGTGTCCCAAAGGGCAGCTTAACCATTAGGCCAAATGACTGCTCTTAGTCCTCCTTCTGTCAATTAGCTGGTCAATGTTTAGCTGTTCTGTAGTGGGTTGTTTAAGTCAGTATACAAAATCCATACATTTTATTTGATTACATGTACCTCCGCTTCCCACTTGCCATTTATTTCTTAAGCAAATGATCACCCATCTTACGACACAAAGGATTTCCTACATTCTGTTTTTGATTGATCACATCTCCAATGTGTCAACATATCTCCCTATACCCCTTACCTAAATGCTTTATTAAAGTTGAGGTCTGAATTGCAGGTGAGACGGGGCAAGAATATTCAGACAGAAATGTTTCAAATGGCATCATGACAACCTCTACTAATATATGATTATGTTTTTACTTAAGATGTTAAGACCTGGGCTCAGATGGTACCAGCTTTATCCCATCCATTATAATGTTCCTTGTCAGCCATTTACATAATTAAGAGCTTTAAGCAACTATTAATGAAATAATCTAATTTTATCACCTTCTCCATTTATTAGCTGCTATCCTAAAAGAATTACTCATCAACTATGTAATTTAGTTTTTAAAAATCAGAACTCCAAGACATCTGCATTGTAAACTCAATAATGATGATTCGGTTACTTAATTTATACAAAAATACTTTTAAAATATGCATCTATTTGAGTCACAACACATACTAGAGGTGTTAAATCTACCGCAAAAATAATTTTTATTCTACTTGACTTTTTCAACAAGTAAAATATATAGATTTGAAATTTATAAAGATAATTATGATTATGTACCAAGATGAAAGCGAAGACAAACACCAGTAAGCACTGCTATGGGAACATCTGTCAATCAAGACCACAGCTTACTAACACTTGATCCCCCAAGGCGGCTCAAAACCACAACCTCCAACTTTAACAAAGAGATGCGGTTACTTGAGATGAATAATAAAATATACTTGCTTCTAAACAGTGATTTCACTGACAAAATTCAACTTTTTATGTTTAAATCCTCTCTATTTTATGAGGTCCTTCATTTTATTTTTCTAACACTTATTTATTTGAAAGGGGATAGAGAGAGAAAGGCATTCTCTATCTCTTGCTGCTTCACTCCCTAAATGTCAGAACACCCGGGGCTGGGAGCCAGGAACTCTACCAGGCCTCTCAGGCGAGTGGCAGGAACTCAAGGATTTACCTGCACACAACTATTATACTGAAATCTTGATTCATAAATAAAAAACACCTAATTTCCATAATGCCTCAAAAGCAGATTAAACAGAAATTATTTCCTGAAAGCTTTCCAATTTACTACCCAGCAGTGTTGCATTTTATCATTCATAAATATAATTAACAAAATTCATACAGTAAAAATACAAAAAATGAAATTAAAATTCAATCTATTTTAAGATAGCTAGTAGTACTGTGCTTTCTCCTAACTCATTAGAGCATGTAAAAATAAACTCACCATTTTTGCCCTCCAACAACTTATTGATAATGTTACTGAGGTCAGCAATTTCAGAGGCAGCAGGTATTGAGAAGGGAACATCATCTACCGCATATCTGTAAATAGGAAATGATATATCAAAATCGAGTCTACATTCATTTAATTTAATAAACACTGGTTACTAACTGCATGCCAGATATTGCCACATGGTTTAACAAAAATGAATTAAGACAAAGTCTCTATGAAGAAGCTATGTATGGGATATGTATATAAAACAAAGAAGATAAGGGAACAGCATCTGAAAGGATGCTATACTAGAAAAGGGAGATTTTTGCCAGGTGAGGAAGGAGTGGACAGGCAGAAGGGGAGAAAGGCAAGGAGAATGGCAGAAAAATAGCTAGAAATTGTTAAACAGGTTACTGAGTCTGTACCAGAAAGCTATGATTCTGCTCCAGGCAATTCCTACAGGTAAGTATTAAGAGACTTATATCTTTTGTTGTTGCTGTTGTTGTTTCGTTATTCTTTGTCATTATTGGTTTTAAAGATTTAAATTAAAGACAGAAATTAGGATTTCATCTGCTGGTTCACTCTCCAGATGGTTCCAATGGTCAGGAGCTTCTTCCAGGCCTCGCACAGGGTCAGAGGGGCCCAAGCACTCGGGCCATGTGCTGCTGCTTTTTCCAGGCCATTAGTAGAGAGCTAATCAGAGTGTAACAGCCAGGACACACACCAGCACCCATGTGGGACCTGGCAACACGGGTGGCAGCTTTACCAGCTAGGGGACAGTGCTGTTTTATTTGAAGCTGTTTATCCCTCAAGGTATTGAGGAACCTTTTTAGCAGTGCAAATTAGGAATAACATCACCGGAATTCTGTTTAGTTCGATCTGGCTGTGCAATGGAGACTGCATTTGAGGGACACATGAAAGGAGGCCAGTAAGGAGACTCTTAGAAGCAAGAACGTGAGAGATTACAGATCACATTTCTGATAAGGGACTTAGGCCAAATTACATGACAACCACAACTCGATATATTTTTAAAAATCACATTTAAAAAATGGGTGAAGAATCTCAATGTATGGTTCTCCAGAGAAAACAGAAATAGTGAACAGCCACACTGAAAGATGTTCATCATCAAATATCAGGAAAACGCATATCAAATCACAATGCAGGATCATGTCAGACCCACTATAACAGCTATAATGAAGACAGCTAACAGCAAAGTGGTAGATATGGAAAAAATGTGGACCTCATACACTGCCACTGGTAAGAGAAAATGACTCAGTTGAACTGGAAAACAGTCTGGCAGTTCCTCAAGAAGCTAAATGTGGAATTATTCTGTCTTAAGAACCACTTCTATAATATATTCATATGGTATGGTGATATGAAAAACATGTACACAGAAAGATTTATATATAAATGTTCACATAACCACCATACTAAAAATGTAGATACAACCCAAGTGTTACCCAACTGATGAATAGTGGACCATGTTATATCCATATCAATTATTATTCTGCCATTAAAAGGAATAAAGTACTAACATACAAAATGGATAAAAATGGCAATTTAAGTGAGAGAAGCCAGGCAGCCAGGAAATACCAGAAATTATATTTCTATTTACATAAAAAGTTGAGAATTAATCACCTTTTTTCTGTAAAGATTTATTTTATTGGGCCCGGCGGCATGGCCTAGTGGCTAAAGTCCTCGCCTTGAACATGCCGGGATCCCATATGGGCGCCGGTTCTAATCCTAGCAGCTCCACTTCCCATCCAGCTCCCTGCTTGTGGCCTGGGCAAGCAGTTGAGGACGGCCCAATGCTTTGGGACCCTGCGCCCACGTGGGAGACCTGGAAGAGGTTCCTGGTTCCCGGCTTTGGATCGGCACAGCACCGGCCGTTGCGGTCACTTGGGCAGTGAATCATTGGACGGAAGATCTTCCTCTCTGTCTCTCCTCCTCTCTCTGTATATCTGACTTTGTAATGAAAATAAATAAATCTTAAAAAAAAATTTATTTTATTTATTGCAAAGTCAGATATACACAGAGGAGGAAAGACAGAGAGGAAGATCTCCTGTCCGATAATGATTCACTCCCCAAGTGACTGCTAGGGCCAGTGCTGCCCCAATCCGAAGCCAGGAGCCAGCAGACAGCAGCCTCTTCCAGATCTCCCATGCACATGCAGAGTCCCAAGGCATTGGGCCATCCTCGACTTCTTTCCCAGTCTACAAGCAGAGAGCTGGGTGGGAAGCGGGGCCATAGGGATTAGAACCAGCGAGCATCTGGGATCCCAGCACATACAGGGCAAGGACTTTAGCCACTAGGCTATTGCAAATAGCCCAAGAACTGATAATCGTACTTAGGGCTAAGGGTTTTAAAGGTAATAAAAATGTTCTGAATTGACTGTGGTGATGTCTGTAGAACTGCAAATGTTGGGCCTCAAGGTACATTGTAAATAAGCAGTTCTGCTCCCCAAAAGGCAAAACCAAACCAAAACCAAACCTTGTAATATTAAAAGCTTTACTTCTTTTTACTTAGTGTTTTGGCCAGTAAGATAAACTGGGGGATAGCAAACTTTTCCCACATTCACAGCAAATGTTCATTATAAGCACACTCAAATATGTACAACATGGTTTGTGCCTCATTCAACTGGCGAAACCTACTACTTTGAAGGAAAACACAAAAATGTTTCAAGAGCTTCAATTTCTATGTTTTGTTACTTTCTAGAAAATTTAAATACACATTCATACCCATTCATGCAAGAGGGCACTTCAAAAGGCTCTTAACAAATGGAACTGAGGCCTTGTGGCTAAATCCTTACCTTGCCTGTACTGGGATCCCCACAGTGGTGCTATTTTGTGTACTGGCTGCTCCACTTCCCATCCAGCTCCCTGCTTGTGGCCTGGGAAAGCAGTCGAGGACAACTCAAAAGTCTTGGGACCCTGCACCCACGTGGGAGATAGGAACAAGCTCCTGGCCTGGGATAGGCTCAGCTCCAGCCATTGTGGTCTCTAGAGGAATGAACCAACAGATGGAAGTTTTTTCTCTCTGTCTCTCCTCCTCTCTGTAAATCTGACCTTCCAATAAAAATAAATAAATTAAAAAAAAAAAAAAAAACTGAAACATTAGCTTATTTTGCTGGGAAAAAAACTCATGTGTATTTTTTCCATAATACGTTTTTAAAAGACTTACTTGTTTTTATTAGAGACGCAGAGAGACAGAGAGAAGACAGAAAAATCTTTCCCAAATGGTTCACTCCCCAAATGTCTACAACAGCCGGAGCTGAGCTGATCCGAACCAAGAGCCAGGAACTTCCTCTGGGTCTCCTATGTAGGTGCAGGGTCCCAAGGCTTTGGACCATCCTCGACTGCTTTCCCAGGCCATGAACAGAGAGCTGGCTGGGAAGCGGAGCTGCCGGTTTTAGAACCGGCGCCCCTATGGCATCCTGGAGCATGCAAGGTGAGGACTTTAGCCACTAGGCTACTGAACCAGGCCCACTGTCTATTATTTCTTTCAACAGCATGTGTTACAAGCATAATCAGTGAGTAGTAAAGAATTAGTAGGCAAGTACATACATTCATGTCCACTGGTAACATATTTTATACCTATAAGAGGACTGTATATGATTTGCCAAGTCTATTCACAAAACTACAAACACAAAATAAAAGCCATTATCATAACTGAGGTGTGATTTCTTTTTCTGCTTCAGAGCTGACAATTACAATCATCAACACCGGAAAACCTTAACAACACTGTTGCCATTCTCAATTGGAGAGCTTAACACAACGCCTGACGTCTTGATGGAAGAAATCAGCTGAACACAAGAAAACCAGTACAATATGCATGCAAAAACACCTATATATAAGGTTTCAAATGAGTGCTACAGACTCAAGGACCACTGGGAAAATGTTTACACGATTTGTATCAATAGCCAAGCTTTGTGTGTTTCTACATGAATCAATACGACTTAGTTACACAAAAATGTTACATAATGTATTTAGGCAGGTGAGATTATTAGATCCTTAACAGACTTAACTGGGCACTCGCCCACCAAAAAAGGCTTTTGCCAACCCCCCTCACTGACAGTTCCCCTTTCCAGCGCGACTGCAAGGGCATCTTTCATCTCCTACTTTAAAAGAAAGCGAAAATGGCACGTTTTGAAACTGACAGGCTACTGCCCACGAGCCGCTACCCACAGGGCCCCATCGCACACGTGGTACCACGGGCGTCGCTGGTGCGTCACTCAAAATACATCAATTAATGATAAATAAATAAAGGCCACCGTGAAGCCCTCCTCTCTCCCCACGAGGTCAAGCCATGTGGAGCCCGCGAAACCCGCCGCAGAGGAGGGGGCCCCGGCAAGGTAACGCAGGCTCCCCGCGGGGAGGAACAAGGTCCGAGAGAGGAGTCCGGTCCCAAGGAGGAGGCGGAGAAGGAACAGCAGAGTCCTCCCCACACACGACGCCGGAGCGCAGAGGAGGGCAGACGCGCGCCTACTTACTTCTTATTTTCGGTGTAGAAGCGCGTCTGCAGCTGCGCCATGGCGGGCGGGCGGGACACGTGCCGAGGACCACCTAGAGTCGGGAGCTCGCGTTGTTGGAGAAGACTGGCGGCCCGATCTCCTCAGACACCACGAGGCTGCTCTTCCGCAGACGCCCAGCCCACACACATCGACGACCGATCCCGAGATTCCGGAATCATCGATCAGCAAAACAGAGCGTGTCGCCTCTTTCTTTTTAGGCTTTATCCGCAGACATTTAGGCATGTGATAGATTAGATACAGAAAAGCCCATCTCACATCTCCTGAAAACGATTTTTTTTTTTCTTTTAAGAAATCGTCCTTGGACCAGGTACTTCAAACGCAGCGTCTAGCTTCCACAATCCCCAGAAAGCAGCGCGCGCAACTCCGACGCTGTGATTCCTGGGAGTTGTAGTCTTTGGCCCCACAAGCAGCCCTGTCGATTCATTCATTTGTATTAAACCCGTTGCCTTCAGCTTGCCTGTTTCTCTTTTTGCACAATTATTTCTCAACCAGAATCTCACTGTCAAGACTTCTCCCCGGGCCGTCACCTGCGAGCTTCGGCTTGGAGAGCCTACGGAGAGGGTGCACACAGAAGGCGTCGGGAAGGGGAACGGGCGACGGTGGCCGAGAGGGGTCCCATCTCGTGGGACTGCGCCGCGCGCTCCCGGAGGGCTGCGCCTGCGCATTGTGCTGGTCTCCATGGCGGGGCCTCGGAGCCAAGACGAGGTTGAGTAGACTCGTTTTGAATTTTCTCCCCTCTGCTCGGGCGGACCTCCGTCCTTGCCTTGTGGGGGCTCTCGGCGGCAGCAGGGCGGAGGGAGGCGAAGGTTTGGCAGATTGTCTGAAGGCCCACGAGCCGGACGCTCCGTCCCAGCCTCCCAGCCTCCCCCTGCAGCCGCCTCCCGTCATCTCCCGACCCGCCGGGGCTCGCTGTGGCACCCGGCCGCCGGCCCCCTGCCTCAGTCCGGCCCGAGCGGCGCCTTACGCGGCCCGCAGCCACAGGGCTTTTTTTTTTTTCTTTTTTTTTTTCGGCCCTCCATGGCGAGGCCTACTACGACCCCCGGCCCGGGAGGGGGCACGCGGGGCCTGGGGAGGCAGGCTGGAAAAGGAAGGAGGTTAGGTGTCTTCAAGAGGGTTGCAAAGCCCGACGCTTGGCCATCGCTGCTGAGAAGCACCCTGACCCCTGGGTGGGAGCACCCAAGCTGCCCCGCGACCCGCTTTTTAGTTCCTCCCCTCCTCCCCTTTCATGAGCGCCTTTATCTCCCTTGCTTAGAATGGGGAAAAGCTTCCTTGCAGGCCTCCTCTCCCCCGGGGGTCTCTAGAACTAGCTCTGGCTTGGAATCTTCTCAGAGGGTGCGTGGATGGAGATGCACCATCCAGATTCCAGAGCCATTTTCTAAGACGTTCGCCCGAATACGCCCCAAGAGGGGGGGTCTCCGAAAGACCGCATGTAGAAGGTAGAACTGGATTGCAAAATTTGGGCAGAGCGGTATGTGTGCAGGTGAAGACAAGGAAAGCTTTCGTTCTTAATGTTGCTTGCGCTGCGGTGTTAGCCGTAGAAAATGAGGTCTGACCTACACAATTGGAAGCAAGAAAAAAAACCCAAAACTTTGATTAGAAAGCTGTGACCGTGTAGTAAGACCTTTTGCGATGGGTTTGCCTTTATACACTGTGAGCCCTGCAAGAATGATTCCTGGCGTCAAATGTTGCCATTGTTGCTTCGTTAACCTCACTGCCCATGAGAATTGAATAGCACATAGAAACCCAATAAAGGCTCCTTGTTAGCGTTTATAGTAGTTTTCAATAATTACAGGTTTTGCCCATGCAAGCAGATAAAGGAGATCAGCCATTTCGGTGGATAAATCAAGACCTCTGGGGGAAGTCCCAGAAAATCACCTTTGTTAGGACTAGGCCTGTTTATTTAAACATCTGATTCCCTTGAAAGGACAGGGGGTGGTACCTGAAACTTGAAACACTTTGTTAATCGAAGCATTGGTATTGATTCTGTGTGTTTTGGATAATATGTTGTTGGTTCAGATATCTTTTTGAAAATGTGTATATAATCACGTATTAATAATACATTGGAACTTATTACCATGAAATTTATTAAAATAATATACCTAGAGTCAGTTCTTCAAGCTTGATCGTAGTTTGAAATGTGATGTGGAGATGTAGACGCTGAATACGGTGTTTATGTCAGGGAACTTTGCAAAGGAGAGGCTTGAATTTGTCAAAAGGAATTTTTCACTTTACCAAAACCGTTAGTTGAGGGAAACTTCATTGATGTTCTAAAGTACTGAACACCCAGTATAAAGCTTTGAAAGCTTTTTTGCTACAGTGATTTGTTTGGGATTACCTCGAAGAAATATGTGATAGATAATGCTTTTACTTTCAGCACTTTTCTTAAGTTAGCATATTAACTACAAGGCTTTTGTTCTTGATGGTTTTCTGTAGCATTCATTTGCTACAATCCTCATAAAGACCCCGTGGCCTGAAGGAGTGTAGGAGTGTATTTCACTTACAGGTTGTTTGGTTGCTTGGTTTACAATGGCACAGCATGAGCTTTGGGATCCTGCTTTGTTGCTGTCCTTCCCCTTATTTGGTTTTGATTCTGAGCCTGAGGATCTCTGTGTTCTTAAGCAAGTCACAGTTGCCCGGCCTCATCACCGTTTTGCTCTCCTGGGTTAGTTATGAACAAAGAGTCTGAAAATAGTACAGGAACATTTCAAAGGTAAAGAGAATGGCATAGTGAAATTGTATGCTACCCAGTCAGACTTGAGTCATTCCTTTGTCCAGGAAATCAGCTGTGTTAGCCATCTTGTGGTTATCAGGTCATACGTGAAACTTGATAGTGACCCCACAGCACAAGACCCCAAAGGCATGCCGCTGAAGGACAGCCGCAGGTTCTTCCTTTAATTGGGAAGGTGAAAGTTATCAATGTGAGGAGAAAATAAAGAGCACTCTTTGCTGAAGTTACTAAGATATGAGCTCCGTACAGTAAGAGATTTTGAGAGAGGGACTACATTTGTAAGTTTTATTAAAGTTTATCATTGTCGTTGTCCTACTTTTGAAAAAATGTTGGAGATGCAGAAAGAGAATTGTTTTGTTCTTTTTAATCTCCCACTCTGCCTAATTCATGAATTAGCTTGTGACATCGGGATGCATAGATGGGAGGTAAGGTAGGATACAGAGGTTTGTGCCAGCTGAGGTTTTAGGCCTCCACAGAGGATCTTGGAGTGTGTCCCCTGGGGATGAGGGGAGGACTACTGTGTTTGACAACCTCCGCTGTCTAATCCATCAGCAGTCACAAAGCCTACCATAGCATTATTGGAAAAATTAAAGCCATTTATGGAAAGAGGTTAAAAGCAATGCATGTGCGCAGGGTAGAAAAGGGGTCGAGACTGCTTCTACGGATGTTTTAATTTTGACAGCTTTGATTCATAGTAATTTTGTACTTCCTATAAAAGCATATTATTTACCTACATCTAAAAAATAAATTTTCCCAGTTTTTAAAAAGGTTTAGTTATTAATTGAAAGGCAGAATTAACTGAGAAAGGGAAATACACCCACCCACCCATCTTGTGTCTGCTGTTTCGTGCCCACCCCAGTGGCTGGGCCAGGCTGAAGCCAGGAGCCTCGAGCTCCAACAAGGTCTGCTTTGTGAGTGGCAGGGCCTCAAGGCCTTGAGCCATCTCCTGCGTTCCCAGGTGCTTCAGCAGGGTGCTGGAGTGGAAGGGGTACAGCCAAACACAAACCAACATATTGCCACAATAGTAGCCCAAGAAGTCTTATTTTCTAAAGTATTTTTGAGCAGTATATATACCTGGCATTAAATGACCTCTTCACTTGTATTTGGAGATTTGTTCTCAGATCATGGGTTATTAACAGATACATTTTATCATACAGAAATTTATGGAGGGAATTCAGCATAATCAGATGTTAAGATACTTTTTTTTAGAAATATATTATGTGCGTATGTATATACACATACGTGTGTATGCCTGGGAAGTTACCTCTGAAATTTTTAACAGCTAGAACTGTTAACAAATAAAGCTAAAACAGCAGTAGCCCAAATATGGTCCTTCAGAGAGATGGGAAATTAGTACCTGGGTAGTCTCTTCCCCAGCTTGCATTCAATTTGTGTAAATTAGAAAAGCCCCTTTATTCTCTAAAACAGTGAAGCACGAGTTTTAGATTCTTTCTGATCTTTATTGTTGGTATAAAACCAACTTCGCTTTTGTAATGTGATGCCAAACATTCTAGAAAGCAATTATCTAGTAAATCCAAGCAGCTTAAGATATTTTCTGAAATCTAATTATTATTAATCATTTAAATGATGTTTTCCTGTTTTCTTTCTTTTTACTATTTTTTTTTTGAAATTGTATCCTAGTATTTCTTGTTAAGAAATGCTTGTCAGTTCTAGGATTTGTGAGGAGGTTGCAGAATAGAGTTTTTTATTTTCCAGCTTCTTGTGGATCCAAGAGAGGATAGCATGTTAGCAGATACTTCCAGCAAGTGGGGAAAATGCAGTTTGCCGTAGAGCTCTTTGTTTCAGTGGTAGTTATGGAATGTGAGAACCGAAACAAAGCCTTACTCCAGTTCTCTAATTTTACATTAGGAAACAGGCACAGAAAGGTTAAGTCACTGACCCCAAGACACATGCAGTTACCCATAAAGTTAGTTCTAGGCTTTAGTTCTCTTCAACTAAAGCGATCAGTTAGGTGATCATGAATAATTTTGAATGAAATATGAATAAAGAGATCTCATTTTCTTTATACATAGGAAAAGAAAATGTACATTTTTCTCTTTGCAGAAAAAAAAGGAATGTCGGTGTGAAGACACAGTTGTAGCTCTTGCATAAAAGAAGCTCCAGCTATCATGATTCAGTGCCCCCAACAGGAGGAACTTAAATGGGTAATAAAAGGCATTTAGGGGGCAGAAGAATGCTGTAGGCCTGCCATCTCAACTCAAGCCACTGCCTGAAGGTAATGATGTTGCTTTTAACTTCTTAAAAAGTAACAGCTTCATAAATCTAAGCTATTATCATTTATGAATGCAAAAGTCAAATTACACCTTGTATATGGATGGCTATTTTGTTCTATTTGTCAGTGCTAATTGAAAAGGGATGTATTTAATATTAATGTCTTAATCCTTCAAAACTTTATTTTGACAAAGTGAGTTGTGATTTAGGGATAATAGTTTATCACATGTATTGACATTTGAAGATAGATGAGAAAATTGGTTATCCTTCGTGACCCTGCAGTTACTTATTTGAAAGTGGGAAAGACAGACCTTCCATCTGCTGCTTTGTTCCTTAGATAGCCACAGTGACCAGGGCTGGCCCAGGCCAAAGCCAGGAGCCAGGAACTCCATCCTGGTCTGCCACGTGGGTTTCAGAGGCCCACGTTCTTGAGTCATGTGCTGCTGCTTTCCTAGGCACTTTTGGTTTTTGTTTTTAAAAAATATTATAGAGAATTTTGTATGAAACAGAATGGACCTGATGCTTTCTGATTTGGAATATTATTAATTACTGATTAGTTTATTTGATAGAAAGTCAGATTATGTCTTTCTCCTTGTAGGAATTGTTGGTTTAAGGTAACAATAAAGCTTGATTGCCTCCTTCCTTTTTCTTTAATTGTGCTGGTATGGCATATGGCTGCTTGTGCAGATATATTTTGAGTTTTGCCAGCTAAGTACATTCATAAAAGCAAATTCACATTTATCTAAACCTAAGGCACTCTTTTGGACTTTCTACAAAAGTGTTCTAGAATTCTTCAAATATCTGTAATTGTTTTTAAATGATATGACAAATTTACAGTTGTAAATACTGTAGTCACCACTTTTTTTATTTGCACCAATAGAGTTTTCAGTTCATCTGAATACCTCTTTCTTTGAACCAAATCCACAAGATTTTGCTTTATCCCATTGAGCTTTGAAATTTACTGTTTTAATGTTGTGTTACATCAGTTAAAAAAAGGAATAATCTTGTTACCAGTCTGTAGTCGAAATTGAATTTTTCTTTTTTTAATTCAAATTTTAATTTTTACTATTGCTTACATAGTTGAGAGAGATGTATGCCTATATGGCTCTCTGATTAAGGTGGTGAGGGTCAAGGTATGGAAGAAGGTGGGTGAGACGACTGTTTCTATTTTTTTTCTGCTGTGTCCACCGTGGCGGAATGGAAGAGGGCCACTCCTTGCTGACTACGTCAGCGCCTGGGTGTGGAGGGTGGTCATTTGATGATTCCTTAGAGGCCCTGATGTGGGGAAGAATTTTCTGAGGGTGTTTCTTGAGTAGTTTCAATAGTTCTGAGACATTGTTAGCATTATTGCACCAGCATTGAGGAAATTTTTCGAAGGTCTATTAGCTGACCAAGTCCACCTTAGTGCATCCACAGGCCCAGGCACCTGTTGCAAAACTTGGCCAGGAAAGTGGTCCAACCTATTCTGCTTTCCATCCTCTGATGAGGTACTTGCTAACTTCTGCTGACCTAAATGAGCTGGCTGTCATATCCCCTGTGTACATCTGGGTATGCATTGCATTGGGTGGGCATCAGCAACTGAGGAGGCCCAGTCCCGATACCTGCACTCCAAGTTAGGACCACATAGCTACGGTTTTCCCTGTGGCCAGGGTTTGAGTCTAGCAGTCTAGCGGAGGAGTTCCCCAAGAAACCTTGCCTGGGGTGACCTCAGACTTGACTTGTGTGCTCAAGCCAGTACAGGGCCAGATTTGGTCCATTACTCGTACCACCTGACACTCATACCATTGGATGCAGCTGCCTGGTTAGTTCTGCCCTCAGCTTCATCTCTCACATGAATCTATGGGTGCTGCGTCCTAGCTCAGCCTAGCCCATCACAGACCTGATATTCACACAGATCAGTGGATGCTGTGGCCTAGTTGGGGCAACCCACAGTAACCCCTACCAGCTTTTTGTTTGTTTGTTGTGCCTGTATGTACTGTGGCCTAACCTGGTCCATCCTGCATTCCATCTGTCTCTCATGAAAACCCATGGGTGCTGCAGCTTAGCTCAGCCTGCTCCATCCCTAGACCTAGCCCACACTTCAGATGACAGGTGCTGAGGCCTAACCTGGCTGGCCTGCCCCTATCCCTCGTTCTTGTGCTCACCAGTGGGAGCTGCAGCTCAGCAGTAGTGTCCACTCTCGCTTAGGAAGCCCATTCCCAACCCCAGATCATGTGCCTGCCAAGGGGTACCGTGGTCTAGCCTGACATGACTTGCACCCAGTCCCGGAACGTGCCAGTGGGGCTGCAGCCTTGGTAGCCCACCTTTCTCGTGCCAATGGGTGCAGCAGCCTACCCAGCATGGTCCACTCCCCAGACCCAGCCCACATGCAAGCTGACAGATGATGTAGCCCTGCCTGGACCAGCCTGCCCCTAGTCCCAGCTTTCACACTCACCAGGAGAGGAAGCATCCCAGCAGAGGATTCTCTGAGGTTCCCCTATCAGGCCCACTCCTAACCCTGGGTCTTGCATGTGCCAGTGGGTGCTGTGGCTGAGTCTGAGAAGACCCACGCCCAGTCTTGGCATTTGCCAGCAGATGCTACAACCTGGCTGAGCCCACCCCTCCCCTAGTCCCACCTGTTACTGATAAGTGCAGCAGCCTGGCCCAGCCTGGCCCAGCCTGGCCCAGCCCCAGCCTCAGCCCTCATGTGAATTGGCAGGTGTTGTGGTCCAGCATGTCCTGGCCCGCACCCTGTCTTGACTCTCATTCACACTAATGTGAGCTCTGGACTGGCCCAGCCTGGCCCAGCCTGGCCCACCCCCACACTTATGCAGTCAGGTACTGCAGCCCAGCCTCACCTGGTCAGCCCTCAGCCACAGCTCTTGTGCTTACTGTCAGAATCTGCAGCCTCACAGGGGAGTCCATAAATTCCTACCAGACATACTCCCATCCCTGGATCTTGACTGACTCCCAATGGGTACTGTGGCCTAGCCCAGCTGGCCTGTGCCCATACCGGCTTTCACCAATGGGTGCTAAAGCCTAGCCCAACCTGCCCATCCCCAAACCTGACTCTTATGTGGCCTGGCTGGTACCACAGCCTAGCCCAGCCTGTCCCACATCCGTTCTGGCTCTCATCCTCAGCAGGTACTAGAGCCTATCCCATTCTGGCCTACCAGGAGACTCGGCGCACCCACAAGCTGATGGCTGTTGCAGGCTTACCCAGCCCAGTCAACCCATAGCCCCAGCTCTTATCTCACCAATAGAGCTACAGCCCAGCAGGGGAGTCCCCAAAGTTCCCCTACTATATCTATTCCCAGCCCCTGGTCTTGTGCATGCTGGTGGGTGCTTTGGCTGCCCACTTGCTGTCTCAGCTCTTGCTGGTAGGTATTATACCCTGTCCCTGACTGGCATGGCCCACATGCTTTCCTGGCTCTTGTACATGCCAGTGTGTGCTGTGGACTGGCCCAAACCAACCTGCCCCCAGACTTGGCCCACACAAATGTTGTCAAGTGCTGAAACCTTGCCTGGCCTGGCCCTCCCCCAGTCCCAGCTATTTTGTTCCCCAGTGGTAGCTGTGGCCGAGCAAGGGAGTTCCCAAGCTCCCCTATGAGGCCCACTCCAACCCTGTGTCCCACATGCTCTGGCAGGTGCTGTGACCCTGCTTGGTATGGTCTGCCTCAATCCTGGCAGACCATCTTTTTTTTTAAGATTTATTTATTTTTTATTGCAAAGGCAGATCAGATTTATGGAGAAGGAGAAACAGAGAAAGATCTTTCATTCATTGATTCACTCCTCAAGTACTTGTAACAGCCAGAGCTGAGCCAATCCTATGCCAGGAGCCAGGAGCTTCTTCCAGGCTTTGGGCTGTCCTCTGCTGCTTTCCCAGGCGACAGGCAGGGAGCTGGAAGGGAAATGGAGCAGCCAGGACATGAACTGGCACCCATATGGGATCCCAGCATTTACACGGTGAAGATTTAGCTACTGAGCCGTTGTGCTGGGCCCACATTACTAAAATTTGCATATAAGGCATCTAGTTGTTCCATATCCTTGTCAGCAGTTGTTAAAATATTTTGCAAGTTTTATAAAAAAATTATTTATTAAAGAGTTAGAGAACCAGATACATGGAGAGCTCTCGTTTGCAGGTTCACCTCTTTTTGTTTTGTTTGATCGTATTATCATAAAAGTTTATTTTTTTATTTTTTAATTGTACATTTTTGTTTTATTTTATTTTTAACTTTATGATACAATTCCATGAGCTATGGAAAACAGGTTCACCTCTTAAATCCCACAGTGGAAATGAGGGAGAGGTGTCTGAAGCTTGGAATGTGGAGCTTAACCCAAGTCTCTCACAGGGTAGCAGAGGCCCTTGAACCCTGGCACTCTGAATTACAGGCATCCCAACCAGAAGTTCAGCTGCCAAGGCAAACTTTTTAATTTTAATTTTAATAGTAAGTAGATAGTTTTGCATTATTGTTTTAATTTCATTTCCCTAATGATTAATGCTAGCGTGATGAGGTTGTTTTTGTGTGCCTGTTTGTCATACATCTTTAGTGAAGTGTCTCTTCAAATAGTTTGCGTGTTTTTTTTTTAATTGGAGAGCACTTATTTAAAGTAGAAAAAAATTGGGGTGAGGTTGATGCCATGGTGTTGCAGGCTAAACCGCTATCTGCAGTGCTGGCATCCTGTATGGGCATTGGTTCAAGTCCCAGCTGCTCCACTTCCAATCCAGTTCCCTGTTAATGTAGCTGGAAAAGCAGCACAGGATAGCTGAAGTCCTTGGGCCCCTGCACCCACATGGGAGACCTAGAAGAAGCTCCTGGTTCCTGGTTTTGGAATGGCCTAGTTCCAGCCAGTTATGACCATTCACTTTGGAGAGTGAACTAGTAGATAGAAGATTCATTCTCTCTCTCTCTTTCTCCTCTTCTCTCCTTCCCTTCTACTCTCTTTCTCTCCCTTCCTCCCCCTTTCTCTCCCTCTCCAGAACTCAGTCTTTCAAATAAAAATTAATAAATCTTTTAGAAATCTTGGGTTGCAGAGGCTGGCACTGTGGTGTATAGGATTAAGTAGCTTCCTGCTGCACCACGTGCCATAATGATGTCAGTCCTGGCTCCTCCACTTGTAATCCAACTCCCTAATAGCCTAGAAAAGGAGCAATGGATGGTGGCCATTTGGGGAATAAACAATTGAATGGAAGCTTTCTTTCTCTATCGCTCCCTTTCTCTGTCAAAGCCTTTCAAGTAAATTGAGTTAATATTTCTTTAAAAATATTTAGTTAGGATTTTTGTATTTGTATGCTTATGAATGTTTTACAGGTCAATTTTATTTCTCTTCAGGTATGATGAGGCCTACAGATAAGGAGACGAATGCTATTGGAAAGATAGATTGTTCATCATAGTTCCTGGGAGGCGGGGAACATGCCACCCAATGCAGGGCCACACAAAAGAACCTCAAGGTAGGTGGTAGGCAGAGGGGCTAGGGTGCTGCAAGAGAGCCTTTTTGGTCATTTCCAGGGGAGGAATTGCCAAGACAGGGTAAGCAGGCTAGCAATGTTTAGGATTAGTTGGCTCCAATAATTCCAATGAATTTTTGGGGTGTATTGGCTGCTCTTAGTTGTCTGATACTCAGGAATAGTGGCCAAGGGGGCAAGAGACCTGCCCAGAGGTGATTGGAAAGAGGGGTATGGGGCTTGGATAGGATACTTGCATAAGAAATAAAGTTTCAGAGCATTGTGTCACAGCTAATAAGCTGCTGCCTGCAGCACTGGCATCCTGTATGGGTGCCAGGATATATTCAAGTCCCAGATGCTGCGCTTCGCATCCAGCCCCCAGCTAATGTGTCTGGGAAAGGAGCAGAGGAAGACTCAAGTACTTGGTCCACTTCTCCAACGAGGGAATCCTGGAAAAAGCTCCTGGGTACAAGCATTGGACTGGCCCAGCTCAGGTGATTGTAGTCATCTGGAGAATGAACCAATGGATGAAAATCTGTCTATAACAGAGAAAAGGAGTAAGAAAGAGAAACAGATCTTCCATCCACTGGTTCACTGTCCAAATGGCCACAATGGCTGGAACTGAGCTGATGTAAAGCCAGGCGGCAGGAATTTCTTCTGGGTCTGCCATGTGGGTGTCAAGTCCCAATACCTTGGGCCATCCTCTGCTGCTTTCCTAGGCCACCAGTGGGAGCTAAAAGGGAAGTGGAGCAGGTGGGACACGAATCATCGCCCAAATGAGATACCTGTGTTTGTAGGTGGAGGATTAGCCAATTGAGCTATTGTGCTGGCCTCATAAATAAATAAATAAATCTTAAAAGGAAGGAAAGGGAAGGGAAAAGAAAGGAAGAAAGAAAGGCAAGTCTATTGCAGGGACTTTATCGTCTCTAGGGTTGGTTCGTCTTTGAACATGCGGATGTCAAAGCATCATATACAAAACCTGCAGCATGATCAATATAATGATTATAAATGACCTGTAGTCATCTTTTTTTTTTTAAAGATTTATTTATTGGGCCTGGCGGCATGGCCTAGCGGCTAAAGATTTATTTATTTATTTTTGTTGGAAAGTCAGATATACAGAGAGGAGGAGAGACAGAAAGGATCTTCTGGTTCACTCCCCAAGCAGCAGCAGCGACCGGAGCTCTTCCAGGTCTCCCACATGGGTGCAGGGTCCCAAGGCTTTGGGCCGTCCTTGACTGCTTTCCCAGGCCACAAGCAGGGGGCTGGATGGGAAGCAAGGCTGCCAGGATTAGAATCAGTACCCATATGGGATCTCGGTGTGTGCAAGGTGAGGACTTTAGCCACTAGGCTACCGCAACCGGCCCTGTAGTCATCTTTCTAAAACTGTCCTTGTCAATTTTGGTATTCAACTTATATTTTCTTATAAATGAGTTGGAGTAAATCACAATCAAGAAGTTTATATAAAATGGAAATTTATTTAGTTTTTAAAAACTTGCTTATAACATGTCATGAGGTGGGAAGACTATGGAAAAATCTTTACTTTCCATTCAACTTCTTTAACATATATAGGACTATAGATCAGTTACATTTATTCTTTCATTTGTTTTGTTAGTTTTTAAAAAGATTTTTTTTTTTTAAAAGAAGAGTTACAGGGAGGAGAGACATCTTCTTCCCACTGGTTCACTCCCAGATGGCTCCAACGGCCAGAGCTGAGCTGATCCAAAGCCTTCTCCAGGTCTCCCACACAGGTGCAGGGTGCTAAGGCTTTGCACCATTCTCCACTGCCTTCCCAGGCTTCACGCAGGGAGCTGAATGGGAACTGGAGCATCCAGGATATGAACTGGTACCTGTATGGCATGCTAGGTCTGTACATGGAGGCTTAACTTACTATGCCATGGTGTTGATCATTTTTGTTGTCGTAGTTGTGGTTTGTAATTTTTTTTATTGGAAAAGCAGATATATAGAGAGGAGATACAGTGAGAAAGACCTTCTGTCTCCTGGTTCATGCTCCAAGTGGCTGCAATGGCTGGAGCTAAGCCTATCTGAAGCCAGGAGCTTCTTCTGGGTCTCCCACGTGGGTAGAGAGACCCATGAGTTTAGAGCATCCTCAACTGCTTTCCCAGGCCACAAGCAGTGGCTGGAAGGGAAGTAGAGAAGCTGGGACATGAACTAATGCCTTTATGGGATCCCAACCAATGCAAGGTGAGGGCTTTAGCCATTAGGCTGCTGTGCTAGGCCCGTGTTGGCCCATTTTGAATTTTTTTTTCTATTTTCATAAGTTATTGTTATTAAGAAGTTCTCTTTATTAGCTGGATTTTAAAAATAAGTTATTTACATTTTATTTGAAAGGCAGAGAGATACAGAGAGAAACGGTGGTAGCTATTCCATGCACTGGTTCCAGGATAGAGCAGGGAAATGCCAGGAACTCAGATCTCACTCTGGACCCACCACATGTGTGGCAGAAACCCAAGTATCTTGAGCAACCATTTTCTGCTTTACATGTGTGATTATCAGGAAGAATCTGGACTTGGAAATGGAGCAGGGACTTGAATTCAGTCACTCTGATATGGAATGGCACACGTCACACATGGTATCTTAATCACCATGCCAAATGCCCATCTTCAGTTGAATTGTTGGTAAAATGTGTCTGTCATATTCTTACCTTTTCATGATCTGTTTTTTAGTGAGTTCCATTTTTAATCCTAATATTTACTGTGCCTTTTCTTTTAAGGAAATTTTTAACGTATTTGAAAGGCAGAGTTAAAAAGAAAAAGATATGCTTTCCTTGCTTTGGTTCACTCTCTAAATGCCCGCCACAGCCAGTGCCAGCCCAGGCCAAGCCCAGGAGCCTGCAACTCCATCCACTTGAGCCATCTTCCATTGCTTTCAGAGGCACATTAGCAGGGAATTGGATAGGAAGTAGAGCAGCTGGGACTCAAAGCGATGTTAATGTGGGATGCCTTAATTTAAGTTTTATCTCACAGTTATGTCTGTATAGGAAAAACACACTATAAATATAGCATTTAGTACTATATGAGGTGTCAGACATCCATCTTGGAACGTAGCTTCCAGGGGGTAGCTTACTGTAAACATCACCCTTATATACTCCAAGACATCTTTACTAAAATTCTGTGTTAGGATAGAGAACACTCAACTCATAAATTTAAAGAAAACTTTATTGTATTATATCTTTGTATAATGGATGTTTTGGAAACATGGGATGGACATCGTGGCACTGAGGGTTTAGCTGCTGCTTGAACTACCTACATCCCATAGTGACATTCTGGTTTGAGTCCTGGCTATTCTACTTCCACTCCATCCTCTGGCTAATACAGCCAGGAAAGCAGCAGTTGATGGTACAAGTGCTTGAGTCCCTATGCCCACCTGTGGAAGGACAGGGAAGATTTCATGCCTTCTGGTGTTGGCCTGGCCAGGCCTGTTAGTTTAAGACATTTAAGGACAGAACCAGTGAATGGAAGATCTCTTTCTTTCCTGCCCTTTCTCTATCACTCTGCCTTTCAAGGAAAAGAAAATAAGCAAACATCTGGTCAGCACGGTGGCCTAGTGACTAAAGTCCTTGCCTTGAATGTACCTGGTATCCCATATGGGCGCCAGTTCTAATCCCGGCAGCCCCGCTTCCCATCCGGCTCTCTGCTTGTAGACTGGGAAAGCAGTCGAGGACCTCCCAATGCCTTGGGACCCTGCACCAACATGGGAGACCTGTAGGAAGTTCCCGGCTCCTGGCTTCAGATTGGCGTAGCACCGGCTGTTGCAGCCACTTGGGCAGTGAACCATCGGATGGAAGATCCTCCTCTCTGTCTCTCATCCTCTGTGTAAATCTGCCTTTCCAATAATAATTTTTAAAAAAGAAAATAAATAAACATTAAAATATAGAAATATATGAAAAGGTTTAAGAGTACCTTGTTACATGAAAGCACTTTAAAAAATTATTTGTTTTTTATTTTAAAGGCAGATTTACAGTGAGAAGGAGAGGCAGAGATCTTCCACCCACTGGTTCACTTCCCATATGGCTGCAGCATCTGGAGCTGGGCTGGTCTGAAGCCAGGAACCTGGCGCTTCTTCCAGGTCTCCCATTTGAATGCAGGGATCCAAGGACTTGAACCATCTTTTTGCTGTTTTCCCAGACAAATTAGCATGGAACTAGCTTGGGAGTGCAGTTCCTTGGACTTAAACTGACACCCGTGTGGCATGCTGGGGCCACAGGTAGAGGTTTTACCTATTTTTTTTTTAATTAAATAAAGCAAACATTTATTAAATTGTGATAAAAACATTCCATCAAATTACAAAACCTGAGTAAGAAAAAACAAACGGCACATGCTTAACTGTAGTTGACATTCAAAGAAAATTTGCATTCCCAAAATATTATACAGTAATTAGAAAATACCAGCCAAAGTAATATTAGGATACTTTTACGTGCGGTCTCAACAAATTTGAGTGTAAGTAAGCAAAGGTTTAAGATTTGATATAGTACCTGTCTGTTGAATACTTGAATATACTCTGGTGTTTTGGAAAGTCATGTAAATTTTTATTTTATTTGAAAGGCAGACAGAGGGAGATTCTCTATTTGCTGTTCACTTCCCAAACGCACAGCACAGCCAGGTTTGGGTCATGCCCAAGCTAGGAGCCCCAAAGCTTGTTCGTTCTGGGTAATCTGTCATGGGTGTCAGTGGCATCATCACTGCCTCCCGGAGAGTATATTAGCAGGAAGCTGGGTCAGAAGTAGCTGGGATTCAAGCCAGCACTCTTGAAACACTCCATCATGTGCCCATCCTTGACCAAGACACTTAATAAAAATGTTCATTTTCTTTCCTATGTAGAATAGAAATACTTTACCTAAATGGTACAGTAAGAAACCACATTAGGTGGAGAGATTTCTGTAGCACAAAACATCCCATAAAAATGCTAAGTGGCCTGTGCCAGTGTTGTGGCATAGCAGAGGTAAAGTAGACATCTATAACACTAGCATCCCATATATAGGTGCTAGTTCGTGTCCCAGCTGCTCCACTTATGATCTAGTCCCTTGCTAATGGTCCTGGAAAGCAGCAGCAGATGGCCCGAGTGTTTGGGAACTTGCTACTCATTTGGAAGACCCACATGAAAACCCTTGGTTTTGGGTTGGCCCATCCCTGACTGTTGCAGCCATCTGAGGATTGAACCAGTGAATAGAAGATTCTCTCTTTCTATCTCTCTCTCTCTTTCTCTCTTTCTTTCAGTCTCTGTCATTCTCTGCAACTCTTTCAAATAAATGCAATAAAAATCTTTAAAAAATGCTAAATGCTGGGGCTAGTGTTAAGACATAGCAAGTTTTGCTACTGCTTGGAATTTTTGCCTTCTGTGTTGGAGTGTTGGATTGAATCCTGGAGTCCCCGCCACTCTTCTGCCAATCCTGCATCCTGCTTGCGCACCTAGGAGGCAGCAAATGATGGTCCTGTTACCCACCTGGGAAACCCAGGTGGAGTTCCTGGCTCTTGGGTTTGGCCTGTTCTATCCCCAGCTGGGAAGCCATTTGGGAAGTAAATCAGCAGATGGATAGCCTGCCTCTCTGTCTTGTTTTATCTTTCTTTTCTTTCCTTTCTCCCTCCCTCCTCCTTCCCTTCTTTCCTTCCTTCCTTCTTTTCTCATCCCCTTTGCATTTTCCTTCCTCCCCCCCACTCTTAGTTATTCTACCTTAAATAAATAAATAAATAAATGAATGAATAAATAAATAAATATTTTTAAAAGATGCCACCTGAAGGACTGTGTTGTGGCACAGTGAGTTAAGCTGCATCCTGCAGTCCGAGCATCCATATGGGCACTTGTTCTAGTCTCAGATGCTTTATTTCCAATCAGACTCCCTGCTAATGTGCCTGGGAAAGTAACAGAAGATGACCCACGTGTCTGGGTCCCGGCACCCAAGAGGGAGACCTAGATGGAATTTCTGGCACCTGTCTCCAGCTTGGCCCAGCCCCAGCTGTTGTGGCCATTTGGAAAATGAACCAGCAGATGGAAAATTTGTCTTTCTCTGTAAATCCTTTTTAAGTGAATAAATGACTGCTTTTAGAAATTGTACACTTTTGATTGATCAAGTATTTAAACTCTTTTTAGCTATTAAATAGAAGAAAATGGAATTGAATAAGATGTCAGCATGGAACAGTGTAATGATTCATTACAAGTCAGTAACAATGTTGAAGATGCAAAAACGGATGTTCAAGAATTTGAGGTAGGAATTTGCTTGGGAACCCTTTTTCCATTCTAGAGAAAAGCAGCAAGCCATTCAGTAGCTTTTTGTGCTGTAACAATTGCTTTTATATTTAATGATTTAAGAATTTAATAATCATTTACATGTTCCATCAAATATTTAATTTTATAATACAGAGTTTAAAATAATGCTCAGGTGTATTAACACAAGTTTGCATACAAAGAAAATGTATCCTGAATTATACTTCATTATTTCAGGCTGCATTCTGTAGACAGGTTCGTTTTGATAAAATTAAGATTATAAAATAAAAATCAGTAATGCCACTTAAAAGCCTTCTGAATGAGAAGTGGTGACTCTTAGAAAAAGTGAAATGAATAATTAACTATAAAATAAATATCTTTATAAGTTTATTACACAAGCTCTACTAGAATGTCTTATAAAAACTAAAGTGATTTTTTTTTTTCTTCTTTGCAAAAGCAGCTAGCCTGCATGGACTCTGGGGCCCCTTCCTTTGGACACAATGATCCTCCCACAGCTTTGCCCATCACCACTCCTGAGACAAGTGGTTCTCCTGCACCACAGCCCGTCCCTGGGCCCCTGGCCCAGACTCAGGCTCTCTGTGCAGATGACTTCCATCTAGTGGACCAAAATGGTCAACCTGTTCAGTACGAACTTCAGTCATCAGGGGATTCTAATGCACAAATGGTGAGTACATTTTATGAAATAACCAATTTTATGCTATTTTTAGCATAACATATTTTAGCTTTTGTAGACGACCTTAACTTCTTGACACCAATTATTGCATTAATTATTGGCTTCCAGTGTGTTGAAAATATTGTTTCCATGACCTTTACATAAAGGTTTTAAAAGATTTATCTATTAGAAATACAAATAATAATATTCTTAGCCACTTATGCTTAGGTAGCATTAGTGTCTTGAGATCAGTTGAAGCTATGGCATAATCTCCAGTGCTCACGTGTGGAACTTTACATGTAAGTTAGATTGAATGATGTAAGTTGCTGGTTTATCAACATATCAGTCCTGACTTGTCTGTGAAATGCTAGTATGTCTTCTTAAATAAAAAGCAAAAGGGTACTCCTGGTATACTGGGAATTAGACATACCCTTCTTGTTCTTTGTAGTGGATATGCCTGTATCATATGAAAACAATGCATGAAGATGAGAAAAGAATGCTGCTTGAAACTGTAGGCTAAAAATGTTTTTGTCCAAGTTTATGGACTAGATGGGTGTTGTTTAAGTCTCTGCCTTTTGACATCAGCATTTGTATTGGAGTGCTCATTCAAATCCTGGCTCTGCACTTTCAATCCAGCTTCCTTCCAGTGTGCCTGGAAAAGCAGTAGAGAGTGGTCCAGTTCACAGGCCCTTGCCGCCTGCTGAGATGAACCAGATATACTTCCAGACTCGACTTTGGCAGGGTCCAGCCCCAGTTGTTATGGCCATTTATGAAGTGAACCTATGGACAGAAAATCTCTCTCTCTTTATGACTCTCCCCTTAACCCTTTGTCACTGTGCCTTTCAAATAAAGGAATAAAGTTAAAATCTTCTTAAAAATAATGAAAATTACTTGTTAATAATAATATACCTATAAAAGTATGTATAACAATCATATTTAAGTAATACCATAGAAAATTATTTTAGTTTTAAAATTTCTATTTGTCATAGATAAGTAACTGTTTCTCCTGGGGAAAAAAATCTTTGTTTCTATTTCCAGTCTGAAGTGTTCTAGAATTCCCCTGTGCTATGTTGCTGCATTATGATACGGTTGTTTTGAGTTACCAAGATTCTGGGCTTCAGTGTGATTGGATGAGAGGTGACTAAGTGTAGAGCAGTCTCTTCTGTTTATATTCAGGCTCAACATATTTCTGGGTCTGGATTGAAAAACAAGAAAAACGGTAAGCTACTGTGACCATGTTGCACCAACAGAGGTTACTGTGCAATAGAAAATCTAGATGTGAACAAACGGAATCTTCTTTTGAATGTCCAAGATTAAATGCTCCTGTAGTTTTTCCTAATAAGTGGCATTTGTTATGGATTCTTGACAGAACAGTGTGAGTATCTCCATTGGGGCTGCCACTGCAGCATAGCTGGTGAAACCACCTGCAACACTAGCATCCCATTTGAGCAACAGTCTGTGTCCCAGCCATTCTACTTTTAATCCAGCTCCCTTCTGATGGTCTGGGAAAAGCAGTGCAGGGATGGCCCAAGCGCTTGGCACCTGCTACCCATACTGGAGGCCTGAATAAAGCTCCTAGCTCCAGCCTATCCCAGCCCCAGCCAGTATGACCATCTAGGGAGTGAATCAATGGTTGGAAGATTGCTTTTCCTGTTTCTCTGTAACTGTGACTGTCAAATAAGTAGATAAATAAAGAAGTACCTGTATATTCTGACAAAGAATCAGGGAATCCAGATGTGTGAAGGGCAATCATCTTACATTTTTTTTAACCTTAAAACAAAGTTGTTATTTTGAGAAAAAAGTTGGTTACTATTGTCATTGTAATTGGATTGAGCATTCAATATAAATTCATTATAAAGACATTGAAGTAGGAGGTGGCTCAGAGAGTTTTTTTGAGGAAATATGTAGTATGAAGCTTAGAAATAAATTGATCAAACTGGGGCCCAGCACAAGTAGCCTAGTGGCTAGATCCTTGCCTTGCATCCCATACGGGCGCCAGTTCATATGCTAGCTGCTCCACTTTCCATCCGGCTCCCTGCTGTGGCCTGGGAAAGCAGTAGAGGATGGCCCGAAAGGAAGGCACAAACACAAGAGAATTTAAAAGGTTTTAGGAGATGTGTTACAACGCTTATCTAGATATTTGGCAGCATGCCTCATAAATTTGTTCCCACTGATGCTTGGTGCTGAACTGTCAGAACTACAAGCTGCTCTGGCATTAGGACCTAATTGCTTCCTGCACCCACACAGGTTAGATGCCACTGTATTTCTGGTTCTCTAGTGCACTAAACCAGTTGCTAGGTCCTCTTTTGGAAGGCCTTATGTCAATTTCAGGAACTTGATTCTTTTTTTTTTTAATTTATCTTATTGGAAAGGCAGATTTAAGAAAGGAGAGACAAAAAGATCTTCCATCCACTGGTCAACTTCCCACGTAGCCACAATGGCTGAAGCTGAACTGATCCAGAGCTTCTTTCGGGTCTCCCAGGCAGGTCAGCCGGGGCATGAACTGGCATGCATGTGGCATCCCGGTGCAAGCAAGACAAGGATTTAGCCACTGAGCCATTGTGCTGGGCCTAGGAACTTGATACTTAACATATTTAATTACTTTCAGTTTTGAATTCACTCAGGGAACATTCTGAAAACCCAGGAATATTTATTTTTCTCCCAATATGGGCATCATTTTATACTTCTTATTCTACCAATAATAGGCAGGTTATGAGAGAAGTGTAAATCTCCAACATATTTTTCATGATTTGCAGGTGAAAAATTGAAGTAATTACTCTGGGATTCTTGATTTAATAAATTTATGGCAAATTCATCCTGTTTGAATTCAAGATTCTGTATCTTTTGTCTGATTATGTAGTCTGCCTGGGGGGGCCTCAGAACTGTTGGGGGTAAAAGAACTATTCCTACCATAGTGTGATGATGTTTCTCTCCAGAGACAATTGACTGCTAAACTTTCCAATGTTATCCTCCCCTATTTTTTTCAAATTTAAAATCGTATATTTAAAAAGAGGTTTATTCATTTTTATTTTAAAGGCAGTGTTACAGAGAAAAATAAAGATCTTCCTTCTACTGTTCACTTCCCAAATGGCTGCAATAATCAGAACTGGGTTGGTCCAAAGCCAGGAGCCAGGAGCTTTTTTTCAGGTCTTTCACATGGGTGCCCAAGGACTTGGACCATCCTCTTCTGCTTTCCTAGGTAATTAGGGAGCTGGTTCAAAAGTAAAATAGCTGGGACTAGAACTGACACCCATGTAGGATGTTTTTCTTATTAATTTCCTCACTGACTCATAGGTCATACAATAATATCGTTTGCTTCAGGAAGGTCTTTGATGTTCATTTCTTCAGCGTCATTCGGTAGCATGTTATTTAACTTCATGTTGTTGTAAATTTTCTATTTCTCTTTATTGATTTATTTCATGGCTTTTCATTTAAGGGGATGTATAGTAACTGTAGTAGAGATTATCATATACAGATGTGAGGATACAATGTTCAGTGTGCATCTCTACTTCCAGATCAAAGATGGACTCCCAATGAAACTGTTGAATGTACCTTGACAATAGAGTGCTGGACTTCGCCATTTTTCATGCCTACAATATCAGGATACATTTAAATAGCAGAATGATTGACCTTTGTCTGATTGTAAAGGACCATACTGTTGTAATTAAATGGGGGAATTATTAGGGGAGTGGGAGTTTAGGGAGGACAGAAAGGATCCCGAATCCTATGGAAGTGTATCATGGAATAATAAAATAAATTTATTAATTAAAACAAAACAAAACAGCAAAATTGTTTCAGTAGGATAAGTGGTACCATAGGTAAAAACTTTATAGGTATCCAGAATGTCTGGGAACATTAGATAGACTTACCTTCAAATAATATATTGTATTTTCAAATAAGAATATTTTTCTTCAACTTCAGATGTCCTCTAAGCTTGAGACAGTGTCTTCAGTTTTTAAGCTGAAGATTACAGTAGATACACTATTTTTCCTTTGTTTTCACATTTTGCAGTTATTTTGTGGTGTTCTTTATAGACCATGCAGGTATATAAATACAAAGATGAAAAAAAATGCTGCTTGACTAGATATCTAGCAGGTTACTATTTTTAAACTAGTGAATGAAAATCACTTACGGGACTGGCGCAATGGTGTATCAGACTACTCCTCCACCCTGTAGTGCCAGCATCCTGTAAGGGTGCTGATTTGTGTACCAGCTGTTGCAGTTTCAGTACAACTTCCTGGTTGTGGCCTAGGAAAGCAACAGAGGAAGTCCCAAACCCTTGGACCCCTACACCTATGTGGGAAACCTGCAGGAAGCTCCTGGCTTTTGGCTCCAGATCACCTGAGCTCTGCCTGTGTAGCCATTTGGGAGTGAGTCAGCAGATGGAAGATCTGTCTTTTCTTCTCTATATAAATCTGCATTTGAAATAAAAACAGATTTTTAAAAAATTACTTAAAATATTATTGGACAGGGCCCGGCGGCGTGGCCTAGCGGCTAAAGTCCTCACCTTGAAAGCCCCGGGATCCCATATGGGCGCCGGTTCTAATCCCAGCAGCTCCACTTCCCATCCAGCTCCCTGCTTGTGGCCTGGGCAAGCAGTTGAGGACGGCCCAATGCATTGGGACCCTGCACCCACGTGGGAGACCCGGAGGAGGTTCCAGGTTCCCGGCTTCGGATTGGCGCGCATTGGCCCGTTGCGGCTCACTTGAGGAGTGAATCATCGGACGGAAGATCTTCCTCTCTGTCTCTCCTCCTCTGTGTATATCTGGCTGTAGTAAAAATGAATAAATCTTTAAAAAAAATATTGTTGGACAGATGATTGTCTCAGCGATACATCAAATATGTGTGAATAATAAATAACAAAAAGTATTAAGCCCGATCAAGATTTTGTTCAGATTTTTAAGTTAGGCTTCTTGGATATATAATTTTTTTTTAAAGATTTATTTTATTTTCATTACAAAGTCAGATATACTGAGAGGAGGAGAGGTAGAGAGGAAGTGGAGCTGCCGGGATTAGAACCAGCAGCCATATGGGATCAAGGCGAGGACCTTAGCCACTAGGCCACGCTGCCGAGCCCTGGATATATAATTTTTAAGACCATAGTTGATTCAGGGCCCGGCGGCGTGGCCTAGCAGCTAAAGTCCTCGCCTTGAACGCCCCAGGATCCCATATGGGTGCCGATTCTAATCCCAGCAGCTCCACTTTCCCATCCAGCTCCCTGCTTGTGGCCTGGGCAAGCAGTTGAGGACGGCCCAATGCTTTGGGACCCTGCGCCCACGTGGAGGACCTGGAAGAGGTTCCTGGTTCCTGGCTTTGGATCAGCGCAGCACCGGCCATTGCACTCACTTGGGGAGTGAACCATTGGATGGAAGATCTTCCTCTCTGTCTCTCCTCCTCTCTGTATATCTAACTTTGTAATAAAATTAATAAATAAATCTTTTTTTTAAAAAAAGACCATAGTTGATTCAGACAAGGGTCAAGCTGCTTGTTTTGAATCTTAGCTTCACCTTTTTTTAGTTGTGAGACCTTGGAAGCAACTTTTTATTAGAAGGTTTATTTATTTATTTGAAAGGCACCGTTACAGAGAGGGCGGAGCATATATGTAGAGAAGTATGTTCCTCACTGGTTTGCTCCGTAATGCAGCAACAGTGGGGGCTGAACCAGGCCAAAGTCAGGAAGCGCAAGCTTCCTCTGAGTCTCCCACATGGATGCAGGGGCCCAAGCACTTGGGCCGTCTTCTGTTGCCTTGCCAGGCTATCAGTAAGGAACTGAATCTGAAGTACAGCAGCTCATGCTGGAATTGGCACTTGTATGGGGGTGCTGGCAGTGCTTAACTTGCTACCCCACAGCACTGGCTCCTGGAAGCAATTTTTATGTGCCTTGATGCTTTCATCTGTAAAATGGAAAAGTAGTCATGTTTACTCTGAATAGGTATGTGTTTAATAGTTTGTTTAATAGTGTGTAAAATCAGCATAGGTGTATGCATTTGGTTTTCTTTTAATGCTCCCAAGATGCTTGTTGCCAGCCCATCAGAAAATGGACAAGTGCTTCGTGTGGTTCCATCTAGCCCGACAGGCATGGCGCAGGTGATTATACCTCAGAGACAGCTTGTGGATGTGAACAGTGCTCGGGGTGAGTAATAGTGAGATGTAAACAAGGCTTGATAGTGTCTGAGAAAAGAAATGCACGTTTCAGAGAATCACTGCCGAAACTGATCTTTTTACAGTGAGTGTAGACTAATTAGAAAAGTTCCTTAGGCCAAATAACTTTTAAGTTCATTTTTCAACTCCTGTCTAGGTTAGCTGTCTATTTCATTTTGGAATTCTGTGAAGCTGGTTGACTCCTGCTTCCTCCCAAATGACCAGTGAGCATAAAATAAATTATTAATTATAATAGCAGTAATAATAAAAATGGCAAGCATAGCAACCATATGGTACTAATAGCCTCAGAAGTTTGTTACGTCTGTATTTTCATCAGTTGTGTCAGCCATGTGACTCACTACATTTGTTAACTATCCTTTTGATTCCCTTGCTCTTTCCCCATTTCCTTTGTCCCTCCAGATGGAGAAAGGAAATGCATATTTCCCGTTTCTTTTTATATATTACCTACCTTTTTTGTACACTCTATTCAACTTCCTTTTGTTTTCCTCCCTTTTCCATCTATTTGTTTCTTTTCTCCAACATAATTGCCAAAACTATTTATTTTTTGCTCTTTCATAACCAATGATTTAAAATAGATATTTTTATCTTTGTGTTTAAATTCTTCATCATGGTTAATAATTATTAAAACTTATGAAAGATATATCCTGCAGAAAACATTATAAACATTGTATATAGAGTTTCACATTGTCCTATTGTGAAATTCTTAATTTATTTTTAAGTCCTTGCTGTTCAATGTAAGTTCCAAAAGCATAATTTACATAATTATTCTAGTAGTTATGATTTGAAAGTTGAAAAGTTTATCACAGCAGTTCTCAGTATTGCTTTATAAACTTTGTTATCTTTAGCTTCAAAGCTATTCCTTTTCTTAGTACAAATATACAAGTTCGGTTAGATATGTTTTTGTTTTGTTATTCAAGGCTCTGATTTGGCTTTGTTTTTGTTCCTGTTCTTCTGGTTAAGACATCCCTGAGGAGAAACCCGGTGACAGAAGCTTGCCAACTGTAGGAGCGGATGCCCTAGCAGACGATACCAGTTACGTTCTCCCTCCACAGGCAACTCTCCCAATGCCCAAAAAGTCAGGGGCCAGGTGAGTCAGTAGGAAGGTGGGTTCCATCTTTTGATATCACCATCACTGTTCTTATCTAAGGCTCTCCAACTATAGAAGAGGGCAAAATTTTAGAAAATAGAACAGCTGTCAACAAATACAACTTTGTTTTGTTTTAAAGATTTGTTTTATTATTTGAAAATTGTGGTTGACAGAAAGAAAGCGAGAGACAGAAAGTGAAAGAGGAATCATCTGCTGGTTCACTCCCCAAGTGGCTGCAATGATGTGGTCTGGACCAGGCCATAGCCAGAACCTAGAATCCCATCCAGATTTCCCACCTGGCTGACAGTGACCCAAGCACTTGAGCCATCATCTCCTGATCCTCAGTCACATTAGCAGGGAGCTGTATCAAAAACAGAGCAACAGGGGGGTCTAACATGACAACCTTGTAGCTAAATCCTCACCTTGCATGCATCGGGATCCCATACAGGCACCAGTTCTAATCCCGGCAGCTCCACTTCAATCCAGCTCCCTGCTTGTGGCCTAGGAAAGCAGTAGAGGATGGCCCAAAGCATTGGGATCCTGCACCTGGAAGGAAGAAGCTCCTGGCTCGTGGCTTCAGATCAACTCAGCTCAGGCTGTTGCAGCCACTTGGGGAGCAAACCAGTGGATGGAAGATCTTTCTGTATCATCTTCTCTCTGTAAATCTGCCTTTCCAATAAAAAATTAAAATAATTCTTAAAAAAAAAAAAACCACAGCACAGCAGCTGGGTCTTGAACTGGTGTTCTGAGATGCCTTTGTCACAGGAGGCTGCCCATCCACTGCGTCACAATGCTGGCCCCGCCCCGTCTTCAATTATTTTAGTGTTGTCGATCAGGAGGCTGCTCCAGAAGCTAGTAATGTCAAAATGTTAATTTTCCAAGTGGCAATAAAGTATGAAATTTTTGTTAGCCATGTGACTATTTTGAAGCAATATGAAATTTTTAACACCAAAAGAGTTTTTAGAACAAAAGCTTGCCTATACCAGTTACTAAATTTTTTATGATTTCATAATGATTTTATGCCCATAATCACTTTGTAATAAAAGTGATAGATAGAAGATTGTATGTGTTGAGTGTGAGAAATTCTCCCCATCAAGTAATAAACAAATGCATTTTAAAAAATGGTTTTTTTTAGCAATGTCTATTTAAGTTTTTATTTTTACTTTAAGATATGCTGATAATTTATGGACATATGTACTCTATTTGCATGTAATTTAGTTTTGAATTGTTCTACAAAAGTATTTTCAAATTAAGATAATATTTGACATTTGGTGTTAGAATTTATATAATGTTACCCTTAAGTTGCCTGAAGATGTTTTTATAGCTCATTTTAAAAATTTACTTATGGTCCCAGCATGGTAGCCTAGTGGCTAAAGTCTTCACCTTGCATGCACTGCAATCCCATATGGGTGCCGGTTCTAATCCTAGCAGCCTCACTTCCCGTCCAGCTTCCTGCTTGTGGCCTGGGAAAGCAGTCAAGGATGGCCCAGAACCTTGGGACCCTGCATCTACATGGGAGACCTTGAAGAGGCTCCAGGCTCCTGGCTTCGGATCAGCTCAGCTCTGGCCATTGCAGCCTCTTGGAGGAGTGAATCGACAGACAGAAGATCTTTCTCTCTCTCCTCCTCTCTGTATATTTCTGATTTTCCCATGAAAATAAAATAAATCTTTTAAAAAAGTTTATTTAAAATAAAATAAGTTTTCTTACTTATCTGAAAGACAGTGTGACACAGAGACAGGCAAACAGAGCTGCTGGTTGATTGCCCAAATGTGCAAAAGAGCTGAGATGGTTCTGGCCAAAGCCCAAAGTGGGGACTCTAATCTAGTATTCCCACACGCTTGGCGGGCATCTTATTACTTAAGTCATCCCTGCTACCTCACAGGGTCGGCACTGGCAGGAATTCGTGAGTGTCAGCTCTAGTAGCATCCAGGAACCTGAGATGGGAACTATACCCACCTTGTTTTTTGGTAAATGAAAGATAATCATGTAATAATAGTACACATAATTTTGGGAGAGAGTTCAGTTGCTTCTGACTATAGGTACCTTCAAGAAACAACTTAGGCCTTCAATTTTGCAGTTAATTAAAGAAAATTGTCATCAAGTTAAACTAGAACAATATAATTATTGTTAAAATTTCTTATTGGTGATGTCAGTATATGTCTTTGACATTGATTAAGAGCATGAAGCAATTGAAAGAATACCTTTTGTGTGTATATGTGGAGTGATGTTTTAAATATTTTCCTCCCCTATTCCAGAATGCTTGAAGAACCTTTTTTGGCTCCTCTTCAGCCACTTTCTTCTAATACACCTATCTGGGCCTGTCGTCTTAGGAGCTGTGAGGTGAAGTAAAAATAATCTTTGTCTAGAATTATATAATTGGGTATCATGATTCATCCCCAAAGCCCACTTTTGAGTATAATGAATAGACTGTATCTGTAAAATTTTGTGTCTTACTGAATCTGACCTCAATTTTTATTCCCTAGAGAATAAAAGCTCTCTTAGAGCACAGGTCCCATAAACTCCTTCATTTATCACCATCGTTTCTTCTCTTGCGACTCTTTTTTCCTTATTTGAAGCTTCACTTGTGCTGCTCTACTTTTTTCCCCTCGACATTTGTACTTCTTATATGCTTGCTCTTTTCATATTCTGAGTATAAGTTTTTTGGGGCAAGATTTATTTATAAGAAAAGCAGAATTACAGAGAGGAAGAGAGAGTTTTCATCTATTGGGTTGCTCTGCAAATTGCCACAAAATCTGGTGCTGGGCGAGACAAAGACCAGGAACCTAGAATTCCACCTGGGTCTCCCATGTGAGTGGCAGAGCCCAAGCACCTGAATCATCTTGTGCTACCCTCCCAGATGCATTAGCAAGGAGTTGGATCTGGCGTAGAGAAGGGTGAGAACCTGTGCTCATATGGGATCCTAGCCTCTGTGCCGTAATGCTGGCCTCCTCAACAGAAATTTTTTTTGACATTTGTCTTTTACTACATTTTATTTCTTGGATGGCTTACCTACTTTGTGAACTTTCAACTCTCATATTTATAAAACTAATTTCACCGTTAATGTCACTACTTTCTTAATTCTGCCCTTGCTGTTGTATCAGGTATCATTCCTTGAAGATTTGTTTGACTTTCACATCAAATTTACAGTATCCAGAAGCCAGCATTGTGGTATAGCAGGCTTTGCCACTAGTTGTGGACACGGGCTCAAGTCCTGGCTGCTAATTTTCCAGTACAGATCCCTGCTAATTCGCCATGGAAAGCAGTGGAGATGGTCCAAGTCTTGGACCTCTGCACGTACCTGGCGGACCCTGATGAAACTGGGCCCAGGACATTGTAGCCATTTAGGTAGAGATAGTGGATGAGGTTCACTTCTCCCCCTGCCCCTTTTCTGTCTTTAAAATATAGCAAATAAATGTTTCAAAAACTATATCATAATTAGTTCCACTTCTTGAATTCTTTGTCTGCATAGTGACAAATGCAATTTTATCACACACCACAAAATTTTAAGCTAATTTTGGGCCCGGTGGCGTGGCCTAGCGGCTAGAGTCCTCGCCTTGAACACACCGGGATCCCATATGGGCGCCGGTTCTAATCCCGGCAGCTCCACTTCCCATCCAGCTCCCTGCTTGTGGCCTGGGAAAGCAGTTGAGGACAGCCCAAAGCTTTGGGACACTGCACCCACGGGGAGGACCCGGAAGAGGTTCCAGGTTCCTGGCTTCGGATCGACGCAGCACCAGCCTGTTGCGGCTCACTTGGGGAGTGAATCATCGGACGGAAGATCTTCCTCTCTGTCTCTCCTCCTCTCTGTATATCTGACTTTGTAATGAAAATAAATAAATCTTTAAAAAAAAATTTTAAGCTAATTTTTTCCTTTGCTACATTTAAATAATCATGTGGATGATTTTGTTATTTAAAGTATTGCCTCTCCTTTTTTTTCTTGACCCCTTTCCCTTTCTGTAGTCTTTTTAAAACAGGCTTATGCTTGGTTACAATAATAGCTTTCCCTCTAATCTCTTTCATTCTTCCATTTCTGGTCCCTAATGTGTATTTTTCTAAAGCAGCTTTTCAGTAGACATGGCTTTCACCATCTTTTTTACATCACCCTTTTTTTTTTTCCTATTTTATTTCCAACCTTTATCTGACTTGCCTTTCCTTCTTAACATAGTCCTAATTTCTAAAAGCATTCAACAGTCTCTCTCTCTCTCTTTCTTTCTTTCCTTTTTTTTATTCTGTCTTTATTGTTTTTCAAATCGTAATGCTTGCCCCATGTATCTTTTCTGTGAATTGGTTAATGATGATTTTACCTGATACCTGTTTTTCTCTTTATTTTGTTTTTTTTTTTTTAATTGGAAATGTTTTTTTTTAATTGGAAAGGCAAATCTACAAAGAGAAGGAGAGACAGAGACAATGATCTTCTATCCACTGGTTCACTCCCATTTGGGGAGTGAACCAATCCAAAGCCAGGAGCCAGCAACTTCTTCCACGTCTCCCATGTGGGTACAGGGTCCCAAGTTTTTGGGCCGTCCTCCACTGCTTTCCCGGGCCATTAGCAGGGAGCTGGGTGGGAAGTGGAATGGCTGGGGCACAAACCAGTGCCTATATGGGATCCTGGCACTTACAGACAGATGATTTAGGCATTGAGCCGTCTTGTTAGCCCCCTATTTTATAATTCTTAATTATTTACTAACTTAAGGGTTTTTTTTTTGTTTTTTGGACTCTGCAATTAGCCTTTTGAGGGAATTGATCATGCCTCATCTGTGTGCAAATCACTGATTGTATGAAGTGTTTATTCAAATGCTTCATTGTTCTGAACAGATCTTAAAATGTAGAGAATATTTTTTGTTTTAATATTTTTTATGATTTATTTGAAAGACAGTGTTAAATACAGAGGGAGAGACAGAGCAACATCTTCCATCTGCTACTTCACTCCCCCGGTGATGGCAACAGCCAGGGCTGGGCCAGACTGAACCCAGGAACTTCTTCCTAGTGTCCCACGTGGATGTAGGGACCTAACACTTGGGGAATACTTTGCTGCTTTCCTGGGTACATTATCAAGGAGCTGGATTGGAAGTGGGGTAGCTGGGAGTAGAACCAGTGCTCATATGGATAACAGTGTTATAAGCAATGGCTATACCTGCTACACTACAATGCCAGCCTCTCAGTTTTAATATTTTTAAGAAAATTACAAATAGTAAGTTTTGTGATTTGCTATCTTACATTTTTGAAAATATTATCAGTGTTGTGGCTCATCTGAGCTGTATATGCATATACTTATATATCTATGTAAATATATCCCTCCATCACTTTTTGTTAGTCCTAGTTTGCAGTGGTATCTTATGGTGGTTGTGCTTCCTGTTTTGTTTTGTTTTTTTTTAATCACCATAAACTTCAAAGAATGCTGTGGATATTAGAATCCAATTATGTGGTCCCAACACCTTATTTTATAACTTGATCTGTTATGTGGCTTACTTAAAATATATCTTGCACGAAACTGATTAAAACTGTCCTGGGCTCAGTGCAATAGCATAGTGGTTAAATTCCTCGCCTTGAATGCACCAGGATCCCATTTGGGCACTGGTTCTAATCCCTGCAGCCTCGTTTCCCATCTTCCTCTGTCTCTTCTCTGTATACCTGCCTTTTCAATAGAAATAAATAAATCTTTTTTTTTTAAAGATTTATTTTTTTTTTTATTACAAAGTCAGATATACTGAGAGGAGGAGAGACAGAGAGGAAGTGGAGCTGCCGGGATTAGAACCAGCGGCCATATGGGATCAAGGTGGGAACCTTAGCCACTAGGCCACGCCGCCAAGCCCAGAAATAAATAAATCTTTAAAAAAACTGTCCTATAGACTGAATAATCTCTCCCAGTGAGATTTTTTTTCTATTCCAAGCTATATCAGTAATAAGAAACCAAAGTAACTTTTGCTGAATGACTGGAGAATATTTTCTGCATTTTTGCTTCATAATATTGTATAGTAGTTCCTTCATTTTAGTATATCTCATTTAATAACTTCATATTTTTTTCTGATTTGGCTAGAGTATTCATTGAGGAAATGTCAATACTCTATTTTTTTTTAAGATTTATTCATTTTATTACAGCCAGATATACAGAGAGGAGGAGAGACAGAGAGGAAGATCTTCCGTCCAATGTTTCACTCCCCAAGTAAGCCTCAACGAGCTGGTGTGCGCCGATCCAAAGCCAGGAACCAGGAACCTCTTCCAGGTCTCCAACGCAGGTGCAGGGTCCCAAAGCATTGGGCCATTCTCGACTGCTTTCCCAGGCCACAAGCAGGGAGCTAGATGGGAAGTGGAGCTGCCGGGATTAGAACCAGTGCCCATATGGGATCCCGGGGCTTTCACGGCGAGGACTTTAGCCGCTAGGCCACGCCGCCGGGCCCGTCAATACTCTATTAAACGTTTAGCTATAGGCCTGTCTGTAGGCTTGCTTATATTATAAACATTCTGAATTTTTCCCTTTATTGACATTATTCATTCTATTCATTTTATTTTATATAAAAGTAGTACAAGTAAACTTTATCTCCCTACTTTTATTAATAATAGATATTTTGATAAAGATATATCTAGGCAAGAATAATATTTATAAGCAATCATCTATTAGGGGAAATTGATTTTTTAAAAAGGTTTATTTTATTTTATTGGAAAGGCAGATTTACAGAGAGAGTAGGAGATACAAAAAGAAAGATCTTCCATCTACTGGTTCACTCACCAAGCGGCCACCACAAATAGAGTTGAGCCAATTCGAAGCCAGGAGCCAGGAGCCTCCTCTGGGTCTTCCGCACAGGTGCAGGGTCCCTTGCATCCTGTTACTGCTTTGCTAGACCACAATCAGGAAGCTGAACCAGTACCCATATATGATCCTGATGCATGCAAGGCAAGGATTTAGCCACTAAGCCATCATGCTGGTACCCTTTTAGAGGAAATTTTATTTATGCTTTGCCATGTTTCAGAAAAAAATATACAATAGCTTACAAAAAATATATGAAGTATACTAGCGAGATAGATATTAAGAGCGGGAGCTAAAGAACAAGAATGAGAATGTAAAATAACCGTAAGAAAGCTGGGACATGAAATGGCACCCAAATGGCGTCCCAGTGTTTGCATCATGAATATTTAGCCACCAAGCCATTGCGGTGAGCCCTCCAACCCCTATTCTTTTTTGTTTGTTTGTTTTTTGTTTTTTTTTTTTAGAATCATGCTGTATTTTTTTTTTATTAATTTCATTGCATTATGTGACACATTTAAGATGCTGGACTTTATGATTGGTCAAAACCTCCAATGAAAGCATCTCAACTGAATTCCAACTATGGAAATGCAACAAGGTGGAGCAATCCACCGTGGTGGGGGAGGGTTTGGGGAGGGCAGGGGGAATCCCAGTGCAACCCCTATTCTTTTTTAAAGATCATTTTTATTGGAAAGGCAGATTTGCAGAGAGGAGGGGAGGCAAAAAGAAAGATCTTCCATCTGCTGGTTCACTCTCCAGGTGGCCACAATGGCCAACACTAAGCCAGTCGGAAGCCAGGAGGCAGCAGATTCTTCTGGCTCTCCCATGGCGGGGGCAGGGTCCCAATGCTTTGGGTTATCCTCTAGTGCTTTCCCAGTAGGGACATGAACCAATGCCCATATGGGATATCCTGGTGGTTGCAAGTGAGGATTTGGCCACTGAGTCAACATGCTGGGTCCTTTAACCCCTATTATTTGGGGTTGCTGAGAGATGTAGCTTCTTCTCCTCTTCTGTAGCTACTTCCTGCTGATTAGGGATATAAGCATTACTTGTGCTGGGTTTGGAAATATCTCCCGGTCTCATCTACTGGATCCTTTTCATAAGCCATAGAAAGTGTAGCTGCTGCCAGTGGTTGTGTTCCCTGCATTGTTTATATGCACACATACCTGCTGCAGTCTATGGACATTTCAAAAGGGAAATCCTGGGCTCGGTGCAATGCCTCAGTGGCTAAATTCTCTCCTTGCAAGTGCCAGGATCCCGTACGGACATCAGTTCATGTCCCAGTGGCCCTGCTTCTTATCTGGCTCCCTGCTTATGGTCTGGGAAAGCTGTAGAGGATAGCCTAAAGTCTCAGGACCCTGCACTCACATGCAAGACTGGAGGAGAGGCTCCTGGCTCCTGAGTTTGGGTCATCTCATCTCCAGCCACTGTGACTGCTTGGAGAGTGAACCAGCAGATGAAAGATCTTTCTTTCTTTCTCACCTTTTCTCTATAGTTCTGCCTTTCCAATTAAAAAAAATAATTTATATATATATATGAAAATGGAAATCCTATTTGGTAACTAAATTGTGTGCCTATTAAATAAGAGAAATTAATGTTTACTTCCTGAAAGAATTGAATAAATTTTCATTTTTTTTAAGTGAGGTAAAAAGCAAACTCATTGTATGAACTCCAGACAGGATTTCCTTTTAAAGAAGAGCTATCATAAAAAGTATCTATTTAATCAGCCAGCTGTTTCATAATATTTTTATAAGAGATATAATCAAAGTTTTCATAGAGTTCAAGAAGACTCATGGCATTGTATCAAACACTATCTCAGCTCCAAGAAGCCTAGTGAGAACTAGTACTCTGGCTCATTTTATTACTGATCTGAAAATATTCCAAGGATAGAATTTTTAATATCTCAAAAAATGGATGCACTAAATGTTCTTGGAGTTATCCTCTTTAAAATTGTTTCTGTCAAACAAAATTTTGACGAAGCTATCAAGCTAGAGTTTGGTATTCACATTTCTTTAACACATACCTGGAGAATATCTATTTTATGATAACGGTTGACCTGAAACATCAAACTTACTGGTGGTGACAGACCAGTGATCTGATGGAATGATTTGTCCTCACATGAAAGCTGTTGAGTCTTTTTCTTGGACAGACATTTCATTAAATCTACTATGCAGTGAAGCATATTTGCTAATAATTTTTAAAATTTTATCATCTGCAGAAAATTGGAGATTCATACCGTGGCTACTGTGTAAGTGAGACTGAATTAGAAAGTGTGCTAACATTTCACAAGCAGCAAACTCAGAGTGTCTGGGGGACCCGCCAGTCTCCAAGTCCAGCCAAGCCTGCTACACGCTTGATGTGGAAATCCCAGTATGTCCCCTATGATGGAATCCCATTTGTCAATGCAGGTACTTTGTAAAGAATTATTTTAAAAGATTCAGCAGAAACCATAGTCCATAGTGGAAAGTGTTTATTTTTTATCTTAAAATGATATGTTTTCATTTTAGTAAATAACAACTGGTTGTTAATTGTGAAATTTTATATTAAAAAGAAAATGTATAGCAAATATAATTAATTTATAAAACTAGGTTTTACCATATATCAAAGTGAATCTGTAATAATACATTGATTATTATGCTGATAAATAGAAAACAAAAATATGTAAATTTTAATTAATCTAATTAAATATAAAAGGGAAAAAACATTTTTTAAATATGTGTATCTGCTGTGATTTTTTTCCTCTCTCTCCCACTTACTTTCTAATTTCCTTCCATCTTAATCTGTTTTGTGAAACAAATTTGTGTCTGTTTTATGTAGCTGGTAACTTTGGAGATACTGTGCAGAGTTCGTATTTGGTCAGGAGTTAATATATAAGACGCTAATGTTAAAGTTCTCAAGAATTATGTAAATTACTTATAGTATACCTAGACACTGGTTTAGTGTTTACTGAGACAGTAGTGTCTCAAGCAGGACCCAGAAAATATTACCTTTAGGCTAGTCAGACACCGGAGAACCTGCAAGTAAGTGATTGATGTGATTTGTTCCAGAACTGTTGGGGTGTTAATCTAGCTGGAAAAGTATCAGTTACTCTCAGTCCTGCACCTCTGAGGTTAACAAAAAGCAGTTTTTTTTTTGGGGGGGGGGATGTCAAGCTTATTTAAAAGGTGAGGAAATCACAGAAACTCCTTTAAGGATTAAGTGAACAGAGAGGGGAAATGTGTCAGATATTTCTGCTTTGATCTTGTGTCCACGTAGGAAAGGGCACCTGTACCCATTGCCAGGCTTCTCGTGAGCCTGGGAAGGGGAGTAGTTACAAGGTACCGCCCCCCAGTCCCGGGTGAGGGGCTGTACAGCCTGGGGAAGGGGTCATTTGATTGACAAGTAGGCAGACGGCATTACTTAGGACAGGGGGATATGGCTTCCAGTTTATGAGTCTCAGCTTGCAACCTGTCTGTGCTGTTTCATTCTCTCCTGAGATTTCTGACCCTTATTCTTTTTAAAATTTGTTTTGTTTTTGATGTGTACATAACTGAACTGTTGTGAGAGACCAGGAAGAAGCTCCTGGCTTTTGTCTGACTCAGCATTGCCATTTCATACATTTGGGGAATGAACTAGCAGAGAGATGGAGAAGAATATCTTTCTTTCTCTCTCTTTCTCCGTAGCTCTTTCAAACAGAAAGTATTTTCTAAAAAATGACTTTTGTGTTTGGAATGATGGTTCAACAGGTTAATCCTCCACCTTGCAGCTCCAGGATCCCATATATATGCCAATTCTAGTTGTGGCTGCTCCACTTCCAATCTAGTTCTCTGCTAATGGCCTGGGAAGAAAGCAAAGGATGGCCCAAAACCTTGGTTCCTGCTTCCATATTGGAGCCTTGAAGAAGCTCCTGGCTCCTGGCTCCGGATCGGCTCAGCTCTGGCCATTATAGCCATTTGGGGAGTGAATCAGCAGATGAAAGATCTCCCTCTCTCTGCTTCTTTCTGTAAATCTGAGTTTCAATTAAATATGAATAAATCTTTTTTTTTAAATTGTCCTTAGCTTTCGCCCATTTTTCTATTTAGTTAAAGAATATTTTGTGATTCTTTATGATATGATTCTTTATTTAAAAGATACTTTATGATTCTTTATATTCTCCAAAGAAATTCTCTATCATATGTATTATAATTCTGATTATATAATTGTTGCTTTTATCTTACCTTATTTATAATCTTTTAAATAAGTTTTGTTTTAATGTCAGATTTAATAATACTTTTGTGTTTTTTTATTTTAAAAGTTTTTAAGTTTGCTGTATTCTACAATATAATAGGAAATTCAGCTAAAATCTTGAGCTCTGAGGTTTTGTTTTTTTTTTATAAAAAGATCTATTATTTGAAAGAGTGGCATAGAGAGAGAGGCAGAAACAGAAAGAGATGTCATCTATCTACTTTTTTATTTCTCATATGGTCACAAGGCAGGGCATGGGGGTAGTTGACCAGAGCCAGGTCTCCATGTAGGTCTCAGGGACCCAGGAAATTAGGCCATGTTCTGCTGCTTTTCCAAGTTCATTAGCAATGACCTGGCTCTGAAGTAGAACAGCTGAGACTTGAATTGGCATGCATAAGGAATGCTGGCATCACAAGCAGTGGTATAACTTGCTAAGCCAAGACCCTGGGCCAGAAAATAAATGTTTAAATGGTATTAGTGTTTGTTAACTGAATGAAACATTTGCTCATTTCTATTTATAAAGTTGATTATTTTAAAACTTCAGGTATCTAAGTATCAGTAAGCATCCAATAAACATTATTTCTGTTAATTTCTTTACCAGTAATTTTATGGTGTATTTGGTATCTTTTTGTAATAAGCTTTCAAATTTACATGTTTATGTACCTTAGAAAATCCTAGAAATGTTCTCACTCCTTAAAGTTGTGTAACTGAAAATGTAAATTTTGCTATTGCTACAAACAAGTTGTTTTCATTCGAAAGCCTAAAGTAGCTGGATGTTTGAGTTAAAATCAACATTGCTTTTGACCCACAGGAAGCAGAGCCGTGGTAATGGAATGTCAGTATGGGCCAAGGAGAAAAGGTTTCCAGTTAAAAAAGATCAGTGAACAGGAAAGCAGGTCTTGTCAGCTCTACAAAGCTACTTGTCCAGCCCGGTAAGCTTTATGATTTATTTTCTGTAATTTGTTTATTTTTTAAATTACATTTTGATTTTTAAATGCAAATATATGCATTTTTATTATGTTTAAACATCACTGTAAACTACACAGTGAATTCTTTTCTTTGACCTGCTCCCTGTGCCCCTCTCTTCCTCCCTCCATTCTTCCCGCCCTTCCTTCTTGCTCTCAAGATGCATTTACTTATTTGGAAGACATAATGACCCTAAGCGAGGGCGGGACAGAGAAATCTTTTTTTTTTTTTTTTTGTAACATTTATCTATTTTTATTGAAAAGGCAGATTTACAAAGAGAAAGAAAGAAAGATCTTCCATCAGCTTGTTCATTCCCCAAATGGCAAAAATGGCCAGAGCTGAGCTGATCTGAAGCCATGAACCTCCTGCTGGTCTTCCATGTGGGTGCAGGGTCCCAAGGCTTTTGGGCCGTCCTCTGCTGCTTTCCCAGGCCGTAAGTAGGGAGCTGAATGGGAAGTGGAGCAGCTGGGACCATAACCAGCACCCATATGATACGTTGGTTCTTGCAAGTGGCGAATTAGCCAATAAAGCCATTGTACCAGTCCCTAGATAGAGAGAGATCTTTAATCTGGTGGTTCACTCTCCAAATGGCTGTAATGCATGGGAGTAGTCTCAGCCAAACCCAGGAGCCTGGATTTTCTGTCCAGGTCTTCCACATGAGTGGTAGGGCCCCAAGTACTTGGATCATGAACCAGTGGAAGGAGATCTTTCTGTATCTCCATCTCTTTGTAGATTTACCTTCCCAATAAAAGTAAATGGATCTTTTTTAAAAAAAATTCCACAAATATGATATTTTATTCAGGTTGTGACTATTGTTAATTTTGCTAAGTCGTATGCAGTGAACATGTGCAATAGGTTTCAGGTAAGCCTCCAAATACTTTCTTTTCTTTTTTTTTTTTTTTTTAAAGATTTATTCATTTTATTACAGCCAGATATACACAGAGGAGGAGAGACAGAGAGGAAGATCTTCCCTCCAATGAGTCACTCCCCAAGTGAGCCGCAACGGGCCAGTGCGCGTCGATCCAAAGCCGGAAACCTGGAACCTCTTCCAGGTCTCCCACGTGGGTGCAGGGTCCCAATGCATTGGGCCATCCTCAACTGCTTTCCCAGGCCACAAGCAGAGAGCTGGATGGGAAGTGGAGCTGCCGGGATTAGAACCGGCGCCCATATGGGATCCCGGGGCTTTCACAGCGAGGACTTTAGCCGCTAGGCCACGCCGCCGGGCCCCCAAATACTTTCTAGATGAGTTTTCTATGAAGTAAAATGCTTACAGTAAACTTCTGATTTATTTTATTTTTTGAGGGTTTATAATAAATGAAATAAATTATTTCTCTTATATAAAGGATTTATATTAAAAAGGTACAGAAGTTTCCTGAGTACCGAGTTCCTACAGACCCTAAAATTGACAGAAAAATAATCAGAATGGAGCAGGAAAAAGCTTTTAACATGCTAAAGAAGAACATGGTGGATGCTGGTGGTGTTCTGAGGTAAGACATTTAGTTTTTTTGTTTTACAAATTAATTAGAAAAATTGCCATGCAAAAGAAATTATTTCTAAGTATCTCATTAGGAAATCTTTTTGTAGAATAGATGCCTTACTAGTAGTTGCCTAGGTATGAAGTGATGGGCAACTTTTTATCAGCCAAAGCTTCTAGATAATTCTGAATAAATAATTACACATACTATATGCCATATATCATAAACCATATGGAAATTGTTTCACCAGATGAGAAATATGTATTTAACATGCATTTATTACACTCATAAATGTTTGCAGTTTGTTTCAGGTGCTTAGTGGGAGGAGGACGTGCACCCACCTATATCTTAACCCATCTGTGATTACTTAGGGAAGTCAGAAATAAATTCTAAGCCCTAAATAAGATTATTTTAATGCTTCAGTTTTAAATAGTAAGAAATACTTATTTTCCTATTTTCCTTTGAGTATCAGTCCAGGTGGAGAACTTGCTACTGTACACATATGAAGATTAAGTGTTTGGAAAATAATTTTTATATGACCTTTAGAAAAATTCCAGGTTTGCTTTAAAAAAAGAATGGTGTCATTAATAATTAAATCCTCCTGTTTGGAGAATATTTTTTCTTTATTTTTAAGTATGCTCCATTTTATGTAGTGTCAATCATTGTAAGAATGTTGTACATCAATATTAGTCAATTAAAAGAATTCTATCAGGTGAGTTCATTTTTGTTAGCTTCTTTCTTTCTCCACACTGCTATCCAGAAGACCAATATTTAACTTTTAATTGATTATCTTGCTATCTGGACCTGTGAGTAGTATAGAAGCAAGATGAGGAAGGTTTTCCTGTCTAGCTTAGTTTTGTTGGTCTCTGAATTATATACAATGTTTGGCTGAAAGAATGGTAGGCTCATCACAGAAATGTAATATGAGATAGCTATTTAATGAATGAGAAAGAAACATAATTCAAAACATGATTTAACTTGTCTATTTTGAGGTAAAATTTATTTAATTTGAAGCATAAAATACTACTTTCCAGGTTTTGGTTTTTTTTTTTTAAGGATTTCTTCAGTTTTTTCAAAAGGCAGAGTTACAGAGAGAGGGAGATGAAGGAGAGAGGGAAGAGAATTAGACGAGATCTTCATCTACTGGTTCATTCCCGAGATGGCCACGATAGCCAGCGCGGGGCCATGCCAGTGTTAGAAACTGGAAAATCCATCCGGGTCTTCCAGAGGAGTAGCAAGGGCCTAAGTACGTGAGTCATCGTCTGCTGCCCTCCCAGCTGTGTGAGCAGGAAGCTGACTCAGAAGTGGACATCAAGGCAGGCATTGTGGTTGTTGTTGAGGGTCAAGTTGCTGCTTGTAATGCTGACATCCCTATGGGTAGTACCAGTTCATGTTCCACATCTAATCCAGCTGTTCCACTTCCAGTCAAGCTCCCTGATAGTGGAGTAGGAAAAGCAGTGAAGATGGCCCAAGTATTTGGGTCACTGCCACTCACGTGGGAGATTTAAATGAAGCTCCTAGCTTTGGCCTGGCCTAGCCCAGGCTGTTTGGCCATGTGTGTCATGAACCAGCAGATAGAAGATCTGGCTCATTTTCTCTGTAACTGACTTTCAAATGAGTAAATAAATTAGAAGAAAAAGAAGTGGAGTAGGAGGGACAGCATTGCAGATAGTGGCTTTAACTTGTTTCATAATGACACTTGCCCCAACTGGCATGATTCTTAAATCCTGTATCATTTTACATTCTAGTGTCATAGTAAGTCAGGAAAGCTTTCTAAAGAATTTTATTTAATTCACTACAAAATGTATCTTAAAAGAATTAAGTAGAGTGCATTTTAACCTCTCTCTTTTTTTCAAAGATTTATTTTATTTTTTATTGAAAAGTCAGAGGAGGAAGATCTTCGATCTGTTGATTTACTCCCCAAGCAACCTCAATGGCTAGAGCTGCACTGATCTGAAGCCAGGAGCCTGGAGCCTCTTCTGGGTCTCCCACACAGGTGCAGGGTCCCAAGGCTTTGGGCTGTGTTCGACTGCTTTCCCAGGCCACAAGCAGTGAGCTGGTTGGGAAGCAGGGCCTCAGGGATTAGAATTGGTGCCCATATGGGATCTCAGCATATGTTAAACGAGGACTTAAGCCACTAGACTACTGTGCTGGGTCCCCACATTTTTTCTCTTTAAAAATTGCTTTTCACTTAACAGAAGTTTACTGAGTATACACTGTCTATAATGCTCCCTTTCTTTTTTTTAAGTAGATGTGCATGTAGGCTACCATCTGTTCCCCTCATGACTATTTATCCAAATGTGATTCTTGCTTTGTCTAACAATATTAAATAGCTTTAATATTTAGAGTTTAATGAGTTCATATTCAATTACTTTCTCTTGTCAGATGGTATGTACAGTTACCTACTCAGCAAGCTCATCAGTATCATGAATTGGAGACTCCCTGCCTCCCTCTGTCCCCTTCCACTTTTCCCGTGTCTTCTCTTGAAGAACAGGAAGCTGCAGTTAGAGATGAGAACTGCACATTACCCTCACGTCTGCACCCGCAAGTGGCACATAAAATTCAAGAATTAGTGTCACAGGGAATAGAACAAGTATATGCAGTAAGGAAACAGCTAAGGTACAATAGGAGCTAAGTATACCTCTGCATTTTTCATTTTTGTTTCAGTAAAATGCTTAGCATTATAAATATTTTCCAGGATATATAGTATCAAAGTAAATAAGAAATATGGTTTGGTTACTTATTAATGTAATCTTATTTATGGACTGATCACTTTCCAAAATAATATTTTACAAATCATGGTATAATTTGAGTTATTATTGCCTGTTTGAGATTTGAATATTTGCAATTCCCCATTTCAGATTAAGCAAACTGGTCTATTTCAAAATGATGTGTGAATTGAATTACATAATAAAATCTTTGATAGAATCAAAGATTTGAAAATCTGGGCCAATATCTTTTTCTCAAGTTTTTTGAAATGTAATTTAAGCTTTTATTACTACAAAAGAATTTAGATAGCTTTTTGACTACTGAAATTTTGTTTATAGTACTCTTTTTATTGATACTTAGAATAATAAAAATTATTACTGGTAGGTATCTTCTGTGGGTGTGTCAGGTATTTTCCTAAGCTCTTTGCATGAGTATTCTTATTTCATATTACCACAACTCTATCAAGTTGGTATATTTATCCCAAATAAGGTTGATATGCATATCTTATTCTAAATATGAGAATATGGGGTCTCAAAACAACTGAATAATTAACTAAAAGGAAGAGATAAGGCAAGCATTTAATGCAGCACTTAAAACATGTCTTGCCAGCTTGGCAGGTGGAGCCCTAGCTTAATATACCACCACATTGGACCCCACAGTAAACATTAAAAAGAATTATTATAATTAAATGGAAAATAATAGTTCCTTTAAATTAAGTTCACAGAAATACCAATGCTTGCTCTCATATAAGAAGGTAATTAACCCATGAAAATATTTTCTTTATTTAATCTGTATAAATTCTATGATTTAGTGCATGGAAAAAATTTAAAATGAGAAAGTATAAATTGCTGAAAGCTATAAATAAAATTCTATCGAAGTTTATGCTGACAGAGAATCTTTGTCTTTTGGTCTACAAGCTTATTGCCAGATGGCTTACGTTTTTATTCTGTTTTATTTTCTGTACAGAAAATTTGTGGAGAGGGAGCTGTTCAAACCTGATGAGATACCTGAAAGACACAATTTATCTTTTTTTCCAACTGTAAATGATATAAAAAATCACATCCATGAAGTACAGAAATCTTTGGGAAATGGAGATATGGTGTTTAATTCAGAAATCATTCCAGCAACGGTATGATTTTAACCACAGTTCTTTGTTTGATTACATACTCTTCCTCAGCTTCTATTAATACTCACCCTAATCAAGATGACCACTGTTAGGATATCTGAACAATTGAGATGTAAAACAAAACAGTGGCATGTTCTATTAACATGTAAACACTAAATTCTCAGGTGAGGATATGACTAAATATTTTTGTCACTTCCCAAGAACAAAATTTCATAATTCAACTATAATAAAAATATTGTAGCCATCATACTTTTAAAGATTTATTTATTTTTATTGGAAAGTCAGACATGCAGCGAGGAGGAGAGACAGAAGATTTTCCATCCGTTGAGCCACTCTGTAAGTGGCTGCACTAGCTACAGCTACACCAATCCGAAGCCAGGAGCCTGGAGACTCTTTGGAGTCTCCCATATGGATGCAGGGTCTCAAGGCTTTGGGCTGTCCTTGACTGCTTTCCCAGCCCACAAGCAAGGAGCTGGATGGGAAGTGGCGCTGCCAGGATTGGAATTGGTGTCCGTATGGGATCCCAGCGTGTGCAAGGCAAGGACTTTAACCACTAGACGACCATGCCAAGCCCTGTAGTCATCATTTTTAAAGTCAACATTTTCTCTTTTTTTCTTCTTCTTCTTCTTTTTTTTTTTTTTTAGTTTTTATTGGTAAGTCAGATATACAGAGAGGAGGAGAGACAGAAAGATCTTCCATTAAGAAGCTAGCTATAAAGTATAGGGGTAAATAGAGAAGTGATTATGTCTTGAAAAAAGTTGGGAAGTCTTGTCTTCTAGAGATCATTTTTAACCTGATTGTTGGAAGAATTAGGGACTTGCCAGATGGAAAAGTCCAGGCAGAATGTAACACAAAGTGAAAAGGCCAAAATCTAGGAATGACAGAGTGTGTTCCTAGTTTGTTTGTTTGATTGTACTGCCTTTGTTTCAGGAAGAATTTAAGGTAATTTATGTTCCAGTCTTTTCATACTGGAGTGGTTAGAGATGAGACTCAAAGATGGCAGGAAGTATATTATCAAGAGTTTTGTAATTGATGCTTGAATATGAATTTTATATAATGGAAAACGAACCCAAGAGGACTGATAATCAGATTTGTTGTGAATTTTCTGTATATTGAATGAATGAAGATAGAAATTGAAGATTAATATGTACATTTACATGATTTCATTTTTGTAAAAGGCAAAAGTGCATTTATGTGTGTTTATATATACTTGTATATACAAAGGAAAATGTTCCAAAGGATATACTTTAACTTGTTCACAGTGATAACCTCTGGGGAATGGGATTAGAGGGAAGGGGATTTATGTGGCTGTCTGTATACTGGGTGGGATATTGTGCTTTTATTTCTGTATTTGAATTTTTAATAAATATGTATTATTAAAAAAAAAAAGATCTTCCATCGGATGATTCTCTCCCCATGCGACTGCTAGAGCTGCACTGATATGAAGCCAGGAGCCTGGAGCCTCTTCTGGGTCTCCCACACAGGTGCAGGGTTCCAAGGCTTTGGGCTGTCCTCAACTGCTTTCCCAGGCCACAAGCAGGGAGCTGGATGGGAAGCAGGGCAACAGGGATTAGAACCAGCACCTATATGGGATCCTGGCACATGCAAGACAAGGACTTTAGCCACTAGGCTACTGTGCTGGGTCCCCACATTTTTGTCTTTAAAAATTGCTTTTCGGGCCTGGCGGCGTGGCCTAGCAGCTAAAGTCCTCGCCTTGAACATGCCGGGATCTCATACGGGCGCCGGTTCTAATCCCTGCAGCTCCACTTCCCATCCAGCTCTCTGCTTGGGGCCTGGGAAAGCAGTTGAGGACAGCCCAATGCATTGGGACCCTGCACCCGCATGGGAGACCTGGAAGAGGTTCCTGGTTCCTGGCTTCGGATCGGCACAGCACCGGCCGTTGCGACTCACTTAGGGAGTGAACCATCAGATGGAAGATCTTCCTCTCTGTCTCTCCTCCTCTCTGTATATCCGACTTTGTAATAAAAACGTATAAATCTTTAAAAAAATGCTTTTCACTTAAGAGAAACTTGCTGAGTATACATTGTCTAATGCTCCCTTTTTTTACGTAGATGTGCACGTTAGAATAGTTCAAGCTACACAATGAAATGATTTTGGTTCTATATCTGATAAATGAATACATTGAGACTGTAATTTCCATCTGAATTTTATTCACTGCTATGAAAATTTTTCCTACTCTGAAGAAATAACCTGAAATAATCATAATAACCTGAAAACTACTAATCATAATACACACTATGATTATGGCATTAAAATTCATGTGCCAATATCTGTTGTGTTTGGTTTCCTTTTACTGTATGACTTAAATAATGGAATAGATTTGCATTTCTTTTTTTTAAAGCTATAACTGACATTTCTTGCTATCCAAAACATGTAATTAGTGCATAGCCAAAAATTCAGGAACTAACTAAAGCAGATGTGGTTAGCAGTTGTCCTTTCCAACTATACTTGTTATGCTAATCCTCATCTCTGAACTTGGAAAACTAATGTATTTAGATGCTTGTGCTTTCAGAATATCAACAGGTGAGCAGAGTAACTACAAGACAAAGTATAATGTAACTGAATAAAATTTGACAGTTGTGGTTTTTTCAGCAGAGCTGCTTTATTTGTACTGAAGTCAGTGCTGTCATTTCAGCTTCAGTGGACCACAGACAGTGGGAATATTCTCCGAGAGACTGTGACCGTCACCTTGGCAGAAGGTGAGCTTATCTTGAGTACTGTAAAGTATAAAATCATACTGTGTTAAAACTGGAAGCAACTTAAGATGGTAAACCATCTAGCCCAAATTTGTAGATGTGACCTATAGAAGCTAAGAGCAACTGTGTGCGTCCTAGTACTTTCAGATACTTAAATTCCTTCCTGTATTGCCTATTAAAACTGGAAAGAATTTAACATATTAAAACATGTAGCCAATTTTTATAGATGTGCACTCAAGGAAGCTAAGAGCAGCTACATTCATAAAGGTATTTCCAGGTATTTAAATTTCTTCCCTTATTACAGTTTTAAGCTTACTTTTGACTGAAACTTTGGATGTGGTTACCAGTACATTGTAGTGGAAGGCTGCCTAATTCCAATAGAAATAACCCTGAGATAATGTGATCTGAGGACTGCTGTGTTTTGTATGATTTACTTTCTCTCATAGGTTCTTATTCCCATGGTCTCTCAACTTGCCAAACATGTGTTCTCTGCCCTCTAAATGTCTATTCTCTTTTTCATGACAAATCCCTCTTATTATTCACACAGCAGTTTGAGATTGTAACTGCTCTCTTAATAATTTCTTTAAATACTGTTAACAATTGATTCTTTTATTTTTAACCTCTAAATTTAGCTGATGCCTTTCTTTTTTTTTTTCTTTTTATTGTATTGTTGTTGACAATCTTTACATAGTTAATTACAGTTAAAGGAAAAAGAAGAAAAAAAAAAGAAAAAAAGAAAAAAAGGTTCAGGGGGATAGGAAAGTGGGCAATGCCATTATGTCCATATTGGATGCCTTTCTTTAAAAATTGATTTTATGGGCCCAGCGCAATAGAGTAGTCCAGCAGTTAAAGTCCTCGCCTTGAACGTGCCAGGATCCCATATGGGCACCAGTTCTAATACCACAGCCCCACTTCCCATCCAGCTCCCTGCTTGTGGCCAGGGAATGCTGTTGAGGACAACCCAAAGCTTTGGGACCCTGCACCCACATGGAAGACCAGGAGGAAGCTCCTAGCTTCTAGCTTCAGATTGGCTCAGTTCCGGCCTTTGCGGCCACTTGGGGAGTAAACCATTGGACAGAAGATCTTCCTCTCTGTCTCTCCTCCTCTCTGTGTATCTGACTTACCAATAAAAATAAATAAATCTTTAAAAAATTGATTTTGTAACTTTTATTATGATTTGAGTTCTTCAGAGGCAAAGATTGTTTTATTTATAACAGCCTATCTAGTACCTCAGCACAATGCCTGCTAAAGTTAACACCTAAATAAATGCCTTAGACCCATTAATGAAAACTAATAACCACAGTGGCCAACACGGAGCTGGGCTGAAGCCAAGAGCCAAGAGCTTTATTCAGGTCTTACTTCCAGGTGACAAGGACCCGAATGGTTGGGCCATCTTCAGTTGCCTTCCCAGGCCATAAACAGGAGTGGGACAGCTGGGACATGAAGCAGTGCTGTTACAAGGTGTCAGCATCACAGGTAGTAGCTTAGCACACTGTACACAATGCTGGCCCCTGAATCAATGTATTTTTGTTTAGATTTATTTATTTATCTTTATTGGAAAATCAGATATACAGGGAGGAGGAGAGACAGAGAGAAAGATCTTCTATCCATTGATTCACTCTCTAAGCAGCCGGGACTGTGCCAATCTGAAGCCTGGAGCTAGGAGCTGCTTCTGGGTCGCTTATGTGGGTGCAGGGTCCCAAGGCTTTGGGCCGTCCCAGGGCACAAGTAGGGAGGTGGCCACAAGTAGGTGGATGGGAAGTGGGGCTGCCGGGACATGAACCAGTACCCCATGTGTGATCCTGGCAAGTGCAAGGCGAGGACTTCAGCTGCTAGGCTACCATGCTGGACTGAATCTATGTATTTTTAAAGTTTCCTTAGAGCTTCTAATAATCCACATGTTTTGTAAATAGAGGGCTAAGTAACTTTTTTTTTAATGACTTCTTGAAATCCTTTGCGTATCTTTCATAATACTGGCTCTTCCAGTTTGGCTAGAGTTATAATTACATTTTTAGTCTTAGAAAACATAAAATTTGAATTGATCATTATATTTTATATAATTTAGGAAATTCATCAGGAGAATCAGTTACTTCGAAAGTGGAAACAATTCAGACAGGGAGTTGTTTGTCTCCAGATCCAACCCCCTTGCTCGCCTCACTTTCCTCATTTCAGCCCAAATTATTTACACAACTACAGGTAAGTGTATAGTAAAAAGTAGAACTTGAGGTACCACTTTTTCAGTTTCTTTTCTACTCCTAGGGACTTTAGGAATTATTATAGAACTATAAAAATGACCAGATACATTGTGTTGTTAATTCCCTGGCTTTTTTGTGTCTTGATTTAAAGTAATTTAAGCAGTATGTTTTGACAAAGTTTGAAATTGACTGTGATTGCAGAAAAACATAATTGTATTACTTTTCCCTTGGTTCTAGTTTCTGTCATCATTTAATATTTTTTTGCTATATTCTTAACTTATTTGTTCAGTTTTTTTTGTCAAAAATAATATATCCCATGAAAATGTCATGCATAATGAATTCGCACCTTTTGACATAATTCTTTCTGATCGAAAGGGATTGCAGTTACAATCGAGCATCACCACTCCTGACACATCCCCAGCTCTGGTCCCAGAAAATGACCATCCATCCTGCGGTCCCTCAGGACTGCTGGGCTCAATAGGAAGTACTGTAATGAATCATAATTCTCTCCTGCTTGGTCAAAGTCTCAGTCTTCAAACAGAACAATGCCTAACCCCGGATAACAGCACTGCCTCTGCCATTGATAACCTCCCAGAACCAGATCAAAATCTACTTGAAGTCGATCAGCTGGCAGAAGTAGGAGATGCTGAGGGTACTGGGAATCTGGAAGGAAGTGTTCATCAGATTCTCTTGGGAGACGTACAGACCCTTCCGATACGGATTATGGACAACTGTAAGTTCAAACAACCTGATGTTATTTTTTCTTTTTGCACGTCTGTTTTTTGTTTTGTTTTGTTTTTGCCTTCATGGGCTGTCACCACTATCTATTATGTTGTTGGGAAAAAACCTTTATAATTTCTTCCTTATCTTCTTATTTTTGATTATTTAGTCCCTTTGAAGTTTCTCCATTCCATAATTAACTAATTTTCCATGGAGAATCTCTGTCACCAGGAAAGTCATTTAGGAATGCATGAAGAAAACTTTATAGAAGTAAATAAAACAAGGAAAAGTATTTTAATGTCTAGTTTATCATGGAAAATTTGTTTATGCACATATAGAAAATGGGCAAAATATAAAGGACTAAAGGAAGATTGTTTTAAAGATTTGTTTTTTTATTGGAAAATCATATTTACAGTGAGAAAAGACAGAAAAATCTTCCATCCATTGGTTCACTCTGCAAGCGGCCGCAACAGCTGGAGCTGAGCCAATCTGAAGCCAGGAGCCAGAAGCTTCCTCCAGGTCTCCCACGTGAATGCAGGCTCCCAAGGCTTTGAGTTGTCCTCTGTTGCCTTCCCAGGCCACAAGCAGGGAGCTGGAAGGAAAGTAGAGCAGCTGGGACAGGGTCTGTCACCCATATGGGATCCTAGCACATGCAAGGCAATGATTGAGCCACTAGGCTACTGTGCCAGGCCCTAAAAGAAGATTTTGAGTTATAAACTTAATTTTTTTCTCTGGAAGTTGAAAAGCAACTGCTAAGACTTGGACGCTTGTTTTTATTAAATGATCTTACTTTCTTCACTTCATTGCTTACCCAGTCAGTAGAGTAGTAAACTGTTAAATCCTGTTTGATCTAGCTGTATCACACAAACTGTTCTGGATTGGGCAGTTGTGTAGGGAAAGGTTTACAGTTTCATTTGAAGAATAAAACTCCTCCCAGCAGTTTTTCTTAGAATATGTGTTGTTCATTCCATCTGAATCATAATTCTTCTAGGTATCAGCCTTTTTTTTTTTTTAAAGATTTATTTATTTCCATTACAAAGTCGGATATACACAGAGGAGGAGAGACAGAGAGGAAGATCTTCCGTCCGATGATTCACTCCCCAAGTGAGCCGCAATGGGCCGGTGCTGCGCCGATCCGATGCCAGGAACCAGGAACCTCTTCCAGGTCTCCCACGCAGGTGCAGTGTCCCAATGCATTGGGCCATCCTCAACTGCTTTCCCAGGCCACAAGCAGGGAGCTGGATGGGAAGTGGAGCTGCCGGGATTAGAACCGGCGCCCATATGGGATCCTGGCACGTTCAAGGCGAGGACTCTAGTTGCTGGGCCATGCTGCTGGGCCCAAGATCATTGTCTTTTAAATTTAGAAAAACTGCTTTTAAGAAAGTGTTTCAGAATTCTGTGGCAATTGTAAGTATGCCACACTTTAGTATCCAGAGAAAAAGGGAAATATTTGTTGATTAATGCTTGCAATTCCGTGAAATAAAAAGTGGTTTCTCCATTCGATAGATGAGGGAACCAAGACTCCAGGAAATTTTCACAGCCTGAAATTCACATCTGGTAAATGACAGAGCCAGATCTGTCTGGCTTCCAAAGCTTTTTTCTAATATTCTTCCTCCCTCTGTGTTATGCGATGATATTCCTGGAAATTCTAATCTAGATTGCTTTAAGGGAGTCCCTTTTTGGATCCAGATTTGGGTAATTTTATCAAATTAAGTCTTAATGTGAGGAATTTTTTCACCTGGGTGAGTCTGCAGGGTGACGTGGGTCAGTCCTGTATTTTTTTTGTCTCAGGCTAAATCCTGATGCACTTGTACGTGAGAATCTTTAGGTGGCTTCAAGAAATTCTGTGAGCAAGTAACAGTGCTGTTATGCATTATTTTTTTATTACTCCTGAAAAACTAGTATTCCTGAGAAAGAGAAATGAAGATTTGATTTTAGACATCCCATTTCACAGTAGTGCTTCTGACATTTCACACGTATATTAATCTGATATAAATGTTTTGAGATCAGGATGATTTTTGAAATATTTTCAGTAAGTAAACACATGGCTCACAAAGCTGAGACCTATCATTTAAGATACAACATACTGGGCCCGGCACAATAGTGTAGTGGTTAAAGTCCTTGCCTTGAACACGCCAGGATCCCATATGGTCGCTGATTCTAATCCCGGCCGACCTTCTTCCCATCCAGCTTCCTGCCTGCTTGTAGCCTGGGAAAGCAGTCGCGGACAGCCCAAAGCTTTGGGACTCTGCATCCGTCTGGGAGACCTGGAAGAAACTCCTGGCTCCTGACTTCGGCTTGGGTCAGCTCCAGCCATTGCGGCCTCTTGGGGAGTGAACCATTGGACAGAAGATCTTCCTCTCTGTGTCTCCTCCTCTCTGTGTATCTGACTTTCTAAATAAAAATAAATAAATCTTAAAAAAAAAAAAGATACAACATACTTCTTTCCAAAGTACTTAAGGTACTTCAGGGAGGAGAGTTATCCCTTTATTATATGATCACATATGGATTAATGTAACTGTGAATGGGTATGTGTCTCCTGTTTGTAAGATAAATGATTTTCAGATGACAGGAAGGTTCCTTTTATTGACATGCTTGAAACACGATTAAATCTAAATGTGAGTTGTTTCTCATGATTTCATCAAATGATAGCCATGATTGTTTTTCTAAGAATATCTGTGGAAAACAACATTATAATGTTCTTGTTGTCTTTTTTCATTACTAGAATACTGAAGAAATTTAATAAATGACTGTTAAGCTGCCCAAAACACGTTTATATATACCAACTGCTTTTCCTCAATTGCAGCTTCATTTTTCTGAATTATATTTTTGTTTTGCTTTCAGATTCATACAATTACTAAAAATCCCATTGTCCTAAGACAATGTACTAACCTTTAGGATTTTCCTTTTGTTTTTGTTTTTAAAGTTGAAGAAAATACAGTCGGTACTGTTTCTGTGAGCCAAGTAAAGCAAGAACCCAAAGAGCAAACATTATCTGTGGAAACAAAAAAGCAAATTGGACTGTAAGAAATTGGCTGCTATACAAATTAAAGAAGTTTTTCAGAATCTACAACTCTGGTGGCTTCTGATGGCCTGTAAAAGAAGGTGAATGTTGTCAAGGCCCAGCACCGTGGTAACCGGACTGAGGACTGGTTTGATGAGCAGCTTTGATTTTAAACTGATGTATTTATTGTCAATTCCATATTTTTACCTTCCTTACAAGATAATTTACTCTTTTTATTTTGTACAATTCTCATGTTTTTTGATGATCAAGTAAGGTTAGTAGTTCAAAAGATCATGTGATTTGAATACAATCTGAACTGATATAGCTAACCTAACTCATTCCTGGAATGTAGAAGACAAAGAACAGCAAAACTGAATGAGTGAGTGAGTGTATGTGTGAATTATTGTAAGTCCTGAAAGAGCTTACCGTCTCTGTAAAGTATGAAGGAAATTTTAATTGGTAGACAAGTGAGAATATTTGTGGTCTGTCTCATTTAGGAAAATAAAGCAGTAGCTTTCATATCACAACATAAAGCCCCAGAACAGCTGAAGAAACCCTGTAGTTTCATTTTGGCCTCTTCCCTTCTGATTTTTATACTTTCAAGTACCATGGAGAATTAACAGTCATCTAATAGAAATTTAAGGTGTCTTGGTTAGTACTGAGAAGTTTAGTGTAAGTGAATCAGTTAAGCAACAGAAATCAGTATGTATCATGGAGTTAAACAGTATTGGAGGTAAAACACTTTAGGAATAGGGAAATTGAGAGAATTTTGAAATAATAACAGAATTCCCTAATGTTTACAGAAAATTTGGGCAACTATTTGATTACAGCAGAGGATTTTTTTTTTTTTGGTATTGGAGATTCAGCTCTAATTAGAAAAGAATTTGAGTTGTATTTACATTTTTCTATTCCAGAATTCTTACTGAATTGATAATATTAGGATCTATAGTATCTAAGTATAATTCAAAATTTAGTTCATATTTAAAACTTTATGTGATCTAATCTGATGTATTTGCTTGTTAAATAAGTATATTCAAGTATAAATAAGCATATTTATTATAAGCTTTTGTTTTCTGGAAGATTAGTAAACAAGAAATATCAAATAGATTTGTCCAGAAACCAACCTAAAGGTTTTTGTTTTCCCCAAGACCATATGTGAGTATGTTTTCAATTTTACTTATTAAACAACATTTCAGATAGCCCTTGAAATCAAGAAAGATTCCAAATATCTATTCGAAGCTTACGTAATACAATGTAAAATTTAACCATAATACCTAACATGAATATGAGTCACTTTTGTCTTTTTAAAATCCAGTTTTCCATTTCTTAAATTCTCTTTGTTTTAGGTACAAATATGTATCTAAATATAAGGCACTGCTATATTAGAAATAGGTGGATTTCTACCTTGCTCTTTAGTTTATATCCTATTTATCATATAAATTATTTATATCCTATTTAATGTAAAGTTAATAGTTGTGTTATTTTTAATAAGAATTGCTTTTATTTTCCTAAGAAGTAAAAATACTTGATGTAAGCATTTATAGGGGCAAGCTGCTAAATTTGATTGTATTACTCTGAGTTTGACACAACGTTTAGTTACCTCAATCTCAGATTTTACTTATTCTGATTTCTCAAAATGAATAAGTCCAAATTAATTTATAGAATAGTGTTGCAATATAGACAATATTCTTTTCATTTTTATTTCTGCTTTTTATTGAAACTTTTTTGAAAATTTAATAGATCTTTACCTCTCAATAATGTTAATGGTCTGTTATTATGTTTTATATATGTTACCTACTGAACTATATTCTTTTGGAAACATTCCTTTTGTTTGCTTTATTTTTTGATGTTGAGTTGCTAAGGAGAAATGCTTAATACATTGATTTTAGTAGGTTACCTGTGAGAATGAGGGCTGGCAGAAGGCTTTAGTACTCAATCAAGAATAAAGCATACTGAGAAGATATTTCTCTCACTGCATTATGGTGAATGTCTCTTCTGATAGCAGTTTTTAATCATGAGGGTGGACAGTTACAGCACATCTTTCCTGCAAGAAAACAGAAACAATCACCTAAAGACCAAGAGCATGAAGGAAAATTTAAATTCCTAATGAGCTGTTCTTGGAGCTATCAGTGTTCCATATTACGTATTCAGATGAGTAGCATGTTCAAAATGGTTTCTAAATGAGTTTTTAAAAATCCATTTGTCCTCTAAATGCGTGTTTAGTCACAACTTGTAAGTACTGTGTTTAAAGGTGCTTGGCGTCATTTTTCAAGAGCTATGTTTACATATTTAAAATGTTTAATCATCTTCTAAGTGCACAAGCTGTTCAATACGAGTGCATAAAATTTTCACTTACTATGTCTGGCATTCTCCTAACAGCTCTACAGCAAAATTTGACCTTTGTTCTTTTGTATAATGTATTACAAGGTGTAGTATCTCTAGTAATGATTTGTGCATTCAAAGTAAGCGCTTAGAAATTGGTAATTACAGCTCAGCTTATTTCCTTATTGTAGTTTTCCTGTTTCGGATTTTGCTCGTGAATTTTACATATACCACAGTCACTTAAAATTATGGATAAATATAGAGCCACAGTGGACACTCCTCTCCATAGCAGTATGTGAATAGGTAATATAATTAAAAGAAAAAGCTTTTGTATTTCATGTAAGTTCTCCTAAAAGTCACAAAAGTTATAGAAAACACAGGTTTGGGGATCTGGTCCTATGAGAGTTTCTGATGTTCAGCTCCACTAACTTGTGTTTTGTCTGGTTTATACCCTGTCAAAATATGTGCTCAATCATGTCGATACAAGAAATACATTATTTAATTCAGACTAAGTTTAAAAATTGATAAAAACAAAAGTATGTGTGTATATATTATAACTATGTATAGTGTCCTTGTTATAATGTAATTTTTTTCATTAAAAATATCTTGTGGTTTTTTTCTAACACTGTTTGTTTTTGTGGTTTTTTTTTTAATAAAAAACACATATGTACTTTTCCCAGTAATAATATCAGTTTTCCTCATCTTGAATGGTGAATGAATACTACTTGACAATTTGGAGTAGAGATTTATGTTCAGTTTAGAACCTGGAAGTTTTTAAGCATAACTACTTTAGTCACTTTATTAGCATTACACTTAATAGTCTGCATTTGATACTATACTCCTCAACCAAGTATTAACATTGTACTTGCAGCGGTTTTTGGTTTTGGAGGCTTTTTTTACACTTTTTTTAAAGCTAGAAAAAGGATTAACAGCAAAAACAACCCAAATCTATGGAGAGAGTGAGAGCTGCCATCTGCTGGTTCATTTTCAAAATGCCTACAGCATTCCCAATTGGGGCCGAAAATCTAGATCCAGGAACTCTGTTGTGCTCTTCCATACAGATGGGAACCAGCCTTGTTGTCTGCCTAGATTTGCATTAGTTGAAACCTGGAATCCGGAGCAGAGCCCAGTTTTGACCCCTGGCACTCTGACATAGGAAGCCAAATGCCTGCCCCAACATCAATATTTTAAAATAGTATGTTTTGATAATTTGTAAGTAATTCTTTTCCTCATGTTTTGGTACCATTATCCCAGCTTTATGTTTCAAAGTAATGACAGATACGGACCTGGTATGATGGCTCGTTTGGCTGATCCTCCCCTTGCAAAAGCCAGGATGTCGTACGGGCACGGGTTTGTGTTCCGACTTCCCATCCAGCTTCCTGCTTGTGACCTGGGAAAACAGTAGAGAATGTCCTAAAGCCTTGGGACCCTGCACCCACGTGGGAGTCCTGGAGAGGCTTCTGGTTTTGGATCATCTCAGCTCTGGGCATTGTGGCCATTTGGGGAGTGAACCAGAAGATGGAAGATCTCTCCTTCTCTCTGTGAATCTCCATACATTGTGTTTTTAAAAAATGATGACAGATACATGATTGTTTCCCCCCCTCTTTGTACTTTTCTCTTGCTTCTCTGCTGTTTTTTAAGACTACAGAAAAATTTTAATCTCTAGAAGGTGGGGTGCTGACAGTCTGCATTGGCTTTTCCCTCTTAGCTTATTTAGTTTTTAGACATATAGTGAACTTTTTGGTATCTAAATCTCTGTCATTCTACTTTATTAATTTAGTCATAATGATAAAGCCTCAGAATACTTTTTTAAAACTATTTTCATTGGAAAGTCAGATTTACAGAGAAAATGAAAGACAGAGAAAGAATTTTCATCCACTGGTTCACTTCCCAAGTGGCTACAACAGCTGGAGCTGAGCCAATCCAAAACTAGGAACCAGGAACTTCTTCCATGTCTCCCACATGCCATGTTTTTTACCTCTTCCTCAGTTTCTCATCAAGGATTCCAATTATGTGTATTTCAGCAGCTTGAAATTATTCCATATCTCATTAATATACTTTTTGCTTTTCCATCTCTTTTGAATCTTTGTTCATTTTGTATAGTTTGTATTACTTTGTCTTAAAATTCAATGTTCTTCACTGCTGGAGTGTCTCTTCTTTTGTTAACACCACATTAACTTGACCTCATGCATACATTCAGGGTACTTTTCATCACAAACATTGCAGTTTTTATCTGTGCAATTTAATTTAGAATTTTTGTATCCTCCATCACTGCTTAACATCTTTTTCGTTTTTCCTTTCTTTAAAAAAAAAAGTTGTTCATTTTTATTTGAAATGCACATTTTACAGAAAGAGACAGACAGGAAAGTCTTTCATCTGCTGGTTCACTCCCCACATGGCTGTGGAGGATGAAGCTGAGCTGATCGGAAGCCAGGAGCCAGGAGCTTCATTCCAGTATTCTAAGTAGGTGGCAGGGACCCAGGGACTTTGGCCATCCTCCACTGCTTTCCTAGTCCACAAGCAGGAAGCTAGATCAAAAGTGGGACAGTTGGGACACCAATTAATGCTCATTTGGGATACTGGTGCCACAGGTGGAGCATTAGTACACTACACCACCACAATTGCCAAAACATCTTTTTAAATATTTATTTATTTATTTGAAAGAGAGAGAGCCCGAGAGAGAAATAAAGATCTTCCACTTGCTGGTGTGCACCTCAGATAGCTGCAGTGGCCAATGCTGGGCCAGGCTCAGGCCAGGAACCATGAAGTCCATCCAGTTTCCCACATGGGTGGCAGGGTCCCAAGCACTTGAGCCATCTTCCAATGCTTTTCCCAAGCCATTTGCAGGAATTTATATTGCAAGTAAAGTGGAGCACAAACATGAGGCCATTTGGGATGCTGGTGACACAGGTTGTGGCTTTTACACGCTTAGACACATCTGCTTTACTTCTGCAAACTTTTCTTTAGTTTCTTGATCATATATAACACAACTGCAGTAACTATCTCCAGTGCTCTTGTGTACTGAATATGTCAAGCTTTTTTTGTTTATGGGACAGTTTTGATTTTTTTCTGTTGTATTTTTAATTTTTGTTTTTCATTCTTTTCGTTTTAGTAGCTTTTAAAATAAAGGGGATGGGCCCGGCGCGATACTGTAGTGGTTAGGGTCCTTGCCTTGCATGTATCAGGATCCCATATTGTTGCCGGCTCTGATCCCGGCAGCCCTGCTTCCCATCTAGCTCCCTGCTTGTGGCCTGGGAAAGCGGTCAAAGATGGCCCAGCACCTTGGGACCCTGCACCTGCGTGGGACACCCAGAGGAGCTCCTGGCTTCGGATTGGCTCAGCTCCAGCCGTTGCGGTCACTTGGGGAGTGAACTATCGGACGGAGGATCTTCCTCTCTGCCTCTCTTCCTCTGTATATCTGCCTTTCCAATAAAAAAAATAAATCTTTATAAAAATAGAATAAAGGGGATGTCTTGAAATTTAATTTTATGTAAAATCGTAAAAATATTTTTCACACATTCCTAAATGCATATTTATCAGATAAAACTACATGTATCAGCATTAACTACTTTATATAGTAACACATTTCTGCTACTTATGTGTGCATTTTAAACATACTTCTGTACCTTATTTTTTATATTTAGCTTCCTTTTAGATACTATTGTATTTGATTAGTGCACTCTTACAGTAGTAGTTGTAATAAAATCTTACAAAGTTGTTGTAGGACTTATGGAAGAGTACACAGTATATACTATATTTCATGTGCACTTTTATATTTTTCCAATAAGATAGGTAGAACTTATTATTGATTGTACTTCAAATTTTATTTACATGCTGTTAACAAAATTTCTGTGATCAGGACAAGTGTAAATATTTCCTATTTTATAGTTGAAGACATTCAGTGTAGGGAATATGTTTATGTTACATTTAGTAGTTTGGAGTTGGAATTATGTTTTCATAATCACTTAGAGATCATTTTTGAGACTTGGCTGAGTAATTTTTATATTGGAGATTATCTAAACCACAACCGTTAAGTATTAAAGATTTTTTAAAAATTTGTTTATTTGGGGCTGGTGCTATGGTGCCAGTGAGAGTAAAGCCACCTCCTGAGATGCCAGCATCCCATATAAGCACTGATTCAAGCCTTTAAAAAAAGATTGATTTATTTTTATTGGAAAGGCAGATTTACAGAGAGAAGAAGACACAGAGAGAAAGATTTTCCATCCCCTGGGTCACTCCCCAATTAGCCGCAATGGCTGAAGCTGAGTCAATCCGAAACTAGGAGACAAGAGTTTCTTCCAGATCTCCCTTGTGGGTACAGGATCCCAAGGGTTTTGTCGTCCTCTACTGCATTCCCAGGCCACCAACCAGGAGCTGGATGGGAAGTGAAGCAGCCAGGATACAAACTGGTGCCCATATGTGATTCCAGTGCATGCTAACAGGCCAGGCCCCTCAAGCCCTTACTTTAATGACCTATTTTTTTATTGGGAAGGCAGATCATATTTATGGAGACAAAGAGAAACATATAGAGATCTTCCATTCTCTGGCTCACTCCCCACGTGGCTGCAATGGCCAGAGCTGAGCTGAACCAAAGACAGGAATCAAGAATTTCATCCAGGTCTCCCATGCTGGTGAAGGGTCCTAAGGCCTTGGGCCCTCCTCAACTGCTTTCCCAGGCCACAGGCAGGGAGCTGGAAGGGAAGTGGAGCTGCTGGGACAGGAACCAGTACCTTTATGGGATACTGGTACTAATTAAGTGAGGATTTAGCCATTACTTTACTTTGTTTGTTGTTGTTGTTTTTAGTATTAAACATTTTTTTAAAACCCTACATTTCTGATCCAGCTGTCTGTTAATGTGCCTGGGAAAACAACATATGATGAGCCAACTCCTTTGGCTGCACCCACAGGGGAGATTCACCAAATGCTCCTGGCTTCTATTTCACACCTGCCCAGTTCCTATCATTTTGGCCATTTGAGCAGTTAGCCAGTGGATAGAAGATCTTGTTTGAAAGGTAGAATGACAAGAAAATTCATCATCTGCCAATTTTACTCCCCAGATACCAGCAATAGACAGGAATGGACGAGGCTGGAGCCAAGAGCCTGGACGTGCCTCTCTGTCCTAAGTGTTCAGGTCATCACCTGCTGCCTTGTCTGACGCATTAGGAGGAAGCTGGATAGGAAGCAGAGCATTTGGAGCCGGGTACACTGCTATGGGATGTAGGTGTTGCAGGCTACCTCGTAACCCACTTCACTACAATATCCATTCCTAAAGTTTTTTTTCTTAACTTACTATAACTTTACAGTAATTCTGTTCACAATGAAGAACAAAAAGCATTTATTTTAGAGAGAAAAATTAGCAGAACTGCGCAGAATCACGTGTTATGAACAGGAATTATGTGCACCTGTGAAATACTGCGTGGACTTTGCTCATAGATATAAAATTAAATACACAGTGAATGAGGATATATTTAATCATTTACTTTCCAATAATGTGGAGCCTGCAATACACAGCTTCCTGTTTCAAAAAGTCATTTTAACAAAATCACCCAGTGCTTCCAGCATGTTGCTTTCCTTTGCCACATGGCTGTCACTCCAACTCTGTAACACTGTACTAGTAACGATCCTGAAGAACAAGAGTGTTCTTCACTTAGCGTACATTCCTTTAGCTTAGTTTTTAAAAATAACAAATTACAATTAATGGAGTGATAGGTATTTTATGTTTATCAGTCCTTACAACCTTTCTGAATATTACTATCCCATTTGAGTAGAAATGAAAACAAAATCAGAAAGATGAAATACCTTGCTCACGGTCATGTGTCTAGAAAACCAAGACCTAGATATGAACCCGAAACTTTTTTTACTCCTAAGTGCTTGTTACAATTATATTTAACGCTACATTAACAATACAGAGCTGTTAATATTCACCATAATAATGGGTATACTTTCTGCCAATCTAGAGAATGAAAAGAACTGTGGCATTTGTGTTATACTAATTTTGGAACTAAGAGATTCTCTAAAAGTAGCATCAGTAATTTTATTTTCAACCTGCATTCATCCTTGAGATGCCTTGGAACAAAAGAATCTAAAGTTGTTTTAAAAAATGTAATGAGCCCAGGGACAATCACTAAGGAGTTAAGCTCTGAAGTAGTCTCTTAGACTTTTTTGCATATTAAATCAGATATTTAATTTCAAAAATTAAGCATTATATCCTATAGTTCATGCATATTTGGAACTCTTTTTTAAATATCTTTTAAGAGTTCTTTGTTTTTATTGGAAAGTCATATATAGAGAGAGGAGGAGAGACAGAGAGGAAGATCTTCTGTCCATTGATGCACCCTCCAAGTGGCCTCAACGGCCGGAGCTGAACCGATCCAAAGCCAGGAACCAGGAGCCTCTTCCGGGTGTCCCACGTGGGTGCAGGGTCCCAAAGCTTTGGACCATCCTCACCTCCTTTCCCAGGCCACAAGCAGGAAGCTGGATGGAAAATGGGTCCACCAGGATTAGAACCAGTGCCCATATGGGATCCCAGTACATTCAAGGCAAGGACTTTAGCCACTAGGCTACCGCGCCAGGCCCGCATATTTGAAACTCTTTAAACTGTAGATCTTGTGTGGCTTATCAAAGGTTTACATTTTGAAAATCAATTTTGTCACACTTTTACTGCATCTACTGAGGAGATGATATAGTTGCTAAAATTTGAGTGAGGTTGTGTTCCCTTCTAAACTTTTTTTTTTTTTAAGATTTATTTTATTTTTATTACAAAGTCAGATATACCGAGAGGAGGAGAGATAGAGAGGAAGTGGAGCTGCCGGGATTAGAACCAGCGGCCATATGGGATCAAGGCGAGGACCTTAGCCACCAGGCCACGCTGCCGAGCCCCCCTTCTAAACTTTTATTGAAATTTGATTGCCATTGTGGCAGTGTTAGAGGTGAGAGATGGGTCTTTTATAAAGGCTACTAAGGAGGATTAATACCTTGCTCACAGGACTGGCTTCACTGGCTCAGTTACTGGAACAACATGTACTTGTAAAGTGAGATTGTCCTCTCTTGTGTCTTTCACACTTATCTGTTTCCTCTTTACTTTTCCACCGTGAGTTGAGGCAGTGCGTGACCACCCAGTCTTGAACGTCCCAGCCTCCAGAGCTGTGACATCTTTTGTTTATAAATTACCCAGTCTCAGAACTAAATGGACTGATAATGAGTAGTACAGATAGTACATGTGTGTCTTCTGGTACACATATGCAGTTTCTTCAGGGTGTGTACAAATAGTTGATGAGCCATGGGCTGTACATATCTGTAGATTTCCCAGATAGATATGCAAATTGATCATACTGATTTACACTCTCACTGTGTACAATAATTCTACTTCAAAATCTTTAACAATTTTTTTTTACTGTCAGACTTTATTCTATAAAATTGATAAACAGTGGGTTTTTTTTAAAAGATTTATTTATTTTTATTACAAAGTCAGATTTACAGAGAGGAGGAGAGACAGAGAGGAAGATCTTCCGTCTGATGATTCACTCCCCAAGTGAGCCGCAACGGGCCGGTGCGTGCCGATCCGAAGCCGGGAACCAGGAACCTCCTCCAGGTCTCCCACGCGGGTGCAGTGTCCCAAAGCTTTGGGCTGTCCTTGACTGCTTTCCCAGGCCACAAGCAGGGAGCTGGATGGAAAGTAGGGCAACCAGGGCACGAATTGGTACCGATATGGGATCCTGGCACATGCAAGGTGAGGACCTCAGCCACTAGGCTATTATGCCTGGCCCAAATCTTGTTTTTTTTTTTTTTAAATAAACTTATCTTATAAACATTTTTTTAAAGATTTATTTATTTTTATTGGAAAGTCAGATACACAGACAGGAGGAGAGAGAGAGAGAAGATCTTCTGTCTGATGATTCACTCCCAAAGTGGCTGCAATGGCTGGAGCTGTGCCAATCCAAAGCCAGGAACCTGGAAACTCTTCCAGGTCTCCCACGCGGGTGCAGGGTCCCAAGGCTTTGGGCCTTCCTCACCTCCTTTCCCAGGCCACAAGCAGGGAGCTGGATGGGAAGCAGGGCTGCCAGGATTAGAACCAGAGCCCATATGGGATCCCAGTGCGTGCAAGGTGAGGGCTTTAACCTCCAGGCTATTGTGCTGGACCCAGGCCCAAATATTTTTAAAAATCTTTTTTCCTTTTCTTTTCTTCTTCTTTTTTTTTTTTTTTAAGATGACTGGCTCATTTTGTTTGTTGGGTACAATGATACAGGTGGAAGAAACAGATATATTCCATCTACTGTTATACTCCCTAAATGCTCACAATAGCTGGGCTAGATGAGCCATGTCAGTTTGAGGGCAGTGGGTGCCAGGTCCGTGAGCCCCAGAGATGGAGGAACACTTTAGCCTGTCTGCAAGGTGGGTGCTGAATCCGTGACCCTCAGGTGTGGGTTTCCAGTAGATCCAGGAAACCAGTGCCCTGTTCCTACGTGCATGGTGGGTGCCAGGTCCATTAGCCCCAGGAGTGGGTATCCAGTGGGTCCTGGGTCACATGGCATGGGGCCTTGGGTGCACCTATGTGGTGGGTACCAGTCCCGTGATTGCTGGGTGTGGGGAATTCGGCAGGTTCCAGGTCACAAGGCTCAGGGCCTTGGGCTCACCTGCATGGTGGTACTGGATCCCTGATCCTTGGGAGTAGGGGATGTGGAGGGACCTGGGTCTCCTGATCCAGGTTCTAGGGCCCACTTGAACCTGGTAGTAGGTGTTGGATCTGTGAGCCACGGGAGTGGAGGGTCTTGTGAGGCTTGGTCTCCTACCTCAGGCCCTTTGCCTGCCTACACAATGGGTAGTGGATCTGTGAGTCCCAGGGATAGGAAATGCAGAGGGCCCTGGGTCTCCTGGCCCAGGTCCTAAGGACCAGCTACGTTTTGGGTGTCATGTCCATGAACCCTGGAGGTGGGCTGCCCAGCGGGTCCCGGGTCTCATGGCTCAGGTCCCTGAACTCACATAAGGGAACTGGTGGTCCTCAGTGTAGAGGATGGAGTGCTGACCAGCGTGGTGCACATGGAGGATATGGTAGCACAATGGGCCTGCAGAAGACATCTGGTACCACAGCAGAGAAAGGATAACAGAACATATGGACAACTACCCCAGCCAAACAATGACAGCAAATATCTGGGTGATTGGAGACTTTAAGGTCAATGCTGCCAGCCAATGGACATTGGAATGGATTCCTCATCTATAGATCAACAAGATTGACAGCATTTCAGAACTATTGCATCTACCTGGGCAGAACCCTTGGAGTATGCACCACATTGTGACCCTGGATTGATATCAGGTGGCCTTTCCCCATTCATGGGTACTGGGATGGTTAGGAGGCTGGGTATGGTCTATTCCCTTGTCTCCCTTTCCCACAGAAATGAGAAGAAATGTTTGGAAGCAATGATCAAACCCACTTCTCCCTAACCCTAGATCCTTCCCACTCTGATCGACTATGTAAATATCATCTAAAATAATAACAAAAGAGAGGGGGGCTGGTTATTTTGTTGGGTAGAGTGATACAGGCAGAAGAAACAGATATGTTCCATCTATTGGTTCACTCCCCAAGTGCTCACAATAGCTGAGCTAGGCCAGGCTGAAAGCAGGTGCCAGGAACTCCATCTGCTTTCCCATGTGTGCCAAGAACCCAAGCACTTGGACCATCACTTGCTACTGTGCCAAAAGCTGCATTACAAATGTGGAGTATCCAAATTAGCACTCCAATTTGTGATGCAGGTGTCCCAAGCAGTAGCTTAACCTACTGCGCCTGGGGGACAGTGGATGACAGCCCCAGTATTTGGGTTCTTGCCACTCACATGGGAGACCTGGGTAGAGTTGCCATCTCTTACCTCCAGACTGGCCTTGCCTTGCTTGTAATAGGGGCAACTGGGGAGTAAATTAGCAGATGGAAGGTCTCTGTCCCACTCTCTATGTCACTCTGCCTTTCAAATAAATAAACAAATCTTTAAAAAAATAAATGTGACTTTGGAGCCTATTTCCTGGGGCCTAATTTTGACAGACCTTTATTGTATAACCTTGGAGTCTTGGCAGATATCATCAAGTTAAAATAAATTTCTGTCAGATCCTAATCCAGGGATTAGTGTTTTCATAAGAGAAACATGCCCGGGGGCACATGGCCACATGGAGGTGGAGTTGAACTGCCACAAACCAAGGAAAAGGCTCCAGCACCCAGAAGACGGCAAGCAGCCACCAGGCACTAGTTGAGGCAAAGTAGAACATTGTCCGGAACCCTGAGAGGCAGCATAGCATGGTCCTGCCAACCCCATGATTTCAGACTTGTCACCTACTCCAGGACTGAAAGAATACACTTGTTGTTTTCTTCATTTTTTTAAAAGATTCATTTGCTTATTTTTATTGGAAAGCCAGATATAAAGAGAGGAGGAGAGACAGAGAGGAAGATCTTCCATCTGATGGTTCACTCCCCAAGTGACTGCAACGACCAGAGCTGAGCCATTCTGAAGCCAGGAGCCAGGAGCTCCTCTGGGTCTCCCATGTGGGTGCAGGGGGGTCCCAAGGCTTTGGGCTGTCCTCAACTGCTGTCCCAGACCACAAGCAGGGAGTTGGATGGGAAGCAGGGCTCCCACACAGATGCAGGATCCCAAGGCTTTGGGCCATCCTCGACTGCTTTTCCAGGCCACAAGCAGGGAGCTGGCTGGGAAGCGGTGCTGCTGGGATTAGAACCGGCGCCCATATGGGATCCTGGTGTGTTCAAGTCGAGGACTTTCACCACTAGGCTATTATGCCAGACCTAGTCATCTCTAAATAAAATAAACCAAGGCACATGAGTGCAGAAACACTTGGGGAGCTCAGCAGGTCACACTGCTCTGGGGCTGTACACAGCTTCCATGGCTCACGATGGGAACAGCTCTCCATACTCTCTGTGGCCCTCAGCCACGAAGCTGAACTGCCAGAATGATTCTTCTCTCAAACACATCAGGCCATAGCCTTTCCCCCATTCCACGCTCACTTCACACCATATGTAGAAACTTCTCGACTGCTTTTTTTTAAAAAGATTTATTTTATTACAAAGTCAGATATACAGAGAGGAGGAGAGACAGAGAGGAAGATCTTCCATCCGATGATTCACTCCCCAAGTGAGCCGCAATGGCCGGTGCTGCACCGATCCAAAGCCGAGAACCAGGAACCTCTTCCAGGTCTCCCACGCGGGTGCAGGGTCCCAAAGCTTTGGGCCGTCCTCGACTGCTTTCCCAGGCCACAAGCAGGGAGCTGGATGGGAAGTGGAACTGCCGGGATTAGAACCGGCGCCCATATGGGATCCTGGCGCGTTCAAGGCGAGGACTTTAGCTGCTAGGCCATGCAGCTGGGCCCCATATGTAGAAACTTCTAAGAAACACTTGTGGCTGTGACCTGACCACTTTACCAAGTCTCTTTCTCTAACCTGCCCTCCCCTTGGTCTCTTCTTTCCATGTAGTGTCAGAGAACTGTGGTGACAAAGTGATGGCAAAGGATCACCCAGTTTGTTCTGGCAGTTGTTTTTGTGTTTTCCCCTCTTCTAGAATTTCTGTCAATAGATAGCTGAGGCTCTATTCCTATGGAATCCTTCAGGATCTTGTACATAGGTCACAGTTCATGGCTGTGAGCAGAGAAGAGGGTAACTCACGGCAGTGTTGGTTATGAGAGTACCAGTCATCATGTTATGAATAAACTCAGCCATGCACAGTAGCTCTCTCCTCTTACAAAGGGAGGGAGAATACGAAGACACCCTATGAGCCAGCTCAGTTCACAGATGAGCATCTTCCCCACTCAGAGGCTGTCTACTGGCGTACCATGATTGGCCTGGTTTTCAATATAGATTTTGGGTTTGGAACCTGGAACCTGCTCTTATTCTCGGCTGTTCTCACAGGACTGTGAGCTCCAGGAACACAGAAATCTATTTTGATTGCTGCTTTTTTTCTGGAACTGAGCAGAAGTTAGGCACTTAAAAGCTGCTCAAAAAGTGTTTGTTGGATGAGGAAGTGGATACAGACCTTTTAAAGCTTCAAATTATTTTCAGGGATTGCAGTGACAGGAAGGTTCATGCAGAGGACGTCAGATTTCATTCAGTCTCAGCACATCTTTGAGTTCTCCCAACCCCTCAGACTCTTCACATCCTTCTCCTCAAAACAAAACAAAACAAAACAAAACAAAACAAAACAAAACAAAAAAACACCTGGGACAGGCATTTGGCAGTTTAAAATATCTTTTTAAAAATATTTTTATTAGGCATATTTGGGAAGAACTACAGAGAGAAAGATCTTTCATCTGCTGCTTCACTCCCCGAATGGCACCAATGGCCAGAACTGAGCCCATCCAGAGCCAGGAGTCCCCTTGGAGTCTCCCACAGGACTTCAGGGTCCCAAAGTTTTGGGCCATCTGTTACTGCTTTCTCAGGTCACCAGCAGGGAGCAAGGTGTGAAGTGGAGCAGCCAGGACACAAATTGGCTGCCATATGCCATGCTGGCACTTCCATGCTGGGGTGTGGATTTACCAATTGAGCTATTGCACTTGCACCTAAAATGCCTTTTGAGATTCCTCTCCCGCTCACAGGAATGTCTGGGATGAGTCCCAGCTCTGATTCTGATCCATCTTCCTACTAATGTGTACACTGGGACACAGCAGGTGATGACTCAACTCCTTGGTTCCTTGCCCATCTATATAGGACATGGATTTCATACTCCTGGATTGGCCTGGCCCAGACCTGGCTCTTCCAGACATTTGGGGAGCAACAAGCAGATGAAAGATCTCCATTTGTGTGTCTCTGTCTCACTTTCTCTATATGCTGACTCAATTTGTGACTTAGTAATTACTCAGGTATCTAAAATTTGAAAATATTCTGTATTTATTTTTAATAGCTATCATAGAAAAATTTTACAATGTCTAAAATAGCACAAAATTTCTAAATTGGTTTTTAGAATATATTACATTTTTCCCATAAACTTTTCCTGCTTTTCTTCTTTTGTTATTGTTAACTATGCCTAAAATTTATAATTTAAGCCATTTTAAAGTATATATATGGTTCATTGACATTCATTATATTCACTGTCCTCTTCCAGAACTTTTCATCATCCTGGACTGAGACTCTGTACCAGTAAACAATAACTCCCCCCCTTTCCCAACCAACCCCAATAATTCTCTTTTTTAAAATAATGAAATGATCTTTCATTTTTAACATTAAAAAGCATTTTTCATCTTATTCGAGTGGTGCAGAGAAACAGATTTTTCACCCACCAATTTACTCCCCAACGCCAAAAATAACTGAGACTGGACCAATCTGAATCCAGGGACCAACTAGCCCACATGAATGGCAAGGATGCAAGTACTTGAACTTTAACCTGCTGGCTACAAGGGAATGCATTAGCCGGAAGCTAGAATCAGAAGTAGAGCCAGGATTTGAACCCAGGTACTCTGATATGGGAAAGGGGTATCTCAGGCAATATCTTAACCCCTGTACCAAATGCCTATCCCTAAAATAATATTCCTGTATCCACTAAAACAGCAGAAATCTTTTAACTTCCATCAACAATGAGAACACATATCTAGGAAAACAGGATCTTGCCATTTGTATTCAGTAAATTATTTTGTTAAGAGTATATTTAAGCAGATGCCTGATTTCTCACTTGGAAACAAAAATACTCCAGTTTTATTTCCTCTCTTCAAATGTGTACTGAAACAAGATTTTATTAACATTTCTTTAGGGCATTGCTTTCCATCTGCATATTCACTAAGAAATCATAATTTTGAGCTGCTAATCTATTAAATGGTGATGAGTCATGTGACAATTTCTCTTTTGCAGGAAGTAAATATGAGAGCAATCAAAGATCTTTCCCCTAAATTAAATCTATGACAATGGGAAAATGAAATATGTGACTTCCTTCAGGAATGTTTATAAAACTTTGTGAAACACTATTTTAGTCATTGTGGAGTAGACTACCTTTAATTTGGCACTAAAGGGAGAAAAATTGGATCTTGGGTCTTCTTTTTTTTTTTAAAGATTTTTTGAAAGAGTGATGGAGAGACAGAGAGAGAGAGAGAGAGAGAGAGAGAGAAGAGAGCACAAGCAAGCACTATATTCCATTTTCTGCCTCCCCAACGGCCACAACAGCCATGGCTGGGCCAGTTGAAGCCAGGAGCTCCCTTTGGGTTGTCCCATGTGGACAGCAGGGGCCCAAGCACTTGGGCTTTTCCTAAGGCACTGCGTTACCAGGTGTGTTAGCAGGGAGCCGGATCAGAAATGGAGCCTCTAGGACTTGAACTGGTGTTCATATGGGAGGGCAGTCCTGCAGGCGGAGACTTAACCTGCTATGCACAATGCCAGCCCCTTGGACTTATATTTTAATTGTTAAATAGTTTACTACCTTAAAATTCTTGCATGATATGTTGAGGAGATAGGCTAATAGGCAGTTTAGGTCAGGTTCCTGTCAAAATGAGAAACCTGGCAGAGTCAATCTTTAAGAGTAGGCAAGGTGCTTGCTTCTACCCAAAGGCCACCTTTAACAAACTTAACTTTACTATAGAACTAAGCTCAACAGGATTACCAATTATAGAGCTCTAGTGAATTTTATCTTTGTTTCTGACTCATTACTATGCCAACACTCTTCTTGGTTATTGTTCTATCCCTCTGATTGACTGTTACCTGTCAATCTGTTCTTTCCCTGATTGGTTAACTCTCTGAGGTCACTTTCGTGCATCAAAGGGGCCAGTACCTGTAGATTCCCAGGACACTTCCTCCTTTGGAGCCCCCTCCTGGCTGCTGCAACAGATGTCTCACTTCAATAAATCTTTTTTGCTCACTGCCCCTGTCTGTGCGGAAAGCTTTCTTTGATAAGAAATAAGAACTCAGATCGCCTTCATCATCCCAAACTCTCTGAAAAAGTAAAACATTATGAGTGGTTATCCCCAAAACTTTAGGTTTTATAATTTTGACCCAAAATAAGTTTATAATTATGAATCTATTAATTACTCAATATAAAAAGTGAAAGTGCTTAATAAATCTCATAGTATACACATCAAAACAACTGAAAACAAGGGTTCCAGATACAGTTCCTAGCTCTACTAACAGATTAACACCAAGAAACATCAAGCATTCTTTATTTGCAAATAGAAACTAAGGAGAATGGGGGTATGTGGTGGCACAGCAGACATAGAGTGGGTTTTTTTTATTTTGTTGTTTTACTCTTGCAAAGATATATTGCTGTAAGAAAGAAAGAACTGATCCAAAGCCAGGAGCCAGGAGCTTCTTAAAGGGCTCCCACACAGGGTTCAGGATTCAAAGGCCTTCAACCATACACCACTGCCTTCACAGGCAACAAGCAGGAAGCTGAAAGGGAAGTGGAGTAGCTGGGATATGAGTACCTGGCTCCCAAACAGGATCCCTGTGGAAGCAAGGTGAGGATTTAGCCACTAGGCTATTGTGCCAGGCCCCAGAGAAATGTTCTTGAGATAGATTTTTTTTAAAAAGATTTATTCACTTTATTACAGCCAGATATACAGAGAGGAGGAGAGACAGAGAGGAAGATCTTCTGTCCGATGACTCACTCCCCAAGTGAGCCGCAACGGCCAGTGTGTGCCGATCCGAAGCCAGGAACCTGGAACCTCCTGCAGGGTCCCAAGGCTTTGGGCCGTCCTCAACTGCTTTCCCAGGCCACAAGCAGGGAGCTGGATGGGAATTGGAGCCGCCGGGATTAGAACCGGCGCCCATATGGGATCCCGGGGCGTTCAAGGCGAGGACTGTAGCCGCTAGGCCATGCCACCGGGCCCGAGATAGATTTTAAACACACTGGAATTTGATTTAGAGCCATCACACTTTGAGCAAAGCTGCCTGATTAGAATGACTCCGAGAAATGTCTCTCAAATCTGAAATTTTCCTTTTCTTCATAAAGAAGAAAAAAGAAAGGAAGAATTTAAAAAGAGAAAATGCTATTGCTTACATAAGATGTTCCTGTAATTTGTCTTTTTTCTTGATTAAAAATTTTTTCTTAATTTTCAACAAAGTTCTAAGCTACCATGGAAATTAATTATAGATGACAGGGAAGTGTTTTCCTTTCATTTTTCCAACTTCATTTTATTTATTTATTGCTTTTTAAATATTTTACTTCTTCTTATCATTCCTATTATTATCATTTTATGATACAGTTCCATAGGCCCTGGGATTTCCCTTATCTCCTCCCCAATTCCCCCCTCCCTCATTGAGTTCTCCTATATCATTACTATAGTACTATATCATTACTATAGTATAGTTCTTCATACACAGTCATATGTCCATCATTGTGGGCATGGACAGTGGCAGAGTCCAGCATCCTATTGTCAAGATAGAGTAAACAGTTTCATTGGGAGTTTATCTTTGTCTGGAAGTAGAGATGCATACTGCATTGTATCCTCACATCTGTTTATGTTAGTCTCCATTTCACAGTTACTATGAATGAGAATACAAAATCAACAGGAATAAAAATACAAATTTGCAACACCATGAATTTAAATAACATGCTACTGAATGACTAATGTGTCGCTGAAGAAATGAAAAAGAAAATAAGAAAAATGAATAATAAGAAAATGATGCTACTGCATGATCTATGAGTCATTGAAGAATTTAATGAGAACTTGTTTTGAACAGATGAAACTAAGAAGAAAAAAATCAAAACCCATGAAATATAGTTTCCACTGATCTTTATGAGATGTGTCTCCTACAGGCAACAAATAGATGGGTTTTGTTATTTTAATCTAGTCTACTAATCTGTTATGTTTGACTGATGAGTTTAAGCCGTTTATATTCAGGGTTAATATGAATGGGTGGTAATTTGGTTCTATCATTTTAGCAATGGGTTGTTCATTGATTTAGTCTTCCGTTGTTATTTTTCTGGGATATTCTTCTCTTTTGCCTTTGATTTTGGTGGGTGCTATTCCTCTTTTCACGAGAACATCCTTAAGTATCCTTTGCAGGGCAGGTTTGGAAGAGGCATCTTCTTTTAACTTTTCTCTACTGTGGAAGAATTTTATTTCATTTTCAAAGACAAAGGAATGTTTTGCTGGGTACATTATCCTAGGCTGACAATTTTTTGCTTTTAGCATCTGGAATATGTAGCTCCATTCTCTTCTGGCCTGTAGAGTTTCCTGTGAGAGGTCAGCTGTAAGTTTAATTGGCATTCCTTTATATGTCAGTTGATTTTTTTCATGTGCACATTTAAGGATCTGTTCCTTATGTTTGATTGAAGAGAGTTTGATTATCATGTGTCTTGGTGAAGATAGCTTTTGGTCTACCCTGTTGGGAGTTCTGTGCTCCTCATGGATGTTGTTTCCCAATTCTTTCTCTAGATTAGGCAAATTTTCCCTTATTATTTCATTAAATACATGTGTAAACCCAGCTTCTCTTTTTGCACCTTTTGGGACTCCCTTAACTCTTACGTTTTGGCCTGTTAATAGTGTCTTTCAGTTCTTGAATAATTTTTTTTTTTAGCTTGACCAGCTCTGCTTCCAGCTTTGTCTTTGTTTCCCCCTGGTGACAGGAAATATCTTCTAATTTTTTTATTGATTCTTCTGTTTTCTTCATTCTACTTTGGAGACACTCTACTATACTTTTAATTTGTTGCATTTTAGTCTTCACTTCTGATATATCAACTTTCATTGAATTCATTTCCTGTGTGACATGTTCCTTAAATTCCTTGAACGCATGCTTTATGTGCTTCTTCTTGTTGATAAGAAGCTTTATAACAAGTGTTTTGAATCATGTATGCCCCATTTTCTTGATGTTCCTGTTAACTCTGAGGTTGGCAAAGGCTTTTGCTCCTTTGCAGGGGAGTCTTCAGTAATATTCATTGTGCCTCTGTCTCTTTTTTTGCTCTTGGTCATTGTACTTCTGGTTAGCAGCTTCTTCTCCTTGGGGCAGGTTTATAAGCTCTGTTACCCACAGGCCTACAGTTTGATTTTACTTATTGCAGTTGATACATGGCTCTTTCTTTGCAGTCACTTGTGCCACTCTCTCCAGCAAGTTTCAGGTCGGGGTTCTTATGTTAGATTTACACCATGGTCTTTGTAGCCCAGCTCTTGGCTCACCACTCTCCATCTCCTGTGATACTGTGCTGAGGCTGCACCGTTGTCTGTACAACCTTTCTCCCACTTCTGATTGGAGTAGGTTTAGGATTAGGGAGACACCAAGTGTCCTATGTAGCTAGGTATTTGATGGTGGTAATATTGCTGGAACCTGTTGGTCACTAGGTTTGAGGTCCACACGATCCTATTTTGACCTGTATGATGCCAAAGTTGGTATTATTTTCCTGTGGCACCAGTGCAATGTACCGAGGAGCACATGTGCAACTCACAGTTGTCCTTCAGTCTTAACACCTTTGCCACACTGTACAAAATGGCACCATATTAGCCAATACTAGAGTTCTTGATCTGAGAACTACCTGGACCTGTCTTGGGTAGAACCTGTAGGATGCCACACTGTTGTTGCAGTTCACCGAGCCAGAAATTAGTTCACTCCTAGCTCATGTGCATGCACAGTCCTGTCCAAATGCTTTTGCCTCCTTGTACAAAACGGTGCTCAAATCAGGTCTAGGGGGCTGACTGGGCTGTGAAATCCACCCTGTTCCCGCACTGCTTGGGATCTGTTGTTCTGTCTCTGCTCCTGGTCAAATCAAATAGGCCAGCAGAACGAACAATTCTTTGTCTGTGTTCACCTCCTGAGCTCCTGGTGAATGTACCTTCCCACCTAGTTGCTGGTGGAGTTCAGATCACCCCTTGATGAATGCTGCTGGAGTTCAGTCACTGCAACACCATACTGTTGTTTCTGCTGGTTTCCCGTGTCTCTCAGTGTCCAGGTACCCCTCTACTGTCGTTCTGTTCTTTCCTATTTCCTGGAATGTGCCCTCTCTGCTTTACTCTGGTTAATGTTTCTCCATCTGTTTAAACATGTCCTTACCATATATTGCCGTTTTGATTCTCAGGGGTAACTTCATTTTAATCATTGTACTCTTTTTGGAAAAAAAAAATAATCATGTGTTTCAAGCAAAAAGAGACAGAAAGAGAGTTACAGAAATTACAATCATTAGTTAACTCCACAAATGCCCACAACTGCAAGGACTTACTAAACTGAAGCTAATAACCAAAAATCACTCCAGGTCTCCCTCATAGGCAGCACAGCATCACTTTCTGCCCTGATACACACTGGCAAGAAACTGAATTGGAAAAAAACAGAGAAGCCAGATCTCAAACCAAGCACTCCAATGACATTCAAGGTGTCCCAAGTAGCAAAACTTAATGTTTGTTCCAGAAACTTGCCCTTTAATTATTATATTCTCTTTGTGTGTATACACATGCAGGTATGTGTGTATGATTACCTATTGCCTTGGGCAAGATATCATAAGGTGTAGCACAACAAACATATTTCCCATTTTGTCACATGCCTGCTCTTGCTGAGCATTCTGTTGTTAATGGAAAGGAATCTAAGTCCTTGAGTCAGCATTCAAGGACACACTGAGCAGTTTGTAATTTATATAATCTCAATCTCATCTCACTTTAGCTTGTACTCCACATAGGCAGTTCAGGAAAGTCCTGTTCTCCTCAAAATGCAGAGAACTCCCCCAGGACTCTAACTTTCATTCAAGGCATTCTCTTCTCAGAGTTTTTCTCTTTTATCTTTTTGGACACCAACATTCTCAAATTATTTTAAGGCCTACCTCAGCACATTCTTCACTAGAAACATCCCATAACCATTGGGATAGTTTGGTGGCATCTCTCTACTACCCTAGTCATTAAGTGACTCTTTTCTTCCTTTAAGAAGTCCCTTGAGGGCCCTGGTACAATGGCCTAGCAGCTAAGGTCCATGCCTTAAACGCATTGGGATCCTATATGGATGCAGGTTCTAATCCCGGAAGCTCCACTTTCCATCCAGCTTCCTGCTTGTGGCCTGGAAAAGCAGTACAGGACAGGACAGCCCAAAGCCTTGGGACCCTGCACCCTCATGGGAGACCTGAAGGAAGTTCCTGGCTTCTGGCTTCAGATTGGCGTAGCACTGGCTGTTGCAGTCACTTGGGGAGTGAATCATCGGATGGAAGATCTTCCTCTCTGTCTCTCTTCCTCTCTGTATATCTGCCTTTTCAATAAAAATAAATAAATCTTCAAAAAAAAAAAAAAAGAATTCCCTTGAGTTAAAAAATAAATTCCCCTGGGGCTTGCATGGTAGCATAGTAGTCCAATCCTTCCTTGCAGTGCTGACATCCCATATGGATGCCAGTTCATGTCTTGGTTGCTCCAGTCTCCCACACAGGTGACAGAGAGTTAGCATTTTTTTTTAAAGATTTATTTTTATTTTTATTACAGATATACTGACAGGAGGAGAGATAGAGAGAAAGTGGAGCTGCCGGGATTAGAACCAGCAGCCATATGGGATCAAGGCGAGGACCTTAGCCACTAGGCCACGCTGCCGAGCCCAAGAGTTAGCATTGTAATATCATCAATCCCTGCCACCCAGGATGCACATTAGTAGGAAACTGGAGCAGAAGAAGTGGAGGAGACAGGCACAAAGCAGGCACTGCCATGTGGGAGGCAGATAACCCAAGCATGCAACGTTTTACTGAGCCAACACCTATCCCTAAAAGGATGTTAAATTATCACATTGGGAATTTTAAAAGTTATGATTAGTATGTTTAGAGCTCCCCAATGGGTTAAGTAGACCAAGTGCAAGAATAAAAGGGCAATGCGAACAGAGAGAAATTCTCTAAGGATTTAAGAAAAGAAAAAAAAAAAAACAGAACAAAAACACTTCAGGTAAAAACTATTGTAACAGGAGACAGGAATGTTCATTAAATGTATTAGTGATGGCTGAAGAAACAGTTTCTGAGCTTGGGATGTGTTTCTAGAACTTTCAAAAATTAAAAAGAAAAGAAAAATAGATGCAATAGAATGGATCAGAGCATCCAAGATTGAGACAGATATTTGTTCTCAAGATTAAGATGTGAATAAAAATGATCATCTCCAAATCTGGAGTGCCTGAGTGTGATTCCAGGGTCCAGTCCCTGACTCCAGCTTCCTGCTAGTTGCAAACCCTGGCAGGCTATGACTCAACTAATGGGTTCCTGCCACCCACCTGGGATACCTGGATTGAGTTCCCAGGTCCCTATTCCTAGCTTCGGTGCTTCCATCTTGACTTGGTTGTTGCATGCGTTTGGGGAGTGAGCTAACAGATGGGATCTCTTTCTCTCCCTTTCTTTTCCAGCTAAAAAGTTAAAAAAAAAAAATAAAGAACACCCAAGCACAATGGAATATCTACAAAAATGTATCCTATGTGGAATGGGAAGTTCAGAAAGAGGAGAAATGGAAGTAATTATGATGGAGAATTTTCCCAAATTGATGAATAATTCCAAACCATAAATCTAGGAAGCTCAGAGAACAGAAACAGGATTTCTGAGAGGGAAGCTCATGAAATAAAAACATATCAGGACATCTCCATGTCTGTCCAGCAGAAAATATATTGTACCTAGCAGAGTTAAGTATGTCTTCACTTGGCAGATTGCATACAGGCTGTTATAAAGGATGACACTAAGCACTGAAAATAGTCTAATTAATTTTACTTGTCCTGACTCATGATGAACAAGCAATCCTGAGATTGTAATTTTATATCCTAATTTAATTTTTTCCATGGGTATACTGCTATGAGCAATAAAGATGAATGGTTCCATTATATTAGCAGGTGTATTTTTCATTGTTAATTTAATAGCATTCAAAGATGATTTGCCTGGTGAGGTGAAATGAAATTCCAACTAGAATATGTGAACACAGGAACACCCAGTGAATATAGGCAGGGCCATTTAAGTGAATTTGGAGAACCTGGCACGGTAGTGTAGTGGCTAAATCCTCACCTTGTATGTGCCAGGATCCCATAAGGGTGTCAGTTCATATCCCGGGTGTTCACTTCCTGTCCAGCTCCCTGCTTCTGACCTGGGAAAGCAACAGAGAATAGCCCAAAGCCTTGGGACCCTGCACCCATGTAGGAGACCCAGAAGATGCTCCTGGCTCCTGGCTTCAGATTGGTTCAGTTTTGGCCATTAGGACCACTTTGGGAGTGACCTAGTAGATGGAAGGTTTTTCTGTTTCTCCTTCTTTCTGTAAATCTGCCTTTACAATAAAAATAAATAAATCTTAAATTTTTTTTTAAATGTAGAGGGTTTTTGTCATGAAAAACAGGCCAGAAATATGCTTTTAACATAAGTGGTCAGACTGTTTTTAGAAGCTGATAGGCAACAGTCTTATTAAGAAAATGTGTTCTGGATTCATTGCAGTGGCATGCAAGCTAATCCTCCATCTGCAGCACCAGAGAACTGTAGGAGTGCTGGTTTGTGTCTGGGCTACTCCACTTCTGACCCAGCTTCCTGCTTATGGCCTGGGAAGGCAGCAGAAGTTGACCCAGTTCCTTGAGTTGCTGCATCCATGCTGGAGATTGGAGGAAGCTCTGGGCTGCTAACTTTGTTTTGGCTGTGCTCTGGCCATTGTGGTCATTTAGGGAAGTGAACTAGTGGATGGATAATCTCTCTGTCTCTCCTTCTCTGTGTAAATTTGCCTTGCAAATAAAAGATATGTAAATAAAAAATTTTAGAAAGTGTTCTAAGGGGGGCCCAGCAGCGTGGCCTAGTGGCTAAAGTCTTTGCCTTGAACACCCCGGGATCCCATATGGGTGCCGGTTCCAATCCTGGCAGCTCCACTTCCCATCCAGCTCCCTGCTTGTGGCCTGGGAAAGCAGTTGAGGACGGCCCAATGCATTGGGACACTGCACCCGCTTGGGAGACCTGGAAGAGGTTCCTGGTTCCTGGCTTCGGATCGGCGCGCATGGGCCCGTTGCGGCTCACTTGGGGAGTGAAACATCGGATGGAAGATCTTCCTCTCTGTCTCTCCTCCTCTCTGTATATCCGGCTTTCCAATAATAATAAAAAATCTTTTGAAAAAAGTGTTCTAAGAATGATAAATGTGATTATCTTGAGGTACTATAGGAGAAAAAGTAGTTGCAGCCCCACTGGTGAAGACATGCCTAAAAGTTGCTGAAGGGCCTACTCATGCAGCCAAAGCTTGTCCCTTTCAACACCTCCATGCCATCAGAAACCTCACAAGAGATAGACTGTTGGGATCTACCTGACACCTTGCTGCTTCCTAAATGCTGCAGAACCTAGAAGGAGGGGCATGAGCTCACACCCTCTTTTCCTGGGAGGATATTGGGAATACTGGATAGGAATAACATATAGATAGAACTTTGGATTGGGACTAAAGAGTGATACCTGCTGACCCACTCATTCTTTTGCCATTGGACCAAAATTAGCATTTTAACATGAGCCTTGATTGTTATTATGTAATTTGAGAATTACATATTTGAGAAACAATGTGTTCAATTTTGTCACCCTTTGCGTACAATTTGTCCTAGTGATTTTTGCTTTGATTTACAAATCAATTAATGTCTTATAATGTTAGTTTTATAATGCTAGAATGAGACAAGATGATTTTGTTCATATAGTCACCAAATAGATTTTTTTTTCTTTTTTAGTTATTTTAGTTTTATGCTACAGTTCCTTAGGCTCAGGGATTTTCCCTTTACCCTCCTGTCCCCACGCCCCCCACCACATTATAGCAATAGTTCAGTTCCTTACCAACAGTCACAAGTCCATCATTCTGCTACTCTGACTTCGTAGGTATAGACAATGGTATAAAGTCTAGCAATCTAGTGTAAAAATATGCTTAAGTTTCATTGGCAGTACATCTTTTACTCAGAAGTAGAGACGCATACTGCAATGTATTTCCACTTCAAGGTATACTTGCCTATAATGATGTTGTATTTTGCATGAGGTAGCCTTATAACAGAAGAACATACAGTATTTTTCCTTTTGGGATTGGCTTATTTCACTGAGCATAATGGTCTCTAGTTGGAACCATTTTGTTGCAAATAGTTTTGAGCTCCTACTGTATATAAAAGAGACTGTTCAGGCACCTAAAAATAGCAATGAAGAAAGATGTTCACAGTGCTTACAAAATACTATGAGAGAATATGCACTAACTAGACAAATTCTCCATCAACTGGTAGGTCCTACAGGTGGCGAAGAAAATGAGGAAGATAGATTCTTATTTCATGAAGAAAAGTCAGGGAATGCTTTAGATTGCTGTGGATAGCCAGAGAAAAAGCATTCCAGCCACAGGGAATGTATGTGAAAAATCTCTGAGCCTGGACTGTACTTTGGGCATTTGAGAAGCAGCAAGGAGCACTCAAAAGCCTGCACTGTGATAAAACCAGACCTGAGTAGCAACAGAAGGCCGAGGAAAGTTGGAACAAAAGCGCCTTGTAGGCTGCATGAAGGATGGGAAACCATTGAGGGGTTTTAGACATTGAAGTGAATTTTTAAAAGCAAAATGTTAAAAGATCACTCTGCTATATTAAGAATAGTCTGTGGGTGGGGAGAGGATGTAGGCAGAGACAGGGAGACAGATTGAAAGTCTATTAGAATAATCCAGAGAAAATTCTGTGGCAACTCACACCAGGGCAAGTAGAGGTGATGGTGATATGCAGAAATTTGTGGGTTAGAAGAAAAAAAATATATAAAATTAAAAATATATACAATTTTATTTATTTTATTTGGAAATTCGGATATAAAGAGAGGAGGAGAGATAGAGATGAAAATTTTTCATCTGCTGATCACTCCCCAAGTGGCTACAACGGCCAGAGCTGAACCAATCTGAAGGCAGGAACCAGGAGACTCTTTTGGGTCTCCCATGTGGGTGAAGGGTCCCAAGGTTTTGGGCCATTCTGGACTGTTTTCCCAGGCTTCAAGCAGAGAGCTGGATCGGAGGTGGGGCCTCCAGGACAGGAAGTGGTGCCTATATGGGATCCTGGCATGTGCAAGGCAGGACCTTAGTCACTAGGCTATCACACTGGGCCCAGGTTAGAAATATATTTTGAAGATATAGCTGAAAGCATTAGCTGGATGTGAAGTATATGTGAGAGATGGCAGGTATACCTTTTAGGCTCTTGGGCTGAGCAACTTAAAGGAGGAAGTTACTAAAGACTAAAATGGAAAAAGCTCACTGGAAGAGAACTTTAGCCCTAGAAGCTTTGACATATTAAGTTTCACACTTTTGCTATACCATCCAGGAGAAATGCTGAATGTAAAATGTAGTTTCAGCATGCCAAAACTGAAGGACGAATTTGTAAGTAATCCCTTCCATTTCTGCCATGGTGGGGCGAAAGGACTATTGATCATAGTAGAGGAACAGACATCACTGTGTTGTGATGCAATTGTGAGCACTGCAACTTAAATTTCACCCATAACAGACTATTATTCTTTTTTATTGTAATCACTTAAAAGCTTGAGAAGCAGAGGGAGTGGGCAGTAAAAGAGATACAGGGAGTGACAGCAGAAATCTGTCATCTACTGGTACGCTCTGCAGATGCTTTTAATGTCTGCTGGTTGGGGCTGAAGCCAAGAGTCAGCAACTAGGAGGCAGGGACCCGCCTACTCAAGGTGGCATCTGGTCTCCCAGGTGCACATCAGCAGGAAGCTGGAATTGAGAGTGGAGCTGCAGGCATTCCAACAAGCAAGGCAGGTGTAGCAAGTGCATCTTGGTTATTACGTCACATGCCCATCCCTCTTTGATTTTTGTTAAGGAAGTTGCAAGCAGAATATGAAAAACCCAATATATTTACTCTGGCTCTTTAGAGGAAAAGTTTGCAGATGGCTGTAGGTGAAACAGAGTGGTGTCTTCAAGCTTATCTGAGGGCTGCATGACAGTGTCGAAAACTCAAGGGCAAGGTATTGAACCAGAGGAAGTAAATTTATTATGAGCTCTGGGAACTTGAGAATGTGGAGAACTAGAGCTATAAAGAAACCATCTTCGGGTTGGCACAATGGCTGCATTGGCTAATCCTCCCCCTTGCAAGTGCCTAGATCCCATATTGGCACAAGTTCGTGTTCTGGTTACTCAACTTCTCATCGAGCTCCTTGCCTGTGGCCTGGGAAAGCAGTGGCAGATGACCAAACGCCTTGGGACCCTGTACCCACATAGGAGACCAAGAAGAAGCTCCTGGCTTCAGATGGGCTCTACTATGGCCATTGCAGCCACTTGGAGGAGTGAAAGAGTATTTGGAAGATTTTTCTCTTGTCTCTCCTTCTCTCTGCAAATCTGCTTTTCCAATAAAAATAAATATTTTGAGAGAGAGAGAGAGAGAAGCTATCTTGCCTGTGCCCAATGAGACTGCAAGTGCACCTGTCAGGAAGAGGTGATGAACCACAACAGATGGTAAGTACCAGCCAGGGTCCCCAGGGGTCATGACATTCCTTTGTCCTTGTATAGCTGACTTTGGAGAAAAGGGATGCTTGGTCCTAAAAATCTTTAAGAATCATTGTTTTTCCCTGCATACCTCAACTCCTAAGTGGAGGCAGATTCCAGGTAAGGACCTGTTCGTAGAAACCTCAGACTGCAGGCAGAGTTCCTGTAAAGACAACATTTGCCAGGGGTGAGAGCTCAGACCAGAAAGTTCAAGTAGCAAAGGTGCTACAGAAAGGCAAAGGTGCCAAGCTGGGTTATGAGCTCAGTTTTTCTGAAGTTGCTCATTTGCAGGTGATGGCACATGGGACTTCATTAGATTAGTTTGTTTTTGGATACGCTTACACATTTTCACAATTACCCTATTAAAAAAATACTCAGATTTAACAAAGGTCATTAAACTGAAGTGTTTTTCCTCTCTTAAACAAAACAAAAACCTGGAAGTCTCTTATTGCTAGTGAACGCAGCCATGTGCTTCTCATGCCCCACACCACCCCGCCCCCGAACTCCGTCTTGACAGAAAACCCTTTTGGAGGTTTTCGTGATTGTAAAACAAATCCTTTGGGTTTGATACTCCGGGACGGCAAAACGATGGGTCACAAGCATGATTAGTGAAAAGGAGGTTTTTTCCCTGGGGGATAAGTCTGTTGTCCTTTTACATTACTATAAACTTCAAACTCACTGACGTTCTTTACAGAAGTCCCAATAGGGTTCCCAGTCCCGCCGCCCCACAAAGATTCCCGGAAATGACGCCATCAGCCTAAAGCTCCCCTGGTCCGTCCCTACAGGGGCGGGGTGTTTACGTCACCACGCCGGCCCGCCTACACGCACGGCTGGGACCAGACTGACCCTCGCGCCCCAACAGGCGCCAGTCTCCCGGAGGGCTACCGGAGTCTGGCGAACTGCGGCTGCGCGGGTATGTGGGGCGGGGCTCCGTGACGCCCCGCCCCATCCCCTGCCGGCGCAACCATTGAAGGGCCGGCGCCCGAGGGCCGGGCGAAACCTCAGCGACCGGAATGATTAGCCGAGGGGCCCGCCCCGCCCCAGGCCACGCCCACCAGTCGCCGTCGCCGCCCCGCCTCCTTCAGGCCCCCGCCTCCCTAGCTGTGAGGTGACACGGGGCTTCGCCTTGGGGAAAAAAGGGGGCGACCGGTGCAAGTTTAGGCGGCTGCCAGGGCTCGGCGGTGGGCATCCCGCAGGGAGCGCGGTGAGGGGAAGCGGGACGGCGGGGAAAGGAGGGCCGCGTGGCGACCCATAGGGAGGGCTCGGGTGCCGGGTTCCGGAGGCTGTGGAGTGAGGGGCGGCTGTGAGGGGGCGAGGCTGTCTCGGGCGTGTCCCGAGCCGTCGCGCTGGCGTGGATTGCGGTTCCAGAATCGCTCGGCTGGTGACGCCCCCATCTGTAAAGCTTTTTCTTGACAGCTTGGCACATCTTGGACTGCCTTCCCCAGGATGGCAGGAGGAAATGCAAAGATCCCGAAAGCCCTGAGTGGGGGCTTTCTCGGGGTGTTTTACCCGCCAGGGTGCGCGTAGAGAGGCCCAGGTGGGCAGGTTGACTTTCACCCCGAGGATTGTTAAGACAAACAAACCAGGAATTCTTCCTCCCTACCCCCCACCTCCGGCCCGGCCCGCCCCGCGCCGAGCCCTGCCCTGCAACCAGCAAACATTCCCCACAACTTTAAGAAGCTGACTAGAAAATTCTAAGAGGTTTTGTGTATTTGACCTATTGCCTTCGAATAATACGCCTAGTCTTTACCTCCGTGGAGGATTTTTGAGTGGCAGGGCAATCTTTTTAAAGCCTCAAAGCAGTGTTGGGTTATCTATCAATACTTATCTCTGTGAGTCTAACCCTGGAGGGTTCTCTGCTGTTACACTGGTGTGACAAGCTGTGTTTCAGGTTTTCTTGAAACACAGAAATTTCTGTGAAGTCGAAGCAATCGGTGGAAAAGTTCACCCGATTGTTTTTAGCAAAGCAACCTGATAAACTTCTCAAATGTCTGGATCGTTCAGTGTGGTCCCTTTTCTGATGGAGCTTTGGGTATTTCTTTTACAGGTTTGTTTAAATCCGACCTCCACCGATGAAGATAGTTTATAGTTAACAACTGGAGACTCGCATCCTGGCCAGAAGACAGTCAGTTTTTTCCACTTTTTGTTTTTATTCCCAACTCTTTTGAGCTTTGCTGTGGTGGATGAAAACTTAAAAAATAAAATGAACATGCTGCGGTATTGAGCATATTTTTTTTTTTTTTTTGCGGAAAAATAAAAGTGCACAAGTGAAAATCAGAATGGCATCTAGAGAGAGGCTGTTTGAACTTTGGATGCTTTATTGCACAAAGGTAAATGCTTTCCTTTTTATTTGTATGTTTAAAAAATAGTTTTTATAAAATTTGTAACCAGCCTTGCTGTCATTTACTGAACAGTGTATTTGTTTATGTTAATGAACCGGCCTTAAAAATACAGACAAGGGATTCTGTTCTGCTTTTCAGATTCGAGCATGTAGATAAATATTGGCATATTATTAACCACCATAGAGTGACTTTTTTTGTTGTTGTTTGATGCTTATCCTTCAGTGATCTCAGAATTATGTAAGTAAAATTATGCTCATAAGGGAAAATGTAGAATATTTTTGTTTTTGTTTATGCCTTGCTTTTACTTTCATAGTAGATGTGAAATAACTGTGTCTGTGGGAAGGGCACTAGGTATTTTTCTCCTGGTTAACTTTTAAAATAGTGTAAAAAGATTATTGCTGGAGATACTGTGTGATGGCTACTTTGTTAGCACTCGGGGAACCTTGCCTTATTTGATCCTCACCACACTTCAGCAGGCAGGTGTTAAATTCTCCTGCTTCAGATCAGTTTCAGCAGAAAACTGATGTGGAGATTGCTGGGACGGCGGGGTGGAGCTGAGCCTGCACTCAGGATCGCCTTCTGACTCAAGTCCATGGTTCCATCCAGTGTGGCTTTTTTTTTTCCTTTTCCTTCCTTGTCTTTGGGAATGTTTCCGCGGTGGCTTTGACTTTAGGTTTCTGAGAAGGACACCACTTAAACACCTCTTGCAAATGAGGAGCTGTTTTACTGTCATGAGGAGTGATGAGGGTCAGCTGCGCACTCCTAACTCTACGTGAAGTTCTCAATCAGCAGGTTCTGGTTGCTGTATCATCTCTTCCATTTTTCTCTTTTATACTTAAGCTCTCTGAAAAGCAAGTTATTTTTTCAAACAGTGATATCATTCATATGTAATTCTAAATTTCAGAGTTCACACTGGAATTGAATGTGGTATCCTGGTTTGATATTTATTATAATTGCAAACGGATGTAAGTGTTGAAATGTTTAATATGGGATTTTGAATTAAATTCGAGTTTTGTGTAATTTAACGCCAGAATTACTTTTCGAAATAAACATCTCTTCCAATAAAGGAGCAGCAGTCAAATTCATCAGATACTTTTTACAATAGTCACTGACATCTTTGCCAAAAATCAAGTGTATATGTAACATAAATGCCCAGTAGGTTAACAATAATAAAAAAATACATTAAATTTGCTACCTCTATTTTTAGAATATTAAAAGATAAATGGGGTTACATTGTCTTATTAATTAATTAAAGTTCAAGGGAGAGCTAATATTTTATTTAAGTGAGGCTGTACTTACTGAAAGGCTAGTATAGTTCACAGACATACACAACATTGTATTCTTAATGACTTAATATAGATGTGAATGCTTACTCTTGAAATGTCTGTCCTCAGCAGTGAAGGACCTTCATGGTCAAATTTTGAAGCTTATCTGTAAGTGAAAGATAAATCCTGTTTTTATTAATGTGCAAATCATTTGTGTGGTTAGCAAGGTTAACTTTTTTTCAGGTATGTGTAAAGACTAGCTATTTTACAACATGATCTTATACTTCATAAGTTCATGGGTGCACAATTTTCTATTGCCAGTCTGTTGAATCAGATAATGACCAGATATATACTTCATGGAGTAAATTCTTAAGCCCACCAATATTACAGATTTAAAGGCTCAAATTTAAGCCCTGCTTGCTTGCCTTTTCCCCCTTTACTTGGTAAACATTTTAGATGTTTAAAAAAAGCTTTTAATGGACTTTTAGGAGATTTCTGGACTCTTTAGTTCTTAGAAAGATGTTTTTAATAGGTTTAGTTTGAAGAGCTTCTTAGATCTCTTTGAGGAGTAGAGTTCTGTGTTGTAGTCTAGTTTTGTGTCTCGCTGTTTTGTTACCTTGAGTAAGACCTAACCTCTTGGTTTCCAGTTTTCTTTCTGAGTGAGGATGTGTATGGGGAGAATGCTGTTTTAATCATCATTTAAATTTTTTGTTTGTTTTATAGGATGCTTTTAACTTTTCTTTCCTCTGTAAACTTTTGAAGATTTATTTGTTCATTTTTATTGGAAAGTCGGATTTACAGAGAGAAGGAGAGATAAAGATCTTCATCCACTGGCTTATTCCCCAAGTGGTCAGAATGGCCAGAGCTGAGCTTATCTGAAGCTAGGAACCAGGAGCTTCCTCCAGATCCCCCCTGCAGGTGCAGGGTCCTAAGACTTTGGGCTGTCCTCGACTGCTTTCCCAGGCCACAAGCAGGGAGCTGGATGGGAAGTGGAACTGCCGGGATTAGAACCGGCGCCCGTATGGGATCCCGGCACGTTCAGGACAAGTCAGCCGCTAGGCCACTGCGCCGGGCCCAGAACTGGTAATTGTTAAAGATGCAGGAGAGATACAAAACAGCTAACTATAATTTCTTTTCTACTTTAGGCATGTTTTAAATTTCCATAATAAAACTTTACAGAGAAGGGCCCAGTGGAGTAGCCTAGCAGCTGAAGTTCTCACCTTGCACTCATTGGGATCCCATAAGGGTACCAGTTCGTATCCCAGCTGCCCCACTTTCCTTCCAGCTCCTAGCTTGTGGCTTGGGAAAGCAGTCGAGGACAGCCCAAGCCTTGGAACCATGCACCGGTGTGGGAGACCTGGAGGTTCGTGGCTCCTGGCTTCGGATCAGCTCAGCACTGGCTGTTGGGATCACTTGGGGAGTGAATCATCAGACAGAAGACCTTCCTCTCTGTCTCTCCTCCTCTCTGTATATCTGACTTTCCAATAAAAATAAATAAATCTTTAAAAAGAAAACAATTACCCGTTCATATTCAATCATGTTTCATCTTATAAACTTCCATTTCCCTAGCCTCACACCCCAAATTATTTTAAGCGCATCTCAGTCAACATAGGATATTACCCATAAGTATTTAAAAATACATCTAGAAAATAAGTGTTCAAAACAATCATAGCTCAATTTTGGCCCAGTGTGATGGCCTAGTGGCTGAAGTCCTTGCCTTGAACGTGTTGGGATCCCATATGGGCGACTTCTATCCCTGCAGCTCCACATCCCATTCAGCTCCCTGCTTGTGGCCTGGGAAAGCAGTCGAGGACAGCCCGAAGCCTTTGGACCCTGCACCCATGTGGGTGATCCGGAAGAGGCTCCTGACTCCTAGCTTCAGACTGGCTCAGCTCTGGCCATTGCAGTCATTTGGGGAGTGAATCATCGAACAGAAGATCTTCCTCTCTGTCTCTCCTCCTCTTTGTGTATCTGACTTTGCAATTAAAATAAATAAATCTTTTAAAAAAAATCATAGCACAATTTATCAGATATGTCAACAGTGCAAAACTTTCCTGCTGGTGTTAGAATCTTTCCATTGTTTGAGTCAGTATTTAAGTAGTGTATATCGTATTTTGTTGAAAATGTTTGTTAGTCCTTTAGTCTGTGGCTTCCCTTCTTTTTACTGTGCCATTCTTTGCTATTTATTTATTAAAGAAGTCTTGGATTTTTCTGAGATCTAGATTTTGCTTATTGAATTTCCTTGCTTTTATTTGTTCCTTTCTTCCAGTGGTGGCTCTGTACTGGGAGGTCTAGAGTTCATTGATTCAGGTTCTATTTTGGTATTGGGAAAGTGATGGTAATTGCTAAGTGTAGGGGCCACAGTGTTCCTTCATGTGCATAAATTTATTAGGATTTTGCAACAACTGTAATGCTCTCCTCATATTTCTTTATTAGTTGAGCTCATAGAGATGTGTCCCTCCATGAATTATTTGACGACGATAGTTCCGAAAGTGAAGGCAGGTAGCATAAATGTTGGAGTTTCTTTGTCAGTGTTTCTGAACGAGGACTTGATTTCCTAGCATTCTCCCAAGGAGACGAGTTACTTTCAAGTATTAAGATTGTCTTTAGAGATTAAAATTTAAGCAGGATGTCTGCCATTTTGCTACTCTGATTGCTTTGCTGTCAACATGTTTACACACCTGACTGACTATAACTCTGGACATTGATGAAGATCTGTTTCAGAAGTTGTCCTCTGTGTTTGCGGTCTTGCTAAGCTCAGCGCTCCATGTAGTCCCCACCACAATAGATCATCATTAAGGTGCCAACACAGTGCTTAATGTAATGTTGTAAAAGTTGTCACTGAACAGTAGGAAAGTTTTAACAGCTGTGGTAAATAGACGGACTAATTCAGATATAGTCCTAGTTGATGAAAAGAATGCTAATGGAATATATCTTTGCTTATTAATCTTTTGCATATTTGTCTGAAACGCTAGTGATTGAAATCCTTTAAATAAAATTGAACTAATTTAGTTTTTAAATAGATTTTTAAATAAATTTTAAACTTAAATAAAATTGAACTAAGTTACTCAGATTTTGTATATATTATTAAACTCAATATTAAAAAGAACCTTGGTACAAAAACTTTGGCAAAAGTTTCTTTTCAAGAAGTTTTATTTGATTTTTAATTGGCTTGTAATTATGTATTTCTGGGGTTCAGTGTGATATTCTGATACATGTATGTGTTGTGGAATGACCAGATTAGGCTACTTAACGTATCTGTTATCTCATACACTTACATTTCTTTGTAGTGTGCAGTTTTGTTATTAAACTATCCTAACTTTTCACCTTTTTAAAAAAAGATTTATTTTTTTCTTTGATGGGTATAATTAGAGAGGGGAGGGGGATCTTTCATCCGCTGCTTTACTCCCCAACTGGCTGCAAAGAGCTGGAGCTGGGAAGCCAGGAGTCAGGAGTGAATGAGTCTCCATGTGGGTGCAGGGACCCAAGGAATAGATCAGTCTTCCACTGCTTTCCCAGAGCGTAAGTAGGGATCAGGAAGTGGATCCAGCTGGCACTGGCTCAGTCTTTCACTTTCTTATAGGAGTAAGATTTAATTGCACTGTTAGAAACATGTAACTTCCTAATAGATTATTAACCCATTAGATTAATAGTTAAACATCTAATAATCTAATCTGACAATTAGATTATTAATCTGATACAGCTGAGGTAATGTGTGATTTCCCAACATTTGTGATCTCTAGCGATTCTTTCAGTAGTGTGTAGGACTCCCAGTTCAAATGTTGTAGTCTGAGCCTTGTTGCCTCCTGATAATCATTCCCACCAAGGATTTGGTCAGCAAGGCATTTCTTACAGCTCTTAGTAACAGGTATAGTCTTGTATGGTGGGGGTTTAGTTTAGTACTTAACTAGCCAATGTCTGACGTTTTTCTTAAGTATAGGAGATAAGAATGACTTTTTTAATGTGTAAAGCTTTTAGTTTTTGTTATATGTAGTGGGAATTAGGTTGTTGACTATCTTTTGATGCTGTTTATTTTTGTTAATGTACTTAGTGTAAGAGAGATAATGCTGTGACAGCTTTGATTTCCTGTATTACCATACAACTTTTTTGTTGATTTTTTTTGTATTTTTTTGTTGTATTGTTATATTTACATAGAAAAATAAGCATATATTGTAAACTGATTATCTCAATGGTTACCTTTTGATGAACATTAGGATGTATTTTTGTTAGACGTTTAACCTTTTTGGAGTGCTGAAATTGGTCACCAGAATATGCAGAAAAGACAAGGGGGACCGCTCAGATTTTTGGGTATAATTAAGCTACTTTTGTCTTTTATTTTGTGTGGTGTAAAGTATCAAATGCATTAACTGAGTTAAAAAAGAAAGTGACCAAGTTGTGGAGTTCTTATTTTTATTTATTTGATTTCATTGGAAAGATAGAATTACAGAGAAGGAGAGAGACATGGAAAAATTTTCTAAGCACTTTTCTCACTCCTCAAATGGCAATATTGGCTGGAGTTGGGCCAGTCGAAAACCAGGAGCTACTTCCTGCTCTCCCACATGGATACAGGGACCCAAGGACTTAAGCCATGTTTGCCTGATTTCCCAAGCTGTGAATAGAGTGCTGGATTGGAGGCGGGGCTGCTAGGACTCAAACTGGTACCCACATGGGATGCCAGTGCCACAGGTGGAGGTTTAGCTTGGTTTATCACTGCTGTGCCCCACCCCCCTTTTTTAAATTGAAAGGCAATGTTACAGGGAGAGGAATAGATCTTCCATATGTTGATTCACTCTCCAAATAGCTGCAATGGCTTCGTTTGGGTCATAATGAAGCCAGGAGCCAGGAGTGTCAGCCATGTATCTTACCAGTGTGCAACTGCCCAAAAATTTGGGCTATCCTATCCTGATTTCCAAGATGCATTTACATAGAGCTGGATCACAAGTGGAACAACCAGGACTTGAACTGGCGACCATGTGGAATGCAGACATCATGGGAGGCAGCTTTATATGCTATACTACATCGTGGTCCCCAAAATCATGGTGTTTTGAAGTTTGTTGAAGTATGTGGTTCTTTGGCCTATTTATTTATTAAGATTTACTTATTTGAAAGATAGAGTGACAGAGAGGGGGAGACAGAAAGAGATCTTCTTTCTCAGATGTATCTGCAGGAAGTTGGAGAAAGAGTGGAACAGCTGGGACTGGAACTAACTCTCTAATAATCGATGCCAGCTTTGCAAGGGATTGCTTAGCCTGCTGCTCAGACCCCTGGCCCCCAGCATCTTTCTTAATATTGTATCTATAGTGAAAAATTCCGTGAAGCTCCAGAATTGGGGGCAAGATTTAGATTCAGTTCTCCGGCTGATCTTAAGGACCAAAAACAGTTTACTTCGTTTCCTTTCATCTCAGCTTTTTCATCTGTCAAAGGAAAAAATAGCTAATTTACAACTCTGAAAGTTGTTGAGAAAAATGATTATTTTTAAATGTAGGTTAATCAGAGGAAGTAGAAAAGTGTAGCCTCTTTTTGTTTCTTACATGTTTATTTACAAACCTCTATTTGTAACTTAACATGTATTAGTCTATGTATCATGATGACTCCCATTTTCCCTTTTCTATATAATAATTGAAGAAATATTCCCCTTTTTATAAATATAAATGAAGCTCCTATAATTTCTTAATTTTTTTTAGCTGTCTTGTTTTTGCTTTCAAGTACAGTGCTTGATTATCTTGAATAATGATTTGAGGTTTTTTCCTTTATTCTAAACCAAGTTTGTTTTGGACCTTGGTGATGCTCCATTTCCTGCTGTTGCCCTTTGTCCTGCTAAATCTGGAATATGACTGAAATGGATAGTTGTGCAGTGAAGTCAGAGTAACTTTCCTTTTCAGAATAAGTTTTTCTTCATGAAGAAAATAGGATTTAGAAGTATTTTATTCAGATAAAAAGGCAAATACTTCTTTCTGAATATTGATGTGGGAAAATTGAATGAATGATTAAGAAAATTATCAGTATAACAATGCAATTTTATGATCCTAGAGAAGCTTTTAATAAGGTGGACTAAACAATTAACAATTTAACCCTCATTTCATAAGTCTCTTGCATGTGCAAAATATAGAAAGGACTCTTGCTTTTTATGACTTAACACTGATACTATTGTAGTGAGATAATTTTTGGCTTTACAGGAAAAATCTTTAGCAGTAAGTAGTAGTAGTTATAGTTCCATGCTTGTTACATGTGAAACCAAAAAGTTATTCTTTACAGCTAGAACTGAGGGTAACACTCAGGCAATTACCTTTGTGGTTTGATTTGAGGAGCTTATATAGTATTCTAAAAAGCTAAGAAGCAGGAACATTTTGAAATTTCCCTGACAGATGGCGGAATGGTAGTATTTAATGTATAGTCATGTAGCATACTGTCTAGATGTGGAAGAACCTTAAATAATTTCCATTTTTTAAAAATTGCTACATGGGCCCACCATTCACACAGTTAGCCTAGTAAAGTTTTTTCAGGTAAGCATGCTCAATTTTAATTTCTAGAGAACATTAGCAAATGAATCTTGAGTTGAGAAGTGAGATCTGTGCTAGAAATAATGATTTGAGAAATTATATTGGCAGTCATATTGACATATACTCGCAGTGTAAGAAGAAAAGTGGGTCGAAGTCAGAAGTCCTGGAACATTGTCATTTAAGAAGAGAGTGGAAGAACAGTTTATAAGGAGGATGAGAAGACTACCAAGAATGAGTGGTTGCTTCAGAAAGTTGAGGGATATTATGAGGAAGGCGGTAGTTAGCTGGGCCACACTCAACACAGCAGTCAGGGAAAGCATTTTGGAGCATTTTTGGAATTTGACATTTTGGAGGTTGCTAATGGCTCCAAAAAAGCAATTTTGAATCCTATGGGAGGAACAATGTTAAAAATACAAGTCCTCAGTTGATTAATTTAAAATAAATTTAATTGATTTCAAAGATGGGGTGGGCATGAGGGAAAAGTGAAACAGAGAGAAACAAGAGCATAAATCTTTTATCTGCAGGTTCATTCCCCAAGTATCTACTACAACCAAACGAAAGCTAGAAGTCTAGAACTCGATCCAGAGCTTCCACGTGGGCAGCAGGGCCACAACAACTTGAGTCATTGCCACTGCATCTCAAGGTGTACATTAGCAGGAAGCTGGAATTGGAAGTAGAGCCAGGGCATTCTGTTGTGGAATGGGAGCATTCTAAATGATGACTTTTTTTTTCTTTCTAAGATTTATCTATTTAGGGCCCGGTGCGATTGCTCAGTGGCTAAATCCTTGCCTTATAAGCACCAGGATCGCATATGGACACTAGTTTGTGTCCCAGCTGCCCCACTTCCCATCTGGCTCCCTGCTTGAGGCCTGGGAAAGCAGTAGAGGATGGCCCAAAGCCTTGGGAGCCTACACCCACATAGGAGACTTGGAAGAGGCTCCTGGCTTTGGGTAGGCTTAGCTCAAGTCATTACAGGCGTTTGAGGAGTGAACCAGTAGACAGAAAATCTTTCTGTCTCTCCTTTTCTCTGTAAATCTGCCTTTTCAATAAAAAGTAATCTTAGGGCCCGGCGGCGTGGCCTAGCAGCTAAAGTCCTCGCCTTGAAAGCCCCGGGATCCCATATGGGCGCCGGTTCTAATCCCGGCAGCTCCACTTCCCATCCAGCTCCCTGCTTGTGGCCTGGGAAAGCAGTTGAGGACGGCCCAATGCATTGGGACACTGCACCCGCGTGGGAGACCCGGAAGAGGTTCCAGGTTCCGAAGCGATTTATTCATTTTATTACAGCCAGATATACACAGAGGAGGAGAGACAGAGAGGAAGATCTTCCCTCTGATGATTCACTCCCCAAGTGAGCCGTTACGGGCTGATGCACGCCGATCCGAAGCCGGGAACCTGGAACCTCTTCCTGGTCTCCCACGCGGGTGCAGTGTCCCAATGCATTGGGCCGTCCTCAACTGCCTTCCCAGGCCACAAGCAGGGAGCTGGATGGGAAGTGGAGCTGCCGGGATTAGAACTGGCACCCATATACGATCTAAGTGGCTTGCAAGGCGAGGACTTTAGCTGCTAGGCCACGCCACCGGGCCCCAAAAAAAGTAATCTTAAAAAAAATTGTCTATGTAATTGAAAAGCAGAGTTACAGAGAAAGAGAGACAGAAAGAGAGCTTCCATCTGCTGGTTTACTCCTCAGGCGGCTACAGTGGCCAGGCCTGAGCTGACTGAAGCCAGAACATGGGACTCTGTTTGGGTCTTCCATGTGTGCGGCAGAGAGGCCCAAGCTCTTGGGCCTTTATGCCACTACATTTCCAGGGAGAGGGATGAGAAACAAAACAGGTCAGACTTGAACTGTGTAGGGGATGCTGGCGTTACAGGTGGCAGCTTAAATTGCTGTGCCACAATTGCAACCCCCTAAGTGGTGTCTTCAGTGCTGTACCATTTACCTACCCTTACCAATTTTTAAAATTGAATTCAGACTACTTAAAAAAAAAGGCTGCCAGAAAGCTGTGAATATTTAAAGATGTTTCCTCTTAATTATTTTGTACCAAATGGGTAGAAGACCTTTGCTGGTTTGTGTATCATGTTTTGCATGGTACTCTCCTGAGCATCTGGGAACTCTCAGATTCTTATGAATTCCCCTGTAACTTCAGAGCTCTGTAATCTGAAAAGCACTCCTTTATAAAATTGAATAGCCAACGATAGTCATTTATTCTTAGCACACATGTGACCACTGAGGTGGAACTGTGACAAGTCCAGAAAAGTCATCCCTAATTTGCTTGGACTAATTAAGGATCGGTTAAGGACACACAGTTTCTTTTACAGAATGTGATCCCTGAAAGTATTTCTTTTTCTTTCTTTCTTTTATGATATAGTTCCATAGGCCCTGGGGTTTCCCTTATCCCCTCCCCAATTCCCTCTCCCCCTCACTGAGTTCCCCTATATCATTACTATAGTGTAGTTCTTCATACACAATCAAATGTCCATCATTGTGGACATGGACAATGTTAGAGAGTCTAGCATCCTATTGTCAAGATAGAGTAAACAGTTTCATTGGGAGTTTATCTTTGTCTGGAAGTAGAGATGCATACTGCATTGTATCCTCACATCTGGATATGATAGTCTCCATTACACAGTTACTATACATCCACTTAAACCAAAAGCCACAATACAAAATCAACAACAGGAATAAAAATACAAATTTGCAACACCAAGATTTTAAACAACGTGCTACTAGAAATGATAGTCTCCTTTACACAGTTACTGTACATCCCCCTAAATGAAAGCCATAAAATGAAATTAACAACACCATGAAGTTAAATAACATGCTACTGAATGACTAATGTGTCAACCTCAGAATTCACTGAGGAAGACATCAAGAAAATGGGGGATACAGAATTCAAAACATTTGGTATAAAACTTCTTGTCAACAGCGAGAAGCACATAAAGCAGGCATTCAAGGAGTTTAAGGAGTATGTCACACTGGAAATGAATCAAATGGGAGCTGATGTATCAGAAATGAAGAATACTGTGGAGCAAATTAAAAGTACAGTGAAGAATCTCCAAAATAGAATGAAGGAGGCTGAAGAAAGAACTTCAGAATTAGAAGATATTTCCTGTCACGAGGGGGAAACAAACAAAAAGCTGGAAGCAGAGCTGGATCAGGCTAAAGTATTCAAGAACTGAAAGACACTGTTAAGGGCCCGGAAGCGTGGCCTAGTGGCTAGAGTCCTCACCTTGAACGCACCGGGATCCCATATGGGCGCCGGTTCTAATCCCGGCAGCTCCACTTCCCATCCAGCTCTCTGCTTGTGGCCTGGGAGGGCAGTTGAGGACAGCCCAAAGCTTTGGGACCCTGCACCCGCGTGGAGACCCAGAAGAGGTCCATGGCTTTGGATTGGGGCAGAACCGGCCGTTGCGTTCACTTGGGGAGTGACTCATCGGACGGAAGATCTTCCTCTCTGTCTCTCCTCCTCTCTGTATATCTAACTTTGTAATAAAAATAAATAAATTAAAAAAAAAAAAAAAGAAAGACACTATTAAAAGGCCAAATATAAGAATTACGAGAGTACCAGAAGGTGCAGAAGAGAAGCTGGGTTTGCAACTGTATTTAATGAAATAATAAGGAAAAATTTCCCTGAAAGTATTTCTCAATAAATCTTAGGAATTCATGGATCCCAGTTTCAGAAACAAACCTTGATTGGCTGTTACATCTGGCATATTACTATTCTGCCTTTCCTACAGTTTTCTTTTCCTAACTCAAAATTAGCTGGCAAATTTTAATAAAGGAGTGAGGAATAAGGACCAAGAATCTCAGCCTGCCACAGTCCGCTTTCTTGGTCACAACTGTTGCTACCTCTTTTAAGTGTAGAGTGTGTCTTCCCATTACATCTCCAGAACTCTGAATCGTGGTCTTGAAACATGTATCAGGTCAAACTGTGATTCTGTTGATTCTGAGACCTGTGGATGCAGAAAATATGATTCATGTCTGCGTCCCCAATATCCCCATACTCCCTGCTTATTTTAGTGCTGAATGGAGAAACTATAGGAATGCCACAGTGAAGACTTCAGAAAGGGCAAGGAGGGGTACATGCTGTGGGCCAAGTGTTCCCTGCTTCCTGTACGCTTAGAGAAGGAGTGTTCCACTATCTGATTCAGTCTGGGCCTTGAGAAGAGCTGTCAGCACCATCCATGTATTCTATACTTGTGGAGATTCTTGTTTTGTCTGTCATTTTCCTTTGACTCTTAAGAGAGCTTTGAAGGCTGTGTGTGACGTAGCAGATCCCTCAGCCTGTGCTCTGCATTGGAAAGTTGTCTGCAAACAGTGGGAGCTTCCTTTCCCTTCTAATTTTTTTACCTTTAGTTATCTTTTGTTGCATTGTCTGAGAATTCCAATTTGACATTCTATAGTAGTGTAAATAATAGGCATACTGGCTTCATTCTTCGTCTTAGTGAATACAAATGTAGTTTTCCTACCATAGTAGCTTTAGATTTGGGGGTGTGTATTATCTGTGTTTAACAACTTTAAATCATAGATGAAGGGTGAGCATTTGGCATAACAGTTGAAATGCCACTTGGGATACCTGCATTCCATATCATAGTGGTTGGGTTTCAGCCCACCCTTTTTATTCCAACTTCTTGCTCATGTGCACACTGTCGCAGCTGATGTCTTATACACTCTAGTCTGCCACTCATATTGGAGACATCAGTTGAATTCCAGCCTCTTGTCTTTGGCCCGAGCTGTCCCTGGCTGTTGTGGAGATTTGGAGTGTGAACCAATGGCTGGAAGGTCTCTCTATCTCTTTCTCTACCTTTCAAGTAAAATGAAAATACAAGTTAAAAAATATGATTTATAATGCTACATATTTTATTTCCTTGCCCATGTTTTCTAGATTATTGATGGTATTTCTTATATTGCATATTTGGCATTGTTAGAATATATTATACAGTTATTAAAAGTAGTTTTAGGTGCTAGCAGTTAAGATACCTACTGAGGACCGGTGCAATAGTCTAGTGGCTAAATCCTTGTCATGCATGCACCAGGATCTCGTGTGGGCACCGGTTCATGTCCCGGCAGCTCCACTTCCCATCCAGCTCTCTGCTTGTGGCCTGGGAGCAGTACACGATGACCCAAAGCCTTGGGACCCTGCACCCACATGGGAGACTGGAGGAGCTGCTGGTTCCTGGTTTTGGATCGGCTGCGCTCTAGCAAGTGCGGCCACTTTGGTAGTAAACCAACAGATGGAAGACTTGTCTCTCCCTACCCCCTCTCTCTGTATATCTGCCTTTCCAAGAAAAAGAAATAAATCTTAAAAAATAATAAAAAATACCTATTAGGGACCCTGCCTCCCACATCATAGTACTTCGATTCTATACTCAGCTCTGGCTCCTAACTCCAGCTTCCTGTTGGGGCACATCCTGGGAGATAGTACGATGGTGCAAGTACTTGAATTCCACCTGTCTCTGTGAGTGACCTGGATGGAGTTTTGGGTTTATGGCTTCAGGCCTACCTGTTGTACATTTGGAAAGTGAATCAGGTGATGGGAGCTCCCTTTCCATATTCTGTTTTTCTGCCTCTCAAATAAGTATATATATTTATAAAAGAGTTGTTAGTGTACATAGTATGTTATAAATTTATATAATTACATTTTTACAATTTGATTTAATTTTGGGAAAATACTAAAGTTTCACACAACTAAAAATAATTACTATAACTCAGTAGTTTCTATTTGAAATATTTTCCTTTATTAAAATCTTCATTATAGATTTTAAGTTAGATGCTTTTGAAATCAAGTGCTGCACTCAAATGCTAACAGTCCTTCATTGTAAAAGATATAAAGTGGCTGGCATTATGGCACACTGAGATGCCACATGTAATGCCAGCTGAGTATTGGTTTGAACCCTGGCTTTTCCACTGCTGATCCAGTCCCCTGCTGATGCACCTGGAAAAGCAGAAGATGGTGGCCAGGTGGTGGGCTGCGTGTGGGAGGCCCAGATGGAGTTCTGGGCTCCTGATTTCTGCTTGGCCTGGTTCAGTTTATTGCTGCTATTTGGGGAGTGAAAGAGCTCATGGGAAATCTCTTTCTCTTTTTCTCTGTCTTTTCCTGTCTGTCCCTCCTTCTCTTCTCTTCTTCCCCTTCCTCTGTCCTATTGCCTTTCAAATAAAAATAAATAAGGCTTGTTAAAAAAAAGTAAAAATGTTGAATAAATCAAAATTTAATGTTTTATAATAAGTGAGTATATACTCAGTGTGGTTTACTTGCTTTTTTGGATTTGTATTCAGAGGCTTCAACATTGCAGAAACTCTTGCTTTCTTTTATGAAGATGCAATTCATTTTTTGTGGCAGTTTTGTTCTGGTCACTCAAAATCTATTGGTTGTGGAGAACAAACTATAGATTATAGATAGATTATACATAGTGTGCTATGTAGACTAAGACATTTGCCACAGCCACATATATAATTCCATGAAGGTAACAATTCACACATGCATTTGTAGTTTTGCAGGATGTCTAAAATGAGGCAGATTATGCTACAATTTGTGAAGATATTAAACTTGAAAAACTACCTTCATGTGGTACTTCATTATTTTTAGGTTTAACATCCACTTAACAAGTATCAATGTTATATTGATAATATATGCACATATCAACATATACATGTTAATTCATTGAATAATACATATATAAGGATTTGCTTTTCTTTGCTAATGATTTCACATTATTTCAATTAAAGTTATTTTTATTGGATGCCTACTGTATACATTTGTTATTTACTTTCATTTCATCTCTTCTATTTTACATCTCTAAATTTGCATCCAGTCACGTTTTGAAAATTAAATTTGAGATGATATCAGGTGTATCAAGCTAAGCCTCTGGTTGCAGCCCTGGCATCCAATATGGGTGCTGGTTAGAGTCCTGGAGGGTCCAATATTGATCTAGTCTGTGCCAATAATCTGGGAAGGCAGTAGGGGAGGGCCCTGGTCTTTGGGCCACTGCACTCATGTGGGAGACTTGGAAAGGGCTTCTGGCTTTTGTATCTGCCCACTCTGACTATTGTGGCCATTTGGGGAGTAAATCAATGGATGGAAGAACTGTGTTGTCTTTTCTCTCTGTAGCACTGCCTTTCAAATAAAAATAAAATCAAGCTAAAAAAACCCCCCTCGGGCCTGGTGGCGTGGCCTAGTGGCTAAAGTCCTCGGCTTGAAAGCCCCGGGATCCCATATGGGTGCCGGTTCTGATCCTGGCAGCTCCATTTCCCATCCAGCTCCCTGCTTGTGGCCTGGGAAAGCAGTTGAGGACGGCCCAATGCATTGGGACACTGCACCCGTGTGGGAGACCCGGCAGAGGTTCCAGGTTCCTGGCTTCAGATCGGCGCGCACCGGCCCATTGCTTTCACTTGGGGAGTGAATCATCGGACGGAAGATCTTCCTCTCTGTCTCTCCTCCTCTCTGTATATTTGACTTGGTAATAAAAATAAAATAAATCTTTAAGAAAAAGAATACATTCTTGTTATAGTAACTCCAAAATCTTTAAAAACAAACAAACAAACAAACAAAAAAACCCCTCAAATACATACTTTTAAATTTTTTTATTTTTTGAAGATTTCATTTGTTTTATTGGAAAGTCAGATATACAGAGAGGAGGAGAGACAGAAAGGAACGTCTTCCATCTGCTGATTCACTCCCCTAAGCGCTGCAATGGCTAGAGCTGAGCTGATTCAAAGCAAGGAGCATCTTCCGGATCTCCCACTTGGGTGCAGGGTCACAGGGTGTTGGACTGTCCTCTACTACGTTCCCAGGCCATAAGCAGGGAGCTGGCTGGGAAGTGGGGCTGCCAGGATACAAACTGGTGGTCATATGGGATCCCAGCATGTTTAAGGTAAGAACTTTAGCTACTAGACTACTGCACCATGGCCCAAAACCCCAAGTATGTATTTTTTTTAAAAAATCATAAATTTTTTAAGAGTGATTTTAGATTCACAACAAATTAGAAAGTACCAAGAGTTCCTGTGTGCCCATTACCTCCACACATACACACACAAACACACACATCCCCTGTTAATCAAATACCATGGTTCTTGATTGACTTTTCCAAAAGGTTTGGATCAATCATTTCTTTACTTGGCCATCATGTTTGAAATTCCAAATAAACATAACATTCATGCATTGACTTGATATTTTAACTAATATTACAAATATCTATATGATCATGTCCTGATTTGTCTGTACTATAATTTGTCTATATTGTAATTTGTCTATACTGTAGTGGTCAGATCTGGAATTTCATTATTTTTGGAATGGACAGCTTTTTAATAGTTAAGTAGCTAAGGTGAAATTTGAATTCTTTCTCAGTAGAAATTGGTATTTTTTTTAAAGATTTATTTATTTTTATTACAAAGTCAGATATACAGAGAGGAGGAGAGACAGAGAGGAAGATCTTCCGTCCGATGAGTTACTCCCCAAGTGGCCACATTGGCTGGTGCTGCACTGATCCAAAGCTGGGAACCAGGGACCTCTTCCGGGTCTCCCACGCGGGTGCAGGGTCCCAGTGCTCTGGACTGTCCTCGACTGCTTTCCCAGGCCACAAGCAGAGAGCTGGATTGGAAGTGGAGCTGCCGGGATCAGAACCGGTGCCCATATGGGATCCCGGTGCGTTCAAGGCGAGGACTTTAGCTGCTAGGACACGTTGCCGGGCCCGGAACTGGTATTATTTAAATTATTTATTTTATTTGTTTGAAAGGCAGAGTTATAGAGACACAGAGAGATTATCCATTTGCTGGTTCACTGCTAAATGACTACAGTAGCCAAAGGCTGGGTTTGCTTGAAACCAGGAGCCAGGTTTCCCACTTGAGTTACAGAGACCATCCTCCACTGCTTTCCAAGGCACTTTAGCAGGGATTTGGATCAGAGGTGGAGAAGCTGGGACTCAAACGGATCCATAGGGGTGCCATCATCACAGGTGGTAGCTTTTTCTGCTACACCATGATGCCAGCCCCAGCATTGGTGTATTCCAAACCTACTTTTATAAATAAGCCTTTTACAATTGGAGCATTTCTTTTGTTTGTGCTAATATGGTTTCTAAAACTGGCTGTTCTTTCATAAAAGTTTTGTTTCTGTGCATTTAATTTACTATGGCATCATCTGAGGATGTACTTTTGTAACGAGATTCAATTTCCCGAAGCAAATGGGACAAAATCGTCAAGGATGGCTTAGTGGAAGTAGCTTTAATCAGGGTTTTAAAGAGTGAAGTAATAGGCACCAAAGACTAGTCTGGGTGAGCATAAGCTATAACCAAAAAGTATGATGGAAAATGGTCTTAGTATAGGTTTTCTTTTTCGGTAATTCAATAGGCTAGGTTGTTTGGACTGAGCCTTCTGAAAATTGCACAAATTTTGGATGAATTTTAAAAAGCATCTTTTTGTTTTAAACATTTATCTTATTTTTATTGCAAAGTCAGATATACAGAGAAGAGGAGAAACAGAGAGGAAGATCCTCCGTCCAATGATTCACTTCCTAAGTGACCGCAACGGTCAGTGCTGCACTGATCCGAAACCAGGATCCGGGAACTTCTTCCAGGTCTCCCACCTGGGTGCAGAGTCCCAAGGCTTTGGGCTGTGCTCTACTGCTTTCCCAGGCCACAATCAGGGAGCTGGATGGGAAGTGGAGCTGCTGGGATTAGAACTGGCGCCCATATGGGATCCCGGTGCATTCAAGGCAAGCACTTTACCCGCTAGGCCACTGCCCCGGGCCCTAAAAAGCATCTTAAAAGTTTCGAAAACCTGGCAAGATGGTAAGGTACAGTAAGTCAAATCTTAGTAGAGCCTAAATGTGTGTTAGTGGAAACCATTTTTGTCTCGTGAGCCTAAGACTTTTGATTTTGTTGTGTTGTGAGTGAATAGATGTCAAAGTCAAGGGATTGACAGTGTGAAAAGTCAACAAATTTTCCTTGTGATCCCAAATGCTTACACCTTCAGTGTAACTGCACTCAGACTTATTTAAGTCTCCTACTTTCACTAGTGGATTTGAGGGAAGAGTGCTATGAGAAAGATCCAGGAGAAGTAGAGAACAGAAATGGATCTAAAAAGATTTTATGTATTGGTATGAGAAGGCACAGTGTATGAAGTAGCTGTGCTTGTTATGATTGAAAAGAAAATGTCAGCTCCAGATTCTGTGTTTTATGGAAGCAGAAATTTGATTGAAAGATAAACCATTACTTACTTCTTGTAACACTTTAAATATTATTGGCAGTTAAAACTGTGCTTAATACTTAATTTATAATGGATGATTTGTCCATACTAAGTTCTCATTATTTAGAAAATGTTCATTTTTTTGGTAGCAGTTTAGTAGTTTCTCTTGTCTGCATTTGCCTTTCTTGGCGTAAGATAGTTTTTTTACATATATTTCAGTTTCCTGTGTTTGAGAGTATTGCTTATTATCAAGTTTATAAAGCATTTAACTGTTGGAAAGAAAACACAATTTTTGCAGTTCTTATAGTAATGAATATTTGCTTTATTAATGCTAAATTATACCCTGCTGCTCCGTTTTTATTCCTTTCTGTGTACACAATAACTTCATTGCTATTCATAGTCTTAAGTTTTTTTGAAGACATTTTGAATGGTAGTTGACAAGTTTAGTACCAACTATGCATATGAAAACTAGTGAAGGGACTTCAGTGTGAACCCATTACCATCTTTGAAGGACTTAGGTAATTATAAGTATTTCAGGTGCTTCCATCAGTGCATTTTAATGTCAAAGTTAGCAAAATGTACAGGATCTGTATCTTAGAACCATAGAAATGAAGGACATGAGCTGGCAGATGTAAAAAAGAAATGGGATGTCTAGAAATTGGAGGGAAAACCCCAAAACTAGTAATAGTCCTTAGTAGCTATTGGATGGATTTAATTTAGATGACTGAAGAAACTTAAAGTGGTGAAAGTCTTTTGCTTTTTTAAAAAGATGTGTTTATTTTACTTGAAAGAGTTATAGAGAGAGGGAAGAGAGGCAGAGAAATCTTCCATATGCTGGATCATTTCCTAAATGGTCACAAAGGCCAGAGCTGGGGCCAGCCTGAAGCTAGGAACAGGAGTTTCTTTTTGAGTCTTTCTTGTAGGTGCAGAGGCTAAAGGCTTTGGGCCATCTTCTGCTTTCCCAGGTGTGTTAACAGGGAGCTGCATTGGTAGTGGAGCAGGTAGAAATGAACCGGTGCTTGTATGTGAAGTCAGCATTACAGGCCACTAAACTTGCTGTGCTACAATGTTGGTCCCCAAGATGTAATTTTAACATACATATTTTAGGCACTACAGAGAAATGAATATGTGATAATCATAGTAGATTTTATTCTATTCAAAAGTTTTTAGTGGTTTTAAAACATAATCCTTTCTGAGTAGTTGACAGAAAAGAGGATTTAAATAATGGGATTAACAAATTTATTATAATGAATTTATGTAAATCCCATACCCAGTATACATTGTTTCAAATAAGTACAGATATATATTTTTTCAGTACAGATATTTTAAGTGATGATAAACAGACCTTAAAGCTAACTTCAACAAATTCTAAATTTTCAAAATACTGTCTTTTTTCTTTGAGAGAAACCTTCTGTTTGCTGGTTTGCTTCTCAAGTGGTTATAACATTAGCCAGGGTGGGGCCAGGACTAAGCTGGGAGTTGGAAACTCAACCCAGATCACACGTTAATGTGGCAGGATCCAAGTATTAGCTGTCACCTGCTGCCCCCTAGGCTGCGCATTAGTGGGAAGCTGGCATCAGGTAAGGAGCTGGCACTTGGAACTGGGCAGTCTGGTGTGGGATATGAGTGTCCTAAACAGTATTTTAGCCACAATGTCAAACGCCTACATGTGCTTTGACCCCAGTGTAGTTATGGAAGAAAATGATAGCTAGAGGATTAAAAAAAAATCCGTAGTGTTTGGAAGCCAAGGAATACATTTTAAAATTAAACCTTATTTGAAAAACGTAAGGAAAAATTATAACTTTCTTAAGGATTAATTTTTTCTTTTTTGTTAGAAAGGCACATTAACAGAGAGAAAGAGATACAGAAAGATCTTCCATCTGCTGATATACTCCCCAAGTGGCTGCAGTAGCTGGACCTTAGCAGTCCCAAGCCAGGATCCAGGAGCTGCCTCGGGGGTCTCCCATGTGGGTGCAGGGTCCCAAAGCTTTGGGCCGTCCTCAACTGCTTTCTCAGGCCACAAGCAGGGAGCTGGATGGGAAGTGGAGCAACCGGGAGACAAACCAGCTCCCATATACGATCTAAGTGGTTTTAAGGCAAGGATTTAGCTAGTAGATTACTGTGCTGGACCCCAAAATTATAACTTTTTAAAAAAGATTCATTTATTTTTATTGCAAAGTCAGATATATACAGAGGAGGAGAGACAGAGAGAAAGATGTTCCATCTGATGAATCACGCCCCAAGTGACTGCAACAGCTGGTGCTGCACCGATCCAAAGCCAGCAGCCAGGAACCTCCTCCAGGTCTGCTATGTGGGTGCATGGTCTCAAGGCTTTGGGCCATCCTTGACAGCATTTCCAGGCCACAAGCAGGGAGCTGGATGGGAAACGGGGCCACCAGGATGAGAACTGGCACCCAAATGGGATCCTGGCGCTTTCAAGCGAGACTTTAGCCACTAGGCCACCGTGCTGGGCTCAAAATACAATTTTTTAAAAGGTACATTTTAGAGGACCCAGTGTGGTAGCCTGGTGGCTAAAGTCCTCGCCTTACATGCGTCAGGATCCCATATGGATGCCAGTTCTCATCCTGGTGGCCCCGTTTCCCATCCAACTCCCTGCTTGTAGCCTGGGACAGCAGTTGAAGATGGCCCAAAGCCTTGGGACCCTGCGCCTGTGTGGGAGCCCAGGAAGAGCTCCAGCCTCCTGCTTTCGATTCTGGCAGTCATGGCTGTTGCGGTCACTTGGGGAGTGAGTCATTGGACGGAAGATCTTCCTCTCTGTCTCTCCTTCTCTCTGTGTATCTGACTTTGCAAGCCCACTGTGCTTGGGTCATTGCCACACACAGTGGGTTGAGTTCCCGGCTTCCGAGTTCAGCCTGGCCTGTCTCTGCTGTTGTGGGTATTTTGAGATTGAACCAGCAGATGGATGATCTTTCTTACTGCTTTCTCTTTGTCTCCTTTTCTAAATAAACCATGAGTGAATAAATAAATAACAAGTTTGTGGGAGGGACATTATGACATCCCTGAGGAGAATTTTTGGTTTTATTTATATGTATGATAGAAATAGAATAAAGGCTGGACATTGACGAATTAATTGGAAAACCAGGCTCTATAATCCTTACCTCTTGATATTTATAGCTTTGGATAGTTCCTGAACACATTGGTACTTGTTATCAGTAGTATTTGTCAGAAGTTGTATTATATCATTTCTGAAATGAGGTTATTAAAGATAATGTTATTTCCATCTCAGGTATGGCTTTTTGGTTGTTCTTAAAGCATCATTCCCTGTGCGGAGAGCCATTTGCTTTGATTTGGCTATCTCTATGGAGACACCCATGTTGTGAAGGAATAAAGTCTATCACCCACTAACATGAGTGAGTTCCTCCAGTCCAGTCAGGCTTGGACACAGGAGTGCAGTTTCAGGTGACGTAATCATTACAAACTCATGAGAATGGCTGAGACGGCACCACCTATCTTAGCCATTCTTCAGTCTGAAGCCAGGAGTCAGGAGCATTTTTTGGGTTTCCCATGTGGCTGCAGGGGCCTAAGGAGTTGATCTGTCTTCTGCTTTTCCGGGTGTGTTAGAAGGATTGGAAGTAGAGCAGCTAGGAGCCATGTGTGATGCTGGCCCTACAAGGCTGTGTCACAGCACAGGACCTCTGAGTCACTCTTGAATTCCTGACCCAAGGAACAGTGAAATAATTATTGTTTGTTGTTTTAAGCTATCAAATTGTAGAATAACTTGCTATGCCGAAATGGGCAACTCATACATTTAGGGGGATAAGGACAAAATCAGAAGAAAATGAAGGGAATTGCAGTCTTTGTAATGTGAACATTCTTAGCTTTATTGTATTTGTATTCAGTTACTTCAGGAAATTTACACGTATCAGAAGTTTGGCATGTATTAAGCAATAGGTTTAAATTTAATGTTTTGGAGGAGGGGTTAACTAAGAAGGTAATCCACTGGTAAAGGAGCCACCTCCCTGATTAAAATACCCATCGCTCACATCAGGGTTCCTGGGTCCCATTTCTCACCCCAGCTCCTGATTCCAAGTTCCTGCTGGTGTATACCTGTGAGGCAGCAGTAATGGCTCAGTTGGTTGGGTGCCTGCCATCCACATAGGAATCTACCCCTGAGTTCTTGGCTCCCAGCTTCGGCCTTGCTGAACTGTGGCTGTAACAGCTATCTGGGTAGTGAATCCACCAATTGTAGATCTTACTCTCTGTTTCCCTGCCTCTCAAATAAATAGAGAAATATAAATTTAATATATTTATATTTGTTTAATATATTTATATATATTGCAGTGAATGGCATAAATGCAGTGTTTTCTGTACATATATTAAATGTACTTTAAAAAAAACTTGAGCAACAGGAAGATTGTTCCATCTACTGGTTCACTCCCCACTGCCCACAGTGGATGGGGAGGACCTGGACTGAAACAGGAGCTGACAACTCAAGCCAGGTTTCTCAAGTGAAGGGCAGGAACCCAGTTGCTTGGGATATCCACAGCCGTATTGCAGTGTCCTGGTTCAGGTCTCAACTCTGTTTCTGCTTTTCGTTTCCTGTTGCTAGGCACCCAGGGAGTCAGCAGTTGACGGCCCAAGTAGTTGAGACTGTTGGGGAGCTGGAGTGCCTTCTTGGCTGCTTGCTTAAGCCTCACCCAGTTGTGGGCATTTAGAAAGACAGAGCCCAGTCATTGAAGCCGTTACAATTGCCTCCCAGGGTCTGCATTAGCAGGGTAGTAGGTAAAGAGTCAGGAGCCAAAGCCAGGAATCAAATAACCCAGGTTATGGGACCAAAGCCAGAAATCAAATGACCCAAGTAAGGGCACAATGACTCAGTTAACTGTCCTCCACTTGCATGTTGGTACCAAATTGTGTCCCACTTGCTTCACTTTTTTTTTTTTTTAAGATTTATTTGCTTTTATTGGAAAGGCAGATTTACAGAGAGGAGAGACAAAGAGAAAGATCTTCCATCCACTGGTTCGTTCACCCCTCAAGTGGCTACAATGACCAAAGCTGAGCCAATCCAAACTTAAGAGCCAGGAGCTTTCCCCCAGGTCTCCCACATGGGTGCAAGGTCCCATGGCTTTGGGCTGTCTTTAACTGCTTTCCCAGAACACAAGCAGGGAACTGGAAGAGAGGTGGAACACCTAGGAAACAAATCAGTGCCCATATGAGATCCTGGAACATGCAAAGCCAGAACTTTAACCACTAGACTACTGTGCCATAGCCAGCTTGCTCCATTTCTGATAAGGCTCTGCTTTATGTCTTGGGAAAACAGTCAAGGATGGCCCAAAGCAGAGTATCATCCCGATCAATTAAAAGCCCTGGCATACCATCAGCAACAATTTGTAACGTTATGGAATTAATAGACATAGTATTGAGTAACCAATATGTTAAAAAAAAAATGCAAGTTCTTAACCACATCCTGTGACTACTTCATTGACATTTCAATTTTAGTTTATATTCAACCAGGTTCTATACATCTTAAAATGGCTATAGATTACTGTTCAGCTGTCCTGTTTCTATTTTCATTATAATATTTAGCATTTTATAGCATTGAAGCATAATTTTGCTGAACCTGGCCTTTTTTTGGGTAGTCTAGACTGGCTTATAACTCTAACAAGACATATGTCAGCAGTTGAGGTGCAGAACAGTTTTAGGAGGGGTGTGCAGAGAAATCTTCAATACCCCTAGGGTACTTTGTGCTTGGCTAACACTTGGGAGCCCTGACCTTTAGAGTTTAATCCAGATGCTACAGAATTGATTTTTTAAAAATATTTATTTATTTATTTGAAAGATTTATTTTATTTTTATCACAAAGTCAGATATACAGAGAGGGAGAGACAGAGAGGAAGATCTTCCATCCGATGATTCACTCCCCAAGTGAGTCCTTGCCGAGCTCAGCGCATGCACAGCTCACTGTTGTCCCTGCAGTCTTAAATTTTTTGCCACACCTCATAAAATGGCACCAGATGATCCATTACTGGAGTTCTTGATCTGTTGGCCGGCACGTCTGAGGGCTACCCAGACCTATCTTGGGTGGAACCTGTAGGATGTCACGTTGTTGCAGTTCACTGAGCCAGAAATGAGTTCACTCTCAGCTCATGTTCATGTTCAGTCCTGTCCCATAGCCCTTGCCTCCTTAAACAAAAGGGCTCCCTATATGGTTGTAGGGGACTGAATAGGGTGTGAAATCCACCCTGTTCCCTCATTGCTTGTCTGGGACCAGCTGCTCTGTTTCTGCTCCTGGTCAAATCAATCAGACCAGCAGGATGGGCAGGGTTTTTTGTTGTTGTTGTTGTTGTTAAGATTTATTTATTTTTTTTATTACAAAGTCAAATATACAGAGAGGAGGAGAGACAGAGAGGAAGATCTTTTGTCTGATGAATCACGGAAGTGTCCGCAATGGCCGGTGCTGCACCTATCTGAAGCCGGAAACCAGGAGCCTCTTCTGGGTCTCCCACATGGGTGCAGGGAACCAAAGCATTGGGCTGTCCTCGACTGCTTTCCCAGGCCACAAGCAGGGAGCTGGATGGGAAGTGGGGATACCTGGATTAGAACCAGTGCCCATATGGGATCCCGGCACATTCATGGTGAGGACTTTAGCTGCTAGACCACGTTGCGGGGCCCAGGATGGGCAGTTCTTTGTCTGGTTTTACCTCCTGAGCTCCCGGTGAAAGTTCCTTGTTGCTGGTGGATTTCTGGCTGCTGGTGCAATTCAGATTGTGTTTGCTGAATGCTGCTGGTGTATCATTCACTGCAACACCACACCATTGTTTTCACTGCTTTCCTGTGTGTGTCAGTCTCCAGGTATCCCTCTGCTGTTGTTCTGTCCTCTCCTGTTTCCTGGAATGTGCCTTCTTGCTTCATATTGGCTAATGTTTCTCTGCGTTTAAATGTGTCTGTACCCTATTCTGGCATCTTGATTCTTAGATGTATAGAGTTTTATAAATAAAATTAGAAGAAAAATGCATGAGTTCTTTATAGTGTTCAGTGACTGCTTTATGTCTAATTTCTGTTAGAAAGGAACAATGACAGGGTATCTCCAGCTGATTCTATTTGTGCAGTTCTATTTTGAATGGAAAAATGAGTGAATAAATGAATGACATTTTGATTGGGAATGTAAAAATTTACGAAACTTGACAAATTTCTTACAAGAGGTGGTTGTTTTTATCTAATTTCTGTTTTCTGATTTCTCAGTGATGATGCAAATAGTGGTAATTTTCAAGCTGAGTTTAGAACAGTATATTAATAGAAAAACAAATACACAAAAGGTCAGCAGTTCCTGCATATTCTGGGAACATTCTTTTAGATTCTGATTTGTAGTGTAATGCTTTTCCTGAAATATGTTGGGGGCCTGGTGCAGTACCCTGATGGCTAAAGTACTTGCCTTAAATGTGCCAGGATCCCATATGGGCTTCGGTTCGTGTCCTGGTGGCTCCACTTTCCCATCCAGCTCCCTGCTGTTGGCTTGAATAAGCAGTCGAGGATAACCCAAAGCCTTGGGTCCCTGCCCCCACATGGGAGACCCAGAAGAAGCTCCTGGCTCCTGGCTTCGGATTGACTCAGCTGTGGCCATTGTGGTCACTTGGGGAGTGAATCCATTCCTCTCTGTTTCTCCTCTTCTCTGTATATCTGACTTCCCAGTAGAAATAAAGAAATAAACCTTAAAAAAAAAAAAAAAGAAAGATGTTGCTTGGTTTCTCTTCATGCAATATCAGTGCTTAGATAAGTAGTCAATGACTCAAGTGATGTAAACTCCTGAATCACTTGTTGAAGACAATTAAAAAAATTAGAGTGGGGCCCGGCAGCGTGGCCTAGCGGCTAAAGTCCTCGCCTTGAACGCACCGGGATCCCATATGGGCGCCGGTTCTAATCCCAGCAGCTCCACTTCCCATCCAACTCCCTGCTTGTGGCCTGGGAAAGCAGTTGAGGACGGCCCAATGCATTGGGACACTGCACCCACGTGGGAGACCTGGAAGAGGTTCCAGGTTCCCGGCTTCGGATCGGCACACATCGGCCCGTTGCGGCTCACTTGGGGAGTGACTCATCGGACGGAAGATCTTCCTCTCTGTCTCTCCTCCTCTGTGTATATCTGGCTGTAATAAAATGAATAAATCTAGGGCTTGGCAGCGTGGCCTGGTGGCTAAGGCCCTCGCCTTGATCCCATATGGCCGCTGGTTCTAATCCCGGCAGCTCCACTTCCTCTCTATCTCTCCTCCTCTCAGTATATCTGACTTTGTAATGAAAATAAAATAAAATCTTTAAAAAAAAAAAAAAAAAAAAAAAAAAAAAAATGAATAAATCTTTAAAAAAAAATTAGAGTGCTTTTTAAGATGTAGCTTGCATATATATTTGTATACACACACACACACACACACACACACACACACAGTTTATTTATTTTAAAGGCAATTTAATAGAAACAAAGAGAAGCAGAAAAGAGATTGTTCATTTGCTGGTTCATTCTGCAAATGGCCACAAAGGCTGGGGGTGGGCTAGACTGCAGCCAGGAGCCTGAAATTCCATTCATGTCTCGCATTTAGATGATAGGGTCCCGATTCCATGGGCCATCTTCTGCTGCTTTCCCAGGCACATTAGCAGGGAAGCGAATTGAAAGCACCGCAGCTGAGAGTTGAACTGGCACTTTGAATGGGATGCCAATGTTAGTGATTTAAACTGGTGCCTCATATCACTCCTAAAATTTACATTTTTAATGTTTAATCTTAGAGTATTGCATTTTTTTTTTTAGATTTATTTTATTTTTATTACAAAGTCAGATATACTGAGAGGAGGAGAGATAGAGAGGAAGTGGAGCCGCCGGGATTAGAACCGGCGGCCATATGGGATCAAGGCGAGGACCTTAGCCACTAGGCCACGCTGCCGAGCCCAGAGTATTGCATTTTTAAGATCTTTTTATGAGACAGATTTTTTTCAAAAAAATTTTTTTTAATTGGATAGTCAGATTTTATAGAGAGGAGAGACAGAAAGACCTATCTGTTGGTTCGCTTCCCGAGTGGACGCAATGACTAAAACTGAGCCGATCCAAAGCCAGGAGCCAAGAACTTCTTCCAGGTCTCCTAAGTAGATACTGCTATCCAAGGCTTCATTCCATCCTTGACTGCTTTCCCAGCAGGGAGCTGGATGGGGAGTGGAGCATCTGGAAGATGAACCAGCGCTGAGTTATGATCCTGGCGGATACATGGTGAGAACTTTAGGCACTAGGCTATCTCGCTGGGCCCAGAGAGATAGATTTTCTGTGCTCTGATCACTCCCCTAATGACTGCAGGGACTGAGAATGGGCCAAAACCAGGAGCTGCTTTTGGGTTTTCCACATGGTGCAGGGACCCAAGAATTTGGGCCATCCTCTGCTGCATTCCAGGTACATTAGCAGGGAGGTGGATTAAAAGTGGAATAGCTATGATTTGAACCAATGTCCTTATGGGAGGTTGGCACTGCAGTGGGAGGCTTAACATGCAGAATTGGCCTCTAGTTTTTTTTTTTTTCTTGGTGTGTGGGGTGTTTGTGTGTGTTTAACTTAGCTTTATTGATTTGTTACTTACAGACCATAAAATAAACCAGTTTGAAATGTCAAAGATGATCACATTTAAAATTATGTATTTATTTATTTTACTTGAAAAATAGAGTGAGAGAGAGAAAGAAAGAAGAAGTATTGTCCATCTGATGGTTCATTTCCCAAATGCGCCCCAGCTGTCAGGCAGAAGCCATGAGCCTATGTTGGTGGCTGGACCCTAACAAAGAATAGTGATTTTGGCGTGTGCAAACATTTTGTAACCACTACATCAAAAACAAAAAACCTCCATCACCTAGGAAAGTTCTCTTCTGTGTCGTTTGGAGTCGGTTATTCCAAAAGTAGCCATTGATTCAATTTTGTCATCATAGCTTTTTCAGAACTTGTTTTTTTTTTAAAAAAACTACAAAGGCATATGGAGGGAACCAGGAGCGATCCTGACAACTTCTTTTTTTTTTTTTTTTCATTTCTCTCATGTTTTATTTATTTTTTTTTATTTTATTGTATTGTTGTTGACAATCTTTACATAGTTAATTGTGGTTAAAAAAAAAGGGTTCAGGGGGTATAGGGAAGTGGGTAATACTATTATGTCCATATTGTTTCCATCATGTATCTGAGGTAAAGGGGGATATTGAGGGAGAAGCCCCACCCGGTTTCCCGTCCACCCCAAGTCCTGGATGTGGGGCATGCTCTGAGATATTTGCTCAAGTGGTTTCAATAGTTCTCCAGTTATGAATCGCTGCCAGTTTCGCTCGATGAGGTCGTCCACTGATTGATATGGTCCATCATAAAGTCTCCGTTTGCCCCATATTTCGCTGCCAACATATAGCTGAGATGAATGATTGACCTGTTCTGTCTTCTGTCCTTTCCTGGTTCTGAGTCCAGCAGTTCGATTGGGGAGATCTCCAAAGAGACCTTGAGGTATTCCCAGACCAGATTCTTGTATGTTCTAGCAAGCACAGGGCCCGGCACAGTCCATCACCCCGATCAGCTGGTGGTTGCAGTTGCTGGGTTGGTTCTGTTTTCAGTCCCGAGTTGCACTGGAACCAATGGGTGTTGCAGTCCAGTCTGGTTCTGCCCAGCACATACTCGGCCCTTGCATCAACCAGTGGGAGCTGCAGCCTAGTCAGAGTTACCCACAATAACCCCCACCAGGCCCACCCCCTACCCTGGTTTGCCAATATGTGTAGCAGTAGACCAGTCTGTCCCCCATCCCATTTGGCTCTTGTACTTGTCAATGGGCATTAAAGCTTAGTACCATCTAACCAACTCAACCATCCAGCCCTCACGGATGTTGTTGAGTGCCTCTTTGTTGTTGAGTGCCTCTTTGTCAGAACTTGTTATAAATAAATGAAATCCTCTGGATATATGCTTTGATGCCTGGCATCTTTTTGCTCAGATGCTTTCAATGCTTGTGTTCTGTCGGTAGTTTTCAGGAGTTTTTGTTTGTTTGTTTTACCTGAGTTACATTCCATTGTATAAATCTATCATGTTGTGTTCATTCATTAACCTATTGATAGTTTTTGTTTTAGACTATTAAAAGTAAAACTTCTGTGAAAATTTTTATATAAGTGTGTTTATGAATATTGTTTTCATGTCTCCAGAAGAGAAGTAGCAGATCATTTGATCTGTGTATGTTTAACTTTAAAAGAAACGGGTTAAGCTGTCCCCTGCAATGTTGACATCCCATATGAGTTGGATTCTAGGGTGCTCCACTTCCGATCCAGCTCCTTGATGATGTATTTGGAAAAGCAGCAGAAGATGGCTTGATTGCTTGAGTACTTCCTCTGACTTGACTTGACTGAGGCCCAGCTGTTTCTGGCCATTTGGGAAGTGAACCAGTGGATAGAGAACTTCCTCCCTCTCTCTCACACACACATTCTCACACTCTTATAATTCTGTCCTTCCACAATTTTTAAAATTGTTTTTAATTTACGTTAATTTTTCATTTTTTGATACATTTCCCTTGTCCCCTCTCCAAACTCCCTCCCCTGCCACTGATTTTTCCCCATATTTTAACAATAGTATAGTCCTTCACAAACAGTCATAAATCCATCATTTTGTTATCTATATATATCCTGATATTGAGGATATGGACAATGGCAGACAGTCTAGCATCCCCCTATCAAGATATATTTAACAGCTTCATTGGGAGTCCATCTTTGGTTTGGAGGTAGAGATGCTTACTGTGTTGTATCTTCACATTTGGACATGATAGTCTCTAATATACATTTACTATACATTCGCTTAAATGAATAGCTATACAACAGAATCAGCAACAGGAATAAAGTTTAAAAATTTACAACTTGAAGTTAAATAACATGCTAATAACATGCTACTGAATGAACAATGACTCACTGAAGTTTAATGATAGAAAAGAAACAATTTGAAGAAATGAAAATGAAAATAATAATGTCAAAAACCATGAGTTACAGCAAAAACAGTATTGAAAGGGCTATTGATCTTGTATTTTGAATGAAGGTTGTCTTCTATCAGGGAGAACATATGATATCTGCCTTTTTGGGATTGACTTATTGCACTGAAAATAATGGTCTGTAGTTCGGACCATTTGATTGCAAATGGTAGAATTTCAGTCTTTTTAATGGCTGTGTAGTATTCCATGGCGTAGATACACCACAGTTTATCCACTCCTCTTTTGACAGGCATCTGGGTTATACCATGTTTTTGCTATTGTATATTGTGCTGCTGTGAATATAGGGTAACAGATCCCTTTCTCATATGCAGATCTCATTTTCTTTGGATATATTCACAGCAGTGGAATAGCTGGGTTATATGGCAAGTTTATTTTTAGTTCTCTTAGCATTCTCCATGTTGACTTCCATAGTGGTTGTACAACAGTTATTTTATCCCACCAGCAGTGAAGGAGGGTACCTTTCTCTCCACATTCACACCAGCATGTGCTATTAGTAGAGTTCTGAATGTATATTGGTGTCACTGAAGTTAGGTGGAACCTCAATGTGTTTTTCATTTTTATCTCCCTGATGGCTAGGAGCCTTAGCATTTTTTCATATGTCTATTAGCCATTTGAATATCTTAGGTGTTAGTCCCCTATTAGTTGTGTAGTGTTCAAAGATTTTCTCCCATTCCATTGGTTGCTTCTTCACTGTATTAATTGTTTCCTTTGCTATACAGAAGCTTTTTAGTTTGATGTGGACCTATTAGTTTATTTTGTCTTTGACTGCCTGTGCTTTTGGTGTATTTTCCAAGAAGTCTTTCCTCATTCCTATATATTGTAGAGTGCTTCCTATGTTTTCCTCTAATAGTTTGATAGTTTTTTGGTGCAGATTTAGGTTCTTGACCCATTTAGAGCTGATTTTTTTATTATGTGACAGGTGGGGTTCTTGTTTCTTACCTCTGCAGGCTGTTATCCAGTTGTTCCAACAGCATTTGTTGAAGAGACTGGGCTTTTTCCCTGGATTGTTTTCAGTTTTGTTGTCAAAGATTAGTTGACTATACATGTGTGGGCTCCATGTGGTGTTTCTATTCTGTTCCTATTGATCTTCTCTGTATCTGTACCAGTACCAGACTGTTTTGATGACCACTACTCCATACTATGTCTTGAGGTCTAGAATTGTGATTCCTCTAGTTTGATTTTTATTCTTCAGGATAGCTTTGGCTATTTATGGTTTCTTGTGTTTCCGGATGAGCTTTTGTATTTTCTGTTTCTGATAATGTTGGGATTTTGATTGGGAATGTGTTGAATTTGTATATTACTTTTGGTAACATATACATTTTGATGATGTTGATCCTGCCAGTCCAGGACATGGCATGTTTCTCTACTTTTCAATGTCTTCTTCTATTTCTTTTTAAAAATGTTTTATAATTTTCATCATTGATTTCTTCCACATATTTAGTTAGATTAATTCCTACATATTTAAGATTTCTCTCTGCTATTCTAAAAGGGACTGTGCTTAGAATTTCTTTCTCAGCCATGGGATTATTTGTGTACACTAGTGCCATTGATTTGTGTTCACTAATTTTGTATCCTGCTACCCTGCCAAAGTCTCTTATGAGTTCCAGTAGTGTCTTATGTAGAGAATCATGTCATCTGCAAACAAGGATAGTTCAATTCCTCATTTCTGATTTGAATTCCTTGAATTTTTTTTCTTTTTTTGCCTAATAGCTTTGGCAAGGACTTGCAATACTATATTGAATAGCAGTGGTGAGTTCCAGATCTTAGTGGAAAAGCTTCCTGTCTTTCCTCATTTAGCATGATACTGGTGTTGGGTTTTTCATGTATTGCTTTGATTGTATTACAGAATGTTCTTTCTATGCCTATCTTGCTTAAGGTTTTCAGCATGAAGCAGTGTTGGATTTTGTCAAATACCTTCTATGCATCTATTGAAATGATCTGTGGTTTTTATTTTTCAATTTGTTGATGCGGTGTATCATTGACTGAGTTTTGAATGTTGAACCATCTCTGCATGCCAGGGATGACTCATCTGACCCAGGTGAATGATATGCCTGAACATTGTTGAATCCTATTGGTTAGTGTTTTGTTGCATGTATGTTCATTAGGGATATTGGTCTGTAGTTTTCTTTTTCTGTTGGGTCTCTATCTGGCTTTGGTGTTAAGGTGATATTGGCTTCATAGAAGAGTTTGAAAGGATTGCCTCCCTTTCTGTTCTTTGGAATGGCTTGTGGAGAATTGGGTAAGTTTTTCTTGAAAGTTTGGTAGAGTTTAGCCGTGAGTCCATGTGGTTCAGTGCTTTTTTTTTTTTTTTTAGAAGGGATTTAATTACTCTGCCCTTCAACTAAATCTTTAAAAAAAAAAAAAAAAGGAAAGATACCATCAAATTTTTTTTCAAGTGAGGATACCATTTAAAAATTGAGAGAGAGAGTTCCCATGTGCTAGTTTACTTCCCAGGAACCCATAGTGGCTGGGACTGGGCATAGCAGATCCTGCAACCAGAAACTTAATCCAGATCTTCTCATGGAGAGCAGTAATCAATGTAGCTTAGTCATTGCTGCTGCCTCCAAGAATCTGTGTTAACAAGAAGCTGGAGCTAGGTTGCTGGAGCCAGGTGTTGAGCTCAACCACCACAGTGTGGGACGTATGCAACTTAACCAGTGCCTTAACTGAGCCAAACCCTGTACTTAGCCTTTCTCTTAATTGTGCCCTCTGATGAATAATAGGTTTTACATTCAATCAGCAACAATTTTGCTTTCAGTTTTTCTGTTCTGATAAATTTTTGATTATCTTCAAAGTAGGAAAGATATTTTATATCGTAGAAGATTTTGTTTTAGTTTTAATGTTCATGTTAATCCATTTCTAATTTGGCTTTCTATGTTTTATATTTATTATTAACTCATTAACAAATATTGAATACCTTTTTGTTAAGCACTGTTATGGTAATAACTAGTAAAGTAAAAATCGTGCAATTGTAAAACTCATATTCCTGGGGTAATGGTCAATAATCTAGTAAATAAGTAAATTATGGGGTATATTGAATACCATAGAGTTGAGAAACAGAATAGGATAAGGCGAAGGACAGTGAGAATGTTTGCAGTTCTAAGAAAGGTGGTTAAAAATATGCATCATTGAAAATTTATCATTGAGGGCTCGGCAGCGTGGCCTAGTGGCTAAGGTCCTCGCCTTGATCCCATATAGCCGCTGGTTCTAATCCCGGCAGCTCCACTTCCTCTCTATCTCTCCTCCTCTCAGTATATATCTGACTTTGTAATAAAAATAAAATAAATCTAAAAAAAAAAAAAAGAAAATTTATCATTGAAAGAATGACTTGAAGAAGGTGAGGGAGTTAGCCATTTCTGTATTTAGGTGAGAAGTTGTTTAGGGTAGAAAATACAGCCAGCGTAAAGGCCTGTTGGGTGGGAGCATGTCTGGTATGGTTCAGGAACAGCCAAGGAGGCCAATGTTATTTAGAGTAACTAGCTATGGTTGCGGGGTCTGGTGCTTTTGCCTAGTGGCCAAAGTCCTCGCCTTGCATGCACCGAAATCCCATCTGGGCACCGGTTTTAATCCTGGCTACCCCGCTTCCCATCCAGCTTCCTGCCTGTGGCATGGGACCCGTCAGTTGCATGTTAGACCTGGAAGAAGCTTCTGGCTCCTGACTTTGGATTAGCTTAGCTCTGGCTGTTGTGGCCACTTGGGGAGTGAGCCAGCAGACGGAGATCTTTCTGTTTCTCCTTCTTTCATGTATTTGCCTTTCTGATAAAAATAAATAAATTAAAAAAAAATGCAACAACAGGTCTATGTGTATGTCTTCTTCAGTATCAAAAGACTTCATTATTGCTTCCTTAAATATTTGTCTGAAGTGGATGTCTCCTTTCTTGTCCCTTAACAATATATTTAATGTAATATGTTCCTTGTTTCAGAAAGATCCAGATTATCTGAAGCTGTGGTTGGACAATTTTGTTTCCAGCTATGAACAATTCTTGGATGTTGACTTTGAAAAGCTGCCTACCAGGTATGTAGAAGCACTAATTTCTTACCCTTAAGTGAATTTATTCATTTTTGTCACAGTGGTTTTATTGATGACATGTGGCAAGAATGGCAATTGTTTTGCACTTTTGTTTTTTAAGATTTTATTTTATATTGAAAAGTCAGATATGCAGAGAGGAGGAGAGACAGAGAGGAAGATCTTGCGTCTGATGAATCATGCCCCAAGTGAGCTGCTACAACTGGAGCTGTGCCAATCCAATGCCAGGAGTCAGGAGCTTCTTCCAGGTCTCCCATGCGGGTGCAGGGTCCCAAGGCTTTGGGCCGTCCTCAACTGCTTTCCCAGGCCACAATTAGGGAGCTGGATGGGAAACGGGGTCACCAGGATTAGAACTGGCGCTTATATGGGATCGTGGTGCATGCAAGGGGAGAACTTAAGCAGGTAGGCTACCACGCTGCGCCCATTTGTACTCTTGATATTCTTTCTCTCATGGCATGCATTGCTAATTGATCATACCAGTTTTCTTGGTATAGCTGGCTTGCTTCTGGAAACCACTTTTAGACTTTAGTGAGATACTACCAACTGAGCATCCTCTGATTCATTTTATTTCTTAGAGTTATCAGTGTTAGCACCTAGGCTGACAAATCAAGGACAGAGGTCCTTCACAGGGCTGCTCTCATGAGTGGTCTTTGGGGCCGCATGCACTTCTGACTAAGTAGCTGTAATTCACGGTTCTCAGATTGTTCTCAGGTTTAATAATGCACTAGACTCAGGCATTTTGGAGAAAGTACTGGGCTGGGGATTATATCTGGTAAAAATGTCCTATTGTCATATGACAAGATATGGAAAAGTCTTGGATGCAGAACTTTATTGCTTTTTATTAAGTCAGAAAATAGCACTGTGCCTGAAAAAAAGTGTGTTCTGAAAACTCTTTGAGCTCTGCGTGTCCTGAGAGTCACTGGGCTCTTACTGCATTATTGGCCATGTGACTGGGCTCCACATACAGTCCCTCTCCCTTTCCGGAGGATTGATGTGAGTAAGGCTAAAAGTTTCATCCTGTTAATGTTTGATCTTTCTGGTTGATGAAAAATATGTAAGGGCCCACATGAGTCACTTCATTTATATGAAATCAGGTGTAATCCCAAGTGACTTGTTAGATGTAACAAAAGATATTCTTGTCACTCAGAAATTCCAACGTTTTTGAAACTCAGTGCTGGGACTCTAGCATATAGATTTGATATATATTCTTTACTATAGATAGATATGCAAATTCACACTTATTTCTGTTTCTGGCCTTAGAATGCAGTCACAGGAGTCTTGAGGAGTAGCAAGATAGTGAGGCTTTAAAAAACTAGATTTAAAAATCATAAAGGAAAATTTCAAATGGTATTAAAAATGTACAAATCTTCATTACTCCATTCATGTTCTGGTTTCCTGCAGTTGTGAGTCCACTTGTCAGTGTCTTTGTAACTCAAGCTTTCTTGAAAGCCTTATAGTTGTTAGGTAGCAGAAGTTGGGTAGAATGATAAGTAAGAGAACTAAGGCAGGTGTTTAGCCACAAAAGGAACTCCAGTTACAGTTATATGATGAGAAGGAAAGTGAGGAATTATGATAGTTAATGATGAAAAAGGGTACCTGGAAAATTAACAACTTGCTTGGAGGATACCAGGTGAATGTAGAATAGAGAAGCAAATAAAACCCCTCTTCTTCCTTTTATAATGGATAAGAGTGCTACTAAAATTTTTCCCATATGAGACTATCCTGATCAACTTTGTTTTTCAATAGTTATTTTAGAGGGTGACTTTGGCACAGCAGTTAAGACACTTGCCTCTCATGTTGGAGTGCCTGGATTCAAGTCCTGTCTCCACTTCTGTTCCAGCTCCTTGCCAATGCACATACTGGGAGGATGAGTCTAATGCTTTGATCCCTGCCACTTTTTTGGGTGACACAGATTGAGTTCTGGACTCTTGTTATTGTCCTGTCCCAGCCCTGGATATTGTGGACATTTGTGGAGTGAACCAGCATATGGAAGTTCTGTCTCTGTGTCTCATTTTATAGAGATTATGGAGAATATTTGAATTTAGAGCAAGAACCTTTAAGAAATTAAGAAATAATTGCAATAATCCAGAGAAGAGGTTGTTGGAGTTGTGTACAATATATTGAACTCAAAAAGGATTTGATATTGCTAAAAAAGGACTAATTTTTATAAATATGTAGCTTCAGATTTTTCCTTATATTTTGTTTATAGAGGTTGGAAAGTATTACATATTGAACTGTCATCAAAATAAGATTATGTATTAATGATTTCTAAGAAAAGCATTCTTGTTTGTACTTTAGAATACTTGAGAAATTTTTATTTATTTTCACTTTATTTGAAAGGCAGAGAGATAGATACACAAACATAGAGTTAGTTCTTTTACCTCCGAGTTCATTCCCTACGTGCCCATAACAGCCAGAATTGGGCCAAGCTGAAGCAACGAACCTGGACCTGAACCTGAGTCTGCCATCTGGAAAGTAGGAACCCACTTTCTTGAGCCATTACTTGCTGCCTCCCTGGATATACGTTACAGATGTTGGATAAGAAGTGGAGGATGCTGGACTTGAACCAGATACTCCAGTATGACATGTGGTATTCTAGTGTCAAATGTGACTCCCGATGTACTAGTATTTTGATGATTTACAGCTAACTTTAAATAATATGCCTATGGATGTTAATGTGTAAGGATTTCAATTTTCATTTAGAATATTGGAATGAAAGCTTCTAAAGTTTCTAGGTGGAGCAGCTGTTTAGCCAGCAGTGTTTTTTTAAATAATAAATTCATTTTATTTTTGATAATGTTTACATAGTTGAGAGGGATGCATGCCCATGTTGACCACTGACCAGGTTGGAGAGGGTCAAGGAATGGGAGAAAGCAGACAAAACACCTGCCTCCAATCTCTTTTTATCCTCCTGCATCCCAGGAAAGTAGGAAAAAAGAGGAGAGGCTTGCTCCCAGCAGCCTAATCCTCATACTCTGGGATGGGGGATAGCTACCAGATGTCATCCCAGGGTCCGTGATGTGGAACATGTTCCAAGGAAGCTGAAGTAGGTTTTTTTTTTTTTTTTTTTAAGATTTATTTATCTTTATTGGAAAGGCAGATATACAGAGAGGAAGATCTTCCATCTGTTGATTCACTCCCTGAGTGACCACAATTGCTGGAGCTGAGCCAATGCGAAGCCAGGAGCCAGGAGATCTTCCGGGTCTCCCACCTGGTTGCAGGGTCCCAAGGCTTTGGGCCGGCCTCAACTGGTTTCCCAGGCCACAAGCAGAGAGCTGAATGGGAAGTGGGGTCGCTGGGATTAGAACCGGTGACCATAGGGATCCCGGCGTGTTCAAGGCAAGGACTTTAACCATTACGCTATTGTGCTGGGCCCTGAAGTAGTTTTGATATTACTGACATGCTGTGGATTTCATTGCTCCAAGGCTGAGGAAATCCTTCCAAGGTCCATTGGCTGCATAGTCCACCTTAGAGTCTCCACTCACCCAGAGGTTTCCTGTCAACGCTTGTCTGGGAGAGCTGTCCAATTTGTTCTTCCTTCTATCCTCTAGATGTCCATGGTGCTAGATGTCTTCTGCAGGCCTCAGTGAGCTGGCTGTCATGTTCCCCCTGAGCATCTGAGCATGCCATCCACTGCACAGGCCTCAACAGTCGTGGCGCTCCAATTCTGATACATGTACCCCATGGTCAAACCACAGATCCTGTGATTTTCGCTGTGGTTGGAGTTCTGAGTCCAGTGATCCAGTTGGGGACATCCCCAAAGAAGCCTTGCCAGAGGTGACCCTAGGCTACTCCTGTTTGTGCCAGCCAGTGCAGGGCCTGGTTCAGTACATCAGTGACATCAGCCTGTGCACACAGTGGTGGTTGCAGTCACCTGGTCAGTTTTGTCCCTAGTCCCATCTCATACGCAAACCAGTGGGTGCTGTGGCCCAGCTTAATCCTGCCTAGCACACACTGGGTTCTTATGCACACCAGCCAGAGCTGCAGCCCAGTCAGAATGATCCCCAATAACCCCCATCACACCCACACCTAGGCCCAGTTCCTATGCATGCTGGTGTGTGCAGCAGACTGATTTTGCATCCCATTTGGCTCTTGTACACACCAATGGGTTTAGGAGCCTATCTCAACCTGACCAACCCCACTATACAGCCCAAATTCATGCACTGGGAGGCAGTGGTTGGTACTAACAATTCTAGCTCAGGTCTTCCGTGAGGTCAGATGTATTGATTTGGCCCTAAAAAATCCTCCAGTTTCCCTCCTCTAAGCCACCTGGTTTCAGCCCCCTTGCTTACCTACAAGTGCAATAGCCTGGTTGGTGGAAATCCCTTAGAAGTCATTCCTTACTTGTCAAGTTCTTCCTCAGCAGTCCCCCCTCCCACACATCTCCAGACTTGCCTCCCTAAGCAATCCACAGCCTCCCTTGTCTGTGAGCATGTAGATCCCCAAGCCCGGTCCTCTGCTGGTAGCCATGCCAACCTTGAGCTCTACCTGCCCAACCAGGGCCCGTGCGTGTGCGGGTGCTAGACTGTCTGTTGGCATGCTGGTATCTACGCCCCACATATCTTAAAAAAAAATAGAATAGGCAACTATGCTGATATAGTTAACGTGGATTTGGCATTAATCAGGTCCAGGATGCCCACCAGCTGTTAGCTACTTTTCTCCTAGCAGTGTAACACTTGCTTAGGTACAGTGCAACCTGGGCAGTTGTCTATAGCTGGGTGGCTTAGCAGTTTAAGATGTCTGTTTCCCATATCAAAGCGTTGGGTTCAGTTACTTTCTTCATTTGTCTGACTGTAGCTTCCAACTAGATTCCCAGGAGACAGTGGTAACTGTTTATGTAATTGGATTCCTGCCACTGTGGGAGACTTGCATTCTTGGCTCCTAGTCCCAGCTGTTGTGCTCATTTGGAGACTGAAACAATGAATGGGATCTCTTTCTTTGTTGAAGTTTCTAATGTGCAATTGTTATTATCATAAAGTATAAATGTCTCCTTTTCTGGGAGGTCATCTCCGAAAATGCTACATTTTAAATTAACAATGTGTCTAACCACAGATGAGTATGTGTTAAAGAGTGGGGAAGACATTTGGTCTAGAGGTTAAGATGCTTGTGTCCTACATTGGAATCTTGGCTTCTTGTTAAAGCAGACCCTCAGAGGCAACAGTGATGGTTCAAGTAATAGGATTCCTGCTGCTCCCATGGGAGATCTGGATTGAGTTTCAGGGCCTCTACTTCAATGTTGTCCCATCCCAGCCAATGCCAGCATCCGGAGGAGTGAACCAAGGATGGCAGCTGTCTCTTTCAGTTTGTCTGTTTCTCTCTGACTCTCAGAAACAGATACTTCCCCAATCTTAAAGCATAAATAATAGATTTTACTAGTAAAGTCATTAAAAAATGCAAGTAAATGTTATATGCAAGAGTGTAATAAGCTAGCCACATTACCTTAATGCGGATAAGGTTGTATTTCTTGTTTAAACTGACTTGAAATATTTCTCAAGAAGAAAATTCATAACAGGGATTTTTACCAGATTTTAAAACCTTGGAACTTAGACTTCTTTCTTGTTAGACATCGACAACCATTAGTTGGTTTTTACAGTAGGTATTCAGTAGTCAAGCAGAGACATGAAACATATTTCTGGAGTTTGGGAACTTGCAACAAGAATATGGAATTTTGTGTAATAAAGACCCAGATGTGAAGAAATGCTTCCAAGTTCTTACAGTGCTCATCACTGTAGGAAAATAGTCCCAAAATTTCAGCTTCATCTCTACATATGTTCTAATTAAGCCTCAGCTTTACAAAGAGAATTAGTAAAAAAATTTCTCTTTTTAGAAGAAAAATTTGGGGGGACCTGGCATGATAGCCTCACTTTGCCTGCACTTGGGTGCTGGTTTATTTCCCGGATGCTCCACTTACATCCAGCTCCGTGCTTGTGGCCTGGGAGAACAGTTGAGGACATCCCAAAGCCTTGGGACCACCCTGTGTGGGAGACCCGGAAGAAACTCCTGGCTCCTGCCTTTGGATCAGCTCTGCTCTGGCAATTGTGGCCGCTTGGGGAGTGGATCAGTGCATGGAAGATCTTTCTCTCTGTCTCTCCTTCTCCCTGAAAATCTGACTTTCCAATTAAAAATAATAAAAAAAACTTTGTTTTTAGAAAGGAAGGTAACTTCTTAGACTGTTTATATATTTATTTGAAGTTGCAAATATAGAAGGTCAGGACCAATGACAAAGGGAAATACTTCTAAGTAACTAGGTAAAATATTGGAAAACCTAATGTTTCCTTTCTTGTTGACATGTTTTTTGAGAAGTGCAAGGGATAGTTTAGCCTTGAAAATTAGTTATGTTTAACTGTTTTTTCAGTCTCTCAAAGCTACAGTGGTTTTTGCAATCACCACTTTTTAGCTCGTTGGCAGAAACAGACTGTATGTGAAAATGAGAGGCCTTCTGGTAGTGCCTACAAACATGATACTGTGAAAGAATCCAAGGTCTCAAGTGACATGGTGCCAAAACCGTGATATTTCTGTAACTTGGTAATAGAATTTGATACTTTGTAATGTGCTTTGTAAATTATTTCCTGTGTAATTTAGTTAAAATCAGATGTTCATTTTATAAAACCACATCCTTTGTGTGTTGTAGGTTGGGTCATAAAGAGGCAAAATGCATTTATCATGTGAATTGTTGTAACTGCTGGTGATATCTTCAAATTCTTCTGACTGCAGTGAATCAAATAGTCTTTTACTCAGTTTAAAGATATTAGTAATATTTCACATTAAATGTTATCTGCAGAAGAGACTACTGGAAGATATAATTATTTAATCATAGGAGCCCTTCAGAGAGCTGTCTGCATATTTGGTCTTTTTATTCCTTAAATATTTGTTTTTTTATTTATTATTTGAAAGGCAGATTTTACAGAGAGAAGGAAAGACAGAAAGATTTTCTATACACTGGTTCACTCCCCAAATGGCTGTAGCAGCTGGAGCTGTGCTGATCTGAAACCTGAGCCAGGAGGTTTGTTTTTTTTTTTTTTTTTTTTTTTGGTTCTTCCCTGTGGGTATGGTCCCAAGGACTTCATGCTGTATTACTTTCCCAGGCCATAAGCTGGGAGCTGGATTGGAAGTGGAGCAGCCAGGACCCAAATCAGTGCTCAGCAGATTTGGCCAATTTTTTTCTAATGGACATAGGAAAATTAGGATCCAGTGGTTTATGACCAGATGCTTAAGTTTTAGTGACGATATATTTAAAATATGCTACTTTTTGTAGTTCTTTTTGTGTTTTACAGATGCATAATGGTTGGTGTCAGAGACATGTGAAATAGGATGGATGGTGTTAAAATTATATAGATATAGAAACTCCAAAGATTAAATGAGCAGTTCTATTTTATGGATTTAGTACCCAGGTATTTAGACTTTCGATCTAGGTGTGGGTTTTTATTGTAAGAGACACACCAAAGTGGCCATTTTTGTAAGAAGTTGGCTTTTGTTAGTTTCAAAATGTTAAAGAACAGCTTTCATTCATGCTCATCCTTAGGCCTCTGCATTTACATTTTCATTTTACTTTTTTCCCTTTTGTTGGTAATACATTTTCCCTCTTCTAAATACATGGCTGCTGTGGTCATTATGTAGATTAATCTCACTTACAGTAAAGCAGATGACAAATACTAAATTTTATTTAGGTACTTTGTTTTTAATCACTGGTTAAGGTAGCTTTTAGAAACAGTATATATACACATTTAATATTTCTAATTGGGAAGTACATTTACTTTTAGTCTAAATATTTCAGTTGACAATAAAACAAGTGAACATACTAACCTGATTGTATTTCCCTTTCCTTATCTCTCTGATTTTCTTCCCATATCTGCCTGCCTCTGTGACTGCCTCCATCTGCTCACCCCACCAAGCAAAACTCCTCTGAAGTCAGATTAATTGCTTTGCTCTGGTGATCGTCTAGTAACTTACTTAACTGAGTATGTGATGGGCCATTAAGGATGAGAAGGCACAGAGTGTTTGGAATGAACACAGAGGGCTTCTTCGGGGCTGAACATGCAGTTCATTTAAGTATCAGAGATTTTCTTATGTTGCACTTACCTTTTCCCCCTTTCATTGTAGGGTGGATGATATGCCTCCAGGAATATCTCTGCTTCCTGATAATATTCTGCAGGTTCTGAGGCTCCAGCTGCTGCAGTGTGTTCAGAAGATGGCAGACGGTTTAGAGGAACAACAACAAGCCTTGTCCCTTTTGCTTGTCAAGTTCTTCATTATTCTTTGCAGGTAACTGGTACAAAAAGTAGCCTATTTGTTTTAAAATAATTATTACTAAGATAATAGCAATAATGCATTAATGATGTTTGTCATTCATGTAAAACCTGAAAGAGTGAATGCCCCATTTTGCAATAGGCTTGCAATTTGACAGTATATTGGGATGTCTTTTAGTTGCCAAACATAGTTATAAAGACGTCTAAACAAGATTTTTAAAAATTTGTATTACAGCATAAAGTAGTTTGCACTAAAGGAAGGGATTATTACAGCAGGGACTGATGTTTTGATACAGTGGATTAAGCCTCTGTATACTACATCAACATTCCATATGAGTGTTGGTTCAAGACCTGGCTATTTCACTTCTTATCCATCTCCATTGCTAATATACCTGGGAAAACTTAGCAGAAGATTCCCCAAATGCTTGGGCCCCTGCCACAAATCTTAGAGACCTGGCTGAAGCTCCTGGCTCCTGGCTTCAGACTGGCCAGACCTGGCCATTGCAGCCGTCTGGGGAGAACTAGGAAGCAAAGGATCTCTGTCTCTGTCTCTTCCTTTTTCTCTTTAATTCCTTCAAGTAAAGGATTAAAATCCTAAAGAAATAAAAAAAAAATTTAAAGACATTTCTTTTTATTCGAAAGGCTGTTTTACCAAAAAAAAGGAGAAACAGAGAGATCGTCCGTCTGCTGGTTCACTCCTTAAATACCACAATGGCCAGAGCTAAGCAAATCTGAAGCCAGGATCCTAGAGCTTCTTCTGGGTCTCCCATGTGGATACAGAGCCCCAGAGACTTGAGCCATCCTCCACTGTTTTCCCAGGCCACAAGCAGGAAACTGAATTGCAAGTGGAACATTTGGAACACAGACTGGTGCTGCAGCTTCAGGATTAGCTTGCTAGGTCACTGCTGTTCTCCAAAAGAAAACTATTATACTAGTTTTTCCTCTGTGGTTCTCATTTATAACTATGTATACATTTTTTTTTTGCAGTCCCAGAATTTTATTTTATTTTATTTTATTTTAATTATTTATTATTTTTAATTCATTAATTACATTGTATTATGTGACACAGTTTCATAGGTACTTGGGTTCTCCCCACCCCTCCCCAAACCCTCCCACCATGGTGGATTCCTCCACCTTGTTGCATAACCACAGTTCAAGTTCAGTTGAGATTCCCCCATTGCAAGCATATACCAAACATAGAGCCCAGCATCTTATTGTCCAGTCAAGTTCAACGGCTTCTTAGGTATACCCTCTCTGGTCTGAAGACAGAGCCAGCAGAGTATCATCCCGATCAATTAAAAGCTCCAACATACCACAGCAAAAATTTACATCATTATGGAGTTAATTGATATAGTAATGAGTAACCAATATGTTAAAAGTAAATGCGAGTTCCTAGCCACCTTCTGTGACCACCTCATTGACATTTCAATTTTAGTTTATACACAACATATAACATACACAACATAACATGTTATACATAACATCATATCATCTTAAATTAAGGCAAACATGTGGTATTTAACCTTTTGGAATTGGCTCATTTCCCTTAGCATTATGTTTTCCAGTTTGGCCCATTTGGCCACAAAGAACTGCATTTTGTTTTTTTAATAGCTGAGTAGTATTCCATGGAGTAGATGAACCATAGCTTTCTTATCCAATCCTCTGTTGATGGGCATTTTGGCTGCTTCCATGTTTTTGCAATTACTGATTGTGCTGCTGTGAACATAGGAGTGCATGTTGGTTTCTCATAAAACAATTGTTCTGGATATATTCCTAGGAGTGCTATTGCCGGATCATACGGTATGTTGAATTTGAGTTGTTTGAATGTTCTCCATACTGATTTCCATAGAGGCTGTACCAGCCTGCAGCCCCACCAGCAGTGGAGTAGGGTCCCCTTTTCCCCGCAACCTCGCCAGCAAGTGTTGTTGGTGCTTTTATTCATGTGGGCCAGTCTTACTGGCGTTAGGTGGTACCTCATTGATGTTTTAATTTGGATTTCCCTTATTGCCAGGGAACTTGAGCATTTTTTCATATGTTTATTTGCCATTTGGGTTTGTTCCTTTGTGAAGTGTTTGCCCATTTCCCGTGCCCATTTCTTGAGTGGCTTGTTTTGACATTTTGGTTGTTTTGTAGCTCTTTGTATATTCTGGAGATTAGCCCTCTATCACCTATGTCGTGCGGGAAGACCTTCTCCCATTCTGTGGGTTGCCTTTTTACTTTGTTGATTGTTTCTCTAGCTGTACAGAAGCTTCTTAGTTTGATGAGGTCCCAATTGTTTATTTTGGTCTCGATTTCTACTGCTTTTGGAGTCTTTTTTAGGAAGTGAGGGCCTACCCCTAAGTGTTGCAGTGTGTTTCCAACATTTTCTTCCAAAAGTTTGAAGGTTTCTGGATGTAGGTTTAGATCTGTTATCCATTTAGGTCTGATCTTAGTGTATGGTGAGAGATGTGGATCTATCTTTTTGTTTCTGCAGGCTATTAACCAGTTGTCCCAACAGCATTTATTGAACAGACCTTCCCATTTGCCTGGATTGTCGTTTGTCTTTTTGTCAAAGATTATTTGGCTGTACCTCTTTGGGTTCCCACCTGGTGTTTCTATTCTGCTCCATTGATCTTCCTCTCTATCTTTGTGCCAGTACCAGGCTGTTTTGATAACCACTGCCCTACCCTGCTAACTTCCTGTTCTTGAGAATGGTTCTAGCTATCCGTGGTTTTTTGTGTTTCCAGATGAACCTTTGGATCATTGTTTCCAGTTCCATGAAGAATGCTTTGGGCAATTTGGTTGGGATTATGTATACATTTTTATTCCTCTGTGGTTCTCACTTATAACTATATGCATTTTTGTTATGGTGTGATATTGCTTATGAAAATGCATCATGTCTTCCAAATATTTTTATGATTTTACTGTATCAAGTATAATTGTTGTTGAAGTTTTTAGTTTCAAGGTTTACAGAATATGTCTGATACTAAATTTTGTGATGCAGGAGGATCCGTTTGGAAGCTTAGTAGAAACACACAGATGAAAGCTTATTTTGAATCCCCTTTCCATCATGTACATAATTTCTTTTATAAATACTTTATAATGAATTAGTTGATGAATAGTGACTTAATTGGCCTTTTAATCTTTTTTAGTGTAGTAGCTCTTTGCCTTAGATTGAAAGAAGGATGGAATAATTGAGAAGAGTTGTTAAAAACATTTCATCTCTTTCTGACCCTTAGTCATACTTTTGTTTTCATGCTCTTCCTCATCTTTAGAAAAGTAATGCAAGCATTTTACAGGTTATGGGGAAAAGTGCTTACTCAGGCAGTAAAATGTGACTAGGGCTCTGTGGTAGTTATTTGCAGTTGCTGCACTGCTTTCTGTAGATTTGTGAAAGTTGATGATTACATAGATAATCGTCTTAACTCCCTTATACCTAGTTCTTGATAGTAATAGGAAGCATAGGGATGGTCAACAGGTTTTTCAGTTGAGGGTTTGTTGTTTCAGTAGAAGTTACTCTCTACTGATAAATTTCATATTCATTAACTGCCAGTTATAGGCTGTGTTTCTGTTTCCAGAGACTTGACTTTATTTATTCCTTCGTTTTTTTATTCTTTCCTTCCTTTCTTGTTTATATATTTTCTATTGAAACAACAGATTTACAGAGAGAAGGAAAGACAAAGATCTTCTGTCCCTGGTTCACTAAATGGCTGTAGCAGCTGGAGCTGAACTGATACAAAGCTAGGAGCCAGGAGCTTCTGGATCTCCTACGTGGGTGCAGGGTCCCAAGGCTTTGGGCCACCCTCTACTGCTTTATCAGGCCACAGGCAGGGAGCTGGAGGGGAAGTGGAGCAGCTAAGACTAAAACTGGCATGCAAATGGGATCCTGGCACTTACAAGATGAGGAGCCATCATGCCAGGCCCTTTTTTACTTTATTTTTTAAAACTGCTGTTAAGCATTTTAATAAATCTTGTGTTTCAAAATAAGCTGAGTTTACAGAGCATTCTCATATATTTTCTTCCCTTCTTGTCTAGTTTTTTTGTATTTTAATATCTTGCTTTAGTATGGTACTTTTGTTTTAGTATGGTACATTTGTTATAATTGATGAACCAGTTACCGAGTAAAGTCCGTATTGTAGATTATTGTTTGAGTTGTGTATTTCTATAGAATTTGACATATGCATGTTATCAGCTCTGACAGTTGAGGGGTGAACCATGAATGAAATCTCTCTCCCTACCTCTTCATGCTGCATGTGTGAACACACTGACTCCTCAAATAAGATTAAGAAAAAAAAACACCTCTATATGCAGATTTTGACATGAATAAAAATTTTTGATTCATTTTATGAAAACGTAGGAATGTAATTACAGTATATTATGGTTAGTTTATGTTTAGCTTTACTAGAAGCTGACAAATTGTCTTCTACAGTGCTTGTATCTTTTTAAAAATATCTGTTTTCATTTGGAAAGCAGATTTTACAGAGGACAAAGGAGAGGTGGATATAGAAGGTTCACCTCAAAATGACTGCAACAGCCAGAGCTGAGTTGACCTGAAGCCAGAAGCTTTTTCTGGATTTCCCTCATGTGTACAGGCCTTGTGCCATCCTCTGCTGCTTTCCCAGGCCATAAGCAGGAAACTGGATGGAGAGTGGAACAGCCAGGACAGGAACTGGCACCCATATGGGATGCCAGTGCCATAGAGCCTGGCCCCGTAGTCCTTGGATATTTTACATTCCCGCTGGCATTGTGAGTTGCTTTTGTTCCTGTTCTTTCCGATTATCAGTGATACCATTCTTTGAGATTTTAGTCATTCTAGTAGATATTTATGGTATCTTGTTTTCATTTGTAACTGCCTAATGACAAAGATGTGCAGCATCTTTATATGGCTATTTGTACCTAAATATTCTTTGGTTCAGTTCCTATTTAAATTTTTTTGCCCATTTAAAAGTTGTCGTACATTTTTCTTCTGTTAAGTTTTAAAGGATTTTTGAATATTTAGAGATACAATTTTTTATCATGTGTGTGTTTTGGAACTATTTTCACATAGTCTGTGACTTAGCAGTCTTTTTTAGGGGTAGATAATTTTAATGAAGTCTAGTCTATCAGCTTGTTTTCCATGGTAATGTTTTTTGTTTTTTGTATCTGATAACTCATAAGCAGGGGGCTGTCATTGTGATACAGTGGGTTAAGCCACAGTTTTCATTCCATATGAATGCCAGTCTGAGTCCCAGCTGTTCCACTTCAATCCAGCTCCCTGTTGGTGGCCTAGGAATAGCAGCAAAAGATGGCCAAAGTATCTGGTCTGGATGAAGCTCCTGGCTCCTGTTGGCCTGGCCTATCCCATCTGGGGAGTGAACCAGTAGGTGGAAGATCGCTCTGCCACTCCTTCTCCACCTCTTTCAACTAAATAAATGTCTGAAGAAATCATCAGCAAACTCTTGGTCACTTAGATTTTCTTGCGTGTTTTCTTCTATTATTGTTGTAATTCATTTCACTTTAAAGCTATTCTCATCCAACATGTTTGTTATCATTGTTTTGAATGAACGATTATGTTAAATTTCTGAAGAATAATTAAAAATTGTCATCATTTATTCCTTTTTAATTCTTGTGCTTTTTTTATATAGTCTCTGATGTTTGTAAGAATCGATTTCTCAGTTAATAGCCTTTACATTTTGTGAGGACGAGTGATTTTTTTTTAAAAAAGTAAATGATTTAGTTGTTTGTCTGAAATACAGTTATAGCAAGCGCAGAGGACATACAGAGACGGAGGCTTTCCAACTGTGGTACACTTCTCAAATGACAGTGACAGGTGTGGCTGGGCCAGGCCCAAGACAGGATCCTGGAGTTCCGTCTGGGTATCCCACAAAGGTGGCGTGGGCCCAGGTAGTCTGGCCACCTTCAGCTGCCTTCCCAGGTGCATTCGCAGGGGCTGGGTTAGAAGTGGAGCAGCAGAGACTTAAGCCAACTTTCATGTGATGGCTCTGTCCATCATTTTTAATTGCTCTCAGGAAGAAGATTGTTTTCACCCTTACTGAGTGCGGAACTCCTGCAAAGGCTTCTGATTTTACCCATGTTTTTATTCTTCACTTTCTCCAAGATGTCATGATTATCTGAATTTTTATGGTGGGAAGTCTATTAATTCAGGGACAGGTGTTTAACCTAGTTGTTAAGACACCTGTATCCCACATCAAGTGCCTGTGTTCAGTACCTGGATCTAACTATAGCTCTTTGTTTCAATTTCTTGGCTCAAGCAGGAATGATGGCTTAAGCAGTTAGGTCCTTGCCACTCATGTGGGTGACCTGGATCGAGTTTCCTGCTGCCAGCTTCAGCATTATAGACATTTGGAGAGTGAGCCAGCAGATGGGAGCACTCTCTTTCTATCTTGCTTTCAAATATGTAAATAAATAAGTAAATAATTTTTAAAAAGATGTGTGTTCAGTTAATTTTAATGTTCCCCTAGCATCGACTAAATTTAGTTATAAATTATTTCACAAGGTAAAAGTATGTGAGAATTGAAAATTAATAAACTACCTTTTTAATGTGAAAATGGTTTTAAATGTAGTAAATATTAGCATATTTTGAAGATATTCAAGTCTTGTACAGTAAAAATGAATACCATATTATAGTTAAACATCAAGCTCCTGTTGAATTACTGCTTTAAACAGGATATTGTGCTGTCTTAGTGTATAACAATGCTGGTTGCCCTTTCAATCAAATTTTTTTAAAGATTTATTTATTTATTTGGAAATTAAAATTGGGGGATGGAGGGAAAGAAGGAATAAGGGTGTGTGTGTGTGTGTGTGTGTGTGTGAAAGTGAGATCCTTCCATCTATTGGATTTACTCTCCAGCTGGCTGCTTTGGCTGGATATCACAGTGCTGACCCCTATCAACGGTTTTTATCCTAGTCAAGGAAATCTGGTATACCAAAAGCAACATGAAAATTACAAAGCCATGCATATAGTATGATGGCAATGCATACACAAAATTGAACTGAATGTATTGTGGAGAAACTTGTAAGAAAAATTTAGACATAAATGTTTGAGTTAAAAAAAGTTGGTGAATTTTTTTCTTTTCCTACTTTGTGACATTTTTCAGTTTTCTGTAATATATTGATGCTGTTTCACACATTCATCCTACACAACATAGTTAAATGTTACTTGTAGTGTTTTTTGCATTTTCACTGGGAAAGCACTCAGAAGTGTGATTTTGTGTTGCAGTGTCATTTGTACATTGTTTACTAAAATATATTTTCAAAATTCAAACTAAATATATGAGCATACCTTCTATTCACTGTTCTTTTTTCAATCATAGAAATCTGTCAAATGTGGAAGAAATTGGGACTTGCTCGTATATTAATCATGTCATCACCATGACAACACTCTATATTCAACAAGTAGGTGTAAACTAATATATTTCCTTTTTGTTGTTTTACTGAGATTAAATAGATTTTGCTTTCTTTAGTTTTAGTGAATATAGTAACATGTTTTCAGAGGCAATAATAATTTAGAAGAGAATTAGAATTGTTGGGTAATATATTTCAGAAATCTTAATGTATTTAAAGATATATGTTGCCTGTTGTAATTAAGCAGTTACAGTATTTTATAAATTAAATGACACAGTTTGTGATTTTATATGTTCATTGTTTATTTGTCTCTCTTTACAGAGCATATTTATTTCAAAAGATAATGATTATCGTTTATACCTGTCTTAGGAAAAATTTAAAATTTGATTTGCTGTATATAGTTGATATGATCAAAGGCTCTTTTAGACCCAGTGGGGAAAATAGGCTAATTTGAGCAAAAATAATTTACTGTTAGATGATGAGTGAGCATGCCTTTTAATTTTATTTTTAACTTTATTCTCAGTTAAAAAGCAAAAAAAAGGAAAAGGAAATGGCAGATCAGACTCCTATTGAAGAATTTGTGATTCATGCATTGGCATTTTGTGAAAGTTTGTATGATCCATATAGGAATTGGCGACATAGAATCTCGGGGTATGTTTTGTAAATCATAATGTTCAATTGAAGCATGAAACCCATGGTAACTCTATGAGAACTTTTAAAAAGATGTTTATGAGACCCACAAATTTAACTTTGAGATAGATAGCATGATAAAGGCAATCAGTTAATGGTTAAGTTCCGAATAATTCATTGCATTCCCTGTCTGAATTTGTGTTTTCAGTGCAACTGAATACTCATAATCTGATAAGAAAACTTTAAAAGCATGGTAACAACAAGTGTGGAGAACATATTTTTCAAAAATGTTTTTTTTTCAAAAAGTGTATTTCATAATTTGAAACATACTTCTTGTCAGTATTTTGTACACTTATTTTTAGTTGGCGATCTTGTGCTAGTCAAAATCCATTTAGGAAAACAGAAAAAAAAATGAGATATTAAGGCAATGTAATGCAAGGAAGTTACCAAACAAACATTTAAAGAACTACAAAGGCAAAAGTGAGACGCTGTGGTAATTCAGAGACAGTGACTTCAGGACACAGTGCCTACCCCCAGTTCGTGTCCTCGTGGCCCTGCTTCCCATCCAGCTCTCTGCTTGTGGCCTGGGAAAGCAGTCAAGAATGGCCCAAAGCCTTGGGACTCTGCATCCACATGGGAGACCTAGAAGTTCCTGCTGCTGGGTTCAGATTGGCTCAGCACCAGTCGTTGTGGCCAGTTGGGGAGTGAGTCATCAGATGGAAGATTTTTCTCTCTGTCTCTCCTCCTTTCTGTGTATCTGCCTTTTCAATAAAAATAAATAAATCTTTTTAAATATAATTTTTTATTAAATTTTTAACAATCTTTACATAGTTAATTAGGGTAAAAAGGTTCAAGGGCTATAGGAAAGTGGGTAAGACTGTTGTTTCCATATTGTATCCTTCATGTTTCTGAGGTAAAGGGGGATATTGAGGGAGAAGCCCCACCCAATTTCCCACCCACCCAGGTCCTAGATGCAGGGCATACTCTGAGATACCTGCTCAGGTGGTTTTGATAGTTCACCAGTTATGAATCGCTGCCAATCTTGCCAGTCCAAGCACGGTGAAGTCGTTGAAGAATCCATTGATTGACATAGTCCATCATAGAGTCTCCATTTGCCCAGTATTTTGCTGCCAACATATAGCTGAGGTGGTTGATTAACTTGTTCTGTCTTCTGTCTTCTTGGCTAGGGTTCTGAGTCCAGCAGTTCGATTGGGGAGATCGCCAAAGAAATTTTGTCTGAGGTGTTCGCAGACCAAATTCTTGTATGTTCTAGCAAGCACAGGGCCCGGCACAGTCCATCACCCCGATCAGCTGGTGGTTGCAATTGCTGGGTTGGTTCTATTTTCAGCCCCAACTTCCACTGGAACCAGTGGATGTTGCAGTCCAGCCTGGTTCTGCCCAGCACATACTCGGCCCTTACATCAACCAGTGGGAGCTGCAGCCTAGTCAGAGTTACCCACAATAACCCCCACCAGGCCCGCCCCCTACCCTGGTTTGCCAGTATGTGTAGCAGTAGACCAGCCTGTCCCCCATCCCATTTGGCTCTCGTACATGTCGATGGGTATTGAAGCTTAGTTCCATCTAACCAACTCAACTATCCAGCCCTCATGGATGTTGTTGAGTGCCTCTCTGTCTAGCCACCCCAGCCTCTGTCCTAGTTTTCATGCCCTCCTGCGGGAGTGGTAACCCAAGAGGGAGGAGCCCACTTTTTCCCTCCCAGGTCTCTCCCACTCCCAGATTATGCCCTCTCCAGGTAGTTCTGTGGTTTGACTTGACAGAATTAGCCCCCAGTGCCAGCTTCTGCCAGCTGATGCTGCAGCTAAGCCCAAACATCCCTCACCCACTCTAATTTTGTTTGCACCAGTAGGAACAATCAGCCAGCTTGGCTTTTCCCTGATCTAGTCCACATGAAGTCCAATAGGTGTTGTAGTCCTGCTTAGTCTGGTCTGCCCCCATCCCAGCTCACGCTCTCCAGTGGGAGTAGCTGTCCAGCAAGGGAACCACCCCTTATTCCCCCTGCTGGCTCTGCCTCCTCTCTTCCTGGTTCTCACGCATGCAATTGGGCACTGCAGTCACATCCAGTATAGGTAACCTCACCTTGGCATTCCATATTGTGCACTAGTTTTTGTTGTGACCGAACCTGGCTCGACCCACACTGTTCTGGTGCTTGGATTTGCCAGTGGATGATGTGAACTGATTCAGCCTGGTCTTCCCCTGACCCATGCCGAATGTGTGCCAGTGGGAAACTTTCCATGGCCTATTCTGGGCTGTTTCCTATCATGCTTCTTGCGCTTACCTGCCGGGTCTGTGTCCTGCCAGAGGAGTTGCCCAGGCTCCTCCATCAGAACCCCTTCCCAGTGCCAGATTTTGCACGTACCAGTGAGTCCATGAGCCAGCACTACTCAGTTCACCTCCTGTCCTAGCAGGAACAGTGGCTTTTCCTGACTGACCTTCAACCCAAGCTGGTTCTTGTTGTTGGATGTTTCAGCCCAGCCATGGCCTGTCCATACCCTCATATGGCTCACACGTGGCTCAGAAGGGGGTTGAGACCCAGCCTAGTCCATCCCACGTCTACCCTGGTTCTCCAGGACACCAGATGGTGTTGGAGTCTGGCCAGGCTTGGTGCTTCCAGTCCCAGTCCACATTTGTGCCAAGGGAGACTACAACCGTTCAGAAAGCAGATCAGAATGCAGCACCCATTCCAGCTCCTGTGCCCCTTGGTGGGAACCTCCACCCAGTTAGGGTGTCCCCTTAGCTCCCCAACCGGGCCTGTTCCCAGCCGTAGATCACACGCATGCCAGTGGTTGCTCTGACTCAGCTTGGCTCAGTCCTTCACCTGTCCCGGCGTCTGCCTTAGACACTGTGGCTTAGTGTCCCTGGCTCACACAGACCAGTAGGTGCATGAGCCTAGCTCGGCATGACCTGTGCTCCATGCTGGTTTCTAGTTTTGCTTGTAGGCTAAGGTTTGCTCAGTCCTGCCCAGTACATCTATCTGTGTCTCCCGTCCCGCGGAAGAAATCACCCGATACTGGAGAGCATTTCAGAGGCACTTTTATTCCAACCTTCAGTTCCTTCTTTGGGGCAGAAGCCCCTGGCTTATATATCCCTCCTATCCGTTAAATCCGTTACCCAGAAGCCTTCAGTTAAGTCAGTTAAGTCCGTTATTTCCGTTACACAGAGAACCTCCTCCCCCCTCCCCCGAGGCCCCTGGCTATCTCTCAATCCTCCAATCAGCTTACACGCCTGAGGCAAGCAGTAAAGGGCCAATCACAGGGCACTTCCTGAAACCTGTCTCCAAGAGGAAGTAGGGTCCAGGCTCTCCTTAGGGCAGGGCACAGGTGCAGTGCTCCCAACAACTCCCCCTTTTTGTTTTATTAAGCAAGGGACCGTGCCTGTCTTAGGTGTTCCGAGTTCAGGCTCCCCTTACCCGTCATGGGCTAACCACGTGGCTAGGAACGTGGCGCCTGTCTTAGGTTGGTAAAGCCTTTTCGGATACTTACCCGTCTCTGACTACCAGTCCAACATGCCTAGCCAGACTTCTGGGGATTCTCTGTTGTGAAGGGCAAGCAAGCTTGCACTAGCAGCCGCTGTATGAAGTGTTCGCTGACCCCAAAGAAATAATTAATAAGATAAGGCCCAGGCCTACTATACCGGCCCATTGGCGTGCAAAGGAAAGACCCTTTAGTATCCAATTTGTCCATTGCTCTACCGTGGCAATCTCTACTTTGGTGCTATTTATAGCGGATGACTTTCTGGGCAAATTCAATGCTCAGGACCCATTGGTGACAATAGAAGGAGTAACACACAATCCAGGTAAATGGAGCTTGTACACATACATAAATAGCATTATAGATAACATCACGACTGCAATTAACTTTAACATCTTCCCATATTCTAGAACTATTACTACTATAATTACAATTTTTTATCACTACCTTATCAATAAATGCAAAATCTGATATATCTGAACAACTACTCCTACTGGTGCACAATACCCAAGCATTCCAGGGCTGGGCAGATACAGATTGAACAGGATTACCATATGTATAATTATATCAAACTGAACATCCTAAGTCCCATACAAATAAACCGTGTAAATTATCAAACTAAACATCTCAAGTCCCATTCAAATAAACTGAAAGGCTTCTAAATAGATTAGCTGCAAGTTGGAAACTGAGAGGACCTCAGATAACATGTCCACCTGTTCTTAAGTCCACTCATCAGCTTATGATTAGCAAGCCAGTCCAAACATGTTGGTTAAACTGCTCCTGTGTCTGAAGAACCACAGAGATCTGCCACGCCAGGGCGTACACAGTCATAACCGCCGGTAGCTATTGCTGTTACAGTGGCAGAGGTAACCCCGAAGTCATACTCTGGCCGCAGGTGGACTGACAGGTCGTTTTCTTTAACTGTCATCGTTCTGGGAAAATAGGTGGGCACGCACCTCACCACAGCCAGCGGGTACTCAGTTGTATTCCAACATTCTGAAAGAAAACAATCTATTCCACAAGTTAAGTGAATCTCTGCCTAACTAGCATTGCTAACAAGAAACACAAACGGATAAAAGCAATTCTGCAACTGGCCTCCAAAAATCATGGACATTGCTGCTTCCACAGCACAAACGGAGGCTTCACCTCAAAAGAATTTGTGGTTATACTCTGCATAGGATTTTAGTAGGAATACTTATGTCCTCTAAATGTACTGTTTTTATCTGTAAAAGAATGGCCACTATTCCTAAGGTTTAACTAGTCAATACAATGCAGGGTGATGGCACAGTAAAATTACTAGTATTAATACTCACCTGAAACAATAATAACTAGCTTGTCCTTTAGGGATCTATATTGATCCCTATTCCCCCTTTCTGTTTATATAGCATAGTTTTAATCTTTTTTTTTTTTTACGCTTCCACAGCTTTATTGCTTCTCAGCACCATTTTTTAGCCTGTTCATACACTAACTGCTTTACCAAAGGCATTGCTGACTCCACCTCCCCAAAAATTCTAGAGGCAGTTTGAATAAGTCTAGCTACAAAATCAACATAAGGCTCATTGGCTCCTTGAATGACTTTGGAGAGACATCCCTGTAGATTCCCACTGCCTGTTCTAAATTCCACTGGGGGTTTTCTGCAGCAGCATTACGCTGCGCAGTGTCTGAACAAAACTCTTGGTATGCCACCTTCCAAGAAAAAGCATGGGCAGAAATTGAGCCATTTATAAAAAGAGCTCCAGACCCCCAACAGCTGGGGTCACACACCAGACAATCTGATAGTCTGGTTTAAGGAGAAACTGGCAGAAAATATCAGGACCTAAATGCTTAACAAATACTGATATATAATATATAAAAGCCTAATATACTTGCTTGTCCCGTCGATCTTCCAATTGAAATGCCATCATCTTGGCCACTACCCGAGCTTTCACAAGACTCAGCAGCAGGAGCTTGCCGTACAAGCCTCTCAGGAATCCACCTCGGACCATTTTCGTATTTTGGGAAAATACAGACTGATCCTCTCCCCCAAATGAGGACGGGATCTGGGCCTTGGGTCTGAGGTACCAGGTTGCTTACTCTTACAGGGTTAGTATAAAGTGAAAACTGTCAAATAATAGCTTTACTAAACATTTATCCCAAAGGCCTACTTCCTGTTATAAATGAGACAGGAATACAGGTTAATAATAAATGTATCAATGATATAATATATTTTTTAAAACAATTATTAGTAATTTAAATGACATAAATTGAAGAAATCCATGTTAACTAGTAATCTTATTCAAAGTAAATGAATTTGTAGCAAAGGTTTAAAATCACTTAGATATTTTTACAATCCTATCAGAAAGCTCTGGGAGTGTCTGCAGAATTCAGAGCTCAAGGCAACCTGCTTTTGCTGTTGATATGCAAATTATATGTATGCATTAATTTACCTGCTTTTTAAAATGTTTCCTACAGGAAGTTTAAACTTAATTCACAAAAGCTAGAATATTTTCTGACCAACAAACAGACAGTAACACATTATAACAATTTTAAACAATTTATACAGATGACAAACATTAAGACACACATGTGCGCGCACACACACACACAGACACATGCTTTTGGAGACTTAAAAAAATTATTCTCAATTAAACTTAGTAATAGTAGTGTTCTCCAGAAACCAGTAGCTGTAAAATCATCAAGTAAATAGTCTTGAACAAAGACCTTGAGAAAGAAAAGTCACCGCTATGAAATCTTTTCATCATTGCAAGAATGCGAATTTTAGTCTTCCCAGTAATATAGCTATCCTAAGAATATGTAGTAAACAACCAGATACAACTGTAGAGCTAAATCATTAAAAGTGCAAACTAAAATTTAAACCTTCAAAACTCCATGGATGTATACAACAGTTTGACACGACAAAATTTTACTACATTTGGCAATAATCTTAATCCAATCAACCTGATTAACTGTCTCCACAAAACGGGAGATAAATCCGTTGGCATTCTTGAGGCCTCATAAGAATACCAAGGGAAACCCTAGAATTGGAAACTTTTGGGGATGCCCCTTTAAGGATGGCTAAAAATATCTGGAAGAAGGTTTTTGTTGTTGTTAGTATAACACATTATAGGTTAGGTTTCGTTATTGACATGAAATCATCATTCAAATACCTTTAAAACAAATACAAAATCTTTACCAATTTAAAGCAGTGAGAAGTTTGATAACCAGCCGAAAACACAAGAATTATTTTAAACTCTAAAAATGCTTTATATAAAATAAATACCACATTAATTTAACTTATACCTTGAAATAATTTAATAGTGAATTACAGTTAACTTCTATAACAAATTATTTGCAATAAAATTTTATATTTTTGAAAACATCACAAATGAAACCTTAAGAATTACAAGAGATAAAATTGTGTTTTTTTTTTTTTTTTTCTTGACCTTTTCTTTCTGATCATACTAAAAAGATATTTAAAAGGTAGAGAACAAGGCAACAGAAAACTTAGGGTCAAGTAATGGAGGTCTGTATGAATCAAAAAGCGGCCACCTGTAGCAATATAAGGCCTGACTAACAAAATCAGCATCCCAAGAACTACTATCAGAGCAAAGCATTTAGCCAAGCTTTTAATGGGTAGAGGATCCTCAGAAGACTCACTTCCAGAGGCCTCTTCCTTATCCTCCGAGTTTGACTCTCCTGACTCACTTAACAATCTCTGCAGCAGGTGCTGCATGCGCACTGTGGAGGACAAATTCCCCATTGCTCTAACTTTTCTCTAGTCACTCAACCGTGAACCTTATTGTCGCCAACCGTGAACCTTTTTATTTTTGTTTTTGTTTTTCTTGTCGCTAACCTGCGAACCTGATGTGCATGTCCCCGCCTAGTGCGGCTTCCTGAGCAAAAGGCTCAGTTGTAAACTAATTCCCGCTGTAAGCGGCTCCCTGAGCGATCTGCTCAGCTACTTACCTTCCTGGTATTCACCAGCTAACTTCTGTCCGAGTCACGGTACCAGATATCTGTGTCTCCCGTCCCGCGGAAGAAATCACCCGATACTGGAGAGCATTTCAGAGGCACTTTTATTCCAACCTTCAGTTCCTTCTTTTGGGGCAGAAGCCCCTGGCTTATATATCCCTCCTATCCGTTAAATCCGTTACCCAGAAGCCTTCAGTTAAGTCAGTTAAGTCCGTTATTTCCGTTACACAGAGAACCTCCTCCCCCCTCCCCCGAGGCCCCTGGCTATCTCTCAATCCTCCAATCAGCTTACACGCCTGAGGCAAGCAGTAAAGGGCCAATCACAGGGCACTTCCTGAAACCTGTCTCCAAGAGGAAGTAGGGTCCAGGCTCTCCTTAGGGCAGGGCACAGGTGCAGTGCTCCCAACAACATCCTATTCTATTACCAATTCACACATTAGCCAGGTGTTGAAGCTACTTTGCCCAGCTTTTCTGATCGCCAGGTCTGGACCACATGTTCACCAGCGAGAGCTATGACTTGCCAGGGGAGTTTCCCAAGTTCCTCCACTTGATCCACTCCCAGACCCAGTTCTCTCTTTTTTTGGGGGGGGGAGGTTCAGCTGTTTTTTAATTTTTATTGTATTGTTGTTGACAATCTTTACATAGTTAATTGTGGTTAAAAAAAAAGGGTTCAGGGGGTATAGGGAAGTGGGTAATACTATTATGTCCATATTGTTTCCATCATGTATCTGAGGTAAAGGGGGATATTGAGGGAGAAGCCCCACCCGGTTTCCCGTCCACCCCAAGTCCTGGATGTGGGGCATGCTCTGAGATATTTGCTCAAGTGGTTTCAATAGTTCTCCAGTTATGAATCGCTGCCAGTTTCGCTCGATGAGGTCGTCCACTGATTGATATGGTCCATCATAAAGTCTCCGTTTGCCCCATATTTCGCTGCCAACATATAGCTGAGATGAATGATTGGCCTGTTCTGTCTTCTGTCTTTTCTTGGTTAGAGTTCTGAGTCCAGCAGTTCGATTGGGGAGATCACCAAAGAAACCTTGAGGTATTCCCAGACCAGATTCTTGTATGTTCTAGCAAGCACAGGGCCCGGCACAGTCCATCACCCCGATCAGCTGGTGGTTGTAATTGCTGGGTTGGTTCTATTTTCAGCCCCAACTTCCACTGGAACCAGTGGATGTTGCAGTCCAGCCTGGTTCTGCCCAGCACATACTCGGCCCTTACATCAACCAGTGGGAGCTGCAGCCTAGTCAGAGTTACCCACAATAACCCCCACCAGGCCCGCCCCCTACCCTGGTTTGCCAGTATGTGTAGCAGTAGACCAGCCTGTCCCCCATCCCATTTGGCTCTTGTACTTGTCAATGGGCATTAAAGCTTAGTACCATCTAACCAACTCAACCATCCAGCCCTCACGGATGTTGTTGAGTGCCTCTCTGTCTAGCCACCCCAGCCCCCGCCCTAGTTTTCATGCCCTCCTGCGGGAGTGGTGACCCAGGAAGGGGGACCCCACTTTTTCCCTCCCAGGTTTCTCTCAGTCCAGGTTTATGCCCTCTCCATGTGGTTCTGTGGTTTGACTTGACAGAATTAGCCCCCAGTGCCAGCTTCTGCCAGCTGATGCTGCAGCTAAGCCCAAACATCCCTCACCTGCTCTAATTTATGCTTGCACCCACAGGAATAATCAGCCCAGCCTGGCTTTTCCCTGATCTAGGCCACATGCAGCGCACAGGTGTTGTAGTCCTGCCCAGTCTGGTCTGTCCCCATCCCAGCCCACACTATCCAGTGGGAGTAGCTGTCCGGCGAGGGGACCAGCCCCTTAATCCCCCAGCCAGCTCTGTCCCTCCCTTCCTGGATCTCACGCATGCTGGTTGGGTGCTGCTGTCACATCCAGTACAGGCAACCTCACCCTGGCATTCCATAATGTGTACTGGTTTTGTCGCAACCAAACCCGGCTCAACCCACACTCTGTTCTGGTGTTCGGATTTACCAGTGGATGACATGAACTGATTCAGCCTGGTCTGCCCCTGACCCATGCTGAATGTGTGCCAGTGGGAAACTTTCCTTGTCCTATTCTGGGCTGTTTCCTATCATGCTTCTTGCGCTTACCTGCCGGGTCTGTGTCCTGCCAGAGAAGTTGCCCTGGCTCCTCCATCAGAACCCCTCCCAATGCCAGATTTTGCGCATACCAGGGGGTCCTTGAGCCAACCCTACTCGGTTCACCTCCTGTCCTAGCAGGAACAGTGGCTTTTCCCGGCTGGCTTTCACCCCATTCTGGTTCTTGTTGTTGGATGTTTCAGCCCAGCCATGGCTCGTCCATACCCTCATAGAGCTCACACATGGCTCAGTAGGGGGTTGAGACCCAGCCTAGTCAGTCCTACATCTACCCTGGTTCTCCATGACACCAGATGGTGTTGGGGTCTGAACTGGCCTGGTGCATCCAATCCCAGCCCACACTAGTGCCTCGGGTGACTGCAACTGTTTCCTAGATAGAACGCAACCCCCATTCCAGCACACGTGCCCCTTGGTGGGAACCTCAACCCTGTTAGGGTGTCCAACTAGGGGAACTTGTATTTCCACAGGGTTGGGCCCACACAACCCCATAAAGTCTACCCCCAGACCAAATTCTCTCGCGTGCTGGATACAGTCTTGACCCTGCCAAATGTGACCACTCCACCACTCCACCAAACAGTTGGGTAATGGTACCCATCACTGCCAAAGAGGCCCCCATCCATAGTATTGGGTTGGGTTGGTGTGTGACGATCAGTGATGTTCTAGGCAAACAGGCCATTCCTGTATTCCAAATTGGGTTGGTGTATTTGACTAACCGTAATTGTCTCCTGGGTGCTTCCCTCCAAACCACCAGGTCTCAGTCCCCATGCATGCCTAAAACTTCCATGACCCTGTCACTGGGAATCACCCAAGATTCACTACTCACCTTCACTAAAATTGGACTTAGTCATGGGTGTCCCCAGGCAGCAAACATATCTTTAAAAACCCCAGAGCAGGCCGCCGGGGGGCCAGCAGGCAAAGCCTGGCACCACATGGTGCACTGGCCGCCCTGGGGGAAGCTGAGGACTCGTTCACTGCCTTGCGGCAGTGTCTTTGGCGTGAGCCCCCAGCATTGGGTCCGACCCGGCAGGGGCACCCTCCACAGCCGCCACACTGTGAGGAGCGGCACTTGTCCCCAAACCCAAGGCCCGAACCCCTCCCAAACTCTCCTAGCCTCAAGATATTAGCAGCTGGGCGGAGCTAGGAATTTTAACCCAGTTCCCAAGTTCCCTCATGGCACACTTACCCTGAGGAAAGAGCTCTCTTGGGTCCTGGATGAGGCCGAGGACTCGTTCACTGCCTTGCGGCAGTGTCTTTGGCGTGAGCCCCCAGCATTGGGTCCGACCCGGCAGGGGCACCCCCCACAGCTGCCACACTGTGAGGAGCGGCACTTGCCCCCAAACCCAAGGCCCGAACCCAGACCCAGTTCTCATACATGCCACTGGGTTTTAGGCCAGTGCCCAGTGCAGTCTGGCCTTCCATTTGGCCTTGTATAAGCTGGTGAATGTTGCAGCCCGGCCCACCCCACACCCTATTCAGGATGCACTTTCGGGTGCTGCTGCCTTGACCAGTCCAGACTGTTGTCAGTTCCTTTACCTGTGATTGATGGCAAGCTCCTTGATCACACCTATCTTAGTCCATCACCACCCCAACTCTTGAGCTAACCAGTGGGGCAAGAAATTCCACAGGGTTTGGCCCACACATCCCCCAGAGAATCTACCCCCGGATGTGGTTCTCAAATGCTAGTTAATGTAATGGCCCTGCCTAATGTGACCCCTCTGCTGATTCATCATCATGTCAGGTAATAGGATATCCTGCTGGACAAGCTGGATATCTTAAAAAAATTTATTTTCTCTTCAAAAAAATTTTTTCTCTGGGACTTCCAACTTTTCATATCTGGGATAATATCTGTGCAAAAATGATTACAGTAACAAAAAGAAAACAAAAGGAATTTATGAGTCCGTATTAGAGATGTGACAGATAAGGCAAGTATAAATATAGGACTTGGCAGAAGCTAATACATACCAGTTTCTCAGACGCTAATATACATGCAGTTTCTCAGATGGTTCATGTCCTCCAGTTAATTTAGCCATATTTAGATTAAATGAAGATCCTTGCCTGTAGTGGAGTACCAAGTACCAATTGTAAATGTAGAAAGTATGCTGGAGAGGGAAATCTACATTTTGCATACATCATTATAAATATTGGGTCAATCAAGAATTAGTAGGAAGATTTTAAAAAGGAAAATAACATGCTATGGTTTTAAAATCTCTCCAGCAGATTACAAGTGATTTGTGTTCTAAAAATAATACGAGATGAGTCATTTTCAGCCACATTGATTTTTGAAAGCATACAATGTTAACCCCCTTTATTTTTAATTCTGAATTAATTTTAATAGCAAATTTCTGTTATATGTAATAGTTCTCTAGGTCTCTGAGCTTCTTTCACGAACCCCATGTGGGTTCAGGGCCCCAAGCCCCAGAGCCATCCTCTTCTGCTTTCCCTGGCCATAAACAAGTAGTATCCAAAATGTAGCAGCTAGGACACGAATTGGCTCCCATATGGGATGCCAGTGCTGCAGGCAGAGACAGCCTACTATGCAAGGTTGCTGGCCCTTATGTTTTAATTTTCATTGATTTCTGCAATGCTGTATCCATGTAAGAGATTCATTTTTTTTCTTGAATTTTGCAGTGTTTTGTGAAATCCCATGTGATTTGTATTGCCCAAACCAAGACTGTAGATAACATTGCATCTATGAAAACTACTATAATTGTTATTAAAAACAAAGATGATTTCCACAGTAGAATTATACCCTTAGAAAGAAGCTAATTACATGAATCTGTTGTATCCAGACAAAACTTCAGAAAGTAGCAGAGAAGCCTCCATTTCTGATTAATTTCTAGTGTAACACGATAATTAGCTACTGTTCTTAGTTGTTACTCTAGCAGCACCATTAAAGGGTTCTTTTAAAGATTGAGATATTTAAGGGTTAGGTCCTTTTTAAATTTGCAGTTATTTTAAGTTTTAACCTGGTTACCATGTTGCATAATTCAAAAGGAGAAATCTTTTAAATTATTGGCTAGACTTTCAAAATTATGCCAGTCTTAGAGATGTCTGCAATTTTGATTCTAAAAGTGAAACATTATGTGCTTGCTCTCGCAGTGCATATATTAAAAGTAAAATATTGAATTTGTTTTATAAGTGTTTTGTAATGTATGTTACAATTTGTTGTTATCTTGTTTTTTAATGATAGTCGAATCCTCAGTACGGTGGAAAAGAGCAGACAGAAATATAAACCAGCTTCTCTTACAGTAGAGTTTGTCCCTTTCTTTTATCGTAAGTAACACTTCTCATTTATCTTACATTAATTTTTCATCTTATTTTGGTTATTTCTTATTCTGACCTTACTTGATTGACCTTTGTGATTTTATAAGAGAGCGTTCTTTAGAACCTATCATTGGAGTAACTTGATTTCTTTTTGGTTTTGGTCTGAATTTTGTATTGATTTGAATTTATTGGATTTGCTGTTCTGAGTTTTCCTTTTGATAATAGATAAATTTTAATATAGTATTATAAAGGTGCTTTAAAAAGTTCATGGCAGCTTGACATCAGAAGTTTGTGAATGTACTTCAAAAATTCTGTGGAGGGCCCGGCAGCATGGCCTAGCGGCTAAAGTCCTCACCTTGAAAGCCCCTGGATCCCATATGGGCACCGGTTCTAATCCCAGCAGTTCCACTTCTCATCCAGCTCTCTGCTTGTGGCCTGGGAAAGCAGTCGAGGACAGCCCAATGCATTGGGACCCTGCACCCATGTGGGAGACCCGGGAAGAGGTTCCAGGTTCCCGGCTTTGGATCGGCGCAGCATCGGCCCATTGCGGCTCACTTGGGGAGTGAATCATCGGATGGAAGATCTTCCTCTCTGTCTCTCCTCCTCTGTGTATATCTGGCTGTAATTAAATGAATAAATCTTAAAAAAAAAAAATTCTGTGGAAAATAAAATCAACCTGGCCCGTTTTGAAACTCATATATAATTTTTCATAATATGCATTTTTCATGAACTTTTTGAAGACTTTCCATGGGCTTCAGATTTTTTTTGCAGCAAGATAAGCATATTTTAATTCTCTTTTCCACAATCTTTTTAATGTTTGTATATCAGTATACACAAAAAATTGAATTCCATGTGTAGATTTCCATAAAACATTTTGAGTTTTTCAATCACTTCATACACATAATTTAAAAAATTTTTACCTGAAAATGAACTTACCTTGTTATTTCATTCTCTACAACCTTTTTACTTTATTTATTTTTCTGAAAGATAGACAAGGTAGATTGTCAAGGAGAACAGACTGCTGGTTCACTCTGAGGGCCTACAAGCCTCTGAAGCCAAGATCCAGGAACTCAATCCAGGTTTCCCACATGGGTATTAGCAATCTAGTTACTTGAGCTGTCGATGTTTATCTCCCTGGGTTCCCATTAGCAGGAAACTAGAGCTGGGAGCAGAGACCAAGAGTACAAACCAGGCATGCTGATGTGGTGTGCAGGTGTCAGCCACCTGGCCACATGCCTTGATCTTCTGTGACCTTTTTGAATTAGGATAGATTGTCCATCCGCTGGTTCATTCTGCAAAGGTCTGCTATCGCTAGGACAGGGCCAGAATGAGCTTGCATTCATTACATGTCTCCAGTGTGGATGGCTGAAACCATAGAGTTTCCCTATATTACTATAGCATAGTTCTTCATACACAGTCATATGTTCATCATTGTGGGCATGCACAGTGGTAGAGAGTCCAGCATCGTATCGTCAAAATATAGTAAACAGGGCCCAGCGCGATGGCATAGTAGTTAAGGACCTCACATTGCGTGCGCCAGGATCCCATATGGGCGCTGGTTCTAATCCCGGCGGCCCCTCTTCCCATCCAGCTCCCTGCCTGTGGCCTGGGAAAGCAGTCGAGGACAGCCCAAAGCTTTGGGACCCTGCACTCGTGTGGGAGACCTGGAAGAGGTTCCCAGCTTCGGATTGGCTCAACTCCTCCCTGACTTTCCTCTCTGTATATCTGTCTTTCCAATAAAAAAATTAAAATAAATAAATAAATAATATATAGTAAACAGTTTCATTGGGAGTTCTTCTTTGTCTGGAAGTAGAGATGCATACTGCATTGTATTCTCACATCTGGATATAATAGTCTCCGTTTCACAGTTACTGTACATCCCCTTAAACGAAAAGCCACAATACAAGATAAGGACTTGAGCCAGTTGGTTGTCATACCAGGCCAATGCTTTTGGTATCATCTTGATGACACAGATCTCCAGATACTTTCTAATGTAATTCCATTATGATGAGAGAACATAGTCTCAGTGTGTTAGCCATGGTTTATTTATTTATTTGGGAAGGTTCCTCTCTCACCCACCTTCTTAAAGTGACAGATGGGCGCCTAGATCAAGGCGAGTGGCAGCTCGGGTGGGCGCACGCTGATAAGCCATGGTTTGTTTTGTATGTATGTATGCATGTATTTTGTAAAGTCAGAGCTGATCCAAAGCCAGGAGCTTCTTCCAGGTCTGTATGGGTGCAAAGGCCCAAGTGTTTGGCCCATCTTCGACTGCTTTCCCAAGCCACAAGCAGGGAGCTGGATGGGAAGTGGAACAGCCTAGATACAAACTGGCTCATGGAATCCTGGCGCATGCCAGGTGAGGGCCATGCTGGGCTGATGGCTGTGGTTTTGTGCTGCCAGAAACCACACTCTCCTGCTATTTGACGTCTGGATTCACCCAACCCTGAACATTTTAAAGATTTGGAAATGAGTGAAAATAAACACAAATATAAACACCTACTGCCACCAGCTAGGTGTGAAGGAGAAAAAAAAAAAATAGCAAATGGAGACCCAGGAGTTGGGACTCTTAACTCAGCTGCCCCCACCTTCTTGTCTACACTTCTCCGCACACACGAAGCCCCAGTTCTTTCTTTTTCAATGGCTGCCCAGAGACCTAGTGTTTTTTTTTTTTCTCAAGTAATTCAGAGATGATTTAAAGAATATGAAGAAATATGTAGAAGATTCTCTGTGGATATTACAGCATTTGATATAGAAACTTTGAGCATACATGGGGAAGTGGTTTCTCTCTGGGCTGGGGCAGCTCCTGGGGTGCCTGCATATGCATAGCTGTTGTTTTTAAGGTGGAAGTAATGTGATGGATTAAAGGATTGGTCACAGAAAGGCTTGCTTTCCCTTGTTAAGTCTTGGTTTTAATTTTCTTTGTTTTACCCATCGTATGGTCTTATTTTTTTAAAAAATCAATAATGTTAGGAGAAAGGTTACTATTGAGACTAGAGTTTTCAAATTCTCGCCCTGGAACAGACCTAGAAAATATTTTAGCTCAATACTTTTGTTTTATGATTGACCATCTGCAGGCAAAAATTATAACTGAGGCAGTAGTGGTGGTGGTTGTCATTGTAATAGTAGTACAAAAAACTTTTGTCAGGTTTGGGTAATTGTTAACTGTTGATAAATAGTTATGTGACCACCTCTGGCAAGTATTAACTTCAGAACTTCCTTTGTACATTTAGACATGGGCACAGATTATCATCCTGTGTGAAGTATAATGACAATTAAATGAGTATGCTTAATAAATAAATGAAATGCTTAAAATGCTACCTCTTAGATGGTTTATCTTATCCTTTCCTATGAAAACATTCATTTTCAACTTTTCTTTAAAACATCTTAGTTGTTTCATAAGTAGTTATTTATGTTTCTATGTCAGACATTCCTTAGAGGTAAATGTCTTGTGAAAGAGAATTCTTATTTTTGTTTATTTGTGTATTGCATTCACAGAGTGTTTTCAGGAAAGTGAACATCTCAAGGAAAGTCTGAAGTGTTGCTTATTACATCTGTTTGGAGCCATTGTAGCTGGGGGGCAGGTAAGGAAAAGTTGAAAGTTTGTATTTAAAATGATAGCTGACAGCCTGGAAAGCTTTCCATGGTTTACTCGATGTATTTCTTTTTATACTTTTATTAACCATAAACTTTTGTTAAAATGTGTATCTTCTTTACAACTCATCTCTTTAGTTATTTTACTTGTCTTTCAAAAGTCTAATTAGCACATATAATGAAATACTAGATAAATAATCATATTTAACAGTATCTGCCCTTACATAGCTATTCTTTATTACTTGTATTTAAATTTGGAAGTAGTATTAAATATGCCTTAGAGATGAATAGAAATATACTAATTTTCTATTCACATCTGACAATTTCTGAAATTTCCTTACTTTGTCCTGTTTCCTCCTCTTTTTTCCTCTTAGTTTTAAGTTTTTACTTCCTTCTTTTTAAGTATTGACTTTTTCTCTCATGTGATACATTCTCTTACTAATGTTATTATACAGTGAGTGTTCTTCATACTGCCATAACAGATTATATGCTGAAATTATCATCTAAGGTTAAGTATTTAACCTAGTGGTCAAGATACCCACATTGCATATTGGAGTTCCTGAATTTGATACCAGCTCTGACTCTTGACTTTGTGTGCTAACGCAGACTCTGGGAGGCAGCAGTGGTAGTAAAGTAACTGGGCTCCTGGGTTTGGCTCCAGCCCAGCTTAAGCCCTTGTGAGCATTTGGGGAACAAATTAGCAAGTGGGACCTCTCTGTCTGCCTTTCAAATGATACATCAATTTTAAAAGGTGTGCTTTAATTTAAAACTGAGAAATTATGTTTTTAAAAACTTAAATCTTATTTAAAGATATAAAGTGATACCAGTAATATAGTAAGCAATATCATTTCAGGCATTAGGAAAGAATCTCTGACTACACGCAGGAAGATGCCACAGAAGCTAAGATGGATATTTTGACATTATTTGCGTTGTTTTGTATCAGAAGGAAATTTTAAATATTACAGCAATAGGAAGTTGCTCTTTATTTGATAATTTTTCATTTCCTGTTCTTGGAGATTTGAGAAAATATTTTTTACTTTTTAGAGAAACATAATTATAGTTATATAAGCTTGTATAAATATATATTGTCATATATAATATATGCATAGTTAGGTGACCATTTTTCAATTTAATGTGTCCAATTTTTACTTATTTACTTGGATTTGATCTTATAAAACCGTGTTGAGATAAGAATTCTGTTGGTACTGGAGCAGCTCTCCTTATCTCCCTGTGTTTGTTCTGTCTTTTGTTTTCCCTGTGTATACTCATCACATGGCCTTTGTACTTCATGGGTGTTTTTCCTATTTGCTTGTATTTCCTCTTACTGTAGCTTTCAGAGTACCACTGAAATTTCCTTCTCTTTTGTTTAATTTATCCTGTCCCTTTTTTGGTTCCTGGCCATAATCCCTGTTGTGTCTTCAGGACCGCTAAAACAGAATGCTACATACATCAGTGACAATCAACAAAGTTTTAATAAAATGTGAGATAAGGCAGTGGACCCACCGACCCATTGACCAACTGACCCACAGACTGGGACCGACACCCCATACCAGAGTGTGACCCTGAACAGCACGTTCACAGGGTTTTTATAGGGGTAGTAGGCAACAACTTGAAAGAGGCAGTTTACAATAGTTTGTAAGGTGAGGAAGGAAAGACCACACATTCTTTTGCCTATCTTGGTTGGAGAGCCTGTGTGTGGTTCTTCTCAGGTCCAGTAATTAAGGTAACCAGACTCCAGCCTTGAAGCCATCTGTGCGATAACCAGACTTTGGCCTTGATTCATGGGAATTTAGGCCCATCAGTGCTAAAGGTCATGTAGGTTGCTTGGCCTGTGAACTCACACAGTTCTTAACTAAGCAAGCAAAGCAGAAGTTACAAAAGTGAAAAGTATTGCAGTTAGCAGTAAACCATGTTTACTCTGTTTTGTTTTCAACTCTACAATACCTACTTAGGTTTCCTTTTGGCTTTGTCTTCTCCTTTTCACCCTGCATATCACGAGTTTTCTTGAAAGGAATGGTAACCAAAAATCTTATGTTCCAATTTGTTTGCTTGGTGATATTTCTATATTAAATGTTAGCTTTCATTTAGATTGGTATCACCCCTTCCCATCATTTCTCTACTATTGTTGGGATTATAAGTATTTATAGGTGAACATAGAAGTGGCATTGTTATTGATGAATAGTGTATAGCTGATTGGATCCTATTTCTTTTTGAATATGAAAAGGCTTGTTGTGTGTATGGCTTGTCCTAAGAGATCACTTTAATGAAAAGTTAACATGAAAATTTAGAAGATACTTGAGTTCAAATTTGTTGTTTTATTTACTATAAATGCCCGATTCTTGTGATGAGGGCATAGCTACAGTTAAATTGAAGTCCAGTGACTAGACTCCTTTCCCAAAACATCAATTCATTGACGTATTTGTTCTTTAGATTTGGGAATACGAAAAAGAAAATGAAGTAAATTAAATATCTAAAAACCATATTCTAATAAAATAAAAAAAACAACAAAATAAAATAAAATAAAAACCATATTCTGCTTTGTATAATGTTAAGAACAAAGCATTTTTTTGATAATTATTTTTATTTTTGATGATTTTTACATAGTTGATTAGGGTGATAAAGGTCAAGGGCTACAGGAAGGTGGGTGAGACCATTATTTCCGCACTCTCTTTTTTTTCCTTTCTGTATCTAAGGGAAAGGGGGAGAAGGGGAGAAACCACACCCAGCCTCCCAAATGCCTCTGTACCTGGGATGGAGGACAGCCACCCAACATCATCCCAGGGTCCCTGCTGTGGGCCATGCTCTGAGGATCCTGCTCAAGAGGCTTTAGTTCAGTAGTTCTGAATTACTGCTTATCTCACCACTGCAAGCGTGATGATATCTCTCCAGAATCCACTGGTTGACATAGTCCACTTTACAGTCCGCCCAGATATTCACTGCCAACACTTGGCTGGGGTAGTTGATCAGTTTGTTCTGTCTTTGTCCTCTGTTATGGTACCAGGTGTCCTCTGCAGGCTCCAGTGTACTGCCATATCCTCCATGTGCACCTGGATATGTTGTCCATTGCTCGGTCTAAGCCACTGAGGATGCCCAGCTCTGACACATGCACTGCACGGTCAGATCATGGAACCTGCAGTTCTCTCCATGGTTGGGATTCTGAGTCCAGTGACTCAGTCGGGGATCCCCAGAGAAACTTTATTTGAGGCGATCCCTCAGATGAGACCTGATTCTTTTTTTTTTGAAGATTTATTTATTTTATTTGGAAAGTAAGATATGCAAAGAAGAGAGACAGAGAGGAAGATCTTCAGTCTGTTGATTCACTCCCCAAGCAGTTGCAATGGCTAGAGCTGTGCCGATCCTAAGCCAGGAGCCCGGAGTCTTTTCTGGGTTTCCTATGTGGGTGCAGGTCCCAAAGTTTTGGGCTGTCCTTGACTGCTTTCCCAGGCCACAGGCAGGGAGCTGGATGGGAAAGTGGGGCCACTGGTATTAGAACTGGTGCCCATATAGGATCCTGGCACATGCAAGGCGAGCACTTTAGCCATTAGCTACTGTTCTGGGTCTTCTAGACCTGATTCTTGTGTGTGCTTACCCATTCAAGGTCCAGCACAATCTGTCACCCCAGTCGGCTTTTGCACATGCAATTGCTGTATTAATTCTATCTCCAGCTCTGTCTTCTACATCTTCAAATGGGTGTTGCAGCCCAGCCCGATCCCGCCCACTACATACTCTGCCCCCACGCCAACCAGTGGGAGCTACGCCTAATGGAAGAGACCCACAATAACCCCAATCAGGCCCACCCCTGCCCTCTTTTCTGTGCTTGCCAGTATGTACAGCAGACTGGTCCAGTCTGTTCCGCATCGCATTCAGCTCTCATACATGTCAATGGGCATTGAAACTTAGTTCAGCTGAACCAGCCCCACTCTCCAGCCCACACACCTGTTGGTGGGTGCCACTCTCTGTCTAGCCATGCCTGCCCAAATCCTGTTTCTCATGCTCACCAGTTGGAGTAGTAACCCAGAAGGGAGGTGCCCACTGTTTCCCTACTGGTCCACTCCCACTCCCACATCTTGCACTCTCCAGGTGGTTTTGCAGTTTGACAGAATTTGTCCCCTGTGCCAGCATCTGCCAAGTGATGCTATGGCCAAACCCAACCTACCCGCACCCACTCTGGCAGGAGCAGTCAACTCAGCCTGACTTTCGCCTGATCCAGTAAGAACAGAACTTTTGAAATCAGGCTGACCTAGGTTTATCTCATTACTGACTTTATAACTGTTTATATGCGTTTTGTTTCTTTTTTCTTCTTTTTTTAAAATGTGGAAACACTAACATTTATAGGATAGTTGTGAAGAGGGGGATATAGAGTGTAGTTTTTTTTATTCTATGATCTTACCTTCTACTTAGAGAAGCATTTTAAATGCAGATACATAGAGGGTGCCCTAGATGGTAATGTTTATTTAAAAGGTGGGAAAGGAACCCCCAACACACCTGGGCATAGGTGAGGAATGGAAAGGAAGGGAAGGGTTGGAAAAACGGAAGTAGAGAGAGAGAGAGAGAGAGAGAGAGAGAAGCAGCTTTGCACCTCTTTTAATTTTAGAAACAGGGACAAGGCCCTTCCAGTATCCCCTTTTGTGAGGTAATGGAGTCACCTGGGAATTTTTTGCCTCTGTAAGATTTCACATGGAGCTTAACACCCATATTTATATGGCAACTTTCTCCCAGGCCTAGCCTGAAAACAGGGCATCCTAGCAAAGAGGGTATTCAATGGGACAAGTAGGATACAGTTGTTTGGGGCAGGAACTTGCGGTTTGTGGCCTGAAGTTCAGCTCACTATCCTATCCCATATCAGTTGTAAGAATATAAATAAACCACTAAACACAGTGCTTGTAAAAGAATAAATCCAGTTTTATTGTTTTCTATAAATAATAGTTAACCATACGCTTGTACCAATTTTGTTAGTTGTCTCTATTTTAAAAAGTAATGAATAGCCAATATTTACCTGGGGACTTGGGATCTTTAGAGGCTCAAGTTCTTCTTGATTGTCAGTTGTTGTCCCTACTGTTCTGTGTCATAATTCAAATTGCTTCTAGGGTTCTGGCCATGCTAATCACATTGGGTTGCAAAGATGGAAGAAGATAATGAAGAAAGGAGCAAGTGGTACATATCAGCTGTCATTTAAAGAGATAGTGAAAAAACTGGCTTTTTGCCAGATTTTGTTCTTTGCGTACAAAGAAGGCAGCATTTTCCAGATTAAAATTTTATAAGGCCTATTTCCCCAACACCTCAACAACAAAGGGAGGTTAGGGAATGTGATCTTTATTCTGGAGAGCTTTATGTCTAAGAAAATGTCAAAAGTTCTACCTATACTCATGGAGATAGAAACTGAATATTATGTGTCCTTCAGTTTCTTCTACAGCAGCATTTATACCTGTTATTTTGATACTGTTAATAATATTAATAGTTATTTGTGATACCAGTCTTAATGACGAAAGTGTGATTATTTTCAGATAATCTTGGCATAATTTAATTCTGTCTCATTTCAATTTAGTGATTTATGGCAGTAATTTTAATTTCCCATTTTTAATGGGTCAGCTTCATATAGCTACCAGTTAATTTATTAAATTTCAAAAATATATTTATAGAATCAGTGCCAACTAAGTCACCTTCTGTATAGCTAAATCTGTTGGTATGGATTAGCAATAACCAACAAAACCTGAGAGAGGCTCTACCAAATTGACGGTGTTTTGTTTTGTTTTGCTTTTTATTCTTACTTAAGAAATGCAGTTGCGTAGCCATTAATCCAGCAGCTCAGTGATGAGACCAACAGCTAAGATACTGTAATATTCCTTTTCTGCTCTCTGTAGCCTGTTTTAATTCTTGAATTTATCTCCTCCTGATAGAAAGATAGCTCCAGGCATTAAGTCCACATAATGGGTTGAGTTAAGTGGGAGTGTCAAGGGCAGAGTCCTTCCATTTTATGTCCCTGAACATAACTGTGTCACAAAGATACCCCTAGCTGCAGAGCAATGTAGAAAGGGATTTTTCTGTGGGTGGTGCAGAAGGGTAGACTTAGTAGTTGGTTTTTTTTTTTTTTTAAAGATTTTATTATTATTGGAAAGCTGGATATACAGAAAGGAGGAGAGACAGAGAGGAAGATCTTCCATCCGATGATTCACTCCCCAAGTGAGCCGCAACGGGCCGGTACGCGCCGATCCGATGCCAGGAACCAGGAACCTCTTCCGGGTCTCCCACGCGGGTGCAGGGTCCCAAAGCTTTGGGCCGTCCTCGACTGCTTTCCCAGGCCACAAGCAGGGAGCTGGATGGGAAGTGGAGCCGCCAGGACTAGAACCGGCGCCCATATGGGATCCCGGGGCTTTCAAGACGAGGACTTTAGCCGCTAGGCCACGCCACCGGGCCCGACTTAGTAGTTGTAAAGCAGTAGTAGTGTCTGTTAAAGTTTCTGTTTAAGGTTTTTAATATGTTGACTTATTAAGATGAAAACTGTCTATAGATTTATTAAATTTAGGTTTGTGGTTGCAAACATGCAACACTTGATCCAGGTTTTTGAGTTTCATTTTTATCGCCTGTGATGTTTCAGAAGAATGCTTTGCAAGCAATTTCTCCAGCCACCATGGAAGTTCTTATGCGTGTTTTGGCGGATTGTGATTCCTGGGAGGATGGAGAGCCTGAAGAAGTGGGTAGGAAGATAGAACTGACCCTGAAGTGCCTTACAGAAGTGGTGCATATCCTTCTCACAAGCAGCTCTGACCAGCGGCAAGTGGAAACCAGCACTATTTTGGAGAATTATTTTAAATTGTTAAATTCAGATCATTCAGCATTACCTAACCAAAGGAGATCCAGACAATGGGAAAGACGGTTCATAGCTGTACAGATCAAAATGTTGAGTAAGTATTGCATAAAGACAGTTTGCTCTGGGTCAAATTTTTATTTTCCTATTTTCTGCTTTTTTTATGGTTGTTGAAGTATTGGTCATTGTGTGGAAAAGGTTGATTGATTTAGACATTATGTGACTGTTTATATTTTGACTTCCAGATAATTAATACAGAATTGGTTTGTCTGTAACATCTGTAACAGTGACAAAATCACATTCCTATATTGTTTTGAATATATAATCCACTGAAACCATCAGTATTAAAAGCAAAGTTGATTATGATTTCAAAATTTTGCTAGTAGAATTTCTCAAAGTGTCAATTGTGGTTTTTGACTGGATGGCAGAAGTATATACAGTCTATATACAGTCTCTATAACATCTCTGGCAAGGTCACTTCTGTTTCTTTCCTTGCTCTAGAAGTCTCCTGATTTTGTTGTTTTTCTTCAAGATCTCTGTACCTCTTTCCCTGTCTTTGTGCTGGTTGTTTTTCATTATTTTTTGTATGATTTTTTATGATATTCCCATGTTAGATGTTAAATGCAAATGGTATTAACACAATGTAGTTCCTTACCTAAGTCTTATTTTCAAAATTGCCATATGCTGTTTTGTTAATGTATAGCTGAAACTATGTTTCCGGACATAACCAGTTGTTGCTTATAAATGTCAAGATGTACAGCACAATTAGTTAGACTCTGATGATGGAAAAACAACTGAATGAATCTCTGGGAAATATATGTTACTTCCATAGAAACATGAGGCAGTATAAAAGTAATAATTACAGGTCTCCTACTTTGTCAGCTGAAAAACTGACTAAAAATCTGTGTGAATGTTTGTATGATTTCAAATTTTCACTTTGACATAGGTGATTTTACTTTATTTTTTATTTTAGATACCATTACTGCCATGTTAGATTGTACAGATAGACCTGTTCTTCAGGCCATTTTTCTTAACAGTAACTGCTTTGAACATCTCATACGATTGCTTCAGAACTGCAAGGTATTTTTCTGTTACTATTATTGTCTTTGTTTTTAAGTAGCTATTATTATGTTTATATTTTGATTCGAATTGGGCATGTAATAACTTTATGGTTATGTAACCAAGTTTTGTCTTGAAATTATTATTGTATCATTTTTAATCACTAAATATTTTCTTTTTAAGATTTATTTATTTATTTATTTATTTGAAATTCAGAGTTAAACAGAGAGCAAGGGAGAGAAAGATAGTTCTTCCATCCATTGGTTCATTATCCAGATGTCTGCGTCACCCAGGTGGAGGCCAGGAGCCAGGAGCTTCTTCTGGTCTTGCATGTGGGTAGCAGGGGCCTAGGGATCTTTGCCAATTTCTAGTGCTTTTCTCAGGCCATTAGCAGGGATTGGAAGTACAGCAGGCAGAACTTCAACTGGCACCTGTACAGGATGTGGGCATTAACAGACAATGGCTTCACCTGCTTTACTACAGTGGCATAGCCATCTAGATACTTTTTTTTTAAGTTTTATTTATTTTTATTGCAAAGTCAGATACACAGAGAGGAGAGAAAGAGAGGGAGATCTTCCTTCTGCTGGCTCACTCCCGAAGCGGCCACAACAGCCAGAGATGAGCTGACCTGAAGCCAGGAGCCAGGAGCTTTTTCCAGTCTCCCATGTGGGTGCAGGGTCCCAAAGCTTTGGGCCGTCCTTGACTGCTTTTCCATTTGGGGTTTGATCCGTGGACAGAAGATCTCTGAAATGCAAAGATTGTGCATTTGAGTTTATACAATATATAAGAGAACTTTAAAAAATTTTGAAAGAGTCAAGTTAAAATTTGAGATTATTGGGCCAGGTATGATGGTTCAATAGTTCAATCTCTGCCTTGCTCATGCTGGGATCCCATATGTGTGCTGGTTTGTGTGCATCCAGCTTTCTGCTTACTCCCTGGAAAAGCAGTATAGGATGATCCAAGGCCTCGAGACCTTACACCCACATTAATAAGACCCAGAAGAGGTTCATGGCTACTGGCTTCAGATCGCTCAGCTCTGACAATTGTGGTCACTTGGGGAGTGAATCAGTGGATGGCAGATCTTTTTCTCTGTCTCTCCTTGTCTCCATAAATGTGATGTATCTTTCCAATAAAAGTAAAGCTTTAAAAATTTTTTTTGAGATTATTCTGTGTAATAAAAAATAAAAACTTGAAATCACTGCAGTTTTTCCATAATATACTTAGTCTGTTTTAAAACCTCCTTATCTATTATTTTATTATTTTGTTTTCTTCCATTTTTTAAAAGATTTAATTATTTTTGTTGGATAGTCTGATATACAGAGAGGATGAGAGACAGAGAGGAAAATCTTCCGTCCGATGGTTCACTCCCAAGCGACCGCAACGGCTGGAGCTGAGCCAATCTGAAGCCAGGAGCCAGGAGCTTCTTTTTTTTTTAATATATATTTTTATTATACTATTTATGTATCTGAGGTGAAGGGGGATATTGAGGGAGAATCCCCACCCAGTCTCCCACCCGCCCAAAGTCCCGGATGTGGGGCATGCTCTGAGATACTTGCTCAAGTGGTCTTAATAGTCCTCCATTTATGGATCGCTTCTAGTCACATCACTCCCAGCTCGATTAGGTCATTGAAGAATCCACTGATTGTCACAGTCCATCACAGAGTCTTCATTTGCCCAGTATTTCGCTACCCTGTTTGACCTGTTCCGTCCTCCGTCCTCTCCTAGCCAGGGCTCTGAGTCCAGCAGTTCGATTGGGGAGATCACCAAAGAAACTTTGAGGTATTCCCAGATCAGATTCCCGCATATTCCAGCAAGCACCGGGCTCGGCACAGTCCATCGCCACGATCAGTTGGTGGTTGCAGTCGCTGGGCTGGCTCCTCTCTCAGTCCCGACTTGCACTGGAACCAATGGGTGTTGCAGTCCAGCCTGGTTCTGCCCAGCATGCACTCGACTCTTTCATCAACCAGTGGGGGCTGCAGCCCAGTCGGGGCGACCCACAATAACCCCCACCAGGCCCACCCCCCACCCTGGCCTGCCAGTATGCATAGCAGACTAGTCCAGTCTGTCCCGCTTCCCATTTGGCTCCAGTACCTGTCAATGGGCATTGAAGCTTAGTTCCCTCCAACCAACTCAACTATCCAGTCCTCACGGATATTGCTGAGTGCCTCTCCTTCTAGCCACCCCAGCCCCCGTCCTAGTTTTCATGCCCTCCCTCGGGCGTAGTGACCCAAGAGGGGGAACCCCACCACTTCCCTCTTGGGTCTCTCTCAGCCCCGGTTTATGATCTCTTTGGGTGATTCTGTGGTTTGACTTGACAGAATTAGCCCCCAGTACCAGCTTCTGCCACCTGTCTGTGGTTAAGCCCAAACAACCTTCACCCACTCCAATTTATGCTAGAAGCAGAAGGAATAATCAGCCCAACCTGGCTTTTCCCTGATCTAGTCCACATGCGGCACTCAGGTGTTGCAGCCCTGCCCAGTCTGGTCTGTCCCCATCCCAGCCCACACTATCCAGTGGGAGTAGCTAACTGGCGAGGGGACCAGCCCTTCCATCGCCCTGCTGGCTCTGCCCTCTCGCTTCCTGGTTCTCACGCGTGTTGGTTGGGTGCTGCATTCAAATCCAGTACAGGTAATCTCACCCTGGCATTCCGTAATGTGTACTGGTTTTTGTCGCGACCAAACCTGGCCCGACCCACACTCTCCTCCGGTGCCCGGGTTTGCCAGTGGATGACATGAACTGATTCAGCCTGGTCTGCCCCTGACCCATGCCAAATGTATGCCAGTGGGAAACTTTCCATGGCCCATTCTGGGCTGTTTCCTATCATACTTCTTGTGCTTATTTTGCGCATACCAGGGGGTCCATGAGCCAACCCTTCTCAGTTCACCTTCTGTCCTAGCAGGAACAGTGGCTTTTCATGGCTGGCTTTCACCCCACTCTGGTTCCCGTTGCTGGATGCCTCAGCCCAGCCAAAAGCCAGAGCTTCTTCCAGGTCTCCCACATGGGTGCAGGGTCCCAAGGCTTTGGCCTGTCCCCGACTGCTTTCGCAGGGCACAAGCAGGGAGCTGGATGGGAAGAGGGGCCGCTGGTATTAGAACCCGTACCTATATGGGATCCTGGCGCATTCAAGCAAGGACTTGAACCCCTGGGCCCCCTCCATTTTTATTAAAGATTTGTTTTATTTATTTGAAATTTAGCATTACAGAGAGAGGGTTCTTCCATTTGCTGATATAGTCCCCAAATGCCCATGATGGCCAGAACTGTGTGTGGTCATAAGTCAGTAGCCAAGAGCTTCTTGCAGGTTTCACACATCAGAGGACCTGATGCCTTGAGCCATCTCTTCTAATACTTTTCCAGGTGAATTAACAGGGAACCAGATTGGAATTAGAGTAACTAGGACTTGAATTGGTACCCATATGGGTACTGATGTTGTAAATGGGGACTTTATCAGCTGTGCCATAGTGATGGCCTCTATATATTATCCTTACAATGAGCACTTTCTAGATTAGGCAGGAAGTGGCTGAGCTAAAATATCAGTGCAGCTCTTTTTTTTGACATTAACAACTTCGTTCTTAACTTTTATACCCTGTATTTTCTAAAACAATAATTTTGTATATTTCCATATTTCTTCCCAAACATGTAATATTTTTAGCATAATTCTGATTTCACAGATAATTTGATGCACTGTCAATGTTAAATAACATTTGTTATAATTATTCAAATAATATATGGCTTATAGTAACACAGAAACATTGAAAACATGTCAGTTTTTCCTATACATTAATAAATATATTAATTCTAAAATTTTTGCCTCTAGGTAATTCCTCATATACATTATGTAGTTTCTTACATACAAAATATGCTTTCATTAATGAAAAACTAAGAACCAAGACCAAACTGAGTTATATCAGTAGAGGGCATTAATAATTTAATTTCTGATATCTTTAAACCATTTAGCAATAATTATACAGGCAAAATTTTAAGTAGCTGTCTACTTGATGCTTTTCCAATGTCAGCAATACCTCCTTGAGTGTTTGGAGGCTAAGCAAATTAGTGCAGGCTCTAGAAACTTACTATGTTTGTAATTGGATTTTGAACAATATAAGATTATATTTTTCAGTATAACAGTGTTTTGATAGGAAATGAGAGCTACTGAACAGAGTACATAGAGAACTACATGTGATAGATGTTAAGGAGCAAAATCACAAGAGAGAAAACGTGACTAATTTTCACAAGTGGAGCACATTACATTTTGGCTTTGATTTAAGAAAAACAGCATGTATGAATAAAATTGGGAAAAGAAAGCATTTGGTTAGCAAAATATAAAGACATGTATGAAAGCGTACAAGGCCTTGGGAGCCTGCACTGCGATATAGCTCCACACTAGTACGCCTGAGAAGGCAGGGGAAGCTGGCCCATCATCTTGTCCCCTGCTCTACAAGGGAGACCAAGAAGAAGCTCATTGCTCCTGGCTTTGGGCTGGCCCAGTCGTGGCCATTGTGGCTGTTCAGGGTGTAAACCAGTGGATGGAAGTTTTCTTTCTCTCTTCCTCTCTAACTCTGTCTTTCAAATAGAATAAATCTTTAGAAAAATAAAATGTTTAAATTCTTTCTCCCTTTTTTTTTCTCTACTTGTTGAAATAAACATTTTCTGTCCTTAAAAAAATGAACAACAACAAAAAGACTGTAGGGAAGTTTTACATTCAATATCCTTTTAAAATTTATTTTCCTCCTGTTTACTTGAAAGGCAAAGTGACAGAGAAAGAAAGACCTTCCATATGCTGGTTCTCTCCTGGCACGCCCGACACAGCTAGTACTATACCAGGCCAAAGCCAGGAGATGGGAACTCCTTTTGGGTCTTCCATAGGGGAGGCAAATGCCTAAGCACTTAAAATATTATCTACTGTCTCCCAGGATATTTACTGTTAACCATTCCCTTCTTGAAACATTGAAACTACCCACACATTTACTTTTTCTGTGCAACACTGCCTATTCATTAGATGGTTTGGAGTATTCCCTTTTTTAGGATGCAGACTTTTTGTGTTTGGTCATACAATCTTTTGTTCGTTTTTGCTCACCCTTAGGAGTTGTCAACTACGTAACAGCTTTAAATATCATCTGTAATCCTCCTTGTTTTCCCCAATAAACACATCTGTTGAAGAATTCCACTGCATTCAGTCTTAGAAATCTTTAATGTATGCATCAAAAATGGAATGCCTTTGTCTTCCTCCTCCTTCTGCCTCTTTCTCTTGTCACTTCTGTTGTATTTCCAGTGTAAGACCAAAGCAGGGCTCGGCAGCGTGGCCTAGCAGCTAAAGTCCTTGACTTGAACGCGCCGGGATCCATATGGGTGCTGGTTCTAATCCTGGCATCTCCACTTCTCATCCAGCTCCCTGCTTGTGGCCTGGGAAAGCAGTCAAGGACAGCCCAAAGCCTTGGGACCCTGCACCCATGTAGGAAACCTGGAAGAAGTTCCTGGATCCTGGCTTCAGATCGGCCCAGCACTGGCCGTTGCGCTCACTTGGGGAGTGAATCATTGGACGGAAGATCTTCCTCTCTGTCTCTCCTCCTCTCTGTATATCTGACTTTATAATAATAAAAAAAATCTTAAAAAAAAAAAAGACCAAAGCACCAATAGCTTCTCACTTTCTCAAGAGAAAAACTCGCAAGTCATCCTAAATCTTCCCTACTTTCTTTTTCTAGGTCTGCTTGTCTTGCCAAGTTCTGATGATTTTACTTTTTAAATACCTCTCATGTGTGTCTGCTTTTTTTTTTTAGTCTGCTTTCCATGTCATTGCAGTGTCTTTCCAATTGTTCTGTTCTCAGTTCAGTCTTACTCTTTCACACCGAAGCCAAAAACATCTTTTTTTACCCGCTGATATCATAATGATAGTCTGTTGCTTCAAATGTCCTCTGTGTATCATTTAAGCAGTTGAGCAGTCTTTAAGTCTCTCTGCCATGAGTTGTACCAAAGCTCTAAGAAATGGCTCAGAAATCTTAGAGTTTTTTATTACATAAACCCTTCGTGGTCCCTTGAGGTAATCATGCTTGTTCTTGTTCATTTGTCTCCTTGATATTCTTAGAGCTACTAGGAATACTTAGATTTTTTGGGAAGATTTATTTTTTGGGGGGTGGGGGGAAATCAGATATATATAGAGGAGGAGAAATCGAAAGATCTTCCCCAAGTGTCTGCAACTGCCAGAGCTGAGCTGATCCAAAGCCGGGAGCCAGGAGTTTCTTCTGGGTCTCCTACACGGTTACAGGGTCCCAAGGCTTTGGGCCATCCTCAACTGCTTTCCCAGGCCACAAGCAGGGAGCTGAATGGGAAGTGGAGCTGCCGGGATTAGAACCGGTGCCCATATGGGATCCTGACGTGTGCAAGGCGAGGACTTTAGCTGCTAGGCTATCATGCCAGGCCCCACACTCTCGTTTCTTTATTTTGCTTTTAATTTTCTAAAATTTTGGGAAACTGAGAGAGCTCTCATCCTCTGGTTCGCTTCTCAAATGCCTGTAATAGTTGAGATTTAGATTGAGGGGTAGAAGCAGGAGTCAGGAACTCAGTTCAAATCTCCCTCATGAGTCACAGGAACCCAGCTTCTTGAGTGTCCCCTGCTGCTTCCCAATGTCTCATTGGTGGGAAGCTGAAGTCAGGAGCTGGGGCTGGAGCTGGGCCTCAGACCCAGAGAATCCCATGTGGAACATAGGCAGTTTCACTTCAAAGCTGAACAACTACTCCTATACTCTTCTTTAATAATTGATACTACCTCTTGCAAGTCTGTGGGGGTGACACCCTTGATTTCATGTGAACAGTGAACAATTTAAATATAAGCATTCTGACTTCAATATTTTCTTTCCTATTATTACTTCTTTGTCATACATTAGGAGCAGCAGCAACAGAGACAATAGAATGTATTTGAAGTTTTGCTTATCTGAACAGTCCTTTTGGAGTACAGAAGTACCTGTATTGTTGCTGATTTTCACCACTGTAGTACCTCGCCTTAAGTGTGCAAACTGAAGCTTATTGTAGAACTATTAGAATAGCAGCATCATGTGTTAGATGATATAAACTATAATGGAAGATTACTCCTCATTTATGTACAAATTTATTAGAGGGTTTCTAAAAAAATTTTTTTTTATTGGAAAGGCAGACATACAGAGAGAAAGAAATAGAGAGAGAAAGATCTTCTGTCCACTGGTTCACTCCCCAAGTGACTGCAATGGTTGTTGCTGAACTGATCTGAAGCAAGTAACCAGGGGCTTTTTCCAGGTCTCCCACCTGGGTTCAGAGTCCCAAGGCTTTGGGCCGTCCTCTACTGCTTTCCCAGGGCACAGGCAGGGAGCTGGATGGGAAGTGGAGCAGCCAGGACACAAACTGGCACCCATGCAGGATCCTGGTGCATGCAAGGCAAGGATTTAGCCACTAGGCTATTGCACTAGACCCAGATTAGTTAGTTTTAAAATGCCTAGTGTGACACATGTTGGAACATGATTGCTGTGACAATTAGGGGTCGTTAACAAGTGTGAGCTCTAAAATTCAGATGAAGCACCGTGATCTTTATAAATGATAAGGAGATGAAGAGATCAGTGATGAGTTCTATAATCTGTCATGTAGGTCAGCTTTTTTCTCTGGGATATCATGGATGTTAGAATAGATGTAATACTTGTGTTAGATGAGTAAATATACTAACATCTTTGCTTTTGTCACTGAAAGTGATTGTGTTTTCAATATTAATCTTAAAGGAAATGAAATGTAATTGGTAAGAAATATATACTGCTGCCACATTGAGGACAGTTTTTTAAAGTAAATTTTGGAAAAACTTTGTATTTTTGGAATTCCTAAATCCTGAGACAGCTATTCTTTGGCATAATTTAAAAATAAATATATTGAAGATTAATTTTTTGATGTATGAACTGATTATTTAAAACAGTTATTACAAAATAGCTGATTTGAATATTAGAATGTGATATTATTTTGTCTTACAGTTTTGCATGTGAGAAATGGTAATTATTGTCCTTTCAAAATCATATAAATTTTATTTTTGATAATTTTTACATATTTTATTATGCTGCAAAAGGTCAAGGACTAGAGGAAAGTAGGTGAAACCATTATTTGCTTTGACATTCTCATTTTTCCTTCCTGTATATGAGGGGAGGGGAGAGATAATGAGAGAAGCCACACCTAGCCTCCCAACTATCCCAGGGTCCCCAGTGTGGGGCATGCTCTGAGGGTCCTGCCCAAGTGGTTGTGACAGTTCAACAGTTCTGTATTGCTGCTGATCTTGTCACTGCAATCATGATGCAATTTTTCCAAACTCCACTGGCTGACATAGTCCACCTTAGAGTCTCTGTGTGCCTAAGTATTCACTGCCAACCCATTGCTGGGTAGTTGATCACCTTGTTCTGTCCTCTGTTATGGTAGCAGGTGTCCTTTCAGGCTTCAGTGTACTGCCATATCCTCCGTGTGTCTCTACATGTATTGTGTGGTGGTACAGGTGGCTAATGATTGCTTTCTGTTTAACTTTTTGTTGTTAGTAATTTTATGCAATAATGTAGATTCTAGATAGTTTTATTGTTTAAGCATTCAGGCCCATCGGAAACATTGGCAATTAAACTTAAAGTGTCATAAATAATTTATGTGTCAGATGGAAAGCCTTGAGCTTACTGCTAAAGTTTCCCTGCTGTCTTTTTTGCATACAGGCACAGAGCAACTTATGCATGAATTTCCTAAGTAGTTGTGTAAAGTCTCTGAGCTAGGCAAAATGAGTTTTCTCATACCAAGTATTTACATATTAAGTATTTACAGTATGACTAAGTGAATCATACATTTAATTTAACATTTAACTGTTACTTTTGCTTTACTATATTGCAAGACTTAATTTGAATTTTAATGTAGAAATCTTTGGAAGCTGTCCAAGGATAGTTGAATTAATGAGAAGAAAAAGACCATGACATGTGTTTAGTATTAAAGAAAGGGTTCAAAATCATTTCATGGTTTATTAAACTTTCACATCTTGGTGTTTTTCTGAACATTTCTTTAGGGTAGATCTTGAGAAATATAAATAAAGATTCTTTATATAGATTACTGTGATTTTCTGCTAGAAAGACTTTAATCTTTAATTTCAGCTTATTTGAGCAATCCTGTTTCCCTGCATCTAGGAAATATGGAGTGTTATTACTGTTTAAATCTTTATTGGTATTAATGGTTCCTCCTTTTATTTGTGAAGTCCTTGCTCTGTGCTAGATGTAGTTCTAATAAACTAGCATGAATTTACTTTTCTTAAATTTCTTAGACCCCTTATATTATGTATAATAATGTATATATTAAGTTTTGCATACTTTTGCATTTAATATCATACCATTCTATTCAGCTTATTTGTTTTAAAGATTCATGTATTTATTTTGAAAGTCAGAGTTACAGAGAAGGTGTGACAGAGAGAAAGTCATCTTTCATCTGCTGGTTCACTCCCCAAATGACCACAGTGAATATCAGGAGCCAGAAGGTTCCTTCAGGTCTCCTATGGAGGAGACACAGATCTAGTTATTTGGGCTGTCTTCCACTGCTTGACCCTGACTGGTAGCAGGTTTCTGGTTCAGAAGGAAAAGGAACTGGTGATCTTATGGGATGCTAGCATTGCAGGTGTCAGTCCTACCAGCTACTTCACATGCTGGCCCCCTATTTGCTTTGTTTTATATTATATTATTTCAGTGTGTCACTGAGATTTTGCTTTCTCATTTCTGAAATGAAAAACCTAAGAACTTCTTATACTGCTGTTAATAAGTTTCCTTGCAAAATTTTCTCTCTCTTTTACTTTCCTATGCATTATGTCTCTTTTTATGTAAAGTATTGTCAAAGTGAAGGCCTTTTGGGATGCTGACTAATTCCTTTATTTTATTCAGAAGCAGATAATCCCTTGCAGACAAATTCCTGATTGCTTTGGAGACCACTCTTTTATAGTGTTTCAGAGAAATGTGTTATCAGATGACTTGGGGAAATGCTGCACACTGACATTCCTCATAGAATACTTGAGACTCTGATAAGTATTTTTGGAAAGAAATATTTTTAGTTGGTTTAGTTAGTTTAATACTATTTACAAACTCACTTGGCTATAGATCACATACTATTCATTATTTGATACAGAATCTTCAGTCTGTTTCATTAGCCACTTTCCTTCTTTTCTGTGAGGCATTCTCTGTTAATTCTGTAATAATTTAAGAATATCAGCTATTTTTTACCAATTACATAGTATAAAAACTAGTACTGGTTTGTAATAATAAAAGCAGGTAATCTAGTTGCTGAAGGTGGTGTACTTCCCCAGTGGATTTTGAAATTCACCCTCAAGAGACATGGAAATCCGTTCATTCCTGCTTATAGGTGAAAATTTAATGTCCTTTCTGTCTTATTCTTGTCTCTGTTTTTAACAGCTATTTTTAAATGCTAGCAATAAGGTGACAGACAAGAGCGAGAAAGACCTTGCCAACAAATTACTTACAGAAATGAATGAGGACCAGGTATCTACAAAGCCTGCATCTTGTTTCAGCTGAAGTCCAAAATCAGTCAATCAGAGCACCTATTCCTGTACTTTTCATCTTGTCTTTTAAGTATATGAATGTTACTTAGCTTTAATATCCACTGTTTTTGGAAATTATTTAAAATTAGAATTAAAAATTGCTTTTGTCTCAAGGACAAGTGTCATGATGGTTGATGTAAAAGATCAGTAGAATTCTATCTCTGTGCATTGTGCCCTGTTGAGGAGATACGAAGTACAGGAATGGGATGCTATCAATGCTGTCCACCTGGTGGTGACTCTTATTTGGGAGCTTCCTTTTCTAAGCACTGCGGTGTATTGGGGTCTTAGGGTTTTGTTTGTGAATATGTATGGTCATTGTTAACATCTTGATTCTTTGCTTCTTATTGACAAGTGATGATTATAATTCAATGGACAACTAGAATCTTGGAGGAAGGGAAGAATATTCTGAATCTTTAAGGGATAATTTAGAATAAAGTAATATTTTTCTGTTACAAAAGTTCAACTCTATATAGGTGTAGTAAAGCAAAATGAGTCTTTTAAATTGGCTCTCACATTCTGTTTGAGAAAAATTACTGGTTTTTTTGAGAGTAGTTATAAGATCTCTTATTAACATAAGTAGTTGTGATATAAAATAAAAAGGGATACTGTAGTTATTGTTTTATGTTCTTAAAACCAGATATGAAGTTGCAGAGTATTATATTATTTTAGATTTCTTTCAAAGTGTTAGATTACAATTATTATAGTCCCTTGGAGACTTAATGTTACAATTCAAAATTATATATTAAATGAGGTCTTTTTCTCCTACTTGGATGAAGCATAGCACGGGTCTTATTTGTTTGTAATTCTGCTGTATGCAGAATGCTTTAAGACATTTTGGTATGTTCATTACATGTATAACATGTTTATTCTGTGTATTTTTTTAACAAATAACCTCAACAAAAATTAGGACTTTGTTTAAATAATTTTCTAAAAGGGAAGAGCTTAGCTCAACTATACAGGGATATAAGCAGTCCCTTAGTACTCACATTCTTCTAGGAGAAAGAGGAAAATCACTTATTGTGAAATAACTTGCTTCAAATCATATATAAGTATTCCTGAAAGCAAATTTTTAGGACTGTTTATTTTATAACATCTTTGTCCTTGTTCTGTGTTTTCATGGTAACCATTTTATGTATGGGTAAACAGTCCTGTTCACTTTTCTGATATTGTTGGTGTTAATTTTTCTGTGAATGTACTATGCTGAAATCTAACACATGAAATAATGACAGGCAACACAGAGCTAGTTTTATTTTGTCTTATAACTTTGGCACTAAAGGTTGCCTTCCCAAAGTCCTGACAGTGCTCATAGCTATATATTTCATTTTGTGTATTTCCCTCAAATTTTGCATTTTATGTGAAATTAGATATACCTTATTGTTTGTAAGTAACATAACTAATTGGCATGCTCACTTACAACTTTACTGTCAACCTGTGAACAAGAATTTTTAAGTCATCTTTACACACTAATAGATTAAAGTGTAGAAACTTAAAGTATGTTTTTGAAAAGAAATGAAAACAAAATTGAATTTGCAATTATTGACTTCCCTCCCTTCCTCTAGAGATTGTCCATTATTTTTAAAAAGCATGTATTGAGCTTAATGTTTTCTCCTCAAAATATTTTAATGTAATGAGTGAATGTGGCCTTATCCTTCTTGACGTGTACCTTATTTTCTATTAAGTAGATAACTTCTTTTGCAGGTTTTATTGTTTCAGAAATACGTTTCATTGAAAGTGGAATATAGTGCATGTCAAATATTTACTTTTTCAGGTTTTCGGGCAAATGGTTTCCTAAATGAACAATAAAAGTCTTGGACACATTTGCTTATCTCTGGCTTTTTTTTCTTCTGCTAGGCATTTCAGGGACAGTTGGATTGTTTGGCTGTATCAACCATTCAGGCTTTGACAGCAGTAATGAACAAGTCACCAGCTGCTAAGGTAAAACACATAACCCCAAGCTTTAAAAGGTGGTAGATGTTCCACTTTCCATTATATCTGTCCCACAATGGTGCATAGAAGTCTGTAACACTAATGATTTAATTCCTGGTGAGATAGCTTACAAAATATCTTAGTATAAAAATTAGTTTGTTGATAGTTTTAAAGATAGACCTGGATGACATTACTTTGCCATGTTAAAAAGAACATTTATGACCAAGCTACAAACTGATAGAGATTTATAATGTTGGTCAAAGAATGGGAAGATAGCACTGTGCTTGAACTGTAGAAATGCTCAGTTTAAGTGAATTTGTGATTAATTGAAAGAATTGAGTTTTATGTCATATTTTCCTCTATTGATAAGGCAGTCACTCCTTGTATTGTCTCCTTGGTGTATGACTGACTATAAGATAAACATGTTTCATGTGTGAAGAGCCAGATCAATCTAGGAATGGCTTTTCACGGTTGAATGGTCTTGGGAATTCAGATTTTATAGTCACTAATACTCAGAGTTTGATGTCCATTCTCATTCACTACCACTGAGAGTCCTCTGCCACGTTATACTGGTAGGTAGCTCATTGAACAGTCACAAAGATTAGCAGGGACATTCATGTAAAATGGTAGGCTTATGGTAAGTGCTCAGTGAATGTTCCTAGCTATTATTATTATCTTACATTCTGACCTACCACCTGTAATATGAGTCTTCAAAGAGTTCATAGAAAATATGTCATAAGAGAAAAAAACTATATTTCAAAGTTTTTGCACCAAAATTAATTTATTTTTTAATTCTATTTTTCCATGAACTTTTGAAATATCATATCCTTCATGATTCACCTTTCTGGTACCTGAAATGTATTAGTTATTTCCTGTTACCTGAGTTTGCCGTCAATTATATTTGTTAGTTTCCATTATTTTGTGTTAGGAGACTTAATCTCTGCCTTAGTTTGGTTGCTATAGCTCCTGGTAAGATTTCCATGCAACGTAATATCTTAATTTTTACAGTTTGATTTTTGATTTTAATCTTGAGTTAATATATTTTCTCTAAGGAAGAAATCACTTTAATTCTACATAATTGGTTTATGGGACAGTAGGTGGCCTATATGGTTTTCTAAAAAATCACACTAAAATACGGTCAGATCTCTTTTAAAAATATGATTTTTGAACTGTGAAATACTTTACGTGGTTTCTGAGTCAAAATAAGTAACTACATTTTTTTAATGAAATTTTTTCATGCTGTGTTTTATTCATTTTCAACTGATTTCTTTTCTAGAGGCAACCACAACTAGTTTTGTTTAAGTTTTTTAAGTCTTTTGATTATATTGTATCTATATTTCTGCCTAAGTAAATATACCAGTTTTCTTCATATTTACTTTATGATTTTTGAAACGTAACTGGTTCAGAAATCAATGTGATTGGAACTTCCTTAAATGCATTTGGTGTTCCAGATATTTTAGACTACTTATATACAAAGAACAGAGAGAGAGCTTTTATAATCAGTTTTTTTTTTCACACCGGTACTCAGAATTGCCAGGATCCTTCAGTCTTTTTAGCCTACTGTCTGATTCTTCGTATTGCTAAAGTCTGCTTGCATTTTTCTGTTTTCATTTTGACTTTACCTAATGCTTTTTAGTAATAAATATAGTGTTGTATGACCTAATATGTAAGTTGTATAATAATTCTGTAATACACGTTTACTTCTGTTTTCATTTATTTTGTATTTTGGTAGATTATAAGTTTTATACCGTAGATGTGTGGGTTACATATCTATACACAAAATCTTAAAATAAGTTCTATTTATAAGTTCTATTTATGTACATGTATACATGTATCTATACAACACATATATAAATAGAACTTTTAAGATTTTAGGAAGAAATATGGTTTTTCCATTGAACTTACCAGGACAATAAGATGCTGGACTTTATGCTTGGTAAATACCTCCAATGAAAGAATGTCAACTGAATTTGAACTATGGAAATGCAACAAGGTGGAGCAATCCACCATGGGGGGAGGGTTTTGGGAGGGGCGGGGGGAATCCCAGTGTATAAAAAAATGTAGCACATAATGCAATGTAATGCAATGTAATTAATTTTTAAAAAAAGCAAATCCAATAAAAATATATGTTAAAAAAAAGAAATATGGTTTTTAAGATTTCAGTTCCTTATTTTTTAAACTGTTAAGCTAATTAACTTATTGGGTATTATTTAATATATTTAAAATTCTATTAAATTCATTTATTGGGAATCTGCTTTAATATATTGTTTCCCATTCTCTTAGGAAGTATTTAAAGAAAGAATTGGTTATACACATATGTTTGAAGTATTAAAATCTATGGGTCAGCCAGCATTAGAACTACTTAAAGAACTTATGAATATGGTAAGTTTTTGGACTTTTATTAAAAGAAGTTCACATCCGTGTTTCATAAATGGTAACTGACCTTTTATCTTCTTTGTTGCTTTTCAGGCTGTAGAGGGTGACCATACTACGGTTGGTCTTTTGGGTATAAGTAATGTCCAACCTCTCTTGATTCTTATCCAGTGGCTTCCAGAACTAGAGTCACATGATTTACAAATCTTCATCTCTGATTGGCTTAAAAGAATTTGTTGTATCAATAGACAGAGTCGAACTACTTGTGTCAATGCAAACATGGGAATTAAAATCATTGAAACTCTTGATTCTCATTCTTCCCTCCATCAAACTTGTGCTGAGAACTTGATTGCAATCCTTGGTTCCCTGGGGAGTCAGTCCGTGAGTGCAGAAGAAATCCGTCGCCTGCTGCGCTTGCTGAGAGTGGATGAAGCTGAGCGTATTCACCCTTACACTGTGCCTGTCACTCGGGCAGTTCTGACCATGGCCCGGAAACTAAGCCTGGAGAGCGCACTGCAGTATTTTAATCTGTCTCACAGTATGGCTGGAATTTCTGTGCCTTCCATACAGAAGTGGCCTGGGTCTGCATTTTCTTTCAGCGCATGGTTTTGCTTAGATCAGGACCAGTTGACTGTTGGCACTGCAAACAAAGGAGGAAAGAGAAAACAATTGTACAGGTACTGGTACAAGTTATAGATTATAAGTGAACACTATTATAATAAAATATGCTATGAATCTTAAACAAAATCATATAGCAAGGATCTGGTTTTTAAATGTGCAGTTTATCTGAAACATTTTCATTCTTAGAATATACACAGTTCAGTTAGAAGTGATTTATTATTTTTATAATGAGAACTGTATTTCTCAAATATCCTTTAGTTCAAAATCTTAAGCTAGTCCGGAAATTGTTTGCTAAGTGTAGTATAGAAGTGGACAGAAAGGAACAGTAAACTTAGAGAATGATTGCCCTGTTGCCCTGAAGGTGCTTCTGTGTGAAGACTCAAAGTCTGTGTGCGTATATACATCCAGATTCAAGTACCTATTAGTTTATAATATGCATTATGATTTTGAGACTTTTAATTGTATTTTCTGAATCTTATTTGTAAGAATTTTGTACATTTCTGTTACTGATATATTTTGCTAATGAAATTCCACTTATAATACTGCATTTTATATTTTAAAAAAATTTTGTTAAGATTTATTTTATTTTTATTTTAAAGTCAGATATACACAGAGGAGGAGAGACAGAGAGGAAGATCTTCCGTCCGATGATTCACTCCCCAAGTGAGCCACAACGGCCGGTGCTGTGCCGATCTGATGCCGGGAACCAGGAACCTCTTCCAGGTCTCCCACGTGGGTGCAGGGTCCCAAGGCTTTGGGCCATCCTCGACTGCTTTCCCAGGCCACAAGCAGGGAGCTGGATGGGAAGTGGAGCTGCCGGGATCAGAACCAGTGCCCATATGGGATCCCGGGGCATTCAAGGCGAGGACTTCAGCTGCTAGGCCACGTTGCTGGGCCCATATTTTTAAAATTCTTACATCCCCCCAAAAGATTTTGAAAATGTCTTTGAAAAAAGGTTAGAATGTGTGGAGAAAAAATTTAAGCCAAAGAGGGCCTGGTGTGATAGCCTAGTGGCTGAAGTTCCCACCTTGTACGCCGGAATCCAATATGGGCTCTGGTTCTAATCCTGGCAGCCCTGCTTCCCTTCCAGCTCGCTACTTGTGGCCTGGAAAATCAGTCAAAAAACGGCCCAAAGGTTTTGGACCCTGCACCGATGTGGGAGACCCAGAAGAAGCTGCTGGCTCCTAGCTTTGGATTGGCTCAGCTCCAGCCATTGCGGCCACTTGGGGAGTGAATCATTAGATGAAAGATCTTTCTGTCTGTCCTCCTCTCTGTATATCTGACTCTCCAATAAAAATAAATCTTTTTAAAAAAATAAGCTGAAGAATTATATATTTTTTGAAGATTTGTGAATTTGAAAGACAGAATGACAGCAATAGAAAGACACAAAGGCAAATCTTACATGCCCTGTATTACACCCAACATAGCCATAAGAGCTGAGGGACGGGCTAGGCTGAAACTAGGCATCAGGAACTCTATTCTGCTCTTGTTTGTGGGTGTCAGGGGCCCAGGTATTTGTGCCATCTGCCAAATCCCAGTGTCTTCCCAGGTGCATTAACAGAAAGCTGAATTGAAAGCGGAGAAAATGGAATCAGTGCTCCCGTATGGGCTGTCTGCAGTGCAAGCAACAGCTTAAATGTCATAGCCCCGATGCCAGCCCCCAGGGAATTGATTTTGAATGTGTCACTGATAGTTTATAGTTCTGCTGCTTCAGTGTTGACGAAACTGAACAACTGGCTTCAAAAGTTCTGATAATAGCTATTTTTGTTAGCTTTTTTACAGGAAGTGGAATGGGTTTTGAAGCTTTTATCACTTATTCAGGTATGTTGGTTGTGGCAGTGTGCACGAAAAGAGAATATGCCACGGTGATGCTTCCAGAGCACAGCTTCTGCGATTCCCTCTGGGTATGGCCTTAGGACATCGTATTGAATCTCTTGATTCTCTCCTATAAAAAGCAGTTAGCATCAGATGTGTGTGTGTGTGTGTGGTTTTTGAGAGATTTTTCACTTTAAAAGTTCTGCTCATATTGAAGTTAATCTATAAGCAGTTAGCTGTTACCATTTTAGCAGTGATCATTTTTCTGCTGAAAATTAAAATGAAATGTTATGGTATCTGTTACAATTTTCTAGAAGCAAATTTAGTTTTGAATTTGAGTTTGAACTGAAACAGTAAGTTGATAAAAACAATACATGCCTATTGATTTTTTAAATTTAAAACTTCCTTTTGGAAAAATAGATTGTGAAAGATACTCTGCTGGACAGTACACAAACACACTGTTCAAATTTGTACAGATTTTCTAGCATAGACCTAAGTACTTTTTGTAGTACTAAGGAGAAACTGATGTTCAAGGATGTCATTTTAGTCAGCATTTAACTAAGCTTACCTTCAATATTTTATAGTTTGTACAAACTATTGCAAAGTAGTACTCTGAACAGTTTTGTTTCTCCAAAGAACTAATATAGTTTAAATGTATGTTTTACTTCATCAGCACAACGTAACTATTGTTCACATGCCTGGAAAAAGACCCTTCGGTCAGAGTCTCGTCTATATCTATGACAATGGACAACAGAAGGTTTCTGCTCCTCTGAAATTTCCTGCCATGAACGAAGTAAGTGTAACCTTTACAGATTTATGGAGAACTCTTGAAAGTTTCAGTTAGTGTTAGAAGGCTCTGCTTACTTTGAACCTATTCCTCAAAATTTCAAAGTATTTTTTATCTACTGTAGTAGGTCATGCAGTGGTGATGGCTCTTATCAGTTGAGTTCTTCTACCTCATGGAAGACGTATTGAATTCTTGCCTTTTGGCTTCACCTGTCCCAGGGCTATTTCAAAGTCAGAATTACAGAGAAGTGAAGAGACTGAGAAATCTCCCATGTGCTGGTTCACTCCCCAAATGGCTGCAACAGCCAGGACTGGGCCAGGCCTGAATGAGGAGCCAGGAGGATCTCCCACTTGGCTGGGCAGAAGCCCAAGCACTTGTCTCATGCTGCTGCTGCTGCCTTCCTAGGCCTATCATCAGGGAACTGGATTGAAAGTGGAGCAGCCAGGACTTGAAGTAGCACTCATAGGAGGTAGTTTCATGAAATGTTTCATTTTTAAAATGAGGCTAGGAATCTAATTGAAACTGTTTTTGTGTTTCTTAATTTTTAGCCTTTTACTTCCTGCTGCATTGGTTCAGCTGGGCAAAGGACTACCACTCCTCCACCATCCCAAATCCCAGATCCTCCCTTTTCTTCTCCCATGACCCCTCATCGATCATCGTTTGGCGGGATTCTGTCATCAGCTGCCTGGGGAGGATCACCTGAAAAATCAAAGTTAACTACCAAATTGATATCAGCTGGAACCCAAGACAGTGAGTGGGGATGTCCCACATCTCTAGAGGGTCAGTTGGGGTCTGTTATTGTCTTCTGTGAAGCACTGCAGCCTCCTCAAGTGAAGGCATTATATTTAGCAGGTGAGCATGTACACTTATAGTATTTAATTAAATTTAAGAGTTTTTCCTATTGTCTAAATATGTTCTGAGCAGTATATTTTATTTAATGCTTATATTTTAATTTATGATGAAAGGGAAGAAGCAGCATCATATACTATGTGAAGGCACAAGTGGAGGAGCAAACTTCTGGAAAGTATTGGAATATCCTTAACACTTACTATGTTAGGCTGAAAAGCGATAAAAATTACTATTTCTTATAGTTACTTCATTTCTTTTGTTCAAAATGCGTGATTTACTTAAGCTTCCTATGCATTTTAATATTGATAGAAACAGCACATTTTAAATGTATTGTAATGTTTGTACATATGATATTTCTTATTCTTGTGGGTTTAAGTATGAACTCGCAGGATAAATATTTGAAGTGAGTGAATATACTGATGGCTAAGAATACATATTGCTTAATGAGTTAGCAGGAATGGGTTAATTCCCAATACCCGTCAGTAACACATAAGTGTTCCAGATTCACTACCATCTCAGTAGGATAGAATGGTCCATGCTGTTCCTTCTGCTATTACATGTGAAGTTGAACCTTGTTTTAATTCATATTTCTTTGATATTTTATAAAATTAAGAATACTTTTTTACTCATTTACTGTTTCATTTTTGTTGTGTTTATTCAGATTTTTGATTAAATGGTTTGTAAGTTTGTCTATGACAGTTGAATTGGTTTACACGAGATAAACTAATCGATTGATTTCTCTATGTTAATTCTCTAATGCTATGTAAAAGTTTCATATATAGTGGAAATTGATCCAAGGTTTTAGATTAATTGGAGGTAATATAAAAGCACATATCTTAATGTTTTAATTGCATTATTTAAGTAACTAAGCAGCTGAATTTTAAATTTTGTTCTAATGACACAGAACCAAGGAGGCCATATTCAATGATGTGTGTGTATGTGTATAAATAATTTTCAGGTCCAAATTGTTTAAATCTTTGGAAATGTCAAGAGTCTGACATAGCCGACCTGCCTGGTAACGTCCTTCTGCACTACACAGCGAAGGTCAGAGCAATCACGGGACTGTCTGTCTACTTGTAACTGTGCTGTGAATGAAAATTCCTTTTGTGTTCCTTTTGTCATTGCAGTAGGAAATTAAGAAGGAGAGGCTTTAATTGAATTAGCATTTTTGAAATTTTGGGAAGTTTCAAAGGAAGGTGAGAAGCAGTAAATATTAAGGTACATCTCCTGAGCTACAGCATAGATGCTACTGTATCATTCAACAGCAGGAATGAGAATGACCAAGGATGGAATTCATAGCGTTGGCTGGCTTGAATAAATGAAGCCGTTTAAACTTGTATTCTAGTTTTTTTTTTGAAGGAAAGATGAAACAATTGCGCTCAATCTGAGTGCTTTTAAAATGTGATATAGGAAGTACAAGAAGGAGAGGAAAAAAAGTAATGTTTACTTAAGAAGGAGAAAAAATAAACTACTACTACCAGCCTCATCTGCCTTCATTATATTCAGTGTTACATTATCTCAACAGTGCTTCAACTGTGAGATTATGGGTTATGGAATATCTTTTTCTAGGTTAGCCCGCTGGTAACTTTATTACTTTTGACTACTGATTATATTTGACCTAATAAAATTTACTTAGTTTTATAAATTTTAAGTCTAGAGATAAATTAAAACAGTGGTAAAATGATTTTCCATGTACTTTTCACTTAAATATATCAATTGCTAGCATTTTGCCATACTGATTCTGTCCAGCTCAAATCATTTATGAAAGCACATTGACCTTGCTATCAGGACACTTCATCACTAAATATCTTTACATACTCATTTACCTAACGAAGAGACATGATTCATCTGATATTGATCTGCTTGCAGATGTTCTCAGAAATGTTTAGCCTTTAATAAGTCAATTATAAATCTCCTCACATTTTGTGCATTGCATTGGTTATGTCCAAAGCTTTGGACTGTCCTCGACTGCTTTCCCAGACCATAAGCAGGGAGGTAGTTGGGAAGTGGAGCATCTAGGACATGAACCAGCACCCAAATGGGATTCTGGCAGATGCAGGGTCAGAATTTAGGCTATGTGCCAGGCCCTGAGCCCTGTCGTGTTTAAACTGCTAGAAGTAAAAGGCTATGGGAATGGGTATATTTAGCTTAGTGGTTCAGATGGTTGTATCCCACATCCCTGCGCTTGGGCTTGATTTCTAGATCTGCCTCCCAGTTCTAGCTTCCTGATATTTCGGATTAAGTTTTTGCTATAGTTCATGCCTCAGATGACAAGGGAGAGTGACTGATCTTTGATGAGTGAATGCTGTGGCATCTAGTTCCTGGTTTTTTTGAGACAGAAAGCAATCATGGTAAAATTCATGTGGTTAACGTCTTATCATTGACTAGGCTGTATGACATTTACAGTAATGGCGAAATGTTCCATATATTATTAGTTGTCTTTTGTTCTAATTGCACTTAGTTGTTAACTATGGTTCTCCTGTTTTTGTTTTGTATTTTTTTTTCCTTAGGCCTGCAAAAATTCCATCTGTCTTGATTTATCTACTAACTGCCTGCATGGAAGATTAACAGGAAACAAAGTAGTGAATTGGGACATTAAGGTAAACAAAATAATAAACAATGGGCATCATGTTTTATCACTCATTTATCTGTCCTTTTGAAGATGTTTAAGCACCAGTAGATTGATATGAAAGGTAAGTCTCAATTAAAATGTTATGCTGATGTACAATTGGAAAGATAAACAAGTAAGTAGTTGAATGACTATAGTGGTTGAATGATTGTCTTGCTTGGAGATAATTACCCTCCTGACTATTCTGTGCACCTAACAATCTGCATAAGAAAAATAGGCTACATAGTATTGCCTCACTCTTCAGGTGTTTATTCTTGGGCCCTGCGCTGTACTGTTATAAGTACCTGTGGTGCCGCCATCCTATATGGGCACCCACTTGAGTCCTGGCTCTATCACTTCTGATCCAGCTGTCTGCTGATGTGCCTAGGAAAGCAGTGTAAGATATCCGTGGTTTCAGGGGCCTAAAATCTTTGTCCACTCTACTGCTGTTAACAGCCATCAGCAATAGCTGGATCTGAAGTAGATTAGTCAGGACTCAAACCCACATGCATAAGGAATGCTGTTAATGTTGGTAGAGCATTAGCTTGCCGTGCTATGGCACCAGTCCCATAAGGTTTTTTAGTTTTTGGTTTTTTTTTTTTTTTAGTTAATTTAAAGGGGCCAGATTTTATGTCTTCTATAGGTACAGTTCCATGTAGACAATCTCACTTTCCTCCTGCCTTTTCTATGCTTCAATTCCACTCCTTCCCTTCCCTTTCTTCAACAGTGTTTGCACAGACATACATTTTTTTAAAAAAAGATTTATTTTTATTTTTATTTGTAAGGCAGTTATAGAGAAAAGGAGGGACAGAGAGAGCAATCTTCTATCTGCTGGGTTACTCCCCCAGTGAACTAAGTGCTCGGAGCTGGGCTAATCAGCCTTTTACAACAAAATGGGTACAACTGGAAATCATTGTGCTTAGCAAAATAAGCCAGTTGCAAAAACACAAATACCATATGTTTTCTCGGATTTGTGGAAGTTAATATAAAACACAAAAATAGGTGCAGGAATGAAATGGTCATTTTGGGATATTAGCCCATGTTTAAACTCCACTGGAAATGTGGTCATGTGGTGTCTTGTTTTTCACTTGTTAAGTATTAGGATCAGTGGCCAATTAAGCCTGTGAGCATAAAGTGGAATAAAATGTTGTCTGTGTGTGGAATCAATGCCAGGCGAAGCCTCCACCTGTGGTTCCAGCAACCCATGTGGATGCCGGTTTGAGTCCAGATTGCTCCACTTCAAATCCAACTTCCTGCAGCAAAAGATGATGATTGAGATATATATCTCACGTTTTCTTTACCCCTTCATCAGTTGATGACCACAGGGTTGGTTACATATCTTAGTGTAGTGAATTGAGCATCAATGAACAGAGGGTGGCAGATTTCAGTTCCTTCTGTATCAGATACTTCTTTTTATTCATCTGTCTACAAGGTTTAACCTCTCTGAGGGTTAAAGTGAGTAACATTTTGTTTTCCTAACTTGCCCTCTTGCTATCATTTCTTATTTACCTTCTTCTTTGGTTTCATATGTATTGTATACATTAAATGTTGCTTCCATTTAGAAACTGCTGCTTACTTTTGTGACTGAATTAGCTGTGCTTGTCATGCTATCTTTAGTACAGTATCATGTCATTTAATCATGGTATATAGTAACTGTTTGCCTGACTCTCCCATAGTACTTAAAAAATTCCAATTGCTTTTTCCCCCCACTGTTTTTTTTTTAATTTATTTATTTTTATTGGAAAGAAAGATATCCAGAGAGGAGAGACAGAGAAAGATTTTCTGTCTGCTGCTTTACTCTCCAAGTGGTCACAATGGTTGAAGCTGAGCTGATCTGAAGCCAGAAGCCAGAAGCTGGTTCTTGATCTCCCATGTTGGTGCAGGGTCCCAAGGCTTTGGGTCGTCCTGGACTGCCTTCCCAGGCCACAAGTAGGGAGCTGGATAGAAAGTGGAGCAACTGGTGTACGAACCAGCTCCCATATGGGATCCTGGGGCATGCAAGGTAAGGACTTTAGCCACTAGGCTACCACACCAGGCCCTTTCCCTCTTGTTCAGTGCAGGGAATGTACAATGAATTTTTGACCAAGTAGTTAAGTTAGTAAGGGTTATTTAGGTTGACATGAAAATCAGAGATAATCTATACTCCTAAAATGTATTATTTCCCTAAAAAGGATATTTTATTTTATTTTATTTTATTTTATTTTATTTTATTTTATTTATGTTCTGATTGGCTTATTGGTTGGTTAGCTGGTTGGTTGGTTGGTTTGAAAGCATTTCCAGAGAGAGACAAAGACAGAGAAAAAGAGATCTTCTGTTTGTTGACTCATTCCCCAGGTGGCTGCAGTGGCCAAGGCTGGGCCTGGCCAAAGGCAGAAGGCAAGAGTTACTTCCAGTCCTCCCATGTGGGTGGCAGAGGTCCAAACACTGAGGTCATCTCCCACTGCTTTTCCCAGCCAGTAGCTGGGATCTGAATGGGTGATAGAGCAGCCAAGGTACAACCAGTTGGCCCTAAGAGATATCTTAAATGGAAGTTATAGCTTAAATAAAAATTTTTAAATATTAAATTATAAAAGGAAAATTGATGATAAATTTAAATTTTTGTCTGACATTTAAATATACCTATTGTTTCAGTGAAACAATTTATCAAAGGCCATACAATGTATTTCATTAAGTTATCCAAAACATTGAATTTTGACTGAAGCCACCTACCTCACCTTGTTTGTTAGTCAAAAGTAGAGGAATCAGGGCCCGGCAGCGTGGCCTAGCAGCTAAAGTCCTTGCCTTGAACGTGCCAGGATCCCGTATGGGCGCTGGTTCTAATCCCAATAGCTCTGTTTCCCATCCAGCTCCCTGCTTGTGGCCTGGGATAGCAGTCGAGGACGGCCCAAAGCCTTGGGACCCTGCACCTGTGTGGGAGACCTGGAAGAGGTTCCTGGCTCCTGGCTGCAGATCGGCGCAGCACCAGCCATTGTGATTACTTGGGGAGTGAATCATCAGATGGAAGATTTTCCTCTCTGTCTCTCTTTCTCTCTGTATATCTGACTTTCCAATAAAAATAAGTGAATCTAAAAAAAAAAAGATTTATAAAAGTAGAGAAATCAGTCATTTCTACCAGTAAATTTTTTTCATAATTTATTCTCCTGTTTTGAGAGCATGATTCTCTAGTGACAGTTGTTTTGCACTTTTATTATTAGAATTACATTATAAAATCTTTTTTTATGGAATTATGTTTAGAATGCCTTTGTTTGAAATGCTTAAGCTTTGGCAAGTGCAGTGAAAGTAGTCTGATGTGGTAGCCCCTCTGGCTGTGCTTTGTCCTGTCTTCTCTCACAAGTGTTTATTCAGTTTTGGCTCTCCTGGACATTGCGGGCCTTTCATTGTGGTGTAATGGAGTAAGCCATTACCTGCTATGTGGAGATTACATCTGTGTGTCCCTTTGAGCTCCAGCCGCTCCACTTCCAAGGCAGCTCCCTACTAGTGTGCCTGGGAAAGCAGCAGAGAATGGCCCAAGTGCTTGGGTCCCTGCACCTACGTGGGAGACCCAAAAGAAACTCCTGGCTCCTTGCTTCAGCCTGGCCCAGCTCCAGCCATTGTGGCCATGTGGGGAATTGAACCAGCATTTGAAAGTTTTCTCTCTCTGGTTCTCACTCTTTCTCTCTGCCTTTCAAATGAATAAAATCTTTTTTAAAAGTTTAGCAAAGTTGTATCACTTCATACATGCTATGTATATATTAAATAATAAAACTGTCCCTGTTTTATAAAATTTAAAGTAGAATTTTCTTTTCAGGATGTCATAAACTGCATAGGTGGACTAAATGTGCTCTTTCCTTTGTTGGAGCAAATCAGCCACTTTAATGAGGGACAGATTCCTGGAAGATTGAATGAACCTGAATTAGTAACACCTGTAGAAGAAGATTGGATGGTATTGACCTCCACAAAGGCATCAGGTATAAAGATTAAGTTAGCACAAAATTGTCATTGAGACATTTGGGAATTGAGTGAAGAGTAGATTAAAATGTCATCACCATTTGTAGCTATTAGCAGCTGTTCCTGATTTTATACTGTCATTCAGTAAGTGCCTAATACTTTGGTTAAAACTGAAGATGTTGATTTTGTTCTTAACGCTTTAGTTTATACTCTTTGTGGAAATACTACCACATGGTTAATTTGAACTAGAGAGAATATTTACATATGCATATAATCATGCAATATGCAGTTGTTTTTGCACAGATGTGCTTTGGAAGCAAACTACTGAATTAATTCCCTTTTTGTTATGTATTGTGACACAGAAAAACGTGATATAAAAATGATTAACAGGGTGGACATTTGGTATAGTACTTGACATGTTGCTTGTGATGCCTGAGTTCTATATGGGAGCTCCATTCTTGATGCTAGCTTCCTCCTAAAGTGTACTCTGGGAAGCAGCAAGTGATGCTGTAATGTGGTTGGGTCCCTGCCACCTGTCTGAGGACCTGGATTGGGTTCCTGTCTCCTGGTTTCAGTGTGGCACACAGACATTGCTATTATGGTCACTTCAAGAGTCAACAGTGGATTGAAGATGAAAGCAATTAACTTAGTTATGATATTTAACATGTTCTTACTTCTACAGAGTCGAGACTAGAGAGAAACCTAGTTGCGACATTTATTTTGATTATGAAACACTTCGTTCAAAGGCATCCTATCAACCAGGAAAATCTTATTCACTCCCATGGAGTTGCAACTCTTGGTACCTTACTTCAGAAGGTGAATCAATCTAACATGTTGCTATACTAGATTATAAGATTAACAGTTAGTGCTGGGATCTTCTTAATAAATGGATAATGTGTTTAAGGGTTATAGCTGATAGTTTAGATGGTATTAATAAGTATTATTTGTTTCATGGACAACTTTTTAAAACTTCTGTAATCACCTTATGCAAGAATTACTTCATAAGTGGTGTATAATCTTTTAATTATATAACCATAATTGCTAGCTTCAAATTACATAACCTTATTTGTTAGCTAAATTTTAGATACAAAAAGAATGTGGCCTTAAGAAAACATGTTCCAGTGATACATCAGAAAAACTAATAATTAAGTTTATATATATTTTTTAAGTTTATATTTTTCAAACTTTTTTTTGTATTTTTACTTCAGGTAGACATTCTGATTTGAGAAAATTATTTATACTGAACTTTGTGTATCCTTTTGTTTGATTTTAGGTGCCAGGCACCTTAATGGATGTTAATGTATTGATGGCAGTTCAATTGCTAATTGAACAAGTGTCACTAGAAAAAAATCTGCAGCTTCTGCAACAAATGTATCAGTATTTGCTCTTTGATTTTCGTATTTGGAACCGTGGAGATTTTCCTTTTCGAATTGGTGAGAACTGATTGATAAAATTTTATAGTTATTTTAGAAATTTATCAAGACTTGTGTGAATTTATTTGAGTCTGTAGTTTATGAGTGAACTTTGCTTTCAGGTCATATACAGTATCTTTCAACCATCATTAAAGACAGCCGGAGAGTTTTCCGAAAGAAGTATGGTGTGCAGTTTCTCCTGGATACACTTCGGGTTTACTATGGGTATGGTGTCCTTGTTCATTTTCAGTTGTTTTCCCTCTGCTACTGATTAGAACATGAAGATTTTCTCTCCCCTAGTAATTCTAATACCTTTTAATATTTGAGAGGCAGGATAATATAGAATTAAATTGGTGAACAGTCTGTTACATACATTGGATTTGAATCCTGATTCCACTAGTTGTTTAGCTGTAAATAAATTATTTAGCTTCTCTCAGGTAAGTTTCCTTGTGAAAAGGAGATAATAAAGCTATGACTTTTCTGGTTGTTTCTGGGGGATTACATTAAATGAATTCATTATGTGTAAAGCACTTAAAATTATGTCTGCTATATATTCAATGTCACATAAATGTAAACTTTAATACACCATTTTTTGTCATTGAAACTCTTCAACTGATTTTTTTTTCAGAGTAAAAGAAATTAAAAGATACCATGAATTGTAATGATTCTGTAAAAGATTTTGCATTTCATAAAAAGTTTTTAAAATATTAAGTCCATCTTTGTCTGGAAGCAGAAATGCATACCACACTACATCCTCACATCTGAATGTTAGTCTCCATTTTACAGCTACTGTACATCCCCTTAAATGAAAAGTCATGTTTCAAAATCAACAATAGAAAGAAAAGAGGAAATTTACAATGCCATGAAGTTAAATGACATGTTACTAGATATGACAGTCTCCATTACACAACTACTGTACATCCCCTTAAATGAAAAGTCATGATACAAAATCAACAAATAGAAATTTACAGTGCCTGAAGTTAAATGACATGTTACTAGATATGACAGTCTCCATTACACAGCTACTATTCATCCCCTTAAATGAAGAGCCACAAAACAAAATCAACAACAGGAAGAAAAAAGAAATTTACAACACCAAGAAGTTAAATAACATGCTATTAAATGACTAATGTGTAGCTGAAGAAATGAAAATCAAGAACCTTCTTGAAGAAAATGATGCTACCGTATGATATACGAGTCATTGAATGATTTAATCAGAAGGAAGTGTTTGAAGAGATGAAACTAACAGAGAATAACGAAACTCATGTGATATAGTTTGCGCTAATCTTTGTTGAAGTGTGTCTCCTCCAGACAATAAGCAGATGGGTTTTGTTTTTTAATCAAGTGTACTACTCTGTGATGTTTGATTAAGCTTAAGCCATTTACATTCAGAGTTTAATATACATGGGTGTTACGTTCCAGACAAAGATGGACTTACAATGAAACTGTTTACTATATCTTGACAATAGGATTCTGGACTCTCTGCCATTGTCCATGCCCGCAATGATGAACATATGACTGAGTATGAAGAACTATATGTTAGTAATGATATAGAGGAACTGGGTGGGGAGGGAACTGGAGAGGGGATAAGGAAATATGAAACTGTACTATAAAATAATAATAATAATAATAAAATGTATAAAAAAATAAGATATTAAAACTTCAATGCATTTTTGTTTTATCTTTCAGAAGTGGTTGTAAATATGATGAACTAACTCTTGATGACATTCGAACAATAAGAACTTCTTTGTATGGACTAATTAAGTATTTTCTGTGCAAAGGTGGAACTCATGAGGAAATACAAAGTATTATAGGTTACATAGCTGCTACCAATGAAGAAGAGCAGGTATTACAGCTGAGATGAAACTTTTTTTCCTTCTCAACATTTAGAATGCCATATTGGACATCCGTAGACAGTGGGATGCTGCACTGTCTGACGTCGTCTGTACCAGCAGTGGCGGGGTACACTTAAATAAGAGACTGTTGGAATTATGATTCTTTCTGAAGGACTACATCGTTGTAGTAACATGGGGAAAATCTGTCAGGGATGGGAGTTTGGAGGGGAATCCCAGTCTATACAAAATTATACCACATAATTCATTCAAAATAAATATATATATGTATACATACATTTAAAAAAGAGAAAGAGGTCGTTTTTCATAATGATCAAGCAGCACAGGAATGATTCGTTAGGTTAATACAGATAGTTAGAAGATGCAACTGTGAGGGGCTTGGAAGAGTGCGGGCCTCATGCTCAGGCTGGGAACCTTGGGGGTACCTTTGGTCCTTGGGAAGGGCTGCAGACAAGCGGCACTTGAAAGGCTCCCTGGATTGTTGCATAGGCGACAGGGTCTGCCACGGTGCTCTCTGGCCCCCTTTCCCTTAGTCCTTGGAAAACGACGGTAACCAAAACATTCCTAGGATTATCTATTCCTGAAGATTATTTAGAGACCTGGGTAGAGTGGATATAAGAATAACTTGCAGTAAGCTTTTTGCCTTGGACTCCTGATCCCCGGTCCTCTGAGTCTTTGTAATATAACAGTACTTCTGCATCCCAGGTCCAGAGATCCAGAGATTCACAAGAAGACACACGAGAGGAAATGTAGTAAGCCAAAAGCATGTTTGCAGGATGGAGTAGGAATGGTTCAGAAGGTATCTGAGAGTGTAGTTAAGATAAACTGTTAGAAATATAGGATTTAGTTAAAACAACCTTGGTGGTTTATGACTTTATGGTGCTAATATATTTGTGTGTGGTTGTTTGTTTTGTGTTGTTCGATGTTAAAAGCTCTTTGGAATTTTGGAGGTACTCTTCAGTCTCTTGCGTACCAGCCCAACTAGAGGTCAGCTTTTCTTACTGCTGTTTGAACCAGGAAATGCTGACATAATTTATGCCTTGCTGTTGAATCAGAAGTACTCTGACAGACTGCGAGAAATCGTTTTTAAGGTACAAACATTTCATGAGTATCTTTATATTTAGGAACAATTATGTTATGAATTTACTTGCAACATATCATCTTCTATGGCCGAGTTGTTTTTTTCATATATATTTTTAATTTTAAGTTGTTTGGCTTATTTTGATGTATTTTAATGTTTCAGTTGTTTGAACATTCAAAAATTAGTTTTATAGTAGTCTGATAAATTTTCTCAATCAAGCATCTGATTTTTGGTGCCATCTTTAACGTAAAGGCTCTCAGCTCCTTTATAACTGATGTTGTGTTTGGGTGGCAGTGCAGAACATTCTGTCAGTTAATAATGACTAACTTTATGTGGTTCCCACTGTAAGTCATGCACCAAACCCTTGTGCTTAGCTTTCTTGCAATGACTTTATGAAGCGGGTGTTCATTCCTGTCTGGCAGAAAGAAACTGAAGCCAGAGAGATCACTGTTTTATCAAAGAATATAGAATAAAAAAAGATTTTTTAAAAAAGAATATAGTTTGTGGAGCTATTCAAACTATCCCAAAGTGTGAGCTTAGGCTGAAACACTCCAGCTTTTTGCTACTGCGAGTAGAGGAGTCAGTCATATTTCTACAAGCAGAAGCATGTTTTCATAGTTTATTCTTGTTATGACTATTTGGTTATTGACATTAGAGTTACACTACAAAGTCTGCTTATGAGGCTAGTTTTGAAATTCCTAAACTTTCAAAAACAAAGGTGCAATAAAAATGGTCTGGTGCTAATTTTCCACAGTGCAAGAGTTCTGCTGAGGAGATTTGGTATTTCTTCTTCACCATTAACTTTCAAGGGATTGTTCAGGATAGTCCATAAAAATTATTCTTACCATGTAGGGTTACAGTGTCTGTCTTGTAAAAAACATTGATGTCACCTCAAGAACTGTAGGATGACTGATTTTAGCTACCTTTTTAGCATATGAGTAAATTATTTCACAAATATTGGTTTGTTTTTAAAAATTATTTTGACAGCCATTTCATAAATGGATTAATCCAGAAGTTTCCTGAAGGATCTTTGTCTTTTTGAAAGATATTTGGATCAGTTTACTAAACCTTAGCCCTCAAGAATGAAAAGTTTAATTTCTGTTATTTGCCATATTTAACATTTTAAACACTAATTACTTAAATACAGACACATTTCAGCCCAGGTACTCTTAATTTCGTTTTTTTCACAATGGTATATTGTGAAGTATTCCTCTCTGTTTATGTTGTAGGCATTTTTATGTTTGAGGAATAAGGTGATGCACTACAAACCAATATACAATGATGTTATATTCAGTATTGACCTACGTGACAAGCTATTCTTGTTTTTTGTATTTAGAGGAATGTATTACTTGTTGTTTCTAGGTCTTGGAACAAATGTTGAAGTGTACAAATGTTTACGAACGTAGCAAGCAGCGTATTCGACTCAGAGAAGTTGGCTATTCTGGATTGGGGCTCCTCCTTAATGAAGCACCTGTCAGTACTTCTCTTATTAGAAACCTCACCCATCAGATCATAAATACAGGTATGACTAAGGCTAAGATATGACTAAGAAACATCAAAAGGTGTTTCTTCCCTCTATTTTCCTACTATTTTACGTTACCTAATGCTTGACCTAGAAGGGATTTTTTTAGAAGTTGCCTCATGTAGTTTTCAGTAAATTCTTGTGGATTAAAAAATTTAGTTCATAATTGACTCTACTTAAGAAGAAAAAGAAATTAGGAAAAATAAGTGTAAAAGATTTTTTATGGAGCTTAAATTTGGATTAAGTATAAATTTCAAATACTCTTAAATTTCTGATTTTTAATGTAAAGTTTTTAGTACTTATTACAAATAAAATTTATGCCATATGCAGGGAATTTAGAATCATGGACAAGATGTTTTGCCATGAGTGGTCTATAATCTTGTTGATAATACATGTTTCAAAATTAAGTAATAGTAAAGGAGACACACATTGTGGCAGTTTGTTCAGGCAGTTAAGGACAATGAATATAATCATTTAGGTTTAACTTAGTGGTGTTGATGAAATTTGGGCACATTGTAATTTTTACTCTAGAGCGAAATAATTGTCTCAGCCTTTATGTAGTTACTAAGTTTCTTCTCTGATTATATTTGAAATATAATTTAAATTTTTTTGTTTTTTCCACCACAGATTCAGTTATTAATTTCAAAGACCTGTTGTCTGTGGTATATATGTCTCACAGAACATACTTAAATGTCAGAGTGGTCATCTGCAGAAAGGTTAGTGAAGTTTTCAGACGTGTTTTAACAGTAGCATCATCATCATGCTGCAAATAACTTTTATATTAAGCTGTTTGCCACTGCTACAAGTTTTCATTTCTTTTATTTTACAAGTAACATAATTTTGTCAAGTTTTCTTTCTTTTTTTTTAATGCTATTTTATTTATTTTTTGTCAACTTCGATCATTTTTTTTTAAGATTTGTTTATTTTTTTTTATTACAAAGTCAGATATACAGAGAGGAGAGACAGAGAGGAAGATCTTCCGTCCAATGATTCACTCCCCAAGTGAGCCGCAACGGCTGGTTCTGCGCCAATCCAAAGCTAGGAACCAGGAACTTCTTCCAGGTCTCCCATGCGGGTGCAGGGTCCCAAAGCTTTGGACCATCCTTGACTGCTTTCCCAGGTCACAAGCAGGGAGCTGGATGGGAAGTGGAGCTGCTGGGACTAGAACCAGCGCCCATATGGGATCCTGGCGTGTTCAAGGCGAGGACTTTAGCTGCTAGGCCACGGTGCCAGGCCCAACAGTTTTCTTTTTGAAGTGAATTAAATTCATATAGTCATAAATCAATATGTGAGCTATTTTAGTATATATGCTGCCAGAGTGAGCATAACACATGAATTACTATCCGTAGCCCTACATTGTTCCCTGGAAAGATTCCCTGTTTAGAGTAAAAAAATTATTATGAAAGAATAGTTTGTATGAAAATTTCAGTGATTATTTGTAATTCATATTTATTTCAGAGTTTCTGAATCTTTTGGACTTTGTGCAAAAACTTTTAAAATATTTGTACAGTTATGCCAACCGTGATGTGTCTTAAACACACATTTAACCTTTAACTTAGGAGTTCTGGCTCTGGCTCATTGGTGTGTACGCTTCTCGTTCTCTCCCTGTCTCTCTCTGTAGTTCTCCACAATAATCAAAAAACATCATCTGAATGCCTACTGATAAACATTTGAGTTGCTCTTGTTTTCCCATGTTCAAAACTGCTATTAAGGGCCCTGCACGGTATCCTAGTAGCTAAAGTTCTTGTCTTGCATGCTCCGGGATCCCATAGGGTGCTTGTTCTAATCCCGGCGACCCACTTCCCATCCAGCTCCTTGCTTGTGGCCTGGGAAAGCAGTGGAGGACGGCCCAAGACTTGGGACCCTGTACCTGCGTGGGAGACCCTGAGGAGGTTCTGGGCTCCTTGTTTTGGATTGGCTAGGCTCCAATTATTGTGGCAGCTTGAGGAGTGAATCAACAGATGGAAGATCTTCCTCTCTGCCTATCCGCCTCTCTGTATATCTGACTTTCCAATAAAAATAAATAAATCATTTTAAAAAACTGCTATTAAGAATGTTTTATGTATATCTTTGCCTATTTGTAGTCATTCACCTGTAGAATATACTCTGAAATGTGTTAGCTGTGCCAAATGGTATTCACATTTGACATCTTGATAAATTATGCAGAGTAACTGCTATTTTAATATTTCCAAATACTGTGTAATACTGACATTTTTCCCCTTTCAAACTCAACTCTTGAAAATTTGAAGCAGGTTACAGGTTGATTGGTTTCAGTGTGTAATAGATAAAAATAGTTCTCAGTGTGGCTTGATTTTGCTCCATTATAGGTGTAACAGACATAAAATAAGTCCTTTTTAATGAAATCCTTAAAATCATAAAATCAAGAAAAAGTTATTATTTTTTGCCAAGCAAAGCCGAATCTGGAGGGAAAAATGATGTTCTGCATCATTGTAACAATGGTATATTTACTGACTATAACGTTAGTGACAGACAGGTGTCGCTATTTCTCATTTCTTTTCATGTTAGTGCTGTCATGCTGAAGTTCTTAACATTTATTGTCACCTGCTGGTTTTGCGCCTTAAGAGAGATTTTCAAAACCCCAAGAGGTAAAGTTTATTTCCTCTACATGGCTTTGTGATAAAAACGCTGTAAAGATCTTAACTGAATTTACAATTTTTTAAAAACTTGGTTTTACTTTTAAAGCACTGAACTAAAATAGTAGAGATCATACACATTGGTGTGTAAGTGTCTAGTCTTTAATTTTGCCTCACTCCACCTAAGCAGTAGCATTTTTATTATTATATGTCTGCAATTTGGAATTAAAGCTGTATTTTTGTTTTGTTTCTACAATACTGTTACTGAAAAAGTATTTTTACAAAAGTAATCATAAACTTTACCATGAAAAAATATGAGACTGGAAAATATTCTTGGCAGTTTTTATCAAAGATCCCAACCCAGGCACTTTGACAGGTGTTGAGGACATCCCAAGCAGGGCATTTAAACGTTTGACATTGGTGCTACAGTTCCTCCTTTCCTGTGGCCTTTTTTGCTTTGTTTCCACTTTGGCCAGAGCATGTTTGGCTGACTCCTCATCCACCTGCTCTTCAGCTCCTCCTTCTCTGACTTTGCTCTTAGAGATCTTGGTAACAGGGAAGGCACATGTGTTGGGTACCTGCTTTCATGAGCAGGGCTGCCTGACAGCTGCTGCTCCACATGCCTGTTTTTCTGTCACTGTTTTAAGTACATCTCTGCTGTGTATGATAAGTAATATGAAAATTAGTTAGAAATAATATTAGTCGGGCTTGGCAGCGTGGCCTAGTGGCTAAGGTCCTTGCCTTGATCCCATATGGCCGCTGGTTCTAATCCCGGCAGCTCCACTTCCTCTCTATCTCTCCTCCTCTCAGTATATCTGACTTTGTAATAAAAATAATAAAATAAATCTTAAAAAAAAAAAGAAATAATATTAGTCCCCCAAAGAGTTCTTAATCTAATTAAGAACATAATCTTTTGAAAATATATCCTTCCACAGTGTATCATTAACGTAATTGAAAAGACCCTATTTTGATATAAATTATAGATTTAAAAATAATTTTATACTCTTAATTTTTGTGCAGGTTTTACAGATTTTGAAGTCCCAGTCAGATGCGGCCCATCAAATATCACAGCAAGTGGGATGGCAAGACACATTTGTTAGACTGTTTTTAAAAACAAACTTTGAAAATGGAAATACTTTTCATAAGTACAGTAAGGCAGTTCCAATGAAAGACAATGATCAAAATATATCAGCAGAAGATGTTAAGAGGAACTTCGATGAAAAGACAGATGAGGAAAAAACCAACTCTTTTGCCTCAGGGAATGTATCTTCAGATCAGTGGAGTTTGGGAGACAGACAATCCCTTGATTCAAACGTACCATTATTTCAGGAAGATAGTTCTGTGGGAGAATTGTCTTTTAAATCAGAGAATCAAGAAGAATTTTGTCCCAGTATCCCTTCGCATTTGAGTTTAGATCTCAGTGGAATTGACTCATGTGAATTGAGTGATAGTAGCAGTCTGATGCCAGGCAGCCTGCCTAGCACACCATCCCCAATGGAGTCTGTGAAGTCCTTTTCTGTACAGTCTGACAGAGAAAGCAGCGTCACAAATGATACGGGCTTTAGTGATGACTACTCTTTACTTGAAAGCCAAGAGGTAAAATTCCTTGTTTTTCTAAATGTTTATCTTGTTAATGTCGACTACGTACTTTTATTCCTCCAAAATACTTAAGCAATTTTAACAATTTTGTATCATATTCATGTTCTAAGTCTCATGACATAAGGTCTAGAAACCTGAAAGTCTTGAGAACAAAGCATAAGGATCTTTTAAGGTTCTAGGTTTATCAAGGCACTTACAAGATAATTAAAATCAATATATGTGGTAGTTCTTATGATGTACGTTAATAATCTCTTCCTTCCAGTAATTTAATATTATTTTGTTTTACAGAGGTGTGAGGAGGAGCTTTTTCAACTACTGACAAGTATTTTGATTTATGTAATGTGTAAGGGACTAGAAAAGTCAGATGATGATGCTTGGACTGAACGAGGACAAGTGTTTTCGGCACTAACCAAACCAGGAATATCCAGTGAGCTACTTCGACCACCAGATGAAATAAAACTTACGTAAGCCATCAGTTAGTGATTTTCCACCCACTTTTTGGATTGGGCAGGACTTGAAAATAGTAATAATATGTTAATCAATGGGAGGGGGGGAAGGAAAAATTCTGCTCCATGCCTTTTCTTGACTATTACCATTCTTCTGGGGTCTAGAGAAAAAAACAGAAACTACAGTGTGAGATTTACAATATTGGAGCACTTATTGCACTGTGTTCTACAGTATTGTTCACAATAAGTGTTTCCATGCAATGGGAAAGGACTTGTGTTTTCATGAAAAGTATTTCTCTTTTAAGTCATTTAGATTCCCCTGTGAATGATGGCACTCTGTAATAGTAGCACACTAGGAAAAATATATCACTATTTTTCACAGGACTGGACCATCTGTAAACAATAATAAGGCTTTTTTCCCTGACCTTCCCAATTTCCAACTTTAAATAAACCATTTGGAGTATTTCATGTAGATTGGGCAATAAGTCATTGCCATAGCTTTTTGCCTAGTCAAATAAAACATAACTTTTAGTTAACTATACATAATGAAATATACATAATGAAAAAGTTGTTGCAATATTACATCCTATCCACAATGCCGTAATTATATTTTCAATGCTAATATATCATTGGAGAGATGAATATAAAGCTACTAGTAATTAAGTGTTGTTGTTTTTCATATTTTTCTGCCTTTCTAAGCTTACAGTGGTTTTAAGAGGACTTTGTTTTACGCTTAGTTTGCTACAGAAGATGTTAGAATGGGCAGTCACAGAAAACAAAGACGCAAAAACAAATCCAATAACTGCTGAAAATGCCTTCCGACTCATGCTGATCATACAGGACTTTCTGCAGTCAGAAGGACTAGTTAATTCAAGCATGTGGACTGAAAAGGTGCCGTAATAATCCTTTGCAATTATAGTGTGGATAATTAAGGGCATGGCAAAGAAAGAAATATTATATCTCTCTACTGTTTCTCATTAGTACTTAATCAGACATGGTAAACACTGATAAGATATCATGAACATACAGAATTTGTTAAATGTTACTAGCATAGTCACTTTTGCCTTTGCCAAGTAAATATTGGACTAGTTTTGAAATATTTATGATTGGTATGGGGGGAAAGTCATCATTTATAAATTTAAAATTCTGAACTTGCTTTTTTTCTTAATTTCTTCATTGCAATAGCTATTAGAAGATATCATGCTACTCTTTGATTGTCTGTCCGTCTGGTTTGCTGAAAATCCAGTATGGATAAAACTCTCTCAAATTCAGATCCAGTTGCTTCTAGGATTCATTGGGAGTGGCAATCTGCAGGTTTGTTGATTCTTTTATGTTAATTTCTATACTTGCATGCAGCATAGGTGTTATTTATGTGACAAGTGAATGATAATCTTTTTTTGGTGTTTTGATCTTTCTATTCTAAAAAAAAAAAAGGTCCATGATTTCAATCCGTAATTTTACATTGTGTCTGATGATTTTTGTTCACCCAACTCCAAATACCTAAGTACTGAGAATTGTGCTTGATTTTTTTTTAAAGATTTATTATTATTGGAAAGCCAGGTTATACAGAGAGGAGGAGAGACAGAGAGGAAGATCTTCCATTTGATGATTCACTCCCCAAGTGACCGCAACGGGCCGATGCTGCACTGATCCAAAGCTGGGAACCTGGAACCTCTTCCGGGTTTCCCACGCTGGTGCAGGGTCCCAAAGCTTTGGACCGTCCTCGACTGCTTTCCCAGGCCACAAGCAGGGAGCTGGATGAGAAGTGGAGCTGCTGAGATTAGAACCAGCGTCCATATGGGATCTCGGCGCGTTCAAGGCGAGGACTTTAGCCACTAGGCCACGCCGCCGGGCCCCATTGTGCTTGATTTTAAAAATAATTTGCACCATTCCTTCCCCATGGTGCCTGGGAGAAGCCAGCTCCTGGGACCTTGGGGTGCACGCTTGCAGGGGACGATGGGGATAGTAGTGGCAGGTGCATGAGGAGACCTGGGGGCTCAAGTCCTGGCAGGCGGAGCGAATCTGGGAATTTCCCCATGCACTTGGTTCTGGACAAGGTGAGAGGGGAGGGGGCAGCCCCAGTATGCTGGCATAGTGTGCTGGTGGATCAGGCCTGGGAAACTTTGAGTGGGCCTGGATCTTGAGTGTGTAGAAGAGTAAGGTCCCAGGCCAACACATCTGCCAGGAACTTGGGACCCTGGTGGGCAGGCAGAGCTCTAGACCAGCTCACAACCTACTCATCTTCACAAGGCTGGACTGCAGAACCTATGCACTCCTAGGCACAGCAACTGTAGATTCGTTAGGGAAAGGGGCAGAAGAGTGTGGGAAGAGAGGACCCCTGAGGGAGTGTGTTTCAGGTGAAGAATAGTTTCTGAGGGATTCCCAGTGACAAGGTTACTGTACTTATAGGTAAGTGAAGAGGCTGAGCCTGGGAAGTTTGGAGGGGAGAGGCCAGAGGACCTTTATGGGTCAGACTGAGGCATGGGGGCTGGACTAGTTAGCATGAAACTGTGCCAACTGCCACACAACAGCCCATACAAAGCTAGGGTTGGGAACCTGCCTGGCAGGGCTAGATCACAGTAAACACTAGTGAGTGTCAGAATAGGCGATGGGTCATGTTAGGCTGGGCCATGACACTAACTAGCACACAAGAGAACCATGTCCCGAGGTAGATTCTGTGGGGGATATGTGGACCCAATTCAGTGGAATTGCAGTTTCTGCCGGTTTGCTTAAGAACCTGGGGGTGGTGATGAGCTGAGCTAGGCATGACCACATGAGTACTGGGGTCAAACGCAGGCTGCGCAGGATCAGGCTACAACATCCACCAGCTCATACAAAGGCTGGGACAGAGGAGGCAGGCTATGCCAGGTAAGGGCCTAGCACCTGCTGTTAAGTATGAGATCTACGTCTGGGAGTGGGCCTGGTGGAAGAACTTGGGAAACTCCCATGGTGGGCGGTAGTTCCCGCTGGAGAGCATGTGGTTCAGACCTGGTGTTGGTCAGGCTGGGCAAGGTAGCTCCACCTGTTGGCAAGTGTGTGGGTTGGTTCTGGAGAGGGGTGTACCAGGCAGTTTGGGCCAAACTTAGCCCACTGGCAGGTGCAGGAGCCAGGATGGCTGGGCTAGGCTATCACACCAGTCAGTTTGTATGAGCCAGCGATGGCAGCAGACTGGGCAGGGCTAGGTTGCAGCACCCACCAGCAAGAGTTGGGAGTGGGAATAGACTGGGACAGATCAGGCTGCAGCATCCACTAGTGAAGGCCAAGCTGGGTGATGGGCTATGCCAAGTTGGGTCAGAGCAACCGCTGGTGTGTACAATATCCGTGCTTGGGAACAGACCTGGGTGGGGAACTAAGGGGATGCCTTGGCTGAGATGTGGTTTCCATTGGTGAGTGCAAGAACCTGAATGGGGTTGGCGATCTGGGCTGGACATAACTGCAGTATCCCTTGCGATGGGTTTTAGACTGGGTCTGGGTTGTGCCAGACTAGGCTACACTCCAGCACCCACTGGTGCTTGTGAGAGCCGGGGTGGGTGTAGGACAGACTGGGGTAGATCTCAGAACCCACTAAAGCACACAAGAGCTGTGTCTGTGTGTGGACCTGGTGTGGCTGGGCTATAGTAAGAACTGGAATGGGTGTGGGCAGGTTGAGCAAGGCCACTGTTCCTGCCATGGCAGGGGTGGGCTAAATCTGGGCCATGGATGCACCAGTATGTGAGATCTGCCACTTTGGAGGAGACCTGAGATAGGAGCTTGGGGAACTCCTCTCAGGATGCAGTTCCTGTAGATAGCACAGGAACCAAGACTGGGAGCAGCCCAGACCAGGCTAGGTTACCTTACCTGCTGGCGTATGTGTGGGTCAGGTCTGGGGGCAAGCTAGGCTGGGCCCATCCATAACACCTGTGGGCAGACGTGAGAACCAGGAAGGGGTACAAGACAGGCTGGATCAGGCCATAATACTAGGCAGTTCACATGAGGACTGGAACTTGGAGCTGGCTGGGTTGGGCTAAGCTGCAACACTGGCTGGCAAATGCCAACATGAGGTGAGTCATGGTAGATTGGGCCGCAGCACCCACCAGCACACGTGAGACCCCGGAGGTTGGGGTGCAAGCACAGTAGGGGCTCCTTGGGGCTCCCCTGCTGAGGCACTGTCCCCATTGGCAAGCATAAGAATTGGGATGGGGGTAGACCAGGCCAGGCAGGGCTGTAACACCTGTTGACTTGTATGTGAGTTGTGTTAGGGGGAGAACCAGGCTGGGCTAATCAATTGTACCCACTGATATATGCATAAGTCAGAGTGTGTATGGGTTAGACTTTGCCGCAGCATCAGCTGGCAAGTGCTGGGACTGGGCAAATCCTGTCAAGCTAGACTGCAGAATCACTTGGGGAGTGCAAGATCCACAACTGGGAGTGGGCCCAGTAGGGAAACTGTGAGCACCTCTGATGGATTGCAACTCTCACTGGTGAGCCTGAGAACCAGGGCTGGGGATGGGCCTGGCTAGACAGGTGGTGGCACCTGTGCCAGCATTAGTGCTGCCAGCCATAGCACCTATTGGTTTGCGTAGGAGACGGGTGGAGACAGAACTGACCACGCAATTGCAACCACCAGTGTGTGTGTGTAGGCTGATGTGGGTGACAAGAGTCAGAACCCGTACAAGCAAGCACAAACAAGAATCAGGTCTGGGATCACCTCAGACGAAGTTTCTTTGGGGATCCTGCCAGCTGAACTGCTGGACTTAAACTCCAACCACGAGAATTGCAGCTTCTGTGGTCTGACCGTGGAGTGCATGTCAGAACTTGGCCTCAATGGCTTTGACAGAGCAGTGGATGGCATACCCAGATGCACAGGGAGAATATGGCAGTACATTGGAGCCTGCAGAAGACACCTAATGCCATAGCAGAGGATGGAGAGCAGAACAAATTGATCCACTACCCCAGCCAAACGTTGGCAACAAATATATGGGCGAATGGAGACTTGAAGTGGACTGTCAGCCAATGGACCTTGTAAGGATTTCCTCATCCTTGGATTTGAGAGATTGACAGCATTTCAGGACTATCAAAAACACTTGAGCAGGACTCTTGGAACATGCTCCACTGGGGGCCCTGTGATAGCATCAGGTGGCCGTTCCCCATCCCTGAGTACTGAGATAGGGGGAGGGCTTGGTGCAGCTTCTCCCCTTACCTCACCTCTTCCCTCAGACACAGGAAGAAGAAAATGTGGAAACAGTTGTCTCACTCATTTTCCCCAACCCCGCACTTTTCTCACCTTAGTGAACTATGTAAACATCATCAGAAATAAAACTTAAGGAAAGAAATAAAAAATTTGGTTGAGGGTTCAAAGTGGAACTAGGCTCTAAAAGCATAAATAAAGTAGATACGTTGTTAAGAACATTGAGAAGATACTGATGTTGTGGTGTAGCAAGTAAAGCTGCCACCTATAATGCTAACTGCTCTATTTCTATCCACCCCTCTGAAATGGTCTCAGAAAGCAGCTGAAGATAGTCTAAGTGTGTGAGTTCCTGCCAACTATGTGGGAGACTTGCATATAGCTGCTGACTTCGGCCTGACTCAGCTCTGGCCGTTGTGGCCGTTTGGGGAGTGAATCAGCACATGGGATATCTGTCTGCCTCTTCCTTTTTTTCCTGTAACTGTTTGAATTATATGAGTAAAATATTTTTTGTAAATCAAATTTAAGATTCTGGCATACATGCTGTTTTAACAGTTGTAGTCTAATGATTCTGTTTTTTGGTAGGTATGTGTTTGTTTCTGATTTAAAACGTAGTGTGTGCTCATTTTGGAAAATACAAGCATGCAGAGGGAAAAGCAGATAAGCTCTTCAACATTCTGTAGCCTACGAGCAAACAGTTGTAGCCTTAGTGTGTTGTTTCCTTCTTGTCATTTTTTCTATGAATATTTGTTTCAGCTGATTGCAATTATAATACATTTTGAAAATCTTCTGTTCAATTTTTCTTTCTCTTAGTGTTCCCATGTTGCTTATTTATTTGAAAGGCAGTTATACAGAGGAAGAGGAAGAGTCGAGGGAGGAAGAAAGGGAACTGAGAATATGATTCATCTTCCACCTGGTGGTTCACTCTCCAAATAGCAACAATGACTGGGGCTGGGTCAGGCTGAAGCCAGGAACCTGGAGCTGCTCGTGGAGCTTCAGATCTTTCATGGTTACAGGGGCCTCAGCACTTCAACCATCTTCAACTGCTTTCCCAGGAGCATTAACAGTGAACTGAATTATAAGTGGAGCAGCCAGACTCAAAAACAGTATGGATGCCAGTGTTGCAACTCTGGCTGCTCCATGTTCCCTCTTTTCAAAATAGGTTTTTTTTTTCCCATTTTATTATAGAAAGAAATATTGCTATAAAAAATTTTACAAATCCCTTTTATTGTAGGAAGTCTGGGAAAATGCAGAGAAGCTAGGCAAAAATCAACATTAGGATACACAAATGATATATGTTTGAATTGTATGTTTTAAAAAATAATTTTTAAATATATGAACTGGGAACTTTTAAAAATGATTTTTCTAGGATCTGGCATGATGGATCAATTGGCTAATCCACCACCTCCAATCTCCAGCATCCCAAATGGGCACTCATTCATGTCCAGCTGCTTCATCCACTTCCCATCATGCTCTCCTTGTGGTCTGGGAAGGCAGTGGAGAATGGCCCCTAGCTTTTGGGTCCCTGAACCTGTATGGGAGACTTGGAGGAGGCTCTTGCCCCTGGGTTCAGATCAGATCAGCTCCAGCCATTGTGGCTGCTTATGGAGTGAAATAGTGGATAGAAGATATTTCTCTATCTGTCCTCTCTGGAAATCTGCCTTTCCAATAAAAATAAATATTTTTTTAAAATGATGATTGTCTGCTAAAGAAATTCACTTAGTTTTAACTAAAGGCCGGAAGGCAGTTCTCTGCAGTCATGTAATCTAAGGAGATAATCTGAAATACTGAACAATTTTTATAGTCATGTATGTTCATCATAGCTCTTTTCTTTATCTTTCTTAAGAAATAGAACAAGGATAGCTTTCTTGGTTTTTTTCATTAATGTTAACACAATGGATGTTAAAATGGTTGTATTTTATTTTTAAAAGACTTAATTTATTAGATTTGTTTACTCATCTGCACATCAAGTTACAGAGAGGGGGAGAGACAGAGATCTTCTAACTGCTGTGGTTTTGGGGTTTTTTTGTTTGTGTGTTTCCCCAGATGGCTGTAGCAGCCTAGGCTAGGCCAGGCTTAAACAGGGAACCTGTGGAACTCCATCTGGGTCTCCCGCATGGAATGGAGGGTCCCAAGGACTTGGGCCACTTTCCACTGCTTTACCTAGGCCTCAAGCCTGCAGCAGGATCTTAAGTAGTACTGCTGGGACTTGAACTGGTGCCCATATGAGATGCTAATATCACAGGAGTTGGTTTTAACTGCTACTCCACAACACTGGCCCCCTGATACTTCTGTTGGAAACTCTGTTTGTTCCACTTTAGTTTTGCACAGTGTTTTTTTTTTAAATCAAATTTCTCTGGATAATATGCTTATTTGCCTAACTCATCACTCAATACACAGTAGGGATGCCGTAAACACTCATTAAATGAGTAGATGAGCTATTACAACACTAACAGACCCAAGACTAATCTCCCTAGTCATTTCATTCTCTCACAAAGAAAAACATGTTTTCTCTGAGATACTGACATGTACAGGCTAGGAAAGGAATCTGTTTCCATTTTAGGGATTAGGATGGAGCTGCCTGCAAAGTCAATTTGGCCAGCAAACTGTTCTCTTCCATTGCCAGTGTGTAAGCATTAGGAGATATTACATTAAAAAATAAAAGGGGAAGATTTGCTGGTTATCTCAAAAGAACAAAGGACTGCGTAGTTGTTGATTCATTTCAATACATGAAGAATCTGTACAGCTTGGTCTGGTTCCCTAACCTCCTAGTTGTACTCTGCCAATGATTCTTACCTGTTGTAGCTACACATGACATTACCTAGAAGAACTTTTTGAAAATACCTGTGTGGAGCATAGCTCATAGTAATTACTTTAGAATAGGGGATAGAACATCAGTATGTATTGTAGTTCCTCGGGTATTGGAATGAAACATACAAGAGTACTTCAAAAAGTTCAGGGGAAATGGAATTAAGACATGTTTATTTTGGTACAAAAAAAGCCTAAAATTCATGCAGTTTTTTCATAGTAAGCATTTTCCATGTAGTTTTTGAAAACCCTGTAAGTTAGGTTTGTGTGTGTTTATTGTATACATATATTCAGAATTAGGGCATTGATCAAGGACATTATCTTGTATTCCTTGGAAGCATATTTATACATTTAATTAATTGTGTGAATTCAGTTTTATTAATGTCATGATATTAAGTTAAAAGCAAAGCATTGAATATATTATCTTTTACATGAACAGCATTTTTGAAAAATACATAAGAAATAAACCCCAGGGCCCGGTACAGTGGCCTAGCAGCTAAAGTCCTTGCTTTGAACGCACCGGGATCCCATATGGGCACTGGTTCTAGTCCCGGCAGCTCCACTTCCCATCAGCTCCCTGCTTGTGGCCTGGGAGGGCAGTGGAGGACGGCCCAAAGATTTGGGACCCTGCACCCGCGTGGGAGACCTGGAAGAGGTTCCAGGTTCCTGGCTTTGGATCGGCACAGCACCGGCCCGTTGAGGCTCACTTGGGGAGTGAATCATCGGACGGAAGATCTTCCTGTCTGTCTCTTCCTCCTCTCTATATCTGACTTTGTAATAAAAATAAATAAATCTTTAAAAAAAAAAGAGAGAAAGAAATAAACCCCAGAATATTAGTCTTTTTATTCCCTGGCTGTAGAAATGTAATGACTTTTTTCTTTATTGGATTCTATTGGAATTAAATTCATTTGGTTACATTCAAAGACTAAAGTTAGGGAGGTTGGTGGGAAATATAGGAAGAGTGGTAAAGCCTCATTTTCTTTTTCCTTTTTTTTTTTAATTTATTGTAAAGTCAGATATACAAAGAGAAGGAGGGACAGAGAGGAAGATCTTCTTTCTGTTGATTCATGCCCCAAATGGTCACAATGGCTGAAGCTGTGCCGATTCGAAGCCGGGAGCCTGGAGCCTCTTCCGGGTCTCCCACGTGGGTGCAGGGTCCCAAAGCTTTGGGCTGTCTTTGACTACATTCCCAGGCCACAAGCAGGGAAGTAGGGCCACCGGGATTAGAACCAGCGCCCATACCAGGATCCCATATGGGATCCTGGCATGCAAGGCAAGGACTTTAACTGCTAGGCCCTAATGCCTCATTTTCAAGTTATACCTTGAGACATAAGAGATTCTAGTGTTGTTTGCTTTGGCAAGGTTTATGTGAAAGATTTCCTGAGACCTCTTCTGTTACCTAGACTATTAAAGATTTGTGTATCCAAACCACATAAGAGAGTATTGGAGAAATTCATAGGTATTTGGGTGCAAAAACAGTTTGAAATCTATATGTAATTTCTTTCATGATATGTATTTTCTGTGATTTTTCTTAAAAGGATTATCTTTTGAATGCATTAGAGAATCAGAATTTCTTCCATCCACTGATTCAGTTCCCAAATGGCCACGATGGCCAGGGCTGCGCTAGACTGATGCCAAGAGCCAGGGGCTTCTTCCAGATCCCCCACATAGGTGAAGCGGCTTATGTACTTGGGCCATCTCCTACTATTTTCCCAGGCACAAGAGCAGGGAGGTGGATCAGTAGAGCAACCAGGACTTGAATTATTACTGCAGTGTGGGGTGCTGGCAGCCCAGAAAGTAGTTTAACCTGATGCACCACAATGGTGGCCCTTAGAACTTGGCCATTGATCATGTGTCAGTTTGTCTTAAAGTGCCATCACTTTGGAACACCAAATGGCCACCAGCAGCAGTATTCAGAGCAAAACAGTGCTTCTTCCAATAGTAATTGGTAAAGTGTTCTCCAGGAATCTGTTGTTTGCATATCCTGTAAGACTCTGCCTTGTTATAAACTGTGTTTTTTTTTTAAGAAAGATTTATTTATTCTTATTACAAAGTCATATATACAGAGAGGAGGAGAGACAGAGAGGAAGATCTTCCATCCGATGATTTACTCCCCAAGTGACCGCAACGGCCGGTGCTGCGCTGATCCAAAGCCAGGAGCCAAGAACTTCTTCCAGGTCTCCCACATGGGTGCAGGGTCCCAAAGCTTTGGGCTGTCCTTGACTGCTTTCCCAGGCCACAGTCAGGGAGCTAGATGGGAAGAGGAGCTGCTGGGATTAGAACCAGCGCCCATATGGGATCCTGGGGTGCTCAAGGCGAGGGCTTTAGCCGCTAGGCTACTGCACCGGGCCTATAAATTGTCTTTTTTAAGGTTGTTTGTATAGTGAACAACTTTGGAAGTTAAAGACCTTACCTCCTTCTAGAACAAAAAGAATGTCATTTTACTGTTCATTTTAGTCAAGATAATGTCTCCCTCTATAACAACATCCAATAAGATTATGATTCAGCCTAAATGATTTTAGAATTCCCAGGACATGCCTTGTTGTTCATCAGGGTTAGACTTCCACTTGGAGTGCCTGCATCCTATAATGGAGTTGTCAGGGATCAAGGCCCACAACTATGCTGATCCAATTTCTTGCCAGTGTGTACACCGACAGACAGCAGATGTGGCTCTGGCAGTTGAATTCCAGCCTGATGGTGTTCTAGGCACCTGGCTCTGGCCTGACCTGGTCCAGCTCTGGCTGTTGTAGGCATCTTGGGAATTAACCAGCAGATGGATGAGATCTACTCTGTCTGCCTGTCTCTGTCACTTTACCTTTCATGTAAGCAAAACTAAATTTGAGAAAGAAAAGTTTTGTGTTCCCTGTTGATGGTGTTGCTCTCCTGTAATACAAGCAGTCCATTTGCATGCGTCATCTAGCCCTCTGCATCTCTCACTGTAGCAATTGCACTTTGGGGAGCAGATCCAAACTCTGACACTTTGTTGCTTTTGCTGTAGATCTTTCTCTGAACCAGGATCTCTTTGTTTTCTTCCAACATCTGTAAAACTATAGCAGATTAACTTATTAACTTATAAGTAAAATAAGATATGATACCTTCCACAATTTTTGGTAGTATATAAAAATTCAGAACTTGTAGAGTGAGTGCGAACTTCTGCTGTCACTAAATGTCTGCTTTGTTTTGCTTTTTCTCACCTCAATTGTTCTCCAGGTTTGTGCGGTGGCTTCAGCAAAGCTAAATACCCTTCTTCAAACCAAAGTGATTGAAAATCAGGATGAAGCATGCTATATTTTAGGAAAACTGGAACATGTTCTAAGACAGTCAATCAAGGAACAGACTGAAATCTACTCATTTCTTATACCCCTTGTTCGGACATTGGTTTCCAAAATTTATGAACTTCTCTTCATGCACTTGCACCTACCTTCTTTGCCTTTCACAAATGGTAGCTCCTCATTTTTTGAAGATTTTCAAGTATATTGCAATTCAAATGAATGGCAAGTTTACATAGAAAAATATGTAAGTTATCTTTTTTGTGTGAGCTGTTTATGCTAATTTATCATTTTCACAGACATGTGTATTAAGCTTTTAATATATTTTTTATGCAAGATTGTGCCTTATATGAAGCAGTATGAAACACATACATTTTATGATGATCGTGGAAATATGGCACTTTACTGGAAGGGTTGTTATGAAGCGTTAATGGTGAATATGCATAAACGAGACCGGGAAGGAGGAGAAAGCAAGCTCAAATTTCAGGTAAAATCATTAAATGTTATAAAAGCATTTAATTTTCAAATAAGAATAGTGCAAGCCAAATATTTGAATGTAAATAATATAATTTGAGAATTATTTTGGAATTGGAGAAAATACTGGTCAATAACTGAAACAACAGTAAAATGTTCTGTTCATATTATGTGAAAAATATATTAAACTGATAGTTTATTAATGAATGCCTCTCGAGGTGGTGAAACATTGCTTAGATGGAAATTTGCAGTGTTAAATGCTCACATTAGAAGAGACGGTAGGCCTCACTCATAACTAAGTTTTTACCTTAAGAAGTTGGAAAAGGGTAAGTAATAAAAAGCTGTAACAAGTGGTGGTAAAGAAACTAGTAAAGATAGCTTCAATGAAATTTTGAAGCAGAAGAACTGTAAGGAAAACCAAAGAAATAAAATTCTAGTTCTATAGAATATTAGTAAAATTATTTCTGATCATTTTACATTGACAAAGCAAAAAAATGCTAAGTGAAAAATTTATAGCAGTAATGTAATAGTTGATATCACCACTGACTCCACATGCATGAACTTTAGCTGCTTCATACGAACTTGTGTAGGGAACAGCTTCAGGGAAATGGGTGAATTTCTTAAGAGACATGAAATTCCACAGGTAGCAGTAACTGATAACCTGGATAGCTTCATCCATTACTGAATTTACACTAAAGGCTTGAGGCAAATGTGAAGCCTAGGTGATTACACTAGTAAATTCTATCAAACATTTAATGCATAATTTATCAAGTGCTCCTAATCTCTTCAGAATGAAGAGCGGGAACATTTACCAATTTCTTTTATAAGGGGAGTATTTCCCTTATAGTGAAAACATAAAAAAACAGGACGAGAAAAACACAGACCGTATCTCTCACACAGATACAAATCTGGCCGTACATACATGTATAAAATACGGCACATGAAATTTATCCTAGCAGTGTAAGGTTGATTCCGCATTTGAAGATCAATCAATGTAACAGACTGCGTTAATCATTTGTGAAGAAAAAACTAATATATCAGCAGATTAAAAAAATCAGCAAAACTCAGCATCCACTTATGATAGAACAAGTAATAAAGGACCCTGTCTTAACCTCTGCCAAAAAATTCAACTAGTTTCATATTTAGATGTGAAAAATTTAGTCTTTTTTGTCAGGATAGGGGAGCTAGGCAGAAATGTTAATTGTCACTGTAGTTAGGCATTATGCTATTGTAGCATCTACCAAATGCAATAAGGATATAAAAGATTGAAAAAAGCATTCACATTGGGAAGGTGAAAGTGAAAACCACGTGTAGATAGCATGATTCTCTGGAGAAAATCCTAAGGAATTCACCTGGTTGTAGAAGATAAAGTCAATACACAAATTCAATCTGTCTACACATTAGAATACAACAATTATAGAAAGGATGAAATAGGCAGATATAGTGCCAGAAACCATGTACAGAATCTGTGTTAAAACCTTCAACACTGGGCCTGCCGCAATAACTCAACTGGCTGTCTTCTGCCCTCCACGCCTTTATGGGTACTGGTTCATGTCCCAGCTCCCCACTTCCCATCCAGTTCCCTGGAAACTAGCCAACATAAAACATTACTCCCACATGACATTTAAACTGGTTTTATTGGAAAGCCAGATATGTAGAGAGAAGGAGAGACAGAGAGAAGGATCTTCCACCTGCTGGTTCATTCCCCAAGTGACCGCAAAGGCCAGAAGCCGATCTGAAGCCAGGAGCCAGGAGCCAGGAGCCAGGAGCCTCTTCCAGTTCTCCCACGTGGGCGCAGGGTCCCAAGGCTTTGGGCAATCTTTGACTGCTTTCCCAGGCCACAGGCTGGGAGCTGGATGGCAAGTGGAGCAGCTGGGACACAAACCATCATGCACATGAGATCTTGGCACAAAGAAGGGAAAGGTTTAGCCACCAGGTTGTCACTCTAGGCCTCAGATTCTGGCTTTGGCATTGCCTTAATACAAGTACTTGAGATGAGAACCAGTCAATTGGAGTTCACTGTCTTTCTGTTGAATAAATGAATGTTTTAAAGCTTGTGTTCTCTGAAGAATACTGTTAACGAATAAAAAACCAAACCATAGATAGGGAGAACTTTTTGCAAATAACCTGGTGACAAACAATAAATAAAAAATGTGCAAAACTCACTGGAAGAAAACAGTATCAGTTTTATTAGTAAAATATTTAAATAAAACATCATTGAAAAGATACATAGTAACAAATAAGCTCATAAGAAGTTCAAATCACTAGTGATTAGTAAAGTACAAATATTTATTTATTATTGGGTGTATTTTGAGTTTAAAATATAAATATGGGCCCGGAGCGGTAGCTAGTGGCTAAAGTCCTTGCCTTGCATGCGCCGGGATCCCATATGGACACTGGTTCTAATCCTGGCTGCTCCACTTACTGTCCAGCTCTGTGCTTGTGGCTTGGGAAAGCAGTCAGGGATGGCTCCAAGCCTTAGGACCCTGCACCCGAGTGGGAGATCCGGAGAAAGCTTCTGGCTCCTGACTTTGGGTAAGCTCAGCTCTGACCATGTGGCCACTTGGGGAGTGAACCAGCAGACAGAAGATCTTTCTGTTTCTCCTTCTCTCTGTGTATCTGCCTTTCCAATAAAAATAAATAAAAATGAATGGAAAAATAAGTGCAAAAATATTACAGCTAAAATTTTTCCTTCTGTATAATTTTATATTTTAAAACTTTTGATAGTATATTTTGCAGGAATCTGTGTCATAACAGAAGCATAAAGATGTGCATTTTTTGCTACTTGTTGATTAAGAAACAGGAAACAACATAAAAATTCAACTATGGATTTAAATTTAATATCTCCAAATTCTATAGACTTTAGGTATTTATGATTTTAGCTAGAAGTATAATTTCATAAATAGAGTTAATCATGTGTGATCAAGTAATCTAATAAAAGCATATTGACGCAAGCTGCTTTCTCATGGTGCATGGTTTGTATTGGTTAAATTTGAAAACTTAGAAATAGATTCTTCTGTTGTTCTTACTGCTATTTCTCTCAGGAGTTTTTTGTGGAGCCATTTAATCGAAAAGCTCGCCATGAAAACTTGAGATATAATAATATGCTGAAACAACTTAGCAGTCAACAGTTAGCGACTCTTCGGCAGTGGAAGGCAGTACAGCTCTACCTTACATGTGAAAGGGGACCGTGGGCCGAAAGGTACCAGTATGTAATTTCTTACTCTTTTTTTCCAGTACCTTCTCCTGCTGCTTTTTATAATGTCCAGTTTATGAAAGAGTACCTTTAATTAATTTTCTTGTCTTTTTTTTCTTTTTTATTTTTTTAAATTATTTTTTTAATAATCTTACTTAGTTGATTAGGGAACAAAGTGTCAAGGGCTACAGGGTGAAAGTGGGTAATACCATTGTTTCCACATCAATATCATTTTTTTTTTATCACTGCTTTTTTTTAAAATTATTTATTATTTAACTTCATTAATTACATTGTATTATGTGACACAGTCACATCAATATCATTTTACCCTGTATCTGGGGTCAGGGGAAAAAACAAAGGGAAAAGCCCCACCCCACCTCCCACCCATCCCAGATCCCCAACGGGAGGCGCGCTCTGAGGGTCCTGCTCATACAGTTTTGATAGTTCATCAGTTCTGGTTTTTTGCCAGTTTCTCAGTTCCATTCGCAATGAACCCTATTCAGAATCCACTGGCTGACAGTCTCTTCATGGTTGGGGTTCTAAGATCAGCAGTTCAGTTGGAGGGATCTCCAAAGAAACTTCATCTGAGATGATCCCAGGCCTGATTCTTGTGCGAGTTTGCTAGTACACAGTCCAACACCGTCCGTCACACCAATTAGCTTATGCTCATTCTGGTCGTTGGGAATTTTCTTGTCTTTTTGTAAATTTGATTTGGAATAATTGGAAGTCTGTCTGTATTTTTTTAATCATGTGATTATTTCTCCTCCTTGATCCCATAATATAAAGTTTGTTGGTCCATTTCATGTCTGTCTTTCTGATACCACCTCTTTAAGCTAGGGTTAAGGAAGAAATATATTTGAATATTTTATAATGTTTTTAATTGGCCCTAAGTTAGTTTTGTTTTACTGAATTATCCATTCCTTTAAAAACCCTTTTTTAACTGTGGTGAAATTCATGTAACATTAAATTTACAATTTTAATCATTTTAAATGCACAGTTCAGTGGTATCGGATACACAGTGCATTTGTAATATACATTAATCACTACTATCTGAAATGTTTTTATCACCTCCAAAGGATTCATGCTGCTTCAATTTAGTCCCTGTTACCCTCTCCCCACCTCAAGGGGAGAAATTCAATAAATCTATATTTAGCATGCTGACTTTTTAATAGATTATTTTATTTATCCTCAAATGAACTTATAAATATCCAAACGGCTGTTAGCAGCAAAAAGGTTCCCTACCCTTGTTCTAGTGAAAAGTGTCTTTTAATTTTGCTTTCCATTTCCTAGTGACAATAACACACACTTTTTGATGTATAGCTTCTTGGGAGACATATTCACTGGAATGACTGGCTCGTTTTAATATTGAGTTGCTTGACATTTTACTGATTTGTAAGAGGTTCTGTACAAATATGTTCTCTTTAATAGGTCTTTATCAGATATGATTTGCATATTGATCTCTTTTCTTTCTAATAACTTTTGATCAAATGCTTAATATTCTTTAAGACAGTAAATATGAACTTTTAAATAAAATGATGCTAAAGCAATTGTAAAGTACTATTTGTGTCAACCAGGCTTTGTAACTTTCACTAATTTTTTAAATTTATTTGCTTATGAATAATCTTAGGAAACAGAATCCAGTTCACTGGAAACTAGCCAACGTAGAAAATTATTCCCGCATGAAACTTAAGCTGGTTCCAAACTACAACTTCAAAACCCATGAAGAAGCTAGTGCTTTGAGAGATAATTTAGGTGAGTTCTAATGACTGATTTTTAAAGGCTTACTTATTTGAAATTAGAGTTAGAGAGAAAAAGAGAGAGACAGCTTGTATCTGCTGGTTCATTCCCCGGCTGGCCACTACAGATAGGATGGGCCAGGGCAAAGCCAGGGGAGTGGAGATTTTTCCAGGTCTCCTACATGGATGGAAGGGACCCATACACTTAGCCCAACTCTAGCTGGCTTTTCCAGGCCATTAGTAGGAACATGATTTGAAATAGAGCAACTAGGACATGAACCTGCCTGTTTGGAATGCCAGCATCAGAGGCAATGGCTTTGCCTTCTGTGCCATAACATCAGCTCCCAAGGGTGGCATTTCATGATTGATATTTAAGTGATTAAGTTTTTTCATGCTGTAACGTTTAATATAAATCTGTGCTGACTTTGTATTTCCACTGATAGTAATTATTCAAGGAAAAAAAATACTTTAAAATTATTCTATACTTCATTTGAACTGCTGTGTCTCCTGTAGTGAAATAATGTCATTTTTCCTTAGTTTGTTTCTTGTTGATACTTATATTGGATTTAAATAGAATTCTCAGAAATCCTTTAGATCTTCCTTTTATAACATATTAGTTCTATTTTATATTTATATCGAAAAGCACCGTTTGTGTAGCTTAAGTTTCTGCCTGTCTTGCAAGCATTCCCACATATGCTCTGCCAGTTCAAATTCTGGCTATTCTATTTCTGATTCAATTCACTGCTAATGAAGTGAATGTAGTAGAAAGTGGGTCAAGTTCTTAGGTCCCTTCCACTTATGTGGGAGACCCAAATGAAGCTCCTGACTCCTGTTTACATTATGACAACCTGGGGAATGAAACAGCAGATGAAAGATCAGTCTCTCTCTGTTTCTCCATCTCTGTGTAACTCTTTCAAAATCAGTAGTCTGGAGAAATATTATATTTAAAGGCAGGTTTTTCACCTGTCAGTTAAGATGCCTGCATTCCTATGTTGGAATGCTTGAATTTAATTCCTGGCTCTGGCTTCCAATTCCAGCTGCCTCCTGATATGAACCCTGGAGACAGCAAGTGATGGCTCATGTAGTTGGGTCCCTGGAACCCGTGTGGTAGACGTGGCCTTAGTTGTACTGAATTCCGACTGCTATGGGCACATGGGGAGTAAGCTAAAAGATGGCAGTACTCCCTGTCACACATTTATGTGTGTGTGTATATATATATATGGATGTATATATTAGCATATGCTATTTATTGCTTATGTATGTATCAGAATCTTCTGTTACATTCTATGTATTCAGGAAATACTACTTCAACTCACATTGTATATTATCTTCCAATTAGTTTGTTCTTTGTTATTTCTTTTTTTAAAAAAGATTTATTTATTTTAAAATTTTCATTGGAAAGTCATATTTACAGAGAGAAGTAGAGACAGAGAGAAAGATCTTCCAACCGCTGGTTCATTCCCCAAGTGGCCGCAATGGCTGGAGCTGAGCTGGTCCAATGCCAGGAGCCAGGAGCTTCTTCCAGGTTTCCTTGTGGGTACATTGCCCCAAGTGGCTGCAATGGCTGGAGCTGAGCTGGTTCAATGCCAGGATCCAGGAGCTTCTTCCGGGTGTCCATGGGGGTACAGGGTCTCAACTGGGACATCCTCTACTGGTTTCCCATATCACAAGCTGAGAGCTGGATGGGAAGTGGAGCAGCCAAGACACGAACCAGCCCCCATATGGGATTCCGGCGAATGCAAGCCGAGGACTTTAGCCCTTAGTCTACTGCACTGAGCCCTGTTAGTATTTCTGTAGTACAGATGCACAGTAAAAAATTTAAAACTAGATAACATATCACATGCAAAATTTTAAGGTTATCATGAAACATCAGATTACTCTATCAAAGTTCCATTTAGAAATTATGGATGAACTATAATACCATTTTTTGTAATGTATTTAGTAGATATTTTGTATTTTACAGGTGTCCAGCATTCTCAGCCTTCCAGTGATTCATTGCTTTTGGAAGTAGTAAAACAAGTAAAAGTTAATGATGTGGAGGAGGATAAATTGGAACTTCTTGAGGAAGACTTAACAGCCAGAGTAAATATGTATGTATAATTACTTGAAGGAATTTTAATTTTTTAAAAAAATATTTATTTACTTGAAAACCAGAATTACAGAGAAAGGGAGGGTAGGAGAATTAGAAAGAGAGAGAGATCATACATCCACTGGATGTACTGGTTCATTCCCGAAATGGTCAGATAGGCTGGAGCAAGGGCAGTCTAAAGCTAGGTTCTTCTGCCCATCTCTCATGTGGGTGCAGGTGTCCAACCATTGGTACCTTCTTCTGCTACTTTTCCAGGTACATTAGTGGGGAGCTGGATTGGAAGTAGAGCATGTGTAATGTGGGTGCCATGGCAGTAGCACACCGCAAAGCTGACAGCCAGAATTTTAGATTACTTTGTTTTGAGAAATGAAATTGTAAAATTGCAGAAGATATTTGCTTGAAATACTAATACTATGTGTTTGCAATATCCAACAGGTAATGAGGTATCAGCTGTTAGGAATCTGTCACTCTTTACTGATACTATTGAGGAAAGCTTTGTAAAATTGGGATAACTTGAAGGTAGAAAAAAATTCAGTTCAATTGTTAATGAAAACAGAGTATCATATTTGTGAGATATAGCTAAAGTTGTGCATAGGTGGAAATGTTTAGCATGAAAAGTAAAAGCAGGGCCCAGCGGCGTGGCCTAGCGGCTAAAAGTCCTCGCCTTGAAAGCCCCGGGATCCCATGTGGGCGCCGGTTCTGGTCCCAGCGGCTCCACTTCCCATCCAGCTCCCTGCTTGTGGCCTGGGAGAGCGGTCGAGGACGGCCCAAGGCTTTGGGACCCTGCACCCGCGTGGGAGACCTGGAGGAGGTTCCTGGTTCCCGGCTTCGGATCGGCGCGCAGCGGCCCGTTGCGGCTCACTTGGGGAGTGAAACAACGGATGGAGGATCTTCCTCTCTCTCCTCCTCTCTGTATATCCGGTTTTCCAATAATAATAAAATCTTTAAAAAAAAAAAAAAAGAAAAGTAAAAGCAAAGAATATTTTAAAAGAAGAAATCTATGAAAGAAAATACAAGATTAAAGAAAACAAAAAACTAGATGTTAAAAAATAAATAGCTTAAAATGTAAACCAATAGTCAGGTTGTGGAGGGGTGAAACAAAACACAGAAATTGTCGTTTTCCAGAATGAAAGAGGAAATATTAGTACAAATATTAAAATGATTTAATAGGAATACTACTGATAATGATGGCATTATACCAATAAATTTGAACTTAAATGAAACCAATTCTGTGAAAGCACTTATTAGTACATTTTCTTGTAGAAAAAAGATAACTTGAATAGCTTTTGGCATATTTTAAAATTTTGAATTTGTAGCTTAAAAATTTATGTGCTTGCTTCAGTAGCACATATACTAAAACTTCCCTAAAGAAAATATGTAGTTGAACCCAGCATAATATCCTAGTGGCTAAATCCTTATTTCGCATCTTGTGGTCCTGGATGCTGCACTTCCCATCAAGATCCTTGTTGTGACCTGCGAAGGCGGAGGAAAACGGCCCAGAGCCTTGGGACCCTGCAGCCTTGTGGGAGACCAAGAAGATGTTCCTGGCTCCTGGCTTTGAATCAGCTTGGCTCTGGTCGTTACTGCCACTTGTGGAGTGAACCAGTGGATGAGGATTCTTTCTCTGTTTCTCCTTCTCTATGTAAATCTTATCTGCCTTTCCAAGAAAAATAAAGAAATTTGAAAAATATATATACATTGTAGTTTCCTTACCTCTTTATATTACTAATAATCTCATATATTAGAACTTTAGATATTATTAAACCTAAAAGTACACTTTGAAAACTTACTTATTTTTTAATTGGAAAGGCAGAGTTACAGAGAGAAGGAGAGACAGAAAGATCTTCCATCCAGTAATGCACTCCCCAAATGTTGTGGTGGCTAGAGCCGAGCCAATTTAAAGACAGACGTCAGGGTCTACCATGGGAATACAGGGTCTCAAGATCATTGGCCTTTCTCTACTGCTTTCCCAGGCCATGAAAAAGGAGAATGGATGGGAAGTGGAGCAGATGGTACATGAACTGGTGCCCCTATAGGATCCTGGCACTTTCAAGGGGAGGATTAGCCAGTTTAACCATTTAACGCATCATGCCAGGCCCAAGGATGTTTTTACTAGTTTGTGTAGTTGCCTTTTAATCAGTTAAAGGAAGAAAAATATATATGTATAATTTCTTTAATATATACTTACACAAATACCATTTTTTAAGATTTATTTATTTTTTTATTGCAAAGTCAGATATACAGAGTGGAGAAAAGACAGAGAGGAAGATCTTCCATCTGCTGATTCACTCCTCGAGTGGCCGCAATGATTTGAGCTGAGTTGACCTGAAGCCAGGAGCCAGGAACTTCCTCCAGGTCTCCCACGCAGGTGCAGGGTCCCAAAGCTTTGGGCTGTCCTTGACTGCTTTCCCCAGCCACAAGCAGGGAGCTGAATGGAAAGTAGAGCAGCTAGGATTAGAACTGGCGTGTTCAAGGCGAGGACTTTAGCTGCTAGGCCATCGTGTCGGGCCCATAAGTACCATTCTTAAGCACTTTATTTATTTTGTTATGAAATCATAGAATCACTTGTAACATGGTATCATATTGCCTTCAACATAAACAGTTTCCTTTGGTATTTCTTCAAAGAAAAATCTGATAGCTGCACTTTAGTCTTTCTTTTTTTGGGAAGGTTTTTACTTTGTCTTCTGGTTTTGGCTCCTTTATAGTCTAGCTGTTTTTTATGAGAACTGTGCAGCATAAGCTACTGTGTGCATCACCAAAAACCCATATAAATGTTTGTGCTAATTCCAGATGCATCACTTCTGATCCCGCTCCCTGCTAATGTGTCTGTGAAAGCAGCAGCAGATGCTCCCCTGCTGCCCACAGGGGAGACCCAGATGGAGTTCCTAGCTCTGGCTTCAGTCTGGCCCAGGCCAGCCAAGGTGGCAATCTGGGGAATGAACCAGCAGATTCGAGATTTCTGTCTTTCCCTTTCCCTCTGTAACTCTACCTGTCAAGTAAACATTTTTTTTAAATATATATCACATAACAAAATTAAAACTTTTAAGTGTATAATTTGGTGGTGTCTTATTATATTACAATATTACTCAACTATCACTGTTTCCTACTTTATCATAATCAGAAGAAAATCCTGAACCTTATAGTAGTAGCCTGAGATTTCCTCATGTGTCCTGTGTGTTTTATAGAATTTGGTTGCGATAGATTTGCCCATTTTAAACTTTCCTTATAAATCATATAATATGTGGCCTCTGCTTATTTACTTTGTTTTGTGTAATGTTGTACATTGAGTAGTACATTGCTCCTTTTATATAGCTGAATAAAAAATAGATAGCTAAATTTGTGGATTATTAGATTTTGTTTACATCTCTCAATTGATGAGTATTTAGGTTGTTTCTATGTTTTTGGCTATTAACAATATTTACATATGTATTTATATGGAAGATGTTGTGTGAACTTAGTATTTTCAGTTATGTACAGTATTGCTTAGTTACATGGTAATTGTGTTAAACTTTTTGAGGAATTGCCAGATGTCCTTTAATGGCTACACCAGCAATGTATGGGGATTCTAATATCCCCATGAGTATCTAATTCGTATTGTTCTATTTATTTTGCTTTAAAAAAATGTATCAGAACCATATTCAATGGTTTGGATGAAGTACTCTCCCATTTCCCTAACAACTAATGAGACTTGGCATCTTTTCCTATACTTCTTGGCCATTTATATACTTCTTTGTATAAACATTTGTACAGTTAGTTTATACATTAAAAACCATTTTATTAAAATGTGAATCAAAAAATACCATACAATTGGGTAAATTGTTTTTCATTTTGATGAAATATCAACTTAATTAAGCACTGGAGTGTCAGTACTTTAACATCTTTGTGACAATGGAACTGGAGACAATAAATAGATCTACTAATGCCATTGCTCACTTAAACTTGAGTCACCTTATATTGGGTGGAATGCTTTAATTGGAAGGAAAAACTAGAAAGAACAATTAACCTATTGGTGACATAGGTGACTTACTGCTAAGTGTAGAAATGTCAACTCCAGGAACCAGCATTGTGGCATAGTGGGTTGTATTGCCTCCTGTAGCATCAAAATCCTGTATGGGCACTAATTCGCATCCTGCTCTCAGCCTCATGCTGGCCTGGCCTCAGTCTGGCTTGGCCTCAGCCAGTGCGGTCATTCAGATGGTGAGCCCAAGAATGGAAGGTTCTCCTTGTTTCTTCCCTTTCCTCTCTCTCTAGCTTTGCCTTTCAAACACATCAATCAAAAGAAAGGAAGGAAAGAAGGGGAACTCTACTCATTAGCATAATGTCATTTAGTAAGTACTTTAAGACAGTTACTCTTTGGTTCTAGATACTCTATATTTTGCTTACATCCAGGATTACAGTGACTCAGACTAGTTTTATCCCAAAAGGAGTCACATGAGAAAATCATCAGCAAAGTTGGTGATACCTGCAGAGTTTTCTCCTGTGACTCCTTTTGGAATAAAATTCTTTTTACTGTTTGTTTGTTTGTTTTTAATTACAGCAAAGAAATTTTTTTTAAAAAGCAAAATTTTGGTTTTTATAGTGGCAAGTAGAAAATGAAGTAATGTATGTATATAGTATGAAAGTTACTCCAACCCAATAATACAAAGTATTTTGGTAATTCTGTTTAAGATGAGTAAGTCTTCTATTTACTTCAGGATAGAAGGTAGAGATGACATATTCATAACACTAAAAAAAAAAAAAACTATCAGGCCTATCGCCTTAGCCTAGCGGCTATAGAGTCCTTGCCTTGCAAGTGCCAAGATCCCATGTAGGCACCGGTTCTAATCCCGGTGGCATCGCTTCCCATTCAGCTCCCTGCTTGTGGTCTGGGAAGGCAGTCAAGGACAGCCCAGCACTCGCGTGGGAGACCCAGTGGAAGCCTCTGGCTGCCGGCTTCAGGTCAGCTCAAATCTGGCCATTGTGGCCTCTTGGGGAGTGAACCAGTGGATGGAGGATCTCTCTGTGTCTTGCCTTCTCTCTGTGGTTCTGCCTTTTCAAAAAAGATTTAAAAATCTTAAAAAAAAAAAAAAAAGAAAGAAACTAAAATCTTCTGTGTATCAGAGGGTCAGTTTTTAATTCTCTTGAAAACCTGTGTTAAGGACCAATATTGTATCTCTGTGTGTAAAGCCACTGCTTGCGAAGCCACTGCCTGTAGCATATGTAGTTTAAAATGGTATTCTTTTCCATTTAGGCAAAATAAATTGGTAAAAGTATTTTTTGTTCATTTGGTGTATTTTAATTTGTTTTCATAGTGACGAGAAAGAGGAACAGGATCAAAAAGAAAAATTAGTGTTGATGGAGGACTGTGAACTCATCACAATAATTGATGTAATTCCTGGCAGGTTGGAAATCACTACTCAGCACATTTACTTCCATGATGGCAGTATCGAAAAAGAGGATGGTGAGAAGTTTGGGGAGAATGATTTCTGTTGTTTACTGGCTAAATACATAGTTTATCGGTCGTGGGATGAGATGAAAACAGAAGGAAACATGAAATTTTAGTGTATCATGCAAAAGTAGAAGTGAATGTAAGCACGGATTAATTTATCATTCAATAATCTGTTAGGGAGAATATTATATTTAGTAGATGTGACCATGGAGAATTGCGGGATCTAAGGTTACAAAGCACAAATTTATTTTATTTTGCCTCAGTATGTATACTTATTCTTGGGCTTCTCAGCCAATCTTTTGTATGATTAAGATGCCAATATAAAGAGAAAAGGAAAAACTGTCTCTAAGATACAACAAGTTTTGTTATTCTCTGTTCTTTTGGAAAGGCAGGAGATTAGCTATACAATTCTAAAATATTTTTTTGAAAAATTTAAACATCCAATAAATTGAACAAATGGCTTTTAAAATGAAATACAGCAACTGAGTTCCTTTTCCTTAAGTGCTACCTTTTTTCGGAGGTATTTTTGCTTAGCTGAGTAATTTTATATGGTATTTTCATGACAAATTTTCTTCTTTTTCAGGGGTAGGCTTTGATTTCAAGTTGCCTCATTCTCAAGTTCGAGAGATTCATTTACGGCGTTACAACTTAAGGAGATCAGCCCTTGAGATTTTTCATGTTGACCAATCCAATTACTTTCTCAATTTCAGAAAAGAAGTATGTAATATAAAATGCTACCTTTCTGGCAATCCTAAAGCATTCACTTGAAATAATTTTCTGCCTAGTGAGCTCTGATGGCACTTTGGACTATATATAACCTTTTATCAAGACAAAGTAGAGGAAAAAGACATACCCTGGGGCTAATCAGTGTATGAAGTTTTGTTGGAGTTTATCTTTGAGTGTCAGAACATTGGTGCTTTTTGATTTTTGTATAAATGAATAGATCAAAAAGTCAGTAGAGCATTGAATAAGAGTCCGAGAGTATGCAGTCTAATTGTGTATCCACAATTTTGGGGCATCTTTTTCTTCTAGAAATGCAATAAATTCTTAAATAGTGTAGCTGTTAACATGCACAGATGCACAGATTTGCAACCAGATTACTTGGGGCTAAGGTCTAACTCCATCACCAGCTGTGTAATCTTGATCCTGTTACTTCAGACACTCAGTTCCAACCTTCCCATTCTTGATCACTTGGAGTCACACTTGTATTACACTTGTCTTAGCATACACTCTTTTAGGTGTCATATGTGAAAGTGAATGTGAGTTGTTTTGGGATAAGTAACAAAGCTCCCCAAATGGAAGAGAGCTCCCAGGGCTGGGAGTCCGTTGTGCAGTGATGTTTTTCTGTTATTTCCTTTTTCCTTCCTTGTCCACCTATTGTATGCAGTGAGGCTTGTATTTGGATTAGCTCCCTGCCTCTGTCTACAAGAATGGAAGAGGTCACTAATAGGTTGATATTGTCCATACCTTATCTTATGTGCAGTCCTGCCTCTTTTCCTCTCTTTATATTCTATTTAAATAGAACATTTAATAACATTTCCTATTTTATAAGGATACCTTTTATTATTAAAATACTCCTTTGTATAAAAATATAAACTATCAAAATATCAAAAGCTGTGTCATGTAATTTAAGTCTGATAAATGCCATGTATTATTATCTCTTAATGCCATATATTTCTGTATCTTTGGTTACCAGGCTTTTAAAAACAAATGTTTTTTAAGTTGTTTATTTTAGTTTTACTTGACATACGTAGAATCAGACAGATAGACATGTTCTATCCACTGGTTGTCCATAATATCCAGGACTAAGCAAGCCCAAAATCAGACGCTGGAAATTCAGTCTAGTTCTGCTACATGCGTGGCTGAGACCAAACTGCTGAGTTACCATGTACTGACTTTCTAGGATGCACTTCAGTAGGAGGCTAGAGTTAGGAGCAGAGCCGAGACATAAACCCAAAGCACTCCAGTATGGATGCAGATATCCTTTTTTTTTAATTTATTTTTTAATTATTAATTTTTTTATTGATTACATTGCATTATGTGACACAATTTTATAGGCATTGGGTATCCTAAGCACTGTCTTAACTGCTATACCAAATACCCAGCCCTTTTCACAGATTGTTTTTTTCTTTTTAAAGATTTATGTATTTATTTCAGATTCAGTTACAGAAAGAGTAAGAGGCAGGAAGAGAGGGAGGAAGAGAAAAGGAATGTGGGAAGGGGAGTGAAGAGAGAGAGAATCTTTTATTCACTCCCACGATGTCCACATTGACTGGGGCTGGGTCAGGCTCAAGCCATGAGCCGGGAGCTTCATCCGAGTCTCCTCTTTGGGTAACATGGGCCCAAGCACATTGACCATCTTGCCCTGCTTTTCCCAGGTGTATTAACGGGGAGTTGGGTCAGAAGTGGAGCAGCCAGGACTTGATCTGGCACCCATAAGGAATGTGTACTTCTTTGGTGGCAGCAATACCAAAATGTCACAATGCCACCAGCTCCCCACTTTATACGTGTTAAAGTGCATTTGTATGCTGAATCTAATTTTAATGACAATCTTGTAATTAAAATATGGAAAATTCCATTAATTTTTTATGGATGAAAAAGCTAAAATACAGAGATGAACTTTGGCACTTTGCATTTGTGTAGCTCTGAGTAATTCACAATACTGTAAAGATTATTATAAATTAGATTAAGTAATCTGATTTATCAAGGTATCTAATTAATGGGAGGACTAAATTTGAGCTAAACTTGAGAAAATTTTCTGCTTCAAACCTACTAATATTCCCATTACACAGTTATAACTGTTGCAAACTATACATGGCTTGACATTATGAAATGTTTCAGTTTAAAACCTTGGACTGGGTAATTATTATAAGCAATAGAAGCTTATTTGGCTCATGTTTCTGGAAGCTGGGAAGTCCAAGAATATAGTGCTACCATCTCGTGACTAATATTCTAAATATCCTACAAAACCACTGAATTTTGTACTTTAAAGCATGAGTTGTCTTAGTAGAGCTGTCATGAAGACTAATCTAAGTTTTTCTTCATCACATTTTAAACTGTTAAGTGCCATTGTTAATAGTTCATCTCAGAAAAAGAAAATAGCATAGTGATCACTAAAGACTTAGAGGATTACAGAGGATAGAGAGATTAAATCATGGCTTCCAAATTCAAATTAGGGAATAATTCGTTCTAGTATTTTGTAGTTTGGTACAATAACTGTAGCCTACAAAATTTGTTTGTATTTTAAAGTAACTAGAAAAAACCTGATACTTCCAATACATATAAATGACAAGCATATGAGGAATGGTAGTTACTCTTATTTGAGTATTACACATTTTGTCGAGTTATCATTATATATGTGTTGAATTGTATGTCTAATTAATGCATCAATTAGAATTAAATTAAACCAGTTAATCAAATGAATTAATCAATTAAAATAGAATCCTTGTTTTTCTAGGTTAGAAACAAAATATATAGCAGACTGTTGTCCCTTCATTCTCCAAATAGTTACGGAACCAGATCACCACAAGAATTATTTAAAGCATCAGGATTAACACAGGTAAGAAATTATACATCACTGTTTGGATGCTCCTTTTATATCTCAAATAGTTGCTTGAAATTAAAACCTGATGCTTCTGATTGTTTTCTTTTAATTTTTATTAGCTGACGATGTTTGAATCCTCCTTTTGTTGCCTTGCGCACAGGGCCCTCCCTCTATCTCTTATGTCAATTAGTTAATGTATATACCCTTCATTAATTTTCCTTTCGGATTCCTATTGTGGCATAAAGAGTTAAGACATTGCCTGCATCTCATAGTACTGGTTCAAATCCTGGCTGCTCCACTTTAATCCAACTCCCTGCTAATGTGCTGCTTGCAGGGTAGCCTAGCAGCTAAAGTCCTCGCCTTGAATGCACCAGGATCCCATATGGGCACCAGTTCTAATCCCAACAGCCCCACTTCCCATCCAGCTCCTTGCTTGTGGCCTGGAAAAGCAATCCAGGACAGCCCAAAGCCTTGGGACTCTGCAACTGCGTGGGAGACCCAGAAGAGTCTCCTGGCTCCTGGCTTTGGATCAGCTCAGCTCAGCTCCAGTCCTTGTGGCCACTTGGGGAGTGAATCATCAGATGGAAGATCTTCCTGTTTGTCTCTTCTCCTCTCTGTATATCTGACTTTGCAATAAAAATTAATATATATACATATATATATATATTGCATTTCCATTCTTTTTCTTAATTTTAAAAAAGAAGTTAATTTAGGAAATGCATGCAGATTTAGCTCCCTAGCAATAAACCTTTACTTTTGCTGAGCTCCATTCCTTTTCAGTATGAATATGGTAGATAATGGTTACAAAAAGTAGCATTAGTCCTATCAGTGATAGTTGCTGATTTCTATGAGATTAAAAAAAATAAAATTTTGGTGTTGCTCTGTTTGTGCTGTCTAGAAATGGGTGAACAGAGAGATATCAAATTTTGACTACCTCATTCAGATAAATACAATGGCAGGACGGACCTACAATGACCTTGCACAGTATCCTGTGGTAAGTTGTATATAAATCTAGTAAACGTGAAGTTGCCTTATAATTTTATAATACATAAAAGTTGATGCAGATTTCTTCTTATGTTTAATAAATATCATTTTTTCCTGTATGTCTTTGTTCTGTGATTTTTAAGAAGTGTACAAGCATGAAGAGTAACTTAATAAAATATTTTTTCTTTCACTATGTTGTATGTATTCCAATGGATTTATAGGAAATTATGTTTCTGATTTATTGAACTAGTGAGTAATAAATGCTAGTGACAGAAAAAAATATTTCTAAACACTATCCCCTTTTGCCTTTAGATAAGCATTTGATACTAAATATGGGAACATAATCTTCCCAAGAAGGAATGTCTGTATTGTAAATTGTTCTTTTAGTTTCCCTGGATTTTACAAGATTATACTTCAGAAGAATTGGACCTTAATAACCCTGCTGTATTCCGAGATCTTTCCAAACCAATTGGAGTAGTTAATGATAAAAATGCCAAAACTATGAGAGAAAAGTAAGTGCTTTTGATGTGTTTTGAAAGATACCCATTGCATTTCCCCTTTTCTGTCTGTGATCTTGTAGATAAATGTTCAGTTAATGACTTTTGGTAATAATATTATAAGTTGTTAACTAACAATTTGTTTAAGTGGATGGTTCTTTATTGTATATTTTAAATTCTTCATTTGCAATCTTCCTCAGTACTTTTGCTGTAAAGTATATTTTACCACTGGACATTTGTTTTACGTATGGATATTCTTTTTTTTTTTTTGATTATTATTGGAACGCCGGATATACAGAGAGGAGGAGAGACAGAGAGGAAGATCTTACATCCGATGTTTCACTCCCCAAGTGAGCCGCAATGGGCCGGTATGCGCCAGTCCGATGCCGGGACCAGGAACCTCTTCCGGGTCTCCCACGCGGGTGCAGGGTCCCAATGCATTGGGCCGTCCTCAACTGCTTTCCCAGGCCACAAGCAGGGAGCTGGATGGGAAGTGGAGCTGCCGGGATTAGAACCGGCGCCCATATGGGATCCCGGGGCTTTCAAGGCGAGGACTTTAGCTGCTAGGCCACGCCGCCGGGCCCTTAGGTATGTATATTCTAACACCACTATTAGCCAAACATTTTTTCCTAGCAATGACCAAAAGATTTTTGGCTTTTTAAAATAACATTGTCCTAGAGGTGGGTGTTTAGCCTGACGTGCTACATCAGAAGGCCAGTATTCTGCTAATGCAGACCTGGGGGGGAGTAAGGATGGCTCAAATAATCGAGTTCCTGCCCGCCACAAGGGCATCTGGGATTGATTTCCCAGTTCAAGCCCAACCGTTGTGGCCCTTGTGGGGTCGTAGGTGGTGACCAGTAGATGTGAGTAAATAATTGCCTCTCTTTCTGCCTGTCTCTTTCTGTCCCTCTCTCTGTGCTTCTTAAGTTAAAAACGATAGAAGGAGAAAAAAACCTGGAACAGGAAATAATCATATAAGTTATTTTTAAATTATTTATTTATGTAATTGAAAGAGAGAGAGAAAGAGAAGGTGGGGTAAAAGGAGAAAATTTTGTCTATTTGTTGGTTTACATTCCAAATGGCTGCGAAGGTCATACTGGAACAGACTGAAACCAGGAACCTGGACCTTCAGAGAGGCCCAACTACTTGTCCATCTCCTGCTGCCTTCCCAAGTGCATTAGCAGTGGTACTGGACTGGAAGTGGAAGCAACCGAGCATTGAACTGTCTCCACTATAGAATGCCACACGCACAGGCAGTGGCTTAAACTGACTGCACTGCAGTACCGGGCCCAGTATAGATAACAGTTTATTGGCAGCCAAAGATTTAAGTTTTGACTTTTAATGGTATAGCTTAGTCTTGATATAAACAACTTTAAACTGAAAATGTCTTCAGATGCAAAAATAACCTGTAAACCACAAATTATGTTTAATACCTTTATTTTGAAACTGAATGTTAACTATTGACTCATGCATTAGATGAATATTCACCAAAAGGTTAATTTTAATTATCTCTGGGAAATGGAATTATTGTTGACTTCAAGTTTCTTGTATTTTAATTCTCCATGTTTTTAAATTTTTGTATCATGAATATTGTGTTATTGCATAACACTAAATGGTTCTAGAATCTAGTATTATTGAAATTTCATTCTTTAGGAAAAATATTAAAGAATAAAATTTCCTTCATTTATTATTATGGTGTGGTGATACAAATGCATTGTCTTAAAAAGTTCTGTTTTGGGGACTCTCACTGGGGTGTTCTAAATTAAGCCTCTCCTGCTCTGCTGGCAAACTGTTCGGGTCCAGTTCTAGTCCCGGGAGCTATGCTTCTGATCCCCTTCACTACTAATGGCCTGGGAATGCAGCAGAGAATGGCCCAAATGCTTGGCACTTGCCCCCATGGGAGTGACCAGAGGATGCTTCTGGCTCCTGGCTGTAGGCCGGCCCCACTCTACCTGTACAGCTATTTGGGGAATGAACCAGCAGATAGAAGATCTTTTTTTCTCTCTTTCCCTTCTCTCTCTAATTCTGTCTTTCAAATAAAAATGCATCTTAAGAAGAAAAAAGCTGTGTTTTCAGCAATATATTACATTTCTCTCACTTTTGTAATTTTAGTATTTTGCTATAAAAACCTTAATTTTTTTTAGATATGAAAATTTTGAGGATCCTATGGGAACTATTGATAAGTTTCACTATGGTACTCACTATTCAAATTCTGCGGGGGTCATGCACTATCTCATTCGTGTAGAGCCGTTCACCAGCCTTCATATCCAGCTTCAGAGTGGAAGGTATGTTTTGGGTAAATACTCTATTTCCTTTTGATTATGGGTTAATGTTGTAAACCATTTCCCTTAATGTCTTGCCCTTTATGCTTTCTGTTAGATTTCAGTTTAAATAATAAATAACCAAGTTTGTTTGAGGGGTCTCAAACTGACTTGCACAAATAACTTTCACAGAAATTGCTGTTCACTTAGTGATCTCAGAATACCTTTGGAATCCATACTGTGTTGAGGACCCTAGCAGAGATTTAGAATTGGATCTGCTATGCCTGAGAGTCAAACCTAACCACTTCCTACATAATCCTCCCAGGAGTATTTATCAAGAGACGTAGAAAAAGCTGGCAAGAGAAACTCTCAACACTGTAGCAGCTGAGACAGATCTGTGATACCACTGTGTTAACATGTGCCTGTGAATATCATTACCTACAATCTTTCATATTCTCCTGATGATCCTGAGGAGACTGACTTCTCTGAGAATACCCTTCCTGCTGTGTCCTCCAGCTACCTGCATCCCTACACCTCTGAATTGCCTTGTTCTTTAACCATTACCATTTTACCTTTCCCACCTAATCAATAACCATTTAAACATTGCCTATTTTATTGTTTCCTTGTAGCTTCATCTCTCACAGTTAGCCTCAGACTTCCATGCCTGATGTCCAATGAGACTTCACTTTTTAAAAAGAGATTCTGTCAGGCTGGATATCTTGTGTTTTAGATACTCCATTTCTGTTCCAGCTCTTTAGCTTATATCCTGGGAAAGCAGTGATGGATGACCCAAGTCCTCAGGCCCCTGTATACCCATGTGGGATACTGGGAAGAAGCTCCTGGCTCTCAACTTTGGATCAGCTCAGCTCTGGTCATTGCAGCCATCTTGTGAGAGAACAAGCAGATGGAAGACCTCTTTCTCTGTCTTCTTCTCTCTCTGTAAAATCTGCCTTTCAAATAAAAATAAATCTTAAGAAAAAAGAAACTCTGTCCCCAAGATTAGTAACCACTCCCAGATGTTATGCTTACTGGGATAACCAGTAATTTTTCCTCCCTCAATATGCAAGAAAGTGTGATTGAGTCTTTTTGGATATTAGTCATTTTATGAATAAATTATTTTTTCTCATAATTCTAAAATTCTGTTTTGATGTCAGTGGACACCGTGAAGAAATTGAAAACTGTATATGTGACAAGGGATTTGCATCTAAAATATATACAGACAACTAATTAACGAAAAGGCAAATAACTGAAATTAGAAGCGAACAAAGAGGAGTTGGTGGGAGATGCAGCTGGGGACACCTGCGCCTCACATAGGAGTGCCTGCGATCTAATTCTTTTTCCATTTTGATTGAATTTGCCGTTTCTGTTCCTCTTACCTTTCAAGTATGTAAAAATAAATACATTTTCAAAATAAAATGACAGTGAACAGATAATAAATAACCAGGCTGGTTTGAGGCGTCTCAAACTGACTTACTGAAATAACTTTCCCATTTTTCCAAATGTGAAAGAGGATCTAATCACATTTTTCCAAAGAAGACATACACATGTCCACTAAACATAGGTAAAAATTCTCAATATTGAGGCAACTGGGTGAGCTGCCATTACTGGCAATGCTGGCATGCCACAAGAGTGCTGTTTCAAGTGGAAGCTGTTTCACCTCTGCTCCAGTTATCTGCTACTACATCCAGGAAAGGAGTGGAGGGCTCTAGCTAAGCATAATGTGAGATACAGGTGCATTTCCAGGTTACTGGTTTCAGCCTGGTCCTAGCTCTCTGTTGAGTCCATTGGGGGAGTGAACTAGCAGATGGAGGATCCATATCTCTTTCTCTCTTTCTCTGTTTTTCTCTCTGTAACTCTATCAAGTAACTAAAGCTTAAAAAAAAAGTTTTGGGCCCACCATGGTAGCCTAGAGGCTAAAGTCCTCACCTTGCATGTGCTGGAATCCCATATGGCCAGTTCATATCCTGGCTGCTCCACTTCTCTCCCAGTTTCATGCCTGTGCCCTGGAAAAGCAGTAGAGAATGGCCCAAAACCTTGGGACCCTGCATTCACGTGGGAGACCTGGACTAAGCTCCAGGCTCCTGACTTTGGATCAGCTGAGCTCTGGCTGTTGCAGCCACTTGGGGATTGAACCATTTGGGAAGATTTTTTCTGTTTCTCCTTTTCTGTTTCGAAATATGACATTCCGATTAAAATAAATAAATCTTTTTTGAAAAGTTTCAAAATTTAGCTGAAATTTCTCAGGGCTGAGTATGTTTTCATTTTTACCAGGATTAAAATTATTGCATTAGAGCATGGATGTCCTGATGATATAATTTGGAAGACAGGATATTTTAACAATGGAACAAATCGTGTTTTAGCCATTAAAGAGAAAGAATAAGAAAAAGAGTAATAGTAAGAAACCTGAAGGATCTTAAAACATTTGCTTCATGCCTTCTTTTTGCTCTCATCCCATTTTCACATGCAGATTTGACTGCGCAGATCGACAGTTCCATTCTCTCCCTGCTACTTGGCAAACTCTCATGGATAATCCAAATGATGTGAAAGAACTTATTCCTGAATTCTTCTATTTCCCAGAGTTTTTGGAGAATCAAAATCGTAAGAAATATGGATGAAAAAGTTAATCATGTCCCAGTGGAGAACACTGAAAAAAATGTCTTTTAAGACAGCTCTGTAGTGTTGCATGGGTTATTTTAGGTTCATTCTGTCTGTAGTTTACTCTGTACTAGGTATAACTGAGGCTCAGGCACACGGCTCACTTACTAGGGAAGTACCATTAAGAATGAAGATAAATGACTCAGACTTAATTAAGAGACTTTGGTTAAGAATAAGGTGTTCATTAGAGAAATGCAAGTGGCCGTGTACTGTTTCAGCTGTGTATCCCACTTGGCTTCGGAGTCTTGAGTTAGAGAAGATGCAGGTTTAGGCCTGGAGTGCTTGGACCAAATCCATTGGCAAACTCAAGTTTTTATTAGATTTTTCATTAGAATAAAACCCGCCAAGTCATTTATGTAGCATTTATAGCTGGTTACTATGATGCAACAGAGACTACATCATTTACAAAGCTAAAAATATTTATATTTTAGTCCTTAGGAAAAATTTGCTGACTCATATGTTAGAGACTGTAAGAGGAATCAAATTGAAAATAATGACAGGGTATGTTATTACTCTATGAAAATCCATATTATGTTTTTCAAATCAGGAAACTTGGAGCTAAATACAGTCTTCAAAAATATACAAATACTTTCTACACGTGGTAATTTTATGTTTTTAAGCATAAAATGCTGGTGAGATTTTGACTATTCAATTCAGCAGTGTTAAAAGGTCATTGCTAACTTTGTGGTTCCTTCTGTCATGTGTAATGTGAAAGTTTCACACCTTCTTGTTCAGTAGAATCAGTTGTTCCGCTGGAGACAGCGTTGTCATTTTGGTCTTGTGCTGTGAAACAGCGTGCTGGAGACAGGGCATCAGATTCTCACAGTAAGGCAGTCAGACGGAGTTTAAGGAAAGGTAAATAAGGTGAACCTGCTGACTGGAGTCTGGACCTAGTGCAGACTGAAATTGAATGTGGAACTGAAGCCGCTTTTGGCCTGACAGTTTATGATACTCATCAGAGCCAGGTGCTGTCTGCAGATGCTATCTCCATTTCCCATTGTATCCTCATTGTCAGAGATGAACTGAGAGAAAGCAAATTGACAGTATGCCTTCATGAACAGATGAATAAAATCAACTCAAATTGTACAAAGGAATTGTAATGATTTCCCTGGTAAAACCTCGAGGTGTGGTGCTTTTGTAAAGGACAATTTCTTTACGTATTTTTGTTCTGCCATTCTTTGTCTTGGGCTGTTTCCTGTCACGTTTTGCAGATGACAAAAGCAGCTTGGTGAATCATAGGCTCACTGGTGTCTGTGAAGGAACAACTATGTCCTCTCTTGAATGAGGAACCCTTTGTCATAACCCCTCTTCATTCTCCAGAGTTAAGTCATGCTCCAGTCAGTAAGTCAGGCGCCTAAAACGGACCCTGAGATAAAGGGCAAAGCTTTTAAACAAGCAAAATCAGGGTTCACCAAGCAAGAGAAAGGGGGACAGCAAGCAGTATCTGCTCCACAGTGGTTGGGTTAACATAGCCCAAATCCTGGACATCCTGCTGTTCCATGACATTTAAACCCCTCTCCAGCTTGAGACACAGTGGTATTTTAAAGCAGCATGCTGCTATTATAGGACTGGAATTTTAAGAATCTTATTTGAAGCTCTTTCATGTTAACACTTTTCCTCCCACATTGTATGAATAAGAAAACCTTATACTTGGGAAATTTTTTTGTCAAAATGCTGTATTCTGTCTATATGTGCAAATTATTATGCAATAATATACTTAAAATAGTGATATGTAAATATGTTATTTTTCCATAAGACAGCTGTAAGTCTTCAGAGTGGGTTTTAAGTATTAGTTTCACCAAAAAGCTCTATGGGTGTATTTTCTAAATTAGCTGATAGAAGAACTATATTATTTATTTGTAGTATAAGAGGAATACTCGGTATTGCATTTTTTGATAATTTAGGGTGAATTACATAATTTTCCCTGCTTTTCTCAGGAGCAAAAATTCTTGTTCTCGCTTACCATAAAATTGTTGTTTCATTTTTATTTATTGTTAATTAACTAATAGAATACACTCTACTAGATAAGGAAAAAATGCCACTTATTTGCTTTGCAATGTGCCTTCATTTGTGTTTGTTTTACTTCAGTAATTTGACAAATTATTTGATCCATTTATCTTTTTCATGTCTTAGAGTTTAACTTGGGTCGCTTACAAGTTTCCAAAGAACTGGTAAATGATGTCATTCTCCCCAAATGGGCAAAGTCTCCTGAAGATTTCATCTATAAACATAGAAAAGCTCTGGTAAGACTTTTAGTTATCATTGTTTTTCTTTTTTTTTTTTCACTATTTTTTTTATTCATTAATTATGTTGTATTATGTGACACAGTTTCATAGGCACTGGGATTCTCCCCACCCCTCCCCACACCCTCCCCCCATGGTGGATTCCTCCACCTTGTTGCATAACCACAGTTCAAGTTCAGTTGAGATTTCCTCTTTGCAAGCATGCTGGTCTGAGGGCAGAACCAGCAGAGTATCATCCCGATCAAGTAAAAGCTCCAACATACCATCAGCAACAATTAACTTCGTTGTGGAATTAATTGATACAGTATTGAGTAACCAATATGTTAAAAACAAATGTGATTTCTTAACCACATTCTGTGGTCACCTCATTGACGTTTCAATTTTAGTTCATACACAACATTAGTTATTGTTTTTCACAGCATGAAACAAAATATATCTGTTAATTATTTTCCTGTAATAATTTGTAATCTAACATAAATATGTCTTTTAGAAAGCATAATACAGTAATTTATTTTGAGAATATGAATATTCTGAGGTACCAAGAATATAGTGTAACCCCATCAATATGTAACGAATTAGGGGTTGAGCATCTGTGATCCGAAAATCTTAACTCTAAAATGACCCCGAATTGGAAACTTTTCAGGCACTAACATGATGTTCACAGATTTGGATGTAGAAGCCAGCGTTGAGGCACACTGCTTGTGATGCTGGCAACCTCTGTCAGAGTGCTGGTTCAAGTCCTGACTCCTCCATTGCAGATGTAGCTTTCTCCTAATGTGCCTGTGAAGGCAGCAGATCTTGCACCAATAAGGGGGATCAGGATGGAGCTCCAGGCTTCTGGCTTTGGCCTGACCTTGGGCCTAGTTGTTGTAGCTATTGCAGAAGTCAACGAGTGGGTGGAAGATACCTCTTTCTTCTCTCCCAATTTCTCTCTCCTGCTCATCTACTTCATTCTCTTTCTGTGACTCTGCCTTTCAAGTAAGTAGTATAAAATAAATATTAAAAGTTTAAATTTTGTTTGAAATTGAAATTGATTATGTCTATTTAAATATTCAAAAATTAAATATTTGAAATTAGAAACTTATCCAGCCCCAAGCCATTCCAATAAGGGATACTTAGTTCTGATACTCCTGTTCTTAAACTGTTTTTTCCTGTGTGAGTAACTTTCCTGATTACCAAGCTGGAATAATTTGATGTTTTGAAGTTTCCACATGTGTTTAAGATCTACCAAGGATGAGCACATTTTTTTTTAATCCTGAAGGATCTCACTAAGTTTCTGATAAGAAGGGTAAATTTCAACTGTCACTGGTTTTCAGCTAAGGAGTACGGAGGATTAATTTAACATTGACATTATGTTACTATCTTAGATATGCTTCCTTTTTTTCTGCACAGTAGGCCAGTTACTGCTAACACTGTCTATCCAAACTGAAATGTTGCAGATTGTGTAACTAATTAAGCCAATATTTGGAAACATTCCTGTTGTTAGTACATGCTTATCAAATTTACGAAATTTAGCATTAGGTTATATTTGTAAGCAAAAAGCTATGTGTGGGCCTGGCGGCGTGGCCTAGCAGCTAAAGTCCTCGCCTTGAAAGCCCCGGGATCCCATATGGGCACCGGTTCTAATCCCAGCAGCTCCACTTCCCATCCAGCTCCCTGCTTGTGGCCTGGGAGGGCAGTTGAGGACGGCCCAATGCATTGGGACCCTGCACCCGCGTGGGAGACCCGGAAGAGGTTCCGGGTTCCCGGCTTCGGATCGGCACAGCATCGGCCGTTGCGGCTCACTTGGGGAGTGAATCATCGGATGGAAGATCTTCCTCTCTGTCTCTCCTCCTCTGTGTATATCTGGCTGTAATAAAATGAATAAATCTTTAAAAAAAAAACTATGTGTGATAAGTATTAGGAAAAAAAATAATCCAATTTTTAAAGATAGTCCACTACTGGGTAGCCAAAAGGTTCTTAGGTCCTTTCCTGCAGTACTGTTTAAAACCTGAAGTAGAATCTAGGATTTTGGAAAAGTGTACTTCCTATTAATAAAATATTAGAAATATGTGTTTCAGTTATATATTGCTGCGTATCAAATTGCCACAAACTTCAGTGGCTTAAAAGTAAAGGCTTTCTTTTTTTTTAACTTCTCACGTTTTTGTGAGTTGGCTGGTCTCAGTTGGGCAGAAGTGTCAGTCTTGCTTGAGGGTCTCATGCACTTACGGCCACTGGGATTGGAGTCATCAAGAGATTATGCAGGAACCCTGAGATGTGAACTCAGGTTATCTCCTGTTTGTGGAGAGACCCCAGACCTTTTACATGGCACTCAAGGTTCCACTAGAGTGCAACAGTGAAAATTTTTATGCTTTCTTAACAGTTATGATTCTGAGTTGGCATAATATCATTTCTTTCTTACAAAGGTTAAACATTAACAAGGACCAGTGCCAGCAACAAGCCTTCTACCCTTTAAATGGTGAGATTTAAAAAAGGGCTTTGTTTCTGTCTCTGCTTCCATAAAGAATCTGTTCTTTGGGCCATAAATTACTCATGGTTCTCCTACAGGCAAATATACTTTCTGCCTCTTCAGCCTTCCCCCTCACATCTCTTGCAGAGATTGGCAAAGTATCTATAAAAGACAAAGGCTCTTATTTGCCGCAACTGCTTCTGTCATTGTAATGCAGAAAGGGATGAGATTGTGTTCTACTAATGCATAACTCTAATAGCGAGTGAGATTCAACCTACAGACGTAGTTTGTTTACTGCTGTGTTAGGGCTTTAGGTCTAGAGTTTAGAGTTCAGGATGTTGTCTAAATCAAGTTTTTGTGTGAGTGACACTGCTCAAATGGGACTCCTTGGGTTTGAAGATTAATGTAAAGAGAGAAGTAATCTGCCCTCACTGACCACAAAGCAGTGGTTTGACAGGCAGAAGAACCATGGCATTCACTCCCCATCCAGAACAGGGAGAAAAACAGGAGGCTGCTAGTGATCACTGGTGTGCCAGTTGAGAATGCCAGCACAGACATGTTCTCACATCTTCTGCTAGGGTTCTGTCCTATTTCTTGAGAATGTGGTTTTCTCTTGTTTTGTTTTGTTTTCTTTCTTTAAGTTATGTTTAAAAAGAAAAAAGGTTACAGAGGAAGGGAGAGAGAGAAATGGATCTTTGATTTGCTGGTTCACTCCCCAAATGGTCACAGTGGCTGGTACTAGGCTAGGCCAAAGCCAGAAACTTCATCCAGGCCTCTCCGGGCTGGCAGAGGCTCAAGTTCTTGGTCACGTGTAGCCACTTTCCCAGGCATGTTGGAGCAGCTGTATCTTCAGCTGCAGTTAAGTAGCTTATCTCGATTCTGCCTCCTCAGGCTGCTTGCTAAGTGCTCTAGGACCAGCATTTGAGTTTTGGGCTTGCTGTATTAATTCTTTATTTTAAATTAAAAAGAACTTTTTTGGCATCAGTGTCTTATGTCAGCTTCTTTCCTAACCACAGTAGGTTGTAAAGCAAAGGTTTTTCTTTTCATATACAGTTTCTATCTCTTATTCTGAGCTAATATAGTTCTTTTTGAACTACTTTATCAACTCTGTTGGACACTACTTTACAAAATAATCCATTCTTGAGGCTAGCATAGCAGTGTAAGCTGCTACCTACAGCTCTGGCATCCCAAATGGGCGCTGGTTCAAGTCTATGTTACTCTATTTCTGATCCAGCTCCCTGCTAATGTGCCTAGGAAAGCTGACTACAAAATGGCCCAGTTCCAGCCATTGCAGCCATTTGTGGCATGAACCACCAAACTGAAGATCTCTCTCTTTCCCTGTCTCACTCTGAAACTCTATCTTTCAAATAAATAAGTCTTTTTTTTTAAAGATTTATTCATTTTTATTACAGCCAGATATACACAGAGGAGGAGAGACAGAGAGGCAGATCTTCCATCCGATGGTTCACTCCCCAAGTGAGCCGCAGTGGGCCGATGCACTGATCCAAATCTGGGAACCCGGAACCTCTTCCGGGTCTCCCACGCGGGTGCAGGGTCCCAATGCTTTGGGCCGTCCTCAACTGCCCTCCCAGGCCACAAGCAGGGAGCTGGATGGGAAGTGGAGCTGCTGGGATTAGAACCGGTGCCCATATGGGATCCCGGGGCTTTCAAGGCGAGGACTTTAGCTGCTAGGCCACGCCGCCGGGCCCAAATAAATAAGTCTTAAAAACGAAAACAAAACAGCCTGTACTCCAGACTAGATGGGATGCTGCTCTGGAAAAAAATTTCCTTAGACTTTTCAGCTGACTGGGCCTATGAGATACAACCTTAAATTTATAATATTTTAATAGGTTGTTAGGATGCTGACATCACAGGTGGTAGCTTACCCACTGCACTACGATGGTCCTCAACAGGTTGTTTCACAGCCAGTCCCTGAACTGACTAAACTTGTCTGAGGTCATATTTTGATGGTGATACTCTGATTCAGTTATTAGATCATTTCTCATTTTGAGCATCATTTATATGCTGAAAATTATAAAAAAATTAGTTTTATTTTCAAAGTCAACAAGATCTTAGTTTCTTTTGTTTCAAAATCAAGTAGTTAATTTTTTAACCAATCCTACCCTTTATTATAGGGTATATACTTCCATTCAAAACATGTAGAAAATCAGGACACTCCTAATAATCTTTATTATAGGCAGCTAAATGAAGCCAGTTGTCACTGTCATACATTCTGTCAAGAGGTCTCCACGCCTGAGTCCATGAGTTCAAGTAACTAAACCATGGGAGCCTCTCCTCCAGTCTTTAAAGCTGAGTTATGCAGAGTGCACCAGGTCTCTGCCTGCCACCCAGTCAACCTCTTCATGAGCAGGCTTGGTGGGGGAGTCACTGACAGTTATTTTTTCCACCCCAGTGTGGTTTTTTAATTTCCTCGATATGTTTATTTCTTTTTTCTTTTTAAATGTACTTAGTTTTATTTTCTTAAAAGGCAAAAACGCAGACAGACAGATGTTCTACTCACTGATTCACTTCCAGAATTTCTGAAACAGTCAAGCTTGGACTAGTGGAAATCAAGAACTTAGAGCTCAATTTACGTCTCCCATGTGGGTGGCGGGGATCCAGGTGCTGTGCCATCACTTGCTGCCGTTCTGGGTACACATCTCTAACCTAGGCTCGCTAACTAGGAGTCCTCAGCAACACTTAACCACTACAGCAAATACCCTTTCTTTTTTCTTTTTTTTTTTTTTAAAGATTTATTCATTTTATTACAGCCAGATATACAGAGAGGAGGAGAGACAGAGAGGAAGATCTTCCGTCCGATGGTTCACTCCCCAAGTGAGCCGCAACGGGTCGATGCACGCCAATCCGAAGCCAGGAACCTGGAACTTCCTCCGGGTCTCCCACGCGGGTGCAGTGTCCCAATGCATTGGGCCGTCCTCAACTGCTTTCCCAGGCCACAAGCAGGGAGCTGGATGGGAAGTGGAGCTGCCGGGATTAGAACCGGCTCCCATATGTGATCCCGGGGCATTCAAGGCGAGGACTTCAGCCGCTAGGCCATGCCGCCGGGCCCCCTTTCTTTTTTCTTAAATGAAAAATCTCTAGATAGCTGTTGCCGTAGGAACATTACCACAAAGGCACATTTCACAATAACATGAACTCTTTAGTTACTGACATTCTGGCTACTAATAGATTGTATTATTTTCCCCACCCATTGTTTGGAGACAAGTGTGTCAATATTAATAAATATGCTGTATGTCATAGTGGGTATGAATAACCAGTTTATGTAATAGATATTGAATGAATGTTTTATATGACTTTAAGAGTTTTATTTACAGCCATTTAGATTTGTACATGAAAATGTTTCTTTTGTTTTTTACTTACAGTTGAAAGTATCTCTATTGATTATTAAATGTGTTTTTTTTTAGGAGTCTGAATATGTTTCTGCTCATCTTCATGAATGGATAGATCTGATTTTTGGCTATAAGCAAAGAGGTCCAGCGGCAGTGGAGGCGCTCAATGTTTTCTATTACTGTAGTTATGAAGGTATAAAGCTACATATTTTTTCTCTTTCATGTTACTATTTTTATTATTTGGAAGGGCGAGATAGACGACAAGTAATAGAAACCAAGAGAGGGGAAGTGAGATGACACAGCTCTCATCTGGTGGTTTATCCCCAGATACCCACAGTGGCCAGGTTTTGCCAGGTGGAAGTAAGGGGCTGGAAACTTAATCTACTTCTTCCATGTAGGTAGCAAGGACCAAGCCAGTTGGATTATGACCTGACATTTCACAGGATGCGCATGAGCATTAAGTTAGAATTGGGAATGGAGGCAGGATTTGAACCCAGATGTGTGTTGCAGTTGTCTTAACTGGCATCACACCATTAGCCAAACAGTACCCCTTTGCATTATTTTGACAGGAGCTATTATTCAATATGTTTATTCATAGTGTTTTGAACATATTAACTATGAGAAAGATTAGCTAAAAAAAAGTGGCATTCTGTTTGACAGATTAAGAATCTGATGCTTTTTTTAGATTAGTACTAATGAAAAGCATGTATATGCAAATTTAATTATAAATCTCAGTACAGTCATAAGTTTCTGATTTCTGCTCTCTAGCATACGTTTCCATTCAGTTGGGTGTTGTATTAAATTGTCAATAGAAGGTGACAGAAATTGTCACAAGCAGGTATTGTTAGGACTAAATTGTCACTGAAAGGGTCATTGCAAACCATTCCCTGACTTTGAAATGAAGCCTTCACAATTGCAAATAAATTCTTCACATGATAGGTGACACTGTTTAGCTCAGGATCAAAAGCTGATGGTTTTAATAAATAGTTCTTTCTTTTCTAGTTCCAAGGTTAATAATAATGTGAAGTTATGTGAACCAGAGCAGAGCTAAAATGATTTTTTGGTAAATAAACAAGCATATTTTAACATGCTGTATCTATATCCATTCAGGTAATAGATTTGTAAGGAGATAATATTGGATGGCTGTTAAGAGCCTGGACTTAGTGACTTCACACAATTACTAGACATGTCAAAACCTACATTAGGTATGACTAAACGTGTGATCAGTTAAGGGGCCAGCCTTTTTAGCATAGCATATTAAACTACCATCTGCAACACTAACATTACGTATGGACATTGGTTAAAGTCCTGGCTGCCTGACTTCTGATCCAGCTGCTGGAGGATGTGTCTTAGCGTAGTAGAGAATGGCCCACATGCTTGTGCCTTTGCCAGCTATGTGAGAGGTCTAGGTGAAACAAGGTCCTGGCTCCTGGCTTCCACTCGGCCTGACCCTGGCTACTGTTGCCATTTGAGTAGTGAACCAGTGAGTGGAAATTCTCTGCCCCACCTCTGTTTTTTCTTTCACTGTTACTCTACTTCCAAATAAATAAATATTTATAAATAGCAAAATGTGGGATCAGCATTGAGGCATAGTGGGTTAAGCCATACCTGTAAATATAGCCTGTGCCAGAATCCCATATGAATGCCAGTTGAAGTCCTGGCTGAATCAGTTACAGTCCAGCTCTCTGGTAATGTGCCTGAGAAAGCAGTGGAGGATAGCCCAAGTGCTTGAATCCCTGCACCTGTGAGGGAGATCTGGAAGAAGGTCCTGACCCAGCCCTAGCCATTGGAAGACCTCTTTGGCTCTCTTTTTGTCTCTGACTCTGCATTACAAATAAATGAAATGAACCTTAAAAAAATGGTTGGACTGATTCTAACACATGGCATGCCTACTCAGATTTTTTTCAAGTATAATCTGTTAACTAGAGTATCACTTTTCCCTACCTCTGTGTGTGTGTGTGTGTGTGTGTGTGTGTGTGTGTGTGTGTGTGTGTGTGTGTGTTTTATAAGATTTATTCTTTGGGCCCTGTGCAATAGCCTAGTGGCTAAATCCTTGCCTTACATGCACCAGGATCCCATATGGGTACTGGTTCAGGTCCCAGCTGCTCCACTTCCCATCCAGCTCCCTGTTTGTGGCCTGGGAGGGCAGTCAGGGATGGCCTGAGGCCTTGGGACCCTACACCCTGATAACAGACCCAGAGGAACCTCCTTGCTCCTGGCTTTGAATCAGCTCAGCTGCAGCCATTGTGGCCACTTAATGAGTGAACCAGTGGACAGCAGATCTTTCTCTCCTCCTCTCTGTAAATCTGACTTTCCAATAAAAATAAATACATTAAAAAGGCAGATCAGATTTAAGGAGAGGTGCAGCAGAAAAATCCTCTGTCCACTGGCTCATTTCACAAATAGTCGCAATGGTGAGAGTTGGACCAATCCCAAACCAGGAGTTTCTTCCATGTCTCCCATTGGGTCCCAAAGCTCTGGGCCACCCTCTACTGCCTTCCCAGGCTGCAAGCAGGGAGCTAGATTGTAAGTGGAGCATCCAGGACACAGTCCGGTGCCCACATGAGATACTGGCACTTGCAAGGTGAAGATTTAGCTACTGAGCCATCCCAACGCCCTCCACCCCCAACCTTTGTTTTAAGTAATAGCTTAAAATTTTATATTTTTGAGTCATTGGTTACTATTATAATTTGAGCTTGACTATCATGATGGTGACAGTTAGTCGTACTTTAAGTGTAATTTTGCAAAGGAAGCAAAGGAATACCCAGTTGGCTTTTAATTATTTATAGAGTAAATCAATGAATAAAATCCTGTAATCTCACTCTCTTTTCTGTCTCAAATAAATACTTTTTCTTTTTTTTAATATAAAAAATATCTCAGCTCCAAGTAAATGGTGAAATGTATAAATATTTAATGCTTGGAGATTTGCTATTTTAAAGAGAATTAAATTTTCGCAGTATTTAGAAACTAAAGAAGAGAATAACATTTTGTTGAGAATATAGTAATCCATGTCTGATATGTTAATTGTTGATATGATTGTTGATTTCTTTTATTAACTGAGTTGACTACTTGTGGTTTTAGGAGCTGTGGATCTGGATGCCTTGACAGATGAGAAGGAAAGAAAAGCTTTGGAAGGAATGATTAATAATTTTGGACAAACACCTTGTCAGTTGTTAAAGGTAAATCATATAAGTTATGAACAGCTTCAGTATAGAATTAAATTGCTAAGGAGTAGAACTAGCAGTATTTTTTTAAAAGATTTATTTATTTTCATTACAAAGTCAGATATACAGAGAGGAGGAAAGACAGAGAGGAAGATCCTCCATCTGATGATTCACTCCCCAAGTGAGCCGCAACGGGCCGGTGCGCACCAATCCGAAGCCAGGAAACTGGAACCTCTTCCCGGGTCTCCCACGCGGGTGCAGGGTCCCAATGCATTGGGCCGTCCTCGACTGCTTTCCCAGGCCACACACAGGGAGCTGGATGGGAAGTGGAGCTGCCAGGATTAGAACCGGCGCCCATATGGGATCCCGGGGCTTTCAAGGCGAGGACTTTAGCTGCTAGGCCATGCCACCGGGCCCTATACACATTTTTGATTGGATATCTTAATATTCTGTGACAGCTATGGAAATTGATTCAAAACTCTATATGTATACATAATTACTGATAATTTTTCCAGTTTCTTTTGGAAATATTAGATATACTAACAATTCTTCCACATGCATACTGAACTATACACTGTTTTAGCATCATCTAATACCATTGCTCTGTGCTGAGGAGCCTGGGCTGATACAGTTAGAAGCAAATGGCTATATTTTGTTCCCAAGATAAGCCTTTTTTTTTTTTAGCTTTGGGTAGCCCTCTATAATAATCTGTTTCTCTCTCTTCCTGCTTCTCATACATAAAATATTTTTTTGAAGAGACCAACAGCTAGTTGGGGAGTAACTGTATATAATCCAATATAGGAATAAATGAATACTAAAATGGGTAGTAAATAATTCACCAAGGAAATAAGCAGACAAGAGTTATTAATTCTGACTTACACATTCAGGAGAGATTCTATAGTAAAAACTTTGTAGTAGAATGGGTTTCCATAGACCTGAAGATGAAGGTTGGTGACTCTGCTGAGAGAATGGCAGGGAATTGTCAACAGTACGTGGTCACCCTTTGTTGCTGGAGTCCAGTGTGTGGGAATAAGCCAAGTAAGAGATGTGTCAATACAATTATTTTAATGATTTTTTTCCTGAAAATTATTTTGAAGGAACCACACCCTCCTAGACTGTCAGCAGAGGAGGCAATACAGAAGCAGACCAAATCTGACACTTCAGCCTTAAACCTATTTCAGCACCTCCCTGAACTCAAGTCATTTTTTATAGAGGTAAAATCCAACTGAGTAATATCAGAAAGTTTGCTCTGTGACTTCTATATGCCTTACCTTGATTTCATTCTTTCTTGGATTATTTATTCAAATAGTGAATTATTCTGTAATGATCTTGTGGACTTACAAAAATTTTTTATCGAATATGTTGTTCTGTGGTACTCTGAGATATTTTTGCTGGCTTGTTTTCATCTTAATTAAATTTAAGATGCTTTTTGTGACAATGGAGGTTACATGTAGAAGGAGGTTATACTTTCATGATTCTTAGTTAATGACACCTGCATATCTGTAAAATATATCACAGTAAATCATATGATTAATTGATAGGGTCAGAGGAATAATCAGGTTAAATATGACTAGTTAATGTTGTAATTGAAAAAGTCGCTTCTGATTCAAACAAAAAATTGAAATATGAGTTGGGTTTGTGGCACGAGGATTATGATGCCATTTAGGACACCTGCATTTCATATCAGAGCCTCTGAGTCCAAATTCTGCCTCTGCTTCCCTTCCTGCTTTCTGCTAATGCGTACCGTGTGGGGCAGCAGGTGGTGATTTGGGTACTTTTGTCCTTGCCACCCACAACAACAACCCACACTGAGTTCTAGGTGCCTCCTTGCTGCTTGGCTCAGACCCAACTCTTGTGGTCATTTGGAGAATACACTGGTGGATAGGAGATGCTTATCTCTACCTTTAAAATAAAATGAAACTAAATAACTTTTAAAATAAGTGTTTTAATATACATACTGAATGATTTTTAATAGTTCAGAATATTATGAGCTGCATTCGTATCTATGATTGAAACAAAAAATAAAGATTAAAAAGTTACTAACTTATTTAGAATACTGTAGAGATATGGTTTGTCAACTGAGGCAAAGTTAGTATGGAACGTAGGTTTGTGTGTAACCACCTAAGATGTAACAGCTTAGCTTATTCACCACCTACAAATAGGAATTGAGATTGTTAGAGTCCGGGCTAAAGCCCTGGACATCAGGGTGCGAGCTGTTCAACCCCCAGAGAACGACAAAGAGTCTCGCTGGTAATGCAAACAGCAAGCAGAGTTTATTGTGCTGGCATGTTGGGGTCAGACCGCACCTGAGGCACACAGGCCAGCCAAGCAGGGCAGTCGGACCTGGAACAAGCCCAAGACAGAAGCTTATATAGGCCCTTTGGGGCTGGGAAATACATCAAAAGTAACAACCTTAGACATGTTAATTTTTATGGCCTTCAGGCACAGGCAGCCTGTTCTGTTCCCATACCCATTATCTATGTGGCTCATCCCATTCTCACACCCTTATCTTCCTCCTGTTCTTGGGACCAGAGAAGAATTGCGTCCTTGCCCCCCCCGCACCTGGGTTCACAAAGTTGCAGGACGGCAAAGAACAGATTTATCACTAATACGGGTTCCTCCCAAAGTCCAGGTGCCTCCTGGCCTAGCAGAGTAGCAGTTTTCTCCACACAAAGGAACCTCACACTGCCCAACAATAACATTTTACCCACACTCTGACAGGATAATTTGTTCACAAGCTGTAGTTTGTAAATCCCTGCACTAGGGTACCAGCATAAAATGTTTCTTAGATTCTGTACAATAGGAAAACATTATAGAAGTTCTTGATGATTTAGTATAAAAATCTAAGGTTTATAACAATTATGCTATTATAATGAATTTTATATTCACATGAGTAGTGTTATGAATTGAATATTTTTTAAAAGATAGAAAAACTTAATATCACTCTTTTCCTAGATTCATGTCGATTGAGGAGGTTATTGTTTAATAATACAAACTATATAAAGGATTGATTTCTGGAAGTGCCTAAGATAGTTCCTTAGAACTCAGAACACATTGAAACAGTACTCAGATTCCAGAAGAAAAGCAGGTGTTCAGCATAAACCATATTGTTTGTGCAGAGCATCTAGGCATAATGAGCTGGGCTTGTTATTTAGGGAAAGTTTTGTATCATTATAAAGAACATATTTCTGAGCCAAGTCCCAAATACCAGCCGAGTGCCAACCTTGCAGCAGGCGTTTGTACGGACAGCAGCCTTAGCTCTGCTGTATTAACTGTTTACTTGCACCTAAGACAATCCATGAAACCCCATTTTACCCATAATCTGATTGGCCTGCAGTACTGTTGTGTGATGCTGATAGAACTGTTTTATTGTGTCTAATCATCAGAGTACACATTTGCACTTCTCTGTGCCCAACTTATCAATGCAGTAGCTCTCCCTAGGAACAGGATAATAAACACACAGCAGGATCTTTGAGTACCAGTAAATTGTTAATCCCTTTTTATCGTGAGACATGTTTCCTCATGCATTTACATGAAGTAAGAAGGCCTCTGTGGATTGCCTCTTCATAAATATTAAAATGGTGAAGAAAATGTGGTAGTGAAAGCAAAGTTTTAATGAATGACTTTTTTTAGACACCATTTTCATTTATCCTTTCTTAAATTCAACTCATTAATTCACATTATAAGGAGAAAAGATAAACACTGATTTTTAAAAATTTTATAAATTGAAGCTCTCAGAAAAAGTCCTGGTGCATAATATATACCCAATAATAATGCTCTCATTTGCCTAATGAATTTTAGGGATAATTTTTGAGCTATTAATCACATGGAGAAAGTGAATTCAAAGCATTGTTTCACATTGTAGTAAAATAATGGCAGACGTTTTGTGAGAACTACATTTACTCATGCTTTTGTGACTTTTTGGGAGGTACCTCACTAAAGAGAATATAACTAGTTTTCTTTTTTTGTAATTATACCCATAAGGAAATTTCTTTAAATTACAGCGATTTTTACCATTTGACTTATTTGAGAAGTGTATTCATACATGGTCTGTTTTCTATTTTATGTCCCAATCAGGATAGTAAGGGAAAAAGCTCCTAAAACACTGGCATTTTTAAATGATCACTGATCTTAGAAATCGAAATCAGAAGTTTCCAGTTGGCCATCCAAATGCATTGTATAGTGCCTTCTCCACATCTGATAGTAAATGATTATTTGGTAGAATGAAAGTGCTAAGCTATAGAAGTCATCATTATTTAAACAGATAGAAATTGTCAGTTACTATACCTAATACATTTGAGCAGAACCAGCCACTAAGCCTCTTTTCTTTTATAGGGTATTAGTGATGGTATTCCACTCTTGAAGGCTGTTGTCCCCAAAAATCAGTCACGTTCTTTTATGTCTCAAGGCAGTCCTGAGTTACTGGTAAGTAGTTTTATACCATTTGCATACTATGTGTGTATATATATACATGTCCATGTATATGTGTTAATATATATGTTAATACATACATGTTATATGCACATCCATTAGAAATTACTAGAAAGAAAGAGAAAAAAAATCTTTTAAATAGTAGAGAAAATTTTATGGAAAAGTTGACCTTAGTCTTGGGCTTGAAGCAGTAGCCTAGTGGCTAAAGTGCTCACCTTGCATGAGCCGGGATCCATAATGGGTGCAAGTTTGTGTCCTGTTTGTTCCACTTCCCGTCAATCTCCCTACTTGTGGCCTGGGAAAGCAGTGGAGGATGGCCTAAAGCCTTGGGACCCTGCACCCGCGTGGGAGACCCAGAATGAAGCTCCTTGCTACTGGCTTTTGGATAGGCTTGGCTCCACCCTTTGTGGCCATTTAGGGAATGAACTAGAGGATAGAAGATCTTTCTGTCTCTTCTTCTCTCTGTATATCTGACTTTCCAATAAAGGTAAATAAATCTTTAAAAAAAAAACTTGAGCAAATCTGCAAATTTATCTTCTGTTTACATAGTTTTAAAGTTGTTGTTGTAATTCTAAAGTTTATCTGAAAGAACACATAGTAGTAACCAGGAAATTCTATATTAGAAAAGCAGGAGATAGCATCTTGTATTAAAATTTACTATAAAGTTGTAATAATGATCTTGATAAATAATGCAAAATATACCAAAGTATGCATATGGGGTGAGCATTTTTTTCTGAATTTTTCATTTAATCTCAAGTCCTGTGACATATGTTGTATTATTTATTTCCCTCTATAGATAAGAAACTAAAATTCAGATAAGTAACTTATCCAAGAGCAAAAGTCAGCTTGCCAGAGCTAGCTAGTAGGGGATCTGGGACTTTTACACCAGACCTACGTATAGATAATTTGTATTTTGTCACTTAGACATGATAAAAATGGAAAATAGCACAGCAAGTAGTAGAGAATTCAGAAGCATGCCTGTGCTAATGCCTGCTATCTAGAAAGACATACAAAAACAATGTTTTTTGCATGGCAGAATTCTTGTAACATTCAGTTTTCATGTCTTTTTTAAGATACCTTAATTTAGTGGAAAGGTTCAAACTACTTTTTTTATGATCAAGATAGTTAATAATTTTTTGTTGTTTTGTTTTGTCTTTTTCTCTTTGGTTAATAGCTTTTCATTTTGACAAGAATATATGCCTTAGGACTGTCATTATAGGGACACTTTCAGTTCTTCTTCTGTCTTGTATTCTGAGTGATACATATATTTATGTGCCTCATTTTTCTAATAATACTCATCCCTGAAATTTTCTAACTAAATATGTGCTAATGATGTTTGAGAAATTTTATGAGGAAAAAATAATCATACTAGAGATTGCATTTGACACCTTTTCTTATAATGACATTTAGCGCTTTATCCATTTAAAACTTTCTTAATGAGTTCAAGATGAAGTACACCATACCATAATATTCCCAAAATAATAATTGATGACCTCTTGTGCAGCTGGTTATTCTGTACTATTCTCTTTTTGTCTTCATCTGTTCCTTTTTAGGTAACAGTAAGCATGAATTACATTATTGGGACGCATGGATGGCTGCCTTATGATAGAAACATTTCTAATTACTTCACATTCATCAAGGATCAAACTGTGACAAATCCAAAGTAAGTAAATCAATGTGTAAGTCAGAGCAGCTTCAACATACAATACCTCACTGCTAGGAAAAAGCAGCTGCATTAATTTATTCAAGTCCTTCTCCTCCTTCCCTGTTACTCTGCTTATTCAAATGAATTACTGAACTTTTAAAAAATTATGAAGAACATAAGAAAATGTATTTCCTAAAATCTTTATTATTTAGTAATGGGCATTCTTAACAGAAGTTTGGGACTCATTTTTCTTTTTTCGTTTTGGAGAGATTTTATGAGAGTAGCTATTGATACAAGTAACCCTTTAAGGAAAAATCTAATATTATTTAATTGTGTTTACAGAACTCAGCGTAGTGTCAATGGTCCTTTTGCTCCAGGGCTGGAAGTCACTTCCAAATTGTTTGTAGTATCGCATGATGCAAAGTTGCTCTTCAGTGCTGGACACTGGGATAATAGCATCCAAGTGATGTCCCTTACAAAAGGCAAAATTATTTCACACAATATCAGACATATGGGTAAGCATTGACCTTTATAAAGAAAACTAAAATTTTATGACTTTTCCAATTAAAGAATAATACATATTCCTAGAAAAGATTATTAAAATTTACTTTTGAAGCTGACTTTTTGATAGTACAATATTATAAATAATATGTGCTTTTCTATAGGAGTAATATTGGAGGCACAATAAAGGAATTTTTAAGTTAAGTACGTCCTCATAATGTCTAGAAGATGCTAGTGCTAAGTCTTTTTAAAACTGACTTACAGAAATAAGAATTTTAAGGTAAAATGTAATAATTGTGTCAAAGTAAGACATAAACTGTTTGGTGTACTAACAACAAAGTTGGAAAAAGAGAAGATCTTCCTCTCTGTCTCTCCTCCTCTCTGTATATCTGACTTTCCAATAAAAATAAATAACTCTTAAAAAAAAAAAGTAAAGTACTGAGTAGTTTTTTTCCCCCCAGTAAGCCCATTAGGAAAGGGAAGTGCAATCTATTGCTAATTCTGTGCCCCCGACCCCTAAGGTGTCACCTGGCTCAGCAGCTGATGGTTCGTTAGATATTTTTTATATTGTAAATTTGTAGCATAATTTGTACTATGTTTATTAAGTTTGCATTTTCCATAGTCTTATAATTCCCATAGGAAATTGAAGGATTTGGGGGATGAGAATGCAGAGGAGTTTATGGGAATTAATTGAAGACCCATTTCAAACCCTCAAACATACTCGTAAATTCTAGTAGACATTCCCCAGGTCCAACGTCTATTGCTGATTGATCTCAAGGGAAATTTTCCTACGTGTTTTTGACATTGCCAATTTCCTACGTCACTCTTTCCCAGTATCATTCCTACTTTCCTCCCTGATGGAATAACAGATTAAATAATATTTTGAATGTTAGTTTTTTTAAGTTGCTGTTAATGAAAAATGAAGCCATTTAATTGAATTTCTTTTTTTCTTACAGACATTGTGACTTGCTTAGCTACGGATTACTGTGGAATACATTTGATTTCTGGTTCCAGAGATACTACATGTATGATTTGGCAAATAACACAGCAGGTAGTCACACATTAAATCTTCTTTTTTTAGACCACCCTAACAAAACATTAAAGTATTTTAGTAAGGTAATATATCTCTCCTACTGTGAATAATTGTTTGACCTATTCTTTTTTTTAAAATGTATTAATATAAAGAGAATTTTTGTACATTTCATAAGGTCAGTTCCATGAAGACAAGCACGCTTCCCTCACTCCCCTGTTCTTCCCTCAGAATCTCTCCCCCTTCCCTCTCTTTGTCCGTCCTTGTGAAGGCATGCTTTTAATACACGCCACACTTGGAGGCATATGTCACCACTCATCGTACAATTCAGCAAGTAAAAAGTAAGAAGACCACACTTCCACTGGAGTATTAGGATGAGCTAAAAATGTTATTCATTTCCCAAAGTGACCATTTCCTTTCATTGCATTAGTTCTTTGTATTCTAAATGAGCTGCTGCTCTTCAGAAAAAAAAAAAAATAGGGTATTTGTCTATTTTGAGGCTGGTTTGTTTCACTCAACATAATGGTTTCAAGTTGCATCTGTCTTTTAGAATTTCATTCTTTTTTATGATTGAGTGATATTTCATAGTGTGTGTGTGTGTGTATAATAGAGCATTATTGAACTTCTCTGATTTTTTTCAGATTTTTGTTGAAGTGACCTTACTATTTTCTGTTTTAGTAAAGTGTTTGCTACTGGGTTTCACTAGTTGTGTTTTTTACGTTTCAGTAGTTAAAGAGATCATAGAAACATATTAAGAATAGCACATAGAAAACAGTTCCATGAAATTGCTCAAAGATGAAATGATAAATGAGAAGGGGATTATAAAAGATCAGAGGTTAAAACTAATACTATCACAAATATAAATCTAAATATTCATAAATGTTAAGAAACAGATTTTATATGATTGCAACCAAATTAATGATGAGGAAGAAAGTTGTGAAATAAAGTGAGTACAAATGAAAAAGATTAAAGCGAGGGCATTGGGAGGGACACATATGAGATTTAGCCAGTTAGAAAAATTAATAACCATAAGAAATTCAAGACAAGGGCTGGGCTGGCATTTTTGTGGTGGAGTAGATTAAATCACTACTTGGGACTCACATTACAGGTAAGAATGCTGGTTTAAGTCCTGGCTGCCTTGTTTGTTTGTTTGTTTGTTTGGTGCAGCAGTGATGATGACAGTTGAGATATTTGCGTAGCCCCGTGTGTGGGTTCAAGATATAGCTCCACATCTGATCCTAGCTCTGTGCTGATGGACACCTTGGGAGGCAACAGAAGTTAGCTTAAAATCTTGAGCTCCTATGCCCCTCATGGAGACCTAGATTTGAGCTCTGGGCTTCTGGCTTTGACCTGGGCCAGCCCCAGCTACTACAGGCATTTGGGGAGTAAAGCAACAAATGGAAGATTTCATTCTTGCTCTCTAAATGTCTTTTACATATTCATTTTCTCTCTCTCTCTCTCTCTTACTTTCCAAATAAACAAACAGATTTTCTGAAAAGGGTCCTGGAAAAATTAGGCCAAGATTATCAACTTGAGACAAATAATGAATTGGAAATAATTGAAAACAGTTTGGGAATCCAATAGGAAACACAAATATTTCTATGAACAGACAGACTCTGGATAACTATTGTGTGGATAGACTGTGCAGCATTAGTTTGTGCCTACAAGGTATAGCAGTATAAACCTATGAAGAGTAGGGAGCAGCATGGTGGCATAGTAGCGAGAACTTCCTTTTGCGGTGCCAGCATCCCATGTAAGCACCACTTCATGTCCTGGTTCCCTACTTCCCAACTAGCGCCCTACTAATAGGCCTGGGAAAGCAGTAAAAGATGATCCCAGTGCTCCTGCCATCCTCACAGAGACCAGGAAGAAGATCTTGGCTTCATTTTGTCCCAGCACTGGCAAATGTGGCCATTTGGGAGTGAACCAGCACATAGAAAATATCTCTCTCTCTCTCTCTCTCTCTCTCTCTCTCTCTCTCTCCTTCTCTCTTTCTCTGTAACTCTGACATTAAAACAAATAAATAAGTGAAATATTTAGGTAGCAGAAAACTCCTTTACATATGCTTTTCTATTTTAATATTAGGGAGGTGTTCCCGTTGGCTTAGCTTCTAAACCATCTCAGATTCTTTACGGACACACCGATGAAGTATTAAGTGTTGGCATCAGCACTGAACTAGACATGGCAGTGTCAGGATCAAGGGTAAGATTTCACCTTTAAAAATACTAATTATGTTTTCTACCAAGTCAGCAATGTTTGTATCTTAAAAAATTTTCCTAGGGCAATTTGTAAAAATGTAGAAATTACTTACAATGTATGTGTAGGACTTTGCAAAAGTGAAGAAGTATAAAAGAAAACCTGACTGGATTCTGTTTCTGGATGTCAGCACCATTTTTTCTAGAAGGGAACATACTATGAAATAAATTACTATTGTGAATTGGAAATTCACAATTAGGGTTGTCCCTAAAGGACATGTCATTGTTTTAATAAATCTCAGATTTGCAGATTTCTTTATCCCATCTACTACTTTTTGTTCTTTGTCTTTTCATTTTCAAATATTTCTGCTTGCCAGGATGGCACTGTGATTGTACATACTATCCAGAAAGGCCAATACCTGAGGACTTTACGGCCACCTTGTGAGAGTTCTCTGCTCCTGACCATTCCCAGCTTGGCTGTGTCTTGGGAAGGACAAATTGTTGTCTACTCCAGCATTGAAGAAAAGACCACCATCAAGGTACGCAGCAATTTAATGCACTTGGGATAAATGATCAATAATGCATTTTTCCCTCATATTGGGGATATTAAAAAGGAAAGAACATTCTATTTTTTTTAAAAAAAATTGGATGATTTTAATAAAATTATCCATTCTTTTATCTGCTTTGAAAATTGCAAAAAATGCATCAGAATTTCCTTTTATTGCAGTTCAAACATTTGAAAACAAGAGTACCTAATTATCCACCCTATTTATTATGCTCTAGCTGAAGTATCCAGTGTTTTCTTTACGTTCCTTTCCGCAAGTTATTTTTGCATTTCAGTTGTTGGTGCTGGGTTCCATCTTGTTGACTTTGGTCTTGTAAAGCACATAGGGAATATTTGAAAGGTATTGGTGTTTCTCTGGGTCTAATTAAAAAGGCAAAAAAGAAATAACGTAAACTAAATACATTCAAACCGGAACAATCATTTTGGAGTAGCAGGTAAAGCTGCATCCCATGTTGGCATTGATCTGTGACCTGGTTGCTCCACTTTCTGATCCAACTCCGTGCTTACACTCCTGGGAAAGCAGCATAAAATGGCCCAAGTGGTTGGGCCCCTGCACCATGTGGGAGATCCAGAAGAAGCTTCAGACTCCTGGCTTTTGCCTGGCTCAGTCCTGATTGTTGTGGCCATTTTGGGAGTGAACCAGGGAGTGAAAAATGTGTCTCCATCTCTTCCTTTCTCTCTGTAACTCTGACTTTCAAAAAAATTAAATAAATAAATATTTTTTAAAAATAAAGCAAATACATTTAAACTACAAATTTTGTATAAATTTTGGTACTAAGGTAGGAAGAGAAAAACATCACAGCTAGGGCCTGGTGCAGTGGCCTAGCGGTTAAAGTCCTTGCCTTGATCATGCCGGGATCCCATATAGGCGCCGGTTCTAATCCCGGCAGCTCCTCTTCCCATCCAGCTCCCTGCTTGTGGCCTGGGAAAGCAGTTGAGGACAGCCCAAAGCTTTGGGACCCTGCACCCGCATGGGAGACCTGAAGGAGGTTCTAGGTTCCCGGCATCAGGTCCACGCAGCACCGGCCGTTGCGGCTCACTTGGGGACGGAAGATCTTCCTCTCTGTATATCTGACTTTGTAATAAAAAAAATAAATAAATCTTTAAAAAAAATCACAGCTAATGTCATAGGTTATCAAAATTACTGGTGTACAAGTCTATCTTAACATAAAATAATTTATTTATTCACAAGAACTGTGTACTAAGGGTTATTCCTAAACCAACTCTTCATCAAAACCCGTTCCTATCCTAGCATTATCTGGAGGGTCCCTTCTGTGAAATAGAGAGTAACTACAGCGGCATCTGAAAGGCTCAGGTCCTGATCCTGTTTGAACTCCCTTAAGACCAAGGTCTCTGTTCTTTTTAAGCTAGGAATACACATTAACAGGCATCTCAGCATTGGCAGCCTTTCTTTCCACTCAGATAAGAGTGGGCTTATTCCATCTTCTCATCTCTGTCATGCTGTTGTGTTGGATCTTCTGATCCAGAGGAAGGGAATTTGCTTGTAGAGCTGAATGTCAACTACCAAGGTCATTTGTTGTGTTTCTGGATAGCCAGAATGAGATGCTCAATCCTGAGACATATCTTCAGTGGACATTCAAAAAGACTATGGGGTAGAGGCTGAGTTAAGCATTTTTGGTAGCAGTCTAGTTACATGTAGTAAGTGTTTGGCTCTCAGGAAAAGGAGTGTTGGACTCAACATACCCCAGCAACCTGGAAAGAACTAAGAACCCAGGACAACCCTAAAAAAAAAAAACAGCTTGCAGTACAGAGACATCAAATGAGCCAAACTAAAGCGCATATTTTAAAGAGGATGTTTTTCCTTTCAACATTTAGTTGCTCTCTCTACCGTTAGACAGATTTCTACCACCATATTGGTATTGCCTTTCTGTTTCAATTTAGGAATTCTAATAGGCCTATAATTTCTCATTATGTGGGTATTCATAAGCTGAAGTTGAAATGTTAGCTAACTTAAATTCTTTTTGCAAAAGGCAGTGAATGAGTTAATAAGCCTCAAGTTCTATGTTTATTTTCTTTCAGTAATAAAGATTTAAAATTTTTTTTAAATTTTTATTTTTTTTATTTTCTTTTTTGCTGGAAAGGCAGATACACAGAGAAGAGGATATATAGAAGGATCTTCCATTCGCTGAATCACTCCCCAAATGGCTGCAATGGCCAGCCAGAGCTGAGCCGATTTGAAGCCAGGAATTTCTTCTGGGTCTCCCATGCATATGCAAGGTCCCAAGGCTTTGGGCTGTGCTCAACTGCTCTCCCAGAACACAAGCAGGGAGCTGAATGGCAAGTGGAGCAGCAGTGACATGAACTGGTGCCCATATGGTGCCCACTAGACTATCAGGATGAAAGCCTTAAAATTTAAGAGAACATTTTTCTTTTGCTTTAATGATGTAGGGACTTTTTATACTGGGTGAAGTTTTAATTTTTCTTTTGCATGGAGTGAAATGTCTTATTTAAAATTTGCTTGCCAGGCTGATTTGAAATCATTTTAATAATGTATGACAGTTTCTATTTAAATTAACGACGTTTTTATTTCAGCATCTTAAACCAAGTAGCCATTGTTACAGTCACAGCTTTAACTGACAGTGTAAACCTGTTTTCATTTGAGACAATTCAATTTTCCTAATCTATTCTTCACAGGACAAGAATGCATTACATCTGTTTTCTGTAAATGGCAAGTACCTGGGATCTCAAATCCTGAAGGAACAAGTATCAGATATGTGTATAATTGGAGAACACATTGTCACAGGCAGCCTACAGGGGTTCTTGTCTATAAGAGATCTTCACAGGTAAATACTAAAAATGACTGAAGTAGTGCTTAGAAAAAGGTGATAGTGTTTCCAGCTTAGAGTGAACATCAAGAATCTAATATTGCTACTCTTTTGGTTTGTCATTTATTACAAAATATGCCTCTCAATGACTGTAAAATAAATTGGAACACTAGTGTATTCCTGGATTATGAAATGTGTGAATTTTGAATATTTCCAACCACAACTTAAAAATTATTTTAGAAGTATGAGGACCCAGCAAAAAATGCTTACATTGCCAAACCTGGATTATGGATTTGGAAGTTTGTCCACATTACAGTTAAACTTTGATGAATGAGAACTGCTTTTTTAAAAATTGCTGCAAAATACACATTTTAAGGTTAATATATTTGTGCATGTATCTGTAGTTGCGTGTATAAAATTGGTAGTGGAATCTTGTTATTTACTTGAGTGAAGGAGAGGAAAATCTAAATGATGGGTATGTTTTCAACTTTGATGTTCTTCTTGTTTACTATTTTTAGTGTAAAAAGCACTGTTATTTCATAGGTGCCCTAAATATATTGTTTTCTTCCCTTCGTATGCTGTAGCTATGTGGATTCCCCAACCTGCCAGAAAAAGCCTTACTTGTAAATTGCTAGTCAGGGTATTTTGTGCTATTGCTTCCATATTGGGTTCCTTTTATATTTTCTACCTTATTTTTGTTGTTCTTTGTTCAGTGATGGAGCATTGAGTCCCCATTCCAATCCCATCTTTCCCACAGTTTCTTTTTTAAAGTTTGGTTTTTGGGAATACTGTTTGGAAAGTTTCAGGTTAGATAAGTTTACCCTGTGACACAGTTTTTTATTTTCTTAATCAAAGAATAATCATAAGTATTTTTTCTTTTAAGATTTATTTTATTTTATTTTTTAATTGGAAATGCAGATGTACAGACAGAATAGACAGAAAGATCTTAATCTTCTGGTTTCCTCTCCCGACGTGGTCATAAATAATTAACCAATTTGAAGCCAGGAGCCAGGAGCTTCTCCTTGGTCTCCCATATGGCCCCAAGACTTTGGGCCATCCTTGACTGCTTTCCCAGGCCATAAGCAGGGAGCTTGATGGGAATCGGACTGCCAGGATACAAATCGGCTCCCATGTGAGTTCCTGGCACATGCAAGGCAAGGATTTAGCCACTAGGCTTTCACACTAGGCCCGTAAACATTTTTTCAAACAGCAAAGCAAACCAACCTCAGGATCCCTTCCCCCACACATACTTTTTGAGAGTTTTGGCCACCTTATCCAACTTTCACTAACTAGTCAACTCTATGAAAAACACTTTTATTAGAGTATGTGTGTGCTCAGTACTGTGATACTCAAATAACTGAAGAATTTTAAGAGTTGTGGGAGAAATAGCAGTGTATGTGTGCTAGCAATTTAAAAACTAAATCATCTAGTACTGTTTAGGTATACAGTTCAAATTTTCAAAACATTAAGATCTGAGTAGTCAGAGGAGCCTGGATGAAAGCTCAGAAACTAAAAGAAAGGTCGAAGGTGGAGTGGACTGCATTTAGAAAGTGGGAAGGGAAGATTTGAGAAAATGAAGTTTGGGCAGTAGTGAGTACAGTTTGTGCTGTACTTGATTTCAGGGGTAAGGTCAAGGCAAGACCACTAGTGTCCAGTGATAATCTGTGGACAGGAATCTAGTTAATATCCACACAGAATCCTGCCTGTTTGTTTCTTTATCTTGTCTGTGACTTCTCTCCAATCTGCAGTAACTCTTTGTCAAGGAGCAGACAGGAATGTTTTACTGAGGTAAATTATGAAACAGAAAATTTGTTATAATAGATTGAGAAGTTGAAGAAACAGATTTAGATTGTCTGGGGAATAACCAAGCTTTTTATATGGTTGCTTTATTGCTGTTTGATCTTATCACTACCTGGTTAGCCAAAAAACAGATATTGACAGTGAAGACCTCAGTAATGCTGTAAATGAAACCCGTTACGTGAGTCAGTTCTGCTTCCTGAGTATACATTCCACAGCTGTAAAATTAGAAATCAGAGCCAGACCATCATTTTCCAAATGTAATTTTTTATGGATTCAATATTAATACATCTAACTATATGTGTTTTTAAATTTCTCTTCTAGTTTGAATCTCAGCATCAACCCATTATTCATGAGGTTGCCTATCCATTGCATTTGTGTGACCAAAGAACACAGCCATATCCTTGTAGGCTTAGAAGATGGCAAATTGATTGTAGTAGGTGTTGGAAAGCCAGCTGAGGTAAAACCTAGCATCATGAATCCAATTTCTCGTACTGTTGCAGATTCCTTTGGTTCTTCTGTGTTGCAAATGATTCTAAAGTCTCCATTATGGATAACCCCATTACATAAATTTTATTTTCCACAAGGCAGTAAGTGAAAAGAAAAAATAAAGCTATCACTCAAGAATGTTCTTATCATTATATAATTTAAAGCACACCTTTGGTAGTTTCCATCTTCTACTTTGTATCAGAAAATTCTTTTATTCCAAATCTAGATTCAAGACCACTACCTGGATTTTCAGTACATCAAGGCTTTATATAAAATGAAATGCAGTCTCAGTAAAACTATTGATTTTTTAAAAATAGGTAGCACAACCATAATTCAGTGTTCTCTTATAAAACCATCATTTCTTATTTGGAACTACAAGTATTCTCATAGAATGTGATTATTTTCAGTGTTTTTTGTAATAGCTGTAATTGCCACTGATTTACTAATTACTTAGTATTCAGATATCCGTCTATTCCTAGGAAAATGTGGTAGCTATCCTCCAAGTAATTCAGTGATTCTTCCAAAATTTTTAATAATATAGAATTAAGCATGATTTTTGTAGTCATCTTTGATCTTAGAAATCTGATATGCTACTGGGAACAGTGATTTCAAGAGAAGAAATTACTATCATATTGTCTTAAAAATATTTGTTTTATAAATATTTTAAGATTTCTTTAATCCTCATGTTTTTTTTTTTGATAGAAATTTTGTTTTGTTTTGTTTTCCATAATATAGCTTTGTAGGTCTAAGGGCTCAACCTCCCCATCCCTTTTCTTCTTCCCCTTTTCCCCCTCCTGTCATTCCTCATCCTCTATCCCCCACTATACCCACCCAAACCGCCAGCCCACCCCCACCAAACAGGTGTTTTTAAAGTAACTAGAACATTGGCTTTCAGAGGCAAGATTCCCTGGGCAATGTCAGCCATTCTATTTCAGTATTTCCAATTTATTTAAAGAATTTTAAGCATGATTTCACATTTAGTACTGAGTTTCTTGATTAATGTATTTCCCAAATTTGTGCTGCCCTCCTAGCCTCTGCTAATGTGTTGCTTAAGTAAAACCTGCATTCAAGCTTTATTCATTAGGTGCGTTTCATGCTCTCTCATTTGTTCAGGTGTCTTTAAATTTGCCTGCCCTCCCTTACCTTAGGTAAATTTGTCAGCTTATGAGTTTACTGAAGAAATTTTAAATTACCATTTTTAAAATTTTGCTTTTAAATTAGAAAAAAATCATAAGTAGTTTTATTTTATAGGCCTAAATTAATGTTCTGCATTCTTCATCAAATAAATTTGATTATTTTCCATCATTGAAAAATTTATGTAGTCTTTAACACATACAATCTGAATTATGTAAAGACTGGAAATAAAAGCATCTTTCCTTTATATCTTGAATATTCTGTAGCTAATTTATTAATTAGACTTGCATAATTAACTTATAGTTCATTCTATAAATGTGACAACCCAGAATATGATATAGATGAACATTTAGTTTCAAGACTTATTTCTATTTAAAACATCAGAATCTTGATTAATGTGTATTTTTAAATGCACCAGTTTATTATTCTGTCAGTGTGAAATTCATGTTTATAAATAAGATGGCAAGGTTATGGAAATAATGCTTCAGAAAATACATCTGGGAAGCAAGCATACCACAACTACTGATGTGTTCATACAAGGTTAATCTTTTATCAGTCCTGTAAGAGCATCCTAGAAAGTTTACCATCAAGAAGAGATGGTGGCAGATGTGGGCTGTGGGGCACAGTTATTTTCAGAAGTCAGTTGGCTGCTAAAGTCCATATCATAGAGCAAGGTTGAAGTCCCAGTGAGAGCCCTGGCTACTACTCCCCTCTCCCAATCCAGTTGGAAGGGAGCAGATGATGGCCCAAGTGCTGGGCTATCTGCCACATGTGTGAGAGACCCAGGTACAATTTCTGACTTTTAGCTTCAGCCTAACTCAGCCCTGGCTATTAAGAGCTCTTTGGAAATAAAGCAACAAAGATCTCTCTCTCTCTCTCTCTTCCTTTTAAATAAATAGAATTAATTAGCAGTAGCTGTGTTGTGCTTGGTGACAATAATTATAGCAGATCACATGAGGTTTTATGCACTCACACACACATATAAGCACTTTTCAAGAACATTATTATCTAATTCAATTAATATTGATTGTATACTGGGAAGAGTGGTAGGCGGTACATATTTGTTACAGAACAAAATGTGATTCTTACCTCAAAAGGTTTATGATATTTTTGTTTTCTAACACTCTTTTGCTAAGTAGAATGTTTAGAATGTTTTTTTTAATTTTAAATCAAAATTGTTGCTTTCTATCAAAATATTATTTTACATGTTTTGTCTATGATTAACATTAATAGTACTTCAAATATAAAATTTTTAAATCCCCAAAATCATATGTCTTGACTAATTAAGCTTAGTTTGAAAAGCTGGCTTTGTGAAGTGATCAACACTTTTGTTGGTTATATAAAGCAGAGGTGACTGGTGATTTGGATGTGCTTGAGACATTTTCAATTTACTCGTTGGCATTAGACCTCCTTTTTCATCTGAAAGACCTAATCAATGTAGAAACCTTTCTTTGTTATTAATGAAGAATCTTAAGAGTTTTAATGATTAAGCTAACAAAACCTGTTCATTCTACATTCTACAAAGTCGTTGTCTTATATATTCATTCATTCTTTCTTTTTCTTTTTAATATTTGTTCATTTCTCTGGATTATCTTAAACAGATGCGTTCAGGTCAACTTTCTCGAAAGCTGTGGGGATCCAGCAAGCGGCTCACCCAGATTTCAGCTGGAGAAACTGAATATAAAACTCAAGATTCCCAGTGATTGTTGCTTCCAGCTTCTGTCATGGTTAATGTGATTTATTCCTTGTCGCTTTAACACATGTTTCAACTCTGAAATGTTTTAGTGCTTTTATCCCTGAAAACCATCTAGAGATTATAATTTGGTATGATGCTTAAAAACACATAGCTATATTATTATCAGCTTTTAAAATTTCTGATTAACATTCATGAATCCAGTCTGATCAGCCAATTACTGATCTATACCAAGATAGACTTAAGAAAATCATTTGATTCCATTTAGTAGCCCATTTCTAAAGATTATTAATTTTTTTCATTAGATCCAGTTTGTTTACATATTCTAAATGGGAACTTTTTAATATAATTCTTCTAATAACAAGGTGAAAAAAATGAGGCGGTTGAGAGACAGGACTTGTAGTACCTTATTGAATCATTTTCCTGTTCACTGATCACCATTACAAATATGCATTTTTGTATTGAATTTCTAGTTGGAGATATATTCAAAGGAATCTGTGACATACTCACGTTTTCAACACTCAGCGAAGTTCCAAGTTGATGTGTTAAGATTAAAACAAGAGCACTGAAACTGATAGATTGGCTCATTATGTTACTACCTGGTGTCTTCCTATGCGTACTGAGATGTATTATCTATTACAATAAAAGTTGAATAGGGAAAAGAGAAACTAGAGATATATTTTTAAGTAAGTATTTCATTAATGGTATAACTTTAAAATGCTTTCTGTTTTGACCATTAGGTCCTTTAAGTAGAATTTGCAGCACAGTTCACATCTGTAAAGGTTAGAATCTCTTGTTTTTTTTTCAGATAGTGAAATCAAGTACTTTGTTTTCTGAATTAGAAACAATTAATTAACAATTATACTCAGATGTTTTACTTTTCAATTCACTTATCCATCCCATTGATAAATGAATTGAAAAGATAGGCATAATTTAAAATAATTTAGGAATAGTTATTTTATAAAAATATACTTATTTCATGTTGAGTACAACTTTTAGGATTATGGCCCATTCTATCATATAGTTAAATGTTGCTGTATATTTGTACAAGATTTTAAAGTGAAAGTCTGATTGATTTAGTTTGGAATTCAAAGGTGTTTGTTAAACCTAGTTTTTGTTTATCATCTTTTCAGTTAGGTCAGAAAGTTTTACAACCACAAGTGTCATTAATCTGAAATTCTGTGGGTTTGGAAGAATTCATGAGTCCTTAAAATTGTGCAGAAATTTGTATGTTAATTGTATTTTTAAGAAAGAATGACTGCATGGCTTTCTGGGATGGGTCTGTGTTTCCAGAAATCATAGGTTTTCTTAAACCAAATTTCCTTCTCAATGAATTCTTGGAGGATTTCTCTCAGCGCAGTTTCTTTTTTCTATTGACCCTTTATCATCCTGTGAGTGAAATGAAGGATTGTTTTGGGGGGATCTTGTGAAAAGATTTGATTTGTTATGAGTCAGGGCTAATACAAGTTACGGAAGGGTTATCTCTCCAATTAATTAAAATGTTGTTTTATTCAGAAACATGCAGCAGTGTTTTAGGTAAAAAGTGCAGTATTGAATTGGTGTATAAGTAGAACATTTGCAAATATTAAGGTTTCCTTTTCTGAGGACTTCAGGTGTTTGCCTTTAAGGTACGTCTCAAAGCAAGTCAGTAGAGCTAATTATAATCTACCCAGATTAATACTAGATGCTCATAGGGTGGCTATTTAGCCTAGTAGTTAAGATGGCAGTTGAGATGTCCATGTTCCATATCAGACTCTGCCCTGCCTTGGCTTCTGTGTTAAGATTAGTTGCTTTCCAACTAAATCAGACAGACCCTGGGAGGCAGCAGTGATGGCTCAGGTAACTGGGTCCCTGCCGCCCAAGTGGGAAAACTGTATTGGTTCAACCCAGTGTTGGCTCCTGGAAGCCCTACAGAATAACCAGCATATGGGAGCTCTCTGCCATCCCTAGTCTCTCCTCTCTGCTCTTCAAATAGATTTTAAGGGCCCAGCATGGTAGCCTAGTAGCTAAAGTCCTCGCCTTGAGTGCGCCAGAATCTAATATGGGCGCCAGTTCGTATTCCAGCTGCTCCACTTCCCTCCAGCTCTCTGCTTTAAACTTAAATTTTATCTACAAATGTAAGCAAATGTGGAACTATACACTGAGTAGTATATTCTTCACTTAAACATAACCCTCTGAATTAAAAATCACTTGATGAAATTACTGGAAAAAGGTCAGTGTTACGGCACTGCTGGTTGAGCCACCACTTGCAACACCTGTGTTTCTCACCAGAGTGCCTGTTCCAGTCCTGGCTCTTCCCATCCAGCTCGCTAGATGCATCTGTCCGGCCCCAGCCATGCTTGTCAGAAACCTCAATGGATTTCTTATTTCCTGGCTGCTGCTCCTTATTTCCTGCTCCTGGCTACTGCAGCCATTCAGGGAGGGAAGTGGAGGATGGAAGAAACTTCTCTTTGTCTCTTCTGTCACTCTGCCTTTCAGATAAATCTTACAAAATAAAAATATTTTTGCGAAGTAATTGGAAAGATGGAACTTTTTAGTTATCATCTATAGAAATTATTTCTGTATTGATGAGATGAAAGGTAAATCATTTCTGTATTGATGAGAGGAAAAGTATCATCAGAATGGGCTAACAGGTTAGCATTTAGTTAATTGGTTTAGTATTTCAGCTTGTCTGTTATTAAATCTATTATCACCTCACTTTTCATCTACTTGTGTTTCTTGATGCTGGCAATGATGATAATAAAAATCTCAGCATGTTAGGGATGAAGAGAGGATTATGCTAAGATAATGAATCTATTTTTAGAAAGTAAAGACATATTAAAGCATGCAAAAGCTGAGTGCACTTAGTAAATGAAGATGTAGCCAGTTATTTACAGCTTTTCCCAGTGTATATTCTGTCATAACTTAGATGAAATTGGAGGAAAGAAGAAAAACTTGATCAGGACTTGAAAATCAGGAAATTTTGTCAAAATGAGGTTGGTCACTTGGCTTCAAATCTTTTTTTAGCCTGTGTAGTTTTTGTCAGTTGTGAGAAGCTTCTATTAGCTTTCTTTATATGCCAGTGCATTCAATTGTAGGAGAAAAAAACAAGTGTTTATTTTGTTATGAGCAAGGGACATGAGTTTTTACTAGCTTTTATTTAGTTTTTTAAAATGTATTTATTTTTATTTGAAAGGCAGATTTACAGGAAAAAAAAAAAAGAGAGAGAGAGAGAGGTACAGAAGAAGAGAGACACTCCATCCACTGGTTCACTCCCCAAATGGTCACAACAGCCAGAGCTGGTCCTATCTGAAAAGCCAGGAGGCAGGAACTTCTTCCAGGTCTCCCATTTAGGTCCAGGGGCCCAAACACTTGGGGCATCATCCACTACTTTCCAAGTCTATGTTTAGGGAGGAAGATTGAAGGTGTAGCAGCCTGGTCTACAGCTGGCACCCACATGATGGTGCCACAGATGCAGGTTTAGTTTGTTACGCCAGCCCCTTTTTTGTGTTTTTATTGCATATCAAAATTGTCCTTTTGTAATGTGCAGAGAAAAGTAGCTAGATACCAGATTTTGGATTTAATGACAGTAAAGATATGGCCCTTGCCTTAAATGCATTTTATGTTGCTATCACTAAAAAAAAAAAAAAACACTAAGGGAATCTCTTAATTAAATAAGTTCACTCCTTTTATATGTTCATATCCGTAAGTGGCATTGTCTTTACCATGGAAAATATATTAGGTGCTTGGACTATATTAAAGATGAATAGTAATATTTAATATATTTAACATGAATGTACATGTGTGTGTCTGTGTGTGTAAAGGTTGTTCTGTTTAAGTACATTGTTAAATCTGTCTTAAGGATGCAGTTTTTGACCAAGGTATAAGAAATGAAATATTTTATGGTGTGCTTTATGATTTTAATCTGATGTTTTCATTTGTCAATCTTAGAGCTTGTTCCCCTCTTCAGCTGAAATTGTTCTTCTCCAACCAGTAAACAGTCTTAAACATTTGTATCTTAATTATCCATTTGCCATACTCCTTTGCCTGATTTTAGTTACCTTACACACCCATTTTTGATTTGTTCAAACCTAACTGTACACAGATAGTTCTGTAGTTTTGCTGTGTCAGAGGTGCTGCTTCTGATGACAGTAGGCAGTAGTACCGTGTTATCAGCTGTCATATCACTGAGGTTTTCGTACCTGAAAACAAACACTCTTGAATTGTATTCTTCTTAGTAAGAACACTCTTCAAACTTTTCGCATTGGAAAGAAGCAACTAATCTTTACCTCAAAAAGTATGTCTATTAATATTAGTTTAAATGACTATCAGTGAGTATTTTACATTAGTAAGTTGAGTAATATATTAAATAACTAAAAGCACAAGTAAGAAATGCTAAACTTAAAATGGAATTTGAATCTTTCTCTCTTGAGGGTTATAATCAATACATTTTTTTCAAATAACTTCAGATGCTTGGGTAAATTCTCTAGGTACTTCAAAAGGCTCTCATAAATACAGCTCAGTAGGAAGATAATCTTTAATTTTTAGTAGATGTTACAATAAATGAAGCATTAATGTTTAAGGAATTGAAGTTTAAAATGGAAATGATTCCACTTTCAAAAAGCATAAGGCTATCTTAAAATATAGAATTGTATAGTTTCCTTCAGTGTAGGAACGTTTTGTAAAAATGTCTGCATTATTTGACACTTTTGCTGATAGACAATAACTACATAGGCACATCTTCATGTTTTATCTCACTGACATTTGTCCCATGTGGGTGATTGCTACACACATGGCAGGATTTGGACTTATGACGCGAATGTCTTAGTTCCAAGTGAAGGACACAGTGGCATTTACCTTTGTCTTCATAGCCATAATCTGAATTTAACGGAAAATTCAGAACGGAAGTGACAATAGAAAGCCACTAATATAGCCTTTGTTTTTCTTGGTACAGTTTTCTAGTGTTTCCTTGGAAATCTACAATTTTGCAAATATGACCATAATAATAATAATAACACAATTTTACCATTTAAAAAGTTACCTACTATTGTTTGAGAGATGACTGTTAGTACAGTTGTGTTTATTTAAATAATATATACTTTATTATTTACATATATTTATAATTCCAGCTACACAAAATGATTACTTGCTTGTACTGCTATTATGTAGCATTATAATGAGAAAAGATAGTATTTAGGTGTGATTAAAAAAAACTATACCTTATTGATTAACTTAGAAGAAAAAAGTAAAAATTGGATTTTATTTTGGCAATAATATATTTCAGTTTAATGTATATCAAAACTAGAGGGTTTGTGGTAGTGACTATATTACCAGACAATATTAAAATAACTTTTTTCTTAATCTTTTTTCATAACATTTTCCCACATTATCTAAGCAGTGTGTTTTATGAATTAGTGGCTCCATTTACAAATTTATAAAGGAACAAAACCTTATCTTTAATGTTAAAATAGTCTTAATCAATTGGCACTTTTAAGTGATCTGGTAGAAAAATTACAGTAGTCAGATTTAATTTTTAAAAATTTCTTATATAGGGTTTAAAAAGAGTATTTCTTCATTTGGAATTTGTATTGTTTTCTTAAATTTTTAATTATTTGTAATAATTTCTATGCTACTTCCTGTAACATATCACAGCTCTGTCACAATTCTTTATTTTTTACTTTCTTCCTATTCTGCTTTTTACTACTCTTAAAGACTGTGATTCATAAACATAATCCACAATTTTTATAGCTGCTTCTTACTTTCTAGTTAGCTTTCTGTAAGCAAACTTTTTAGAAAAATGCATTGTTCTTCTGTTTTATTCAGAAGCTATTAAAAAGTGGAGCTTTATTTCCCCTAAAGGCTTTTATAGACTTGAAATAAAACATGTCAGAAAAAGTAGTCAGATACCTGGCCATACAGCCTTTTTCTGTAATTTTTGTTGTTACAGAAGCAGTTTTGTTAGGGCAGAACATACGAGACTCATCCTTCTGGTCAGATTAAATAGCATTGGAGTGTTCCAGATGCGGTGCAATCATAAATGCAAGTGTATATACTTGGTTGATTCATAGTGAGCTAGCTCAAAATGGAGAATGACTTGTTTTTTGAAATTACTTGGAAATTGTGCTGCTACTTAAATATTTAAAAATTCAGAAAGTTGTATATTTATCTTAAAATATTCCTTCTCGTTTATTCTACTGGAATTGAACATGGGAAAGATAATACTAATTCTTATTTATAACTAAATATTGACTGTGCAATTGAGACTCAGTGGATATGTATATGCCAAAAAAGTTTGAAGTTGAACAAGTTAAGACTAAATAAATATGTAAATAATATTGATTACTATTCTTATAATGACATCACTGTTAGTTTGGTGCAATACATTCTTTCTTCATTCTTTAAAATTAAATATTGTAAGATTATCTTTTATTTGTTACTTTGTGATATAGTAGAAAATTCAATGTGTATATGAGCTAATGCTTGATGTGATTTGTTTTTGTATAGCATGATTGAAAAAATTAATTGAAAATTTTGCACTTTTTTAATCCTTTGGAGATTTGTATTCTAAGAGTTTCAAATGTGCATTTATTTTGTACATAATAAATTAGCTTTGTATATGAAAATGGGTTTGAATCAGATAAAAACTTTATTACTTTCATCATCTGAAGTAAGTCTTATTTGAGTAGACAAAAGTCTGAATATTGTATTTCTTAAGCAGAAAATTGATGGTTTATTTCTGATATGACAGAATTTCTTCCATACCTCTTTGTCACAAGGTTATTTTAACTGACCTCTTTGAGTCATAAACAATGACATTTCAAAAAGTCTGGAGAATAGAGTTAAATGGTAAGTTTATTTTGGTGCAAAAAATTTTGAGATCTATGCATATAAGAAGTCTTCAAAAGGTCATGGAAAATGTGCATTAGGACAAAACTGCATAGATTTCAAAATTGTTGATACCTGGATAACTTTACCTTTTTTTTCACATTTTACATTTTATTATTATTATCATTTTATGATTCGGTTCCACAGGCTCCTGGTATTTCCCTTATCCTAGCCCCAATCCCCCCCCATTTCGTTACTAATGCATAGTTCTTAATACACAGTCATATGTCCATCATTGTGGGTATGGACAATGGCAGAGTCCAGCATCCTATTGTCAAGATATAGTAAACAGTTTCATTGGGAGTCCATCTTTGTCTGGAAGTAGAAAGTCATACTACATTGCATCCTCACATCTGGATATGTTAGTCTTCATTTCACCCCTCAAATGAAAAGTCATAATACAAAATCAACAATAGAAAGAAAGATAGCAATTCACAATGCCATGAGTTTAAGTAACATGTTACTAGATATGACAGTCTCCATTACACAGCTACTATACATCCCCTTAAATGAAAAGCCACAAAACAAAATCAACATCGGAAAGAAAAAAGAAATTAACAACACCAAGAAGTTAAATGACATGCTACTAAATGACTAACATGTAGCTGAAAAAAAGAAAATCAAGAACCTTCTTGCAGAAAATGATGCTACTGTATGATCTATGAGTCTTTGAAGAATTTAATCAGAAGAAAGTGTTTTGAAGAGATGAAACTAATTGAAAACATCAAAACCCATGTGATACAGTTTCCACTGATTTTTGTTGGTGAAATGTGTCTCTTCTAAACAACAAATACATGGGTTTTGTTTATTTAATCCAGTCTACTAATCTATGATGTTTGATTGAGCTTAAGCTATTTACATTCAGGGTTAATATGTATGGGTAGTACTTTGGTCCTGTCATTTTAGGAATGGGTTGTTCATTGGTTTAGTCTTCTGTTGTCATTTTACTGGGATGTTCTTTCCATTTGCCTTTAGTTTTGTTTGGTGTTATTCCTCTTCTCTGTCAAGAGAACATCTTTAAGTATCATTTGTAGGGCAGGTTTGGTAGAGGCATATTCTTTTAGCTTTTCTTTACTGTGAAAGAATTTTATTTCATTTTCAAAGACAAAGCTTTGCTGGATATGTTATCCTAGGCTGAAAATTTTTTTTCTTTTAGAATCTGGAATATGTCACTCCATTCTCTTCTTGCCTGTAGAGTTTCCTGTGAGAGATCTCCTGTGAGGGATCTCCTGGAGATCCAGGAGGGGCACAGAACTCCCAACAGGCCTGATCAAAAGCAATCTTCACCAAGACACATCATCAAGCTCTCTTCAATTGAACACAAGGAAAAGATCCTTAAATGTGCTTGTGAAAAAAATCAATTGACATATAAGGAATGCCAATTAAACTCACAGGATATCTCTCACAGGAAACTTTACCTTTTAATTCCATCTTTCCTTTCATTTATTGAATCCCTTATATAATGGTGCAGTTAGCTATTCATTTTAAAACTACCACAAAATAAATCTACATTTTTATCTCATAATAAAAAGTCATGTGCCATAGTCAGTATTTATGATTAAAGAAATAATACATTAGTCGGAGGGTTCTTTTTTTAAACATTGTCTATATAGTCTTTTTGTCCATCAGCTTTTCACATTATACATTCTTTTTTGTTAAGGCTATTAGAACCTAACCAGCAATAAGACATAATTTACATTGTGCTCCACGTTCTTGCTTTTAATTTTGTCTCTAGATTCAGATTAGTAGGACAACAGAAATGAGGCCTACCCTGTGTCTTGCATCATCCATCCACTATCCAACACCTTCCTTCAGATGCTTCATCAGACTTGGACACTGGGTGCATCAGTCATCTGGTAAGATTCTCGGTCATTAGACAGTCAAAACTCAATTACTTACAGGCTTCAGTAAGACTGCCTTCCATTCATAAAGTAAGTCCATGACATCACACAGCTGTCAAATAGACACATGATAATCAAGCTCTCTTCAAACTAACCTAAGGAAAAGATCCTTAAATGTGCTTGTGAAAAAAATCAAGTGACTTATAGTGGAACTCCAATCAAGCTCACAGCTGACCTCTCAGAGGAAACACTACAGGCCAGAAGGGAATGGAGTGGCATATTCTGGATTCTAAAAAAAGAAACATTTTCAGCCCAGAATAACATATCCAGCAAAGTTTTCCTTTGGGTTTGTAAAGGACATAAAATTCTTCCAAAATAAAGAAAAAATCAAAGAATTCGCCTCTTCTAAACCTGCCCTACAAATGATACTCAAAGATGTTCTCTTGACAGAGGAATAACACCCACCAAACCAAAGGCATATGTGAAGAATATCCCAGTAAAATAACAGAAGACTAAGTCAATTAACAACCCATTGCTAAAACAACAGGACAAAATTACCAGCCATACATATTAACCCTGAATGTAAATAGCTTAAACTCATCACTCAAACATCACAGTTAGTAGACTGGATTGAAAAACAAAACCCATCTATTTATTGCCTATAGGAGACACATTTCACCAACAAAGGTCAGCAGAAACTCTATCTCATGGATTTTGATTTTCTTGGTAGTTTCACCTCTTCAAACCACTTTCTTCATTAATTTCAGTGACTCACAGATCATACAGTAGCATCATTTTCTTCAAGATGGTTCTTGATTTTCTTTTTCATTTCTTCAGCAACACATTAGTCATTCAGTAGCATGTTATTTAATTTCCTAGTGTTGTTAATTTCTTTCTTCCTGTTGTTGATTATGTTTTGTGGCTTTTCATTTAAGGGGATGTATAGTAACTCTGTCATGGAGACTCTCATATCCAGATGTGAGGATATAGTGCAGCATGCATCTTTACTTCCAGACAAAGATGGACTGCTAATTAAACTGTTTACTATATCTTGACAATAGGATGCTGGACTCTCTGCCATTGTCCATGTCCGCAATGATGGACATATGTCTATGTATGAAGAACTATAGTGATATAGTGGAACTCAGTGAGAGGGAGAGGGAATTGGGGAAGGGATAAGGGAAATCCCAGGGCCTATGAAACTGTATCATAAAATAACAAAATGAAGTAAAACAAAACAACAAACAAAAACCAGCACCACTTCTTATTTCCAAGGTACCAGTTTTGTTTTGTTCCCATGATATTCAAACAACCTTGTTTGTCTTCTGTTTTTAAAAGACTACTGATGCCTTGGAAACTCAGCCCCATCCACACCACGTGTCCTCTTTCAGGCCATTTCCCATCTGCTTCTAAACTGCCCAAATATGCTCATTCAACAGGAATCCTTCAGTCCTACAGTGTTCTGGTAAACAAAAGATAGAGATACATGATTTTAGCATATGGTTTACAGAAATTACATAGGAATGGAATGAGACATAAAGTATACTTTATTCACAGTGGTAAGGTAAAGAAACTGTGAACAGATACAAAGGAAATATCCAAACAATCTCCTTGAGAAATCACACCATAGAAATTACTGAAATAGACATTGATCGCTCATTCGCTTCCCACAACTGCTTCACAGCCAGCTTCATCAGGCCCACATAACCTACTCCTGTGACTTCCTATGTCCCACCTATTCAGCTAGCACTATATAACACGTTCTTCATTTCATCTTCACCTCAGAAACGGTCATTTTGATCCTCGTGTTAGATGTAGCAAGCGGCTTTCCAAGAGCAAGCAAATGATACTCAAAGATGTTCTCTTGACAGAGAAAAGGAAAAGCAACTACTAAAAGCAGAAGCAAATGTGGAGAACAATCCCAGTAAAAGGCCAACAGAAGACTAAATCAAAGAACATCTCATTGCTAAATGCTAAAATGACAGGACCAAACTGCCACCTATCCATATTAACATTGAATGTAAATGGCTTAAGCTCATCAAATGCCATAGATTAGAGGATTTGATTAAAACACAAAACCCATATCTACTGCTTACAGGAGACACCTTTCACCAACAAAAAGGAAACAAAACAAAAGGATGGAAAAAGGTATTCTGAGCTAATGGTAAGGAAAAACATGCAGATGTATCCATTCTTATATCAGATGATATAGGCTTTGATGTGAAAACCATTAAAAGAGATAAAGACACCACATAATGATCAAAGGATCCTTTCAACAAGAAGAGATCCTCATAATAAATGTATATGCCCCAAATGGCAAGGCATCTAGCTACGTGAAACAAATATTAATGAGTTTAAAGGGAGAAATAAACTCCAATATAATAATCGTGGGGGTCTTTAATACCCCTTTAACATCAGAGGACAAATCAATGAGACAGAAACTCGGCTAAGAAGCAACATAACTCACCCAAACACTGGAGCAAATGGACTTAGTTGATATCTACAGAACCTTCCATCCTACAGACAGTGAATACACTTTTTTTTTCATCAGTACATGGAGCCTCCTCAAGAATTGATCATGTTATAGTCCACAAAACAAGCCTTAGCAAATTTTAAAATATCGAAATTATACCATGCATCTTCTCAGACCATCATGGGGTAAAACTAGAGACCAAGAAGTCAAAACATGCAAATATATGGAGACATGCAAATATATGGAGACTGGATAATATGCTACTAAATCAGTGGGTTAGCAAGGATAACAAAGGGGAAGTATAAAAATTGCTTGAAACAAATGAAGGCATCAACACACAAATCAAAACTTAAGGAACACAATCAAGGCAATGTTCAGAGGAAAGTTCATCTCAACCAATGCTTATGTTAAGACATTAGAAAAGCACCAATAAAATGAGCTAACCTTACAGTTGAAGAAACTAGAAAAACAACAGCAAAGCAATCCCAAGATTACCAGGAAAAAAGCAATAACCAAAATAAGGGAGGAAATAAACCAAATAGAGACCAAAAAAACAATATATAAGATCAATGAATCAAAGAGTTGGTTATTTGAGAAAATAAACAAAATAGGTTCCCCACCAGCACAACTAATCAAAAAAGGAGGGAAAAGGTATGCATCAATAACACCAGAGATGAGAAAGGAAATATAACAGATACCTGAGACATACACATAATTATTAGGAACTATTACAAGTAACAAAAGACCTAGAAGAGATGGATAGGTTTTTGGACACATGCAATCCACCAAAATTGACTCAAGAAATTAATAATCTAAATAGACCTATAACATGGACTGAGATTGAATCAGTAATTAAAGCACTCCATACCAAGAGAACTCCTGGACCAGATGGCTTTGCTGCTGAATCCTACCAAACATTTCAAAAATAATTTACCCCAATTCTCCATAAGCTTTTCCAAACAATAAAGAGAGACAATCTTTCCAAACTCTTTTTATGAAGCCACTATCACCTTACTACCAAAGCCAGACAGAGAAACAACAGAAAAAAGGACTACAGACCAATATTCTTGATGAATATAAACACAAAGATCCTCAACAAAATACTAGCCAACAGGATCCAACAGCACATAAGGCAGATGATTCACCCAGACCAGGTGGGATTCAACCCAGGCATGCAAAGATGGTTCAACATTCTCAAATCAATAAATGTGATACATACATCACATCAACAAATTGAAAAATAAAAATCATAAGATCATCTCAATAGATGCAGAGAAGGCATTTTACAAATTCTAATACTGCTTCATGCTGAAAACTTTAAGCAAGATAGGCATAGAATGAACATTCTGTAACACAAAGTGATATATGAAAAACCCAATGGCAGCCTCATTCTGAATGGAGAAAGATTTGAAGCTTTTCCTCTGAAATCTGAAGCCAGACAGGATGTCCACTCTCCCTACAACTCATCAATATAGTATTGGAAATCCTTGCTAGAGCTATTAGGTAAGAAAAAGAAATTCAAATTGGAAAATAGGAATTGAAATTATCTCTATTTGCAGATGACATGATTCTCTGCATAGGAGAACCAAAATACTCAGTCAAAAGACTATTGGAACTCATAAGAGACTTTGGCAGGGTAACAGGATACAAAATTAATGAACACAAATCAGTGGTGCTAAAATACAGAAATAACACCATGGCTGAGAAATTGTAAGTACAGTTTCCTTTAAATGAGTGGAGAGGAATCTTAAATACCTAGGAATTAAACTGACTAAATATGTGGAAGAGCTATATGATGAAAACTACAAAACATAAAAAAAAGAAGGAAATAGAAGAAGACATTGATAAGTAGAGAAACTTGCGATGTCCTGGATTGGCAGGATCAACATCATCAAAATGTCCATATTACCAAAAGTAATATACAAATTCAACACAATCCCAATCAAAATCCCAACAATATTCTTCCTAGAAATAGAAAAGAAGATACTAAAGTTCATGTGGAATCACAAGAAACCATGAATAGCCAAAGCTATCCTGAGGAATAACAATCAAACAGGAGGAATCACAATTCCAGACCTCAAGACATGCTGCAACAGTGATCATCAAAATAGTCTAGTACCAGTACAGAAACAGAGAAGATCAATGGAATAGAATAGAAACACCAGAATGTAGCCCACAAATGCATACATAGGCAGTGAATCTTTGACCAAAAAAAAAAAAAAAAAAAAAAAAAAAAAAAAACCACCTGAAAACAACCCAGGGAAAAAGCCTGCTTTCTTCAACAAATGCTATTGGACAACTGGATGGCAGCTTGCAGAATTAAGAAGCAAGACCGTTACCTGTCACATAATACAAAAATCAGCTCTAAAAAGATCAAAGACCTAAATCTACAACTAGAAACCATCAAACTATTAAAGGAAAGCATATGAAGCACTCTACAAGAAATAGGAATGGGGAAAGACTTCTTGGAAAAGACACCAAAAGCTCAGGCAGTCAAAGATAAAATGAACAAATGTAACTACATCAAATTAAAAATCTTTTGTACAGCAAAGGAAACAACAAAATGAAGAAGAAGCCAACAGAATGTGAGAAAATCTTTGCACACTACACAACTGCTAGGGTACTAATATCCAGGATTTAGAAAGAGCTTCAGAAATCCAAGAACAGTATTACCAAAAGAAAAAAAAAAACCCTGTGAAAAAATGGACAAACAAATTGAACATTTTTCAAAAGGATTAGATTCTTAGGCTTCCTAGCTGACAGGAAGATAGAAATGAAAACCACATTGCAGTTCCACCTAACTCCAGTGAGGTTGGCCAACATTCAGAACTCAACTAACAACACCTGCTGGTGTGGATGTGGGGAGAAAAGTACCCTCCTTCACTGCTGGTGGGAGTGTAGGCTAATACAACCACTATGCAAATCAGTATGGAGAGTGCTTAGAGAATTGCAAATAAACCTGCCATATGACCGAGCTATCCTGCTCCTAGGAATATATCCAAAGGAAATGAAAACTGCATAGGAGAAGGAGATCTGTAATCGTATATTTGCAGCATTACAAAGTACAGTAGTAAAGACATGGAAGCAATCCAGTTGCCCATCCAAAGAGGAGTGGTTAAAGAAACTGTGGTATATCTACTCCATGAAATATTACTCAGCCATTAAAAAGAATGAAATTATACCATTTCCAACTAGATGGTTCCAACTAGAGACTATTATGCTCAGTGAAATTAGTCAGTCCCAAAAGGACAAATATCATAGGTTCTCTCTGATATAAGGCAGCAATCATGCAGATTGTAAGGTTAATAGCCCATTCCATACTGTTTTTTGGGGCTGCATCTCATGTGTTTGATGTTTTTTGTTTTGTTTTGTTTTCATTTTATTTTCTTCCAAATAGTTTTTCTCTTTTCAAATTCATTGCTGGCTCATGGAATGTATGGTGGCATCATTTTCCCATGAAGCATTTGTGTTTTCTTTTCCCAGGTTGTTCAGTTATTCAGTGGCGCATTTTTCGACTCCATGGTGCTGCAAATTTTGTTGTTTTAACTTCATACCTGTTGTTGACTTTGTTTTGTGGCTTCTTATTTAAAGGAATGTATACTTACAGCGAAATAGAGACTATCATATTCAGATGTGAAGATATAATGCAATATGCATCCCTACTTCCAAATCAAAGAAGGGCTTCTAATAAAACTGTTGGACATATCTAGACAATGGAATCCTGGACTGTCTGACGTTGTCTGTACCAGCAATGTCATAGCACTCTTAAATAACAGACTGATGGACTTGTGGCTGCTTATGAAAGACTATACTATTATACTAGTATAGGGAAAATCACTCAGGGGGTAGGAATATAGGGTGGGAAGGGAGAAATCCCAGACTCAAGGAATCGTACCATAAAATTCAAAATTTAAAAAAATTAATAAAAAAAATTGTGGTGTTGCAAGTTAAACTGCTTCTTACAATGCTATTATCCCATAATGATGTACCAATTCAGATCCCAGTTGCTTTACTTCCCATGCAGCTCCCTGCTCATGTACCTGAGAGAGAGAGAGCAGCAGAGGATATAGCCCAAGTACTTGGCCACTGCCACATGTAAGAGACCCAGATAGAGTTTGATTCCGCCAGGTTTTGGTTAATGAACTAGTTGATGGAAAATAAATCTCTCCCTGTCAATTTTTTTTCGAAATGTGTCTGAGTATAAACTAGTAATAACTTGAAATTCATAACACAATTTTCAAAAGCACTTAAAATGTGAAACTTAAAAGTAAATGTAATAAAATACAGCAGGGTACATATTCTGAAATCTAGAAAGCCTTTGTTGAGAGCAAATGCAAACAAATTTGAAGAAAATGAAGACTTGGTTGTCCAGTTTTAAAAGGTTTATTTATTTTTATTGCAAAGCCAGATCTATACAAAGAGGAGGAGGAGACAGAGAGAAATATCTTCCTGTCCAAGGATTCACTCCCCAAATGACCACAATGGCTGGTGCTGCACCAATCCAAAGCCAGGAGCCAAGATCCTCTTCCACATCTCCCATGTGGGTGCAGGGCCCCAAGGTTTTGGGCCGTCCTCGACTACTTTCCCAGGTCACAAGCAGGAAGCTGGATGGGCAGGAGGGCTGCCGGGATTAAAACTGGCATCCAGATGGGATCCTGGCGCATTCAAGGTGAGGACTTTAGCCGTTAGGTCATGGTGCCAGGCCCTGGTTCTACATTTTATATGCAAATGCTATGGACCCAGAATGGCCCAAAGAATTTTCAAAAACAAGAACAGAATTTGAGGATTTAAACACTTGAATTTCAAAAACTTGTATAGAGCTGCAATAACCCCAGAAGAAAACAGAAGCCCTTTAGATACCTGTACATGTACTGAGTCCCTGGGTGTTAATGGGCCAGTGTAATCCTATGGGAGATGAACAGTTCTTCAACAAGTGGTGCTGGAACTGGTTGTTCATGTGGAATACAATGATCTCTCACCCTCACTCTACAAATTAATTGAAATGATTTTTAGACCAAAATTTCAGTGAGGAAGTATTCTCCATGCTATTCTATGTTGTCCTTGTCCCCTCACCCCTTGGAAGCCCTATTTGCATGTATTTCCCCTAAGAACTGAACTGGCAGTTCCCCCCTCTACCTGTAATAATTCTTTTTAGTCAAAACATGAGCGGAAATGGAAATTCTCTAAGATTACAGGGACTTGCTTGTGAAGTGACTGTCCCAAGAGAAATCTGAAAGACTCTTACATGGAGAGAATGGTTTCTTCAGAGCGGAGAGCTTTGTGAAGTTTTGGGATTTCAAGTCTGTCTGTCTTGAACCGAGCATCCTGATCTCAGGGTCCTATTCTCAGTGCCATAACAGAATAAAAGTCTTGCAAAGGTGGTGTTTTTAGCTGGTATTGTAACTCCACAACCGGTACCATTCGATTCAGAAGCCTGACACAGCTCTTTAGTAGGTGTTCTATAGCTGCCCCTGCTTAAGGGATTCTTTTGAAACTACAGTGGAAGCCTTCTGTCAGGAGTTCAAGTTCAAGGTCTTTTTTTTTTTAAGATTTATTTTTATTACAAAGTCAGATATACAGAGAGGAGGAGAGACAGAGAGGAAGATCTTCCCTCCGATGATTCACTCCCCAAGTGAGCCGCAACAGGCCAGTGCGCGCCCATCCGATGCCGGGAACCAGGAACCTCTTTCAGGTCTCCCACGCGGGTGCAGGGTCCCAATGCATTGGGCCGTCCTCGACTGCTTTCCCAGGCCACAAGCAGGAAGCTGGATAGAAAGTGGAGCTGCTGGGATTAGAACCGGTGCCCATATGGGATCCCGGGGCGTTCAAGGCGAGGACTTTAGCCGCTAGGCCACTGCGCCGGGCCCAAGTTCAAGGTCTTAAATTTGGCTTTTCCCCCTTATACAAGGCTCTCTAATGCAATCAGAAACAGCAATCCACCCCCCACAGTCTTTTTTTTTTTAACTTCATAGTGAAACATTTATTGTAAGACTAGAAATATTTCTCTTCCTTATAGTTATGCACATATTAAAATATGCATCTATATCCCATATAACTGAGACATGGCCTAAATGGTCCTCATTTATGATCTTGTCTGATTGTGGATGAAGGGTATATTTTCTTCTTTTTTTTTTGTTTTATATTTTATTTATTTTTATTTATTTTTATTATATTTTTGACAATCTTTACATAGTTAATTACGGTGAAAAGGTTCAAGGGCTATAGGGAAGTAGGTAAGACTATTATTTCCTTATTGTTTCCTTCATGTATCTGGGGTAAAGAGGGATATTAAGGGAGAAGCCCCATCCAGTTTCCCACCCACCCCAAGTCCCGGATGTGGCGCATGCTCTGAGATACTTGCTCAAGTGGTTTTGATAGTTCACCAGTTATGAATCGCTGCCAGTCTCGCCACTCCAAGCACGATGTGGTCGTTGAAGAATCCACTGATTGACATAGTCCATCATAGTCTCCACTGTCTTCCACTGTTCCTTGACTACCCGTAGGCCACCACTGGTGACGATCAAAATAATCTTATTGCCATTGCATGCCTCAAACTCTTAAGAGTAGACCTGCTCAGAGGTTGTCATACCTTGTGTCTATTCAAGTCTGAGCTGAGGAAGGTTCAGTAGACTTGAATGGGTTAAGGGAATCCATGAGACATTGGAATACCTGGAGATTAGCAACACAGAAAGCCATTGTCACTGCAAGGACAGAAAATAGGACTCCTGCTCAGGAAGGACTGGACGTGGCAGGCAGAGCCCCTAAGGGTGCAATGTTGGCTGGTTGGAGCTGGAGCTCCTGCTGGGGGTTTCAGTGTTGGGGGCATTTAGGGTGCCAGCCAGCAGGACAAAGCCATTCCTGTCTCGCTTGGCAGGTCTCTGCCTCCTAAATAAGTCATTTATGAAAAAGACTGATTTTTATTGGAAAGATCTACAGAGAAGTCATTTTCTAAGTGCTATCTCTGCCACATGAAATATTAAGTGCTGCCAAAAGATGAGGCCTTCGCAGTTCTTGCTTATGTAACATTTCTCACATCAGTTCTAGAATGCAGTCTGGAGTGATTTCTCTTGCTGAAATCTCCGACGTTCCTGACATTTTGTGTTACCAACGTTAGAAAAATCTACACATAGCTTCTCAGGCCGCTTTCCATCAACCCTGTCAAAACTCCTGAGTCATGGGTAACTACACAAGTGTGTGTCCTCGGCGGTCTTTGCCCCCAAACTAAGGCAAAGTGAGCAAGTTAAAGGGTCGCTTAGATTTGAGGGGAAATGGTGTCCACGCGGCCACCTTGCAAAGGCTTGGATGAACCTGTTCGGGTGGAGTTAGACAACTCCCACTATATCTTAGAAGCCTGTTCTTGGCTCTCGCCAGCAACTCCGACCCTCAGGTGGCGGGCGCCTTCGCAAATCCCGTCAGTGCACAGCCCTCCTCGGGACGGAAGCTCGCGTTCCTCGGCCTCAGCCGCCTCAGGCAGCGCACCCGGCCCCGCTGCTCGGCGATCCATTGCTCTCCCCGCAGGGCCGCGGCCCTCCCTCGGTCACGCCCCGCGGCGGCCCCTTCGCTGGCCTCCGCCCACACGCTCCTTCCTCAGGTCGCGCCAGGCGGAGGCGCGGCTGCCCGAGCGCTGGTGCCCAGACGTGGCTCCCGGGCGGAAGGAACATGTTGGATTTCGCCATCTTCGCCGTCACCTTCTTGTTGGCATTGGTGGGAGCCGTGCTCTACCTCTACCCGGTAATTGCCTGCGCGGCCCTCAGGGGGACTCCGGCCGCCGCCGCTCCGGCCTGCGGTTCGCGAAGGGCTCTCCGCGGGCCCCGAGGGGGCGGGCCTGAGAGGACGCGGGGACCGCCGATGGGGCCACGTGAACGGCCGGCGCGGCGCCGGGTGCAGCGTCGGGCGGGTTCGGTCTGCTCCCGGCCGGCTTCACGCGTGGACTGGGCTCTGGCAAGGCGCCTTCCAAGTTATTTGAGTTGGCTTTTTGGCCAGAAGTCGCCCTCGGCCACACCCGTATTCCGTTTGCTCCTATGTCAGGGAGGAGACGCGCCTTCTGTGGTCTGCTTAGTGACTCTTGTGGACTCGGGTGGTCTGGGTGCTGGAGTCACGCGCCGCAACCCTTGGGGGCTTCTGTCCCAGTGCCTCCTGCCTTTCTCCTCCCCAGCCTGGTGCGAGGCTGGGGAGGTGGAGAGAGAAAAGTTTTAGATATTCTGGGCTTGTTAATTTTAAAGGAGGCTGAACAAGAAGTAAGGGTTCGTTTGAACCGAGACCTCTAGAGGCTGGAGGTGCACGCGGTACAGATCAGTCTGGAAAAGGAACGTTGCAGGCATAGGGTACAGCAAATGCCAACCTTCGGAAGGAAACTTGCTTCCGCGGCGGGCCTGCAAACAGACCAAGAGAGAGACCAGTGGGCCCGAAAGTCAGCGGGTTGGGGATGAAGGACGCAGTCTAAGTGACCTGTGAGAGGCTGAATGACACTTTAAGGGAATTACAGTTGAATTTGATAAGGTTTTTGAAGAACAGCCGGGCTGGTGTATTAATAGACCGGGCAGATATTTGAGGCAGTGGTTAAGACCATTTGGAATACCTGTGCCCCAAATGGGTTCTGGTTCCAGTACCTCTTCAAATTCTAGGCAGTGATGATGGCTCAGGTTGGTGGGTCTCTGCCTGCCCTGTGAGATGGGGTTCTCCTTTCCTGGCTTCCAACAGGCGCAGCCCCAGCTGTTGCAGCAAGTTGGAGAGCAAACCAGCTCATAGGAGGTTCCTCTCTGCCTAGACTTTTTTTTTTTTTTGTGAAGACAGAGCCAATGGGATTCCCCAATTGCTGTGTGTGCAATATGAGACAGACATCAAGGAAAACATCAGAATTTTTTTGCCCAACAGATAAAAGCATTGACTACAAAGAAAACCGGGGGTTTAGTTATGTGCCTTTGTTATTTGGGGGATAATTAGTAGAGATTAGGAGCTGGTTTGGGGCCTGCCAGGTTTGAGATGTCAGATATTCAAGCGAGTGTTAGGAAGATAATTGGGTATGTACATCAAGTTAAAAAGGAAAGTCCAAGCTGGAGATAGTAATTGGGAGCTCTCTCAGTGTATGGATGGCATTTAAAGCATGCTGCAAACTTTTAGAAAAATCAATTACTGGACAGAAGAAATGCAAGATCCAAATCCTGTACTCTGCAATATTTAGAGGTGAGGCACAGTAGCCAGTGAAGGATGCTAAGAAGGAGCAGCTAGCTACATGGAAGGAAGACAGTTGTGTTTAAAAATGTACTTATTTTATTTTAAAGGAAGAGAAAGACAATTTGAAGGCTTAGTCACTCCCTAAATGCATGCAGCAGCTGGAGCTCTGCCAGACTAAAGCTGGGGATTCCATCTTTAACCAACCTAGATCTTCCTTAGACGGGGACAGGGAACCAACCACTTGAGTCACCTGCTGCCTCTTGGGGTGCACAGTAGCAGAGACCTGGAATTTGGAACAGAGTAAGAACTCCAGCCCAGGACTCCATTATGGGATGTGGGCATCCCAAGCGGTGTTTCAGGTGCTGTGCCAAACGCCCACCCTGTTTAGAACAATTGGCTAAGTAGGATGTTGCGGACTTGTCCTGGAAGATAGGCCTGAGAGTTGAGGAGCAATGTTGAGTGGCTGTCAGTGGAATGTTGTGATAAACAGAAGGTGGGTTTAGAGTAGAGTTGTCAAGTGTAGATAACTCTTCAAAGGGGGCTCCCACTAGGGAGTGAAATAAGAGAAGGTGAATTGTTTAAGGTGGGAGAAAGGACCAGTGTTGTGTTAATGTGCTGGTCAGGGCTGCCAAGTTCTGAAGAAAAAATTGACTTGTAAGAAATAAAATTATTGGAGCCATTATTTCTCTCTTTCTCTCTCTTTTTTTAAAATGTAAATTTTTTACTTTATTATAAAATCAGATATACAGAGAGAAGGAGAGACAGAGAGGAAGATCTTCCTTCCGATGATTCACTCCCCAAGTGGCCGCAATGGCCGGTGCTGTGCCCATCCGATGCCGGGAACCAGGAACCTCTTCCGGGTCTCCCACGCGGGTGCAGGGTCCCAAAGCTTTGGACCATCCTTTACTGCTTTCCCAGGCCACAAGCAGGGAGCTGGATGGGAAGTGGAGCTGCCGGGATAAGAACCGGCGCCCATATGGGATCCCAGGAGTGTTCAAGGCGAGGACTTTAGCCACTAGGCCATGCTACCGGGCCCTCTCTTTTTTTTTTTTTTTTTATTCATTTACTTGGAAGGCAGAATTACAGAACGAGAGGGAAAGATCTTCCGTTCACTAGTTTATTCCCCAAATGGCCACAGTTGGCCAGGGTTGGGCCAAGTTGAAGCCAGGAGCCAGTAATTTCTTTTGGGTCTGCCATGTGGGTATAGGAGCCCAAATGCTTGGGGTATCTTCTACTGCTTTCCCAGGCACATTAGGAGCAAACTGGATGGGAAGTGAAGCACCTGGGATGAAACAGTGCCCAAATATGGTGTCAATGCTATGAGTGGTGACTTTACCCACTGTGTCCCCATCGACTCCTGAGGCCATTTTTCTTGAATAGGTGGGAGGTGATAGGATCTTGTAGAGAGGGGAGAAGCCTTTTATTGGAAGTTTGGAGAGTCTGCTGAGAATAGTAGAGGAAAGGCAGGCTCCCAGGGTACAAATCTAGGCAGGTGGGGACAGGGCAGTTACTTCTGGTCATTTTGTTTTCAGTAAGTTTATAAGTTATTGGTGAATATAGGGAATTTGAAATGAGAGAAGGAGGGTCCTGCTTGGTGGTGTATTAGGCTGATTCCCTAAGGTTCCAGCATCCCGTAGTGGGCACAGGTTCATGTTCTGGATGCTCCACTTCTGATCCAATTCCCTGCTTATCGCATGGTAAAGCAATGGAGGATGGCCTAAGTCCTGATGAAAGATCTCTTCTGTTACTCCTCCTCTCTGAAAATCTATTTTTCAGATAATAATAAATAAAGTCTTTTAAAAAACAGAAGTAAAGTACTCATCTAGAAAAGAGAGCGAGTGGACCATGGAAACGTGGGGCATATATAGCCCATTTGAGATTTGTGATTTAGAGGTGAAACTGCTTGGTGTGGGTGTGTTTAGCTCTGGCTCTGTGAATTCAGGGGCAGAAGTGACCAAGCGCTTCAGTTTTGCTCAGTGCTTTTGGCAGAACAATCAGGGCAAAAAAGTTGAAGGCATATGCAGATGAGTGGTTATGATGGCAGTCCTTGCGATCCAACTGAGGAGAGTAGAAACAGGCAATTAAATGTGCCTTGGGAATAGGAAGATTTTTTAAAAATTCTGATTATTAAAAACACTGAGAAGGAAAGACAGGAATTTGGGAGAATTGAATGCCTGAAATTAACATTTGGGAGGAGTAGAAGTTACTGGTATTAGTGGAAAACCAAGTCAATAACTGGCAGAGGTAGGGTAAAGATTTGAGTCAGGATTGAGTCAAGATCGAAAGGGTCAGGAAAAGGATCTATTAGAGTAGGAGCCTGGAGCATGAACGAAGACTTAGAAGTGGAAGTAATAGGCTTATCACAAGGAAAAAGTTAATCACGTAGTTCTGAATGTGTTAAGGCAGTGATGGAAGTGAGAACACAGTTACTGATGAAAGTGGCATTCTGTGGGCTTTTGCCAGGTCTGGCCAAGTTCTGAATCTCTCTGAGCATTGTAGCTGTTTTGCGGGTGTAGATGTGGAAAGGCAAGAGAGGTTTTTTAAAGCCGGGTTTTTTAGCTGGGCTTGTGGAGCTCACTCTTCAGTTCTGCCAGGCCAAGTGTGGAGATGACCCTGGAAGCCAGTTTCTCCAGGGGTCCTGGCCTGGCAAGTCTTGCTTTGCTTTCTGATGGAATTGTAGTTGCCAGATCAGAGAAGTGGGGGAAGGGGAGATCAGTGTATTTATTTGCAAAGCAACAGGGCTTACTCATCCATGCCTCTCAGTAGTTGCTTTTTTCAGGTGTTCCAACTGTTCGGTCATGACACAACTTGGTGAAGTTGCCCAGCTATTTAAATATATACCTTGTGGGTTTTTTTCCCCCTTAAGACATCCATTCTGAAGGCTTGTGTGACTCCTCCCCCAGCAGTGCTGTTTACCATCGAACCTGTGCATAGCTCTTGTCTTTTTGCTGTCAACATGGGACATCTTTACAGTTGCCTTCCTTTATTTGTTGAAGTATGTTATTTCTGGTAGCTTTCTAAGGAAGTATACATGAAAAAGTAGGAGACCTTGCTTGTTTGAAAATCCATTAGGGGCCAGCATTGGGTTGTAGCAGGTAAAACCACTGCTTGTGGGCCCGGCGGCATGGCCTAGGGGCTAAAGTCCTCACCTTGAACGCCCCGGGATCCCATATGGGCGCCGGTTCTAGTCCTGGCAGCTTCACTTCCCATCCAGCTCCCTGCTTGTGGCCTGGGAAAGCAGTTGAGGACGGCCCAATGCTTTGGGACCCTGCACCTGTGTGGGAGACCCAGAAGAGGTTCCTGGTTCCCGGCATTGGATCGGTGCGCACCGGCCCATTGCTGCTCACTTGGGGAGTGAAACATCGGATGGAAGATCTTCCTCTCTGTCTCTCCTCCTCTCTGTATATCCGGCTTTCCAATAATAATAATAAGAAAATCTTTAAAAAGAAAAAAAAACACTGCTTGTGATGCTGGCATCCTAAATCGACACCAGTTCATATTCCAGCTGCTTCATTTCTGACTCAGTTCCCTGCTAATGGCCCAGGGAAAGCAGCATAAGATGTCCTAAGTGCTTGAGTCCATCAACCTGTCAGTGAACCACTCTAACAGTGTCACTCTTGAACTTGGTGGAATTGTTCACCGCTAGTGTTTTCTGCTCCCTCTCACGTTCTCTTTGCATAGTTCTTTACTTTCATTTTGCTGAGATTCAGGAGGAAAAGAAAATAGATGACTCACCAATTTACCGTATTTGAGAAGAAATCACAAGAATTGTTCAGCCAGTAATAATTTTAGCCTAGTCTAATCTTCCGCCTTCCAGCATCAGCACCAGCACCAGCATCCCGTGTGGGTGCTGGTTCTACTGCAACTGCTCCAATTGCAAATCAACTACCTGCTTGTGGCCTAAGAAAGCAGTGGAGGTTGGCCCAAAGCTTTGGACCCCGGGCCCATGTCAGAAGCCTGGAAGAAGTTCCTGGCTCCTGACTTCAGATCAGCTTAACTCTGGCTGTTGGGGGCCATTTGAGGAGTGAACCAGTGGGTAGAAGATCTCCCTACCTGTAAATCTGCCTTTCAAATGAAAATAAATAAATCTTAAAAAAAATAAAGCTTTGGGCCTGGTGTGATGGCCTAGTGGCTGGAGTCCTCGCCTTGTACGCTCCGGGATCCCATATGTTTGCTGCTTCTAATCCTGGTGGCCTGCTTCCCATCCAGCTCCCTGCTTGTGGACTGGGAAAGCAGTTGACTGTGGCTCAAAACCTTGGGTTCCTGCACCCATGTGAGAGACCCAGAAGAAGCTCCTGGCTTTGGATCACCTCAGCTCTGGCCATTGTGGCCATTTGGGGAATGAACCAGGAGATAGATCTTTCTCTGTAAATCTGACTTTCCAATAAAAATAAATAAATCTTTAAAAAAATAAATAAAGCTGCTTAAAATATAATACTTTTGGCCTATAGAATACAAAATATTTTTATACCTTTGACTCTGTTTTTGAAATACAGGTCAGTCCATACTTTTCCTAGTATTTGTTTTTTTTTTTTTTTTGAATGGTATCTTTTTTTTTTATTAATAAAGCAAACATTTATTAAACTATAATAAAAACATTCCATCAAATTACAAAACCTGAGCAAGAAAAACAAACGGCACATGCTTAACTGTAGTTGACATTCAAATAAAATTTGCATTCCCAAAATATTATACAGTAATTAGAAAATACCAGCCAAAGTAATATTAGGATACTTTCACGTGCGATCTCAACAAATTTGAACAGAAGCAAATTTTAACAAAGGTAAATTTTACAGTGAAACATAGCAGTAGATTAAGGATCTTAACATGTTTATTTTACTGCTATTTGACACTATGATACAAAAATAAGAGGATTTACTTGACATTTTTAATAAATATCTCATGGGCTGTTGAGTGCCTTACTAGTGAAAAGATTTAACTGGCTAATCTCATCAATCCATTTTGTACATTTAGTAAGCATCATCTCTGCCCTACATAACTCTTAATGCAATTCACAGCACACAAATGGTTATCATATTAAATACATAATCAACTCGGACTTCTCAACAACAAGGAAATTAGTAAACCATCAAATGGACTGCTTACCATACACTTTCCTCATAACTAAATAACACACAAAAAAATCAAAATAATATTTGTCATCACTCTAAACTATTGCCAGCAACTGACGGAAACTGCCAATTTGCCATAATTATGTTCACAACATGCTAAATATACTCTGCTGTTACTTCATCCATGAAATGCCAACATGCCTAGAACAGAGAATTTTCACCATCTCTTGCCGTGGGACCTGACTTGCAGCAATCTATATTTAGATCAGAACTCCATGGGCACTTAATGAACTCTACCTTTCCATGTTGGCTTTCTTATATGAGAGAGAATATATGGTATTTATTCTTTTGTGATTGACTCGTTTCGCTGAGCATAATAGTTTCTAGTTGGGACCACCTGGTTTTGAATAGAATAATATCGTTCTTCTTGACAGCTGAATAATATTCCATTGAATAGATGTACCACAATTTTTTTAACCATTCTTCCTTAGACGCACATCTGGTTTGTTTCCATGACATTGCTATTGTGGATTATGCTGCTGTGAATATAGGATTACAGATCCCCTTCTCGTATGCATATTTCACTTCTGTTGGGTATATTCCTAAGAGCGGGATTGCTGGGTCATATGGCAGGTTTATTTGCAATTTTCCAAGCACTCTCCATACTGATTTGCATAGTGGTTGTACTAGCCTACACTCCCACCAGCAGTGAAGGAGGGTACCTTTTTCCCCACATCCACACCAGCATGTGTTGTTTTTCGAATTCTGAATGTAGGCCAGTCTCACTGGAGTTAGGTGGTACCTCAAGGTGGTTTTCATTTGTATCTCTCTGATGGCTAGAGAGCCTGAGCATCTTTTCATATATTTATTAGCTATTTGTATCTGTTCTTTTGAGAAACATCTGTTCATTTCCTTTGCCCATTTTTTTTAAAGATTTATTTATTTTATTACAAAGTCAGATATACAGAGAAGAGGAGAGACAGAGAGGAAGATCTTCCATCTGATGATTCACTCCCCAAGTGAGCCGCAACGGGCCGGTGCGCGCCAATCCGATGCCAGGAACCTGGAACCTCTTCCGGGTCTCCCACGCGGGTGCAGTGTCCCAATGCATTGGGCCGTCCTCTCCTGCTTTCCCAGGCCACAAGCAGGGAGCTGGATGGGAAGTGGAGCTGCCGGGATTAGAACCGGTGCCCATATGGGATCCCGGGGCTTTCAAGGCAAGGACTTTAGCCGCTAGGCCATGCCGCCGGGCCCTCCTTTGCCCATTTTGCTACAGGGTTTATTTTTTCACTATCCTTGGGTTTTTGAAGCTCTTTGTAGATCCTAGATATTAGTCCCCTGTCACTTGTGTAGAATGCAAAATTTTTTTCCCATTCTGTAGGTTGTTTCTTCACTTTTTTAATTGTTTCTTTTGCTGTACAGAAACTTTTTAGTTTGATATAGTCCCATTTGTTCATTTTGGATTTGATCGCCGTTGCTTTAGGCGTCTTTTCTAAAAAGTCTTTCCCTGTTCCTATATCTTGGAGTGTGCTTCCTATGTTTTCCTTTAGTAGTTTAATGGTTTCTGGGTGTAGATTTAAGTCCTTGAGCCAATTAGAGCTGATCTTTGTATAGTGCGACAGGTACGGGTCCTGCTTCTTTATTCTGCAAGCTGTTATCCAGTTGTCCCAACAGCTTTTATTGAATAGACCAGGTTTTTTTACCTGGATTGTTTTCTGTTTTCTTGTCAAAGATTAGTTGACTATACATGTGTGGATCCCCTTCTGGTGTTTCTATTCTGTTCCACTGATCTTCTTCTCTGTTTCTGTACCAGTACCAGACTGTTTTGATAACCACTGCTCTATAGTATGTCTTGAGGTCTGGAATTGTGATTCCTCCGGTTTGATTTCTATTTTTCAAGACAGCTTTAGCTATTCGTGGTCTTTTGTGGTTCCAGATGAACTTCTGTATCATCTTTTCTATTTCTGAGAAGAATATTGCTGGGAGTTTGATTGGGATTGCGTTGAATCTATATATTGCTTTCGGTAATATGGCCATTTTGATGATGTTGGTCCTGCCAATCCAAGAGCATGGTAAGGTTCTCCATTTTTCAAGATCTTCTTCTATTTCTTTTTTAAATGATTTATAGTTTTCATCATAGAGGTCTTTCACATCTTTAGTTAACTTAATTCCTAGGTATTTAAGATTCCTTTCCTCTATTTTAAAGGGAACTGTACTTACAATTTCTTCCTCAGTGGCGGAATTATTTGTATACACGAATGCCATTGATTTGTGTTTATTAATTTTGTATCCTGCTACTTTGCCAAAGTCTCTTATGAGTTCCAATAGTCTTTTGACTGAGTCTTTTGGTTCTCTTATATAGAGAATCATGTCATCTGCGAACAGCGATAATTTTAATTCTTCATTTCCAATTTGTATTCCTTTAATTGCTTTTTCTTGTCTAATAGCTCTAGCAAGAACTTCCAAAACTATATTGAAGAGTAGCGGTGAGAGTGGACATCCCTGTCTAGTTCCAGATTTTAACGGGAAGGCTTCTAGTCTTTCCCCATTTAGTATGATATTGGCATTGGGTTTATCATAAATTGCTTTGATTATGTTGTAGAATGTTCCTTCTATGCCTATCTTATTTAGGGTTTTTAACATGAAGTGGTGTTGGATTTTATCAAATGCCTTCTCTGCATCTATTGAGAGGATCATATGGTTTTTATGAGTCAACTTGTTGATGTGATGTATCACATTTATTGTTTTGCGAATGTTGAACCATCCTTGCATACCTGGGATGAATCCCACCTGGTCCGGGTGAATAATCTGCCTAATGTATTGTTGGATCCTGTTGGCTAATATTTTATTGAAGATCTTTGCATCTATGTTCATCAAGGATATTGGTCTGTAGTTCTCTTTTTCTGTTGTTTCTCTCTCTGGCTTTGGTATTAAAGTGATATTAGCTTCATAGAACGAGTTTGGAAGAATTGCCTCTTTTTCTATTGTTTGAAAAAGCTTGTGTAAGATTGGGGTTAGTTCTTCCTTAAACGTTTGGTAGAATTCAGCAGTGAAGCCATCCGGTCCCGGGCTTTTCTTGGTTGGGAGGGCTTTAATTGTTGATTCAATCTCAGTGCATGTTATTGTGCTGTTTAGATTGCTAATTGCTTCTTGATTCAATTTTGGTGGATTGTATAAGTTCAAAAATCTGTCCATTTCCTCTAGGTTTTCTAATTTGTTCGCATATAGTTGCTTATAGTAGTTCCTGATGATTCTTTGTATTTCTAAGGTATCTGTTGTTACATCTCCATTCTCATTTCTGATACTATTAATGTGTATTTTCTCTCTCCTTTTTTTAATTAGTCGAGCTAGTGGGGAGTCTATTTTGTTGATTTTCTCAAAGAACCAACTCTTTGATTGATTAATCTTGTATATAGTCCTCTTGGTCTCTATTTGGTTTATTTCCTCCCTTATTTTGATGATTTCTTTTTTCCTACTAGTCTTAGGGTTGCTTTGTTGTTGTTTTTCTAGTTCCTTCAACTGTAAGATTAGCTGATTTACTTGGTGCTTTTCTTGTTTCTTGAGATAAGCATTAACTGAAATAAACTTTCCTCTCAGCACCGCCTTGATTGTATCCCATACGTTCTGATAAGTTGTGCTGATGCCTTCATTTGTTTCAAGCAATTTTTTAATTTCCCCTTTGATTTCCTCTCTAACCCATTGCTCATTTAGTAATATATTGTTCAGCCTCCATATGTTTGTAGGCCTTCCTTGGTGTTTCGAATTCTTGGTCTCAAGCTTCACTCCTTGGTGGTCTGAGAACGTGCATGATATGATTTCCACTTTTTTAAATTTGCTAAGGCTTGATTTATGGCCTATGATATGATCAATTCTGGAGAAAGTTCCATGTGCTGATGAAAAAAACGTGTATTCTCTGTCAGTAGGATGAAAGGTTCGGTAGATGTCAACTAAGTCCATTTGCTCTAGAGTTTGAATGAGTTCTATTGTTTCTTTGCTGAGTTTCTGGTTTTTTGATCTACCCATTTGTGTTAATGGGGTATTAAGGTCCCCCACTATGATCGTATTGGAGTCTATTTCTCCCTTTAATCCCGTTAATATTTGTTTCACGTAACTAGATGCTTTGGCATTTGGAGCATAAACATTTATTATGCTGATCTCTTCTTGCTGGATGCATCCTTTGCTTTTCCTAGTATTTGTAATGGATAACATAACTATAGGATAAAATTATTATGCATTGTGATTTTCATTGTAATAAGTTAAAGGCAGATTGTACAAACTTCTGCCTAGGTATGATTTTGCAATATTTAGTACAAAATATGAAATTTTTCAATTAATATAATCGATCCATATTCTTTTAGGGATACATACTCCAAAAGGAGAAAACAAGAGAAATAAAGTAAGATTGCACTAAGATTTTCCTAGCACTGCTTTTAATAATAAAGCAAGTAACCCAGATGTATTACATCAATAGAGTAGGAAAATTATTAAGTAATTCTGATGAAATGTCTAAATAAGTACAATTTTACTTATGTATAAATTAATGTTAAATAGAGAAAAGACAGAATATCAAAGATGAAACTCTGTTTAGTAATAGTCAAAATCATTAATAAAATTTACTACTGGTTCTGAAATTGAGCAATTTAGATTTTATGATTGCTGTAAAATTAAAAAAATAAACAACAACACTGTCTTAAAACCCCAGCAAATATAAAGTAATAGAAATTAAAATTCCTTAACATTGTTGCAGTTTATTCCTTAGATGTTGCATTTTAGCAGTTTGCTATAAATCCAGATACCATAATGAGCATTCAGTGCTGGTAACAGATACTTTTCTAAAGCAAAAGATGAACATAATTGTCTCAGTTGGTTTGGGCTGCTACAACGAAAATAACAAATGGAGCTGCTTTTAAATATAAATTTGTTTCTTCCCATTCTGTGGGCTAGGCACTGAGTGTCTGAAGAGGGCACACTTCCTGGCTCATGGATGGCATCTTCTTGCATGGTGGAAGGAGCAAACAAGTTCCTTTCTGCCCATTATAATACCCCATTCAGATGGACTGTTCCCTAATGACGTAATCATGCAGAAGTTCCACCTATTCATCCCATCAATAAAGGATTAAATCTTGATGTGAATTTTTGGGAACATAGAAATACTGTATTAGCAAATTGAAAAGAGTTTAATTTGGGGGGGATGAAGCTGTTATAAACTTTGACACCGAATTTTTTTTTTTTTGCAGTCTGACCAAGTTGAGGTACAAATATAGAATCAGAACAAAGATGTGCTTGATATGTACTAGTTGTAGAATGAATATTAAATTCAAACACCTTAATGTAATTGACATAGAAGAATATTAAGACAGATTTTTTCCATGTAAAGGACTCATGTTTAAAAATATTTTAATATAGAAATAATCCCTTAAAGTCAATTAAATTAGAAATCTGTTGTAATCTATTGTTTAAACTGTCATGACATTGCCCTGGTACAACACATCTGCTCCGCTGGGTGTTTGCAGAGCTGCACCCTACACTGGTATACTCAGGTTCCCTTCCTGCTTGCAACTCCTTGCTAAAGCAGTCTCTTGGAGGTGGTCATTACTCAGGTAATGGGTTTTTAGCACTCACATGGAAGTCTTGGGCTGTGTTCCTGGCTCCTGATTTCTCTCTAGCCCGATCTCAGCTTTTACAAATGTTTGTGGAGTGAGCCAACAATTGAGAATGCTCTCTGTGTCTCAAAACTTAAAAATACTTCTGATTTAAGGCAAACATGTGGTATTTAACCTTTTGTGATTGGCTCATTTCCCTTAGCATTATGGTTTCCAGTTTGGCCCATTTGGCCACAAAGAACTGCATTTTGTTTTTTTTAATAGCTGAGTAGTATTCCATGGAGTAGATGAACCATAGCTTTCTTATCCAATCCTCTGTTGATGGGCATTTTGGTTGCTTCCATGTTTTTGCAATTACTGATTGTGCTGCTATGAGCATAGGAGTGCATGTTGGTTTCTCATAAAACAATTGTTCTGGATATATTCCTAGGAGTGCTATTGCTGGATCATACGGTATGTTGAATTTGAGTTGTTTGAATATTCTCCATACTGATTTCCATAGAGGCTGTACCAGCCTGCAGCCCCACCAGCAGTGGAGTAGGGATCCCTTTTCCCCGCAACCTCGCCAACAAGTGTTGTTGGTGCTTTTATTCATGTGGGCCAGTCTTACTGGCGTTAGGTGGTACCTCATTGATGTTTTAATTTGGATTTCCCTTATTGCCAGGGAACTTGAGCATTTTTTCATATGTTTATTTGCCATTTGGGTTTGTTCCTTTGTGAAGTGTTTGCCCATTTCCCGTGCCCATTTCTTGAGTGGCTTGTTTGTTTTGACATTTTGGTTGTTTTGTAGCTCTTTGTATATTCTGGAGATCAGCCCTCTAAGATGATATGATGTTATGTATAGCATGTTATGTTTTGAATGTTATATTGTTGTGTATAAACTAAATTGATGTATAGGTGAGGTGGTCACAGAAGGTGGCTGGGAACTCGCATTTACTTTCTTTTTTTTTTATTTTTATTTATTTATTTATTTTTTATTATTGTATTGTTGTTGACAATCTTTACATAGTTAATTACAGTTAAAGGAACAAGAAAAAAAAAAAAAGAAAAAAAGGAAAAAAAAGGTTCAGGGGGATAGGAAAGTGGGCAATGCCATTATGTCCATATTGTTTCCATCCTGCATCTGAGGTAAAGGGGGACATTGAGGGAGAAGCCCCACCCGGTTTCCCGCCCACCCCAAGTCCCGGATGTGGGGCATGCTCCGAGATATGTGCCCAAGTGGTGTTAATAGTTCTCTAGTTATGAATCGCTGCCCGTTTCGCTCGATGAGGTCGTCCACTGATTGATATGGTCCATCATAAAGTCTCCGTTTGCCCCATAATTTGCTGCCAACATATAGCTGAGATGAATGACTGTCCCGTTCTGTCTTCTGTCTTTTCTTGGTTAGAGTTCTGAGTCCAGCAGTTCGATTGGGGAGATCTCCAAAGATACTTTGAGGTATTCCCAGATTAGTTTTTTGTATGTTCTAGCAAGCACAGGGCCCGGCACAGTCCATCACCCCGATCAGCTGGTGGTTGCAACTGCTGGGTTGGTTCTGTTTTCAGTCCCGAGTTGCACTGGAACCAATGGGTGTTGCAGTCCAGTCTGGTTCGGCCCTTACATCAACCAGTGGGAGCTGCAGCCTAGTCGGGGCGACCCACATTAACCCCCGCCAAGCCCGCCCCCCACCCTGGTTTGCCAGTATGTGTAGCAGAAGACCCGTCTGTACCCATCCCATTTGGCTCTGGTACCCGTCAATGGGTATTAAAGCTTAGTTCTATCTAATCAACTCAACCATCCAGCCCTCACAGATGTTGTTGAGTGCCTCTCTATCTAGCCATCCCAGCCCCCGTCCTAGTTTTCATGCCCTCCTACGGGAATAGTGATTCAGGAAGGGGGAACCCACTTTTCCCTCCCAGGTCTCTCTGTCCCGGTTTATGCACTCTTTGGGTGGTCCTGATTTGACTCGACAGAATTAGTCCCCAGTGCCAGCTTCTGCCAGCTGATGCTGCGGCCCTGATCTAGTCCACATGCAGCGCACAGGTGTTATAGCCTTGCTTAGTCGTGTCTGTCTCTATCCCAGCCAACACTCTCCAGTGGGAGTAGCTGACCGGCGAGGGGACCAGCCCCTTAATCCCCCCGCCAGCTCTGCCCCTTCCTTCCTGGATTTCACGTGTGCTGGATGGGTGCTGCATTCACATCCAGTACAGGCAACCACGCCCTGGCATTCCATAATGTGTACTGGTTTTGTCGCAACCAAACCCGGCCCATCCCACACTCTGGTCTGGCGATCAGATTTGCCAGTGGTTGACATGAACTGATTCAGCCTGATCTGCTCCTGACCCATGCTGAATGCATGCCAGTGGGAAACTTTCCATGGCCTATTCTGGGCTGTTTCCTATCATGCTTCTTGCGCTTACCTGCAGGGACTGTGTCCTGCCAGAGGAGTTGCCCAGGCTCCTCCATCAGAACCCCTCCCAACGCCAGATTTTGCGCTTGCCAGGGGGTTCTTGAGCCAGCCCTACTCAGTTCACCTCCTGTCCTAACAGGAACAGTGGTTTTTCCTGGCTGGCTTTCACCCCATTCTGGTTCCTGTTGTTGGATGTTTCAGCCCGGCCATGGCTCATCCATACCCACATACAGCTCACACATGGTTCAGAAGAGGAATGAGACCCAGCCTAGTCAGTCCCACATCAACCCTGGTTCTCCACAACACCAGATGGTATTGGGATCTGAACCGGCCTGGTGCATCCAATCCCAGCCCACACTAGTGCCTCCGGTGACTGCAACTGTTTCCTAGATAGAACACAGCCCCCATTCCAGCACATACACTCCTTGGTGGGAGCCTCATCCCAGTTGTGGTGTCCCCTTACCTCCCAGTTTGGGCCTGTTCCTAGCTGTGAATCACGCACCTGCCCGTGGTTGCTCTGAGGACCATTAGGTGCAAGCCTCAAGTTCATTTGGGATTCCCTAATTGCCAGCATTCTGTTTCCTCCACTTTGATTGAAGGGATCCCCAAAGAGACTTTGAGGTGTTCAGAGATCAGGTTACTAGCAAGCACAGTGTTTCACGCCCCCAGCACTGTGGGTTCAGGAGGGAGCCTCCCAGGAAGCAGGTCAATGAACCAAAAATCAAAAACTCTGGCCGGGCGGCCAGCAGGCGGAGCCTGGCGCCAAATGGCGCACTGGCCGCCCTGGAGCAGCTCCCCACGTGTACGTGGTAGCTACTGTGTGTTCCCAGGCTTGAGGCGTGGCCATCCCAAGGCCCCCTGGCAGGCAGTGGGGTAGCTGCCTGCCGGAGGTTCAAGTCCTTGGGCCCCAGTCCCACCCTTCCTGGCTCCTCCCCCCAGCTCAAGCATCATGGCGAGCAGTAGGGGAGGCCCAGACTCGCTACACAGACCCCCGGGACTCACCCAGAAAAGGGGTAGCCATCGAGGTTCCGGCAAATCTGGGAGCAGCTCCCCACGTGTACGTGGTAGCTACTGTGTGTTCCCAGGCTTGAGGCGTGGCCATCCCAAGGCCCCCTGGCAGGCCGCATTTACTTTCAACATGTTGGTTACTCATTACTATGTCAATTAATTCCATAATGATGTAAATTTTTGCTGATGGTATGATGGAGCTTTCAATTGACTGGGATAATACTCTGCTAGCTCTGTCTTCAGACCAGAGAGGGTATACCTAAGAAGACGTTGAACTTGACTGGACAATAAGATGCTGGACTCTATGTTTGGTGTATGCTTGCAATGGGGGAATCTCAACTGAACTTGAGCTGTGGTTATGCAACAAGGTGGAGGAATCCACCATGGTGGGAGGGTTTGGGGAGGGGTGGGAGAACCCAAGTATCTATGTAACTGTGTCACATAATACAATGTAATTAATGAAGTTAAATAATAAAAAAAAAAAAAGTTAAAAAAAATACTTCTGATTTAAAGGATATATGACATTTCATTATGCTAAACTACTTTTATATTTTTCCTTAAGGCTTCCAGACAAGCTGCAGGAATTCCAGGGCTTACTCCAACTGCAGAAAAGTGAGTCATTGTTTACAGTTTTTTAAATCAAGTAAAGACATTTTTGCTATCAAAACTAGTAGGGACCAACATTGTAGTGCACAAGTTGGCCTCATTGGTATCCCATACCAGAGTGCTGGTTCATGTCCTAGCTGCTCTCCTTTGATCTGGTGTCCTGTTACTACACCAGGGAAGGAAGTAGATGATGACTCAGGTTCTTGGTGCCCCTGCCATCCGTTTGATGGAGTTCCTGGCTCTGGCTGCTGAGGCCATTTGGGGAGAGAACCAGCATTTGAAAGCTGTCTCTCTTACTTTCTCTTGCTTGCTCTCTAGCACTTTTCTAATAGATAAATATTTTAAGAAATAACGACTTAACTGAAACAAAAGTTTTTGTTTTGAAGAACACCACCATATTTTTAGATTACATATCTTATTTAATTTATTTATTCTCAGTTTATTTCTGGCATACTGCCTAACTTTTCTTAATTTTTAATAAGATCTATTTGATTACTTGAAAGACAGAATTGGGCCCGGTGCCGTGGCCTAGCAGCTAAAGTCCTCGCCTTAAACGCGCCCCGGGATCCCATATGGGCACCGGTTCTAGTCCCGGCAGCTTCACTTCCCATCCAGTTCCCTGCTTGTGGCCTGGGAAAGCAGTCGAGGATGGCCCAATGCTTTGGGACCCTGCACCCGCGTGGGAGACCTGGAAGAGGTTCCTGGTTCCTGGCTTCGGGTCGGTGCAGCACCAGCCGTTGCAGCCACTTGGGGAGTGAATCATCGGACGGAAGATCTTCCTCTCTGTCTCTCCTCCTCTCTGTATATCTGACTTTGTAATAAAAATAAATAGATCTTTAAAAAAAAAAAGAAAGAATTATACAGAGACAGAGAGAGGGAAATATTCCATCTACTGGGTCACTGCCTAAATGGCTGTAGCAGCTGGGAATGTCCAGGCTGAAACTAGGAACCTGGAACCCCATTTGGATATCCATGGGGGTGATGGTGGCCCAGGTGGTTCAGCCATCTTTTACTGCCTTCCCAGGTGCACTAGCAGGGAGCTAGATCACAGGTAGAAAGGGCAGGACTCAAACTTGTGTTCACATTGGATGCCAGAATTAAAGATGTGTGTTAATCACTGCACTACAGTGATGGCCCTTTCCTAAACATTTTAAGAACAGAGAAGGGAGGGATTTATAAGTCCAACCTTTGATTGTTTTCATTTTTTGTTTCCCTTGGAGAGTGAGAATTAAAAACAAAATTAAGATGAAAGAAAAGAAGACAAAAGTAGCTGTAACTGATTGGGGATTTTCCTTGGCCTGTGATTACGTTTATTGCTATCTCAGAATTAGTTGGGTAGTTCCTGTATGTGAGTCAGATGTAGTTTGTGTAGCTTTGTGTAGCGTTGTGATTTCTCAAAATGTCAGACAAACCCAGGTTGGGCATATGACACAGTGATTAAGCCATCATTTGGGATATTTGTATCCCATGACTGAATACGTAAGTTTGACTCCTGGCTCCACTTTGGATTCTAGATTCCTGTTAACTTGTACCCTGTGAAAGTAGAGGTGATGGCTCAAGTGATTGTGTCCCTGCTGCAACATGGGAGACCTGGATTGAGTTCCTGACCCCCTGGGCTTGGGCTGGCTCAGCCAACGCCAAATGATATTATGGGCATTTGGGGAGCAAAGAAATACAGAAGATCCCCATCTCGGTCTGTCACTGTTTTTCAGAATTGAAATTAAATAAATAAAAATATCAGACATATCGTATGTAAATACGACCCTACAACATAGTGAGAAGGCATATGTAGTTGAATTTTGGATTTTGCCGTAAGTCGAGTTTCTCAACCATTTTGCTCATCATTAAGACTGTTAATTCAGAGTAAGCCATTGATTTTTCAGTTTTTCTAATTTGTGTTAATAATTTGTCAAATGTATATCTTTTATCAGAGATGGTAACCTCCCAGATATTGTGAACAGTGGAAGTTTGCATGAGTTCCTGGTTAATTTGCATGAGAGGTTTGGGCCTGTGGTTTCTTTCTGGTTTGGCAGTCGGCTTGTGGTCAGTTTGGGCACCGTGGATGTGCTAAAGCAGCACATCAACCCCAACAAGACATGTAAGTCTCATCTTCTTTTTACTGTTCTGACCCCTCTTTCTGCAAAATACAATAAATAAGGAATTGTACATTGTTCAGTACATGTTCTTTTTTGTTGTTCAATATGTTACTACTAGGCATGTGCTAATGTATTTTTTATTTATTACCTCAATTAAGACATTATAAAATAATTATATGTTTAATATATAGGTATATAAATAAAATCCCAGTGTAAATTCCAACAGGGCTCTTTTGGGAACCTGAAAACATAGTTTCCCGATGTGTTTGGAGAAGTAAATAAATATATGTAAACTTCAAGAAAAATCTAGGAGAGATACTACTGAGGCAGATTCTTTTAAAAATATTTATTATTTATTTGAAATGCAGAGTTTCAGAGAGGGAGAGAAATAGAGAAAGAGATATTCCATCTGCTAGTTCATTTCGCAAATGGTTGCAGTGACCAGAGTTGAGGCAGTCTGAAGCCAGGAGCCACGAGATTCTTCTGGCTCTCCCACATGGGAACACAGCGGTCATCTTGCACTTGCATATTCAGTTGTATTACCAGGGAGCTGAATCAGAACTGTTGTACCGGAGACTTTAACTGGCATCCAGATGCGCACTATGCCACAAAACCAACCCTGTTTGGGATATGTTTGTAATAACAGCTCAGACATTATATATGTTATATAGCTGGATTAATTTTAAGTCTTATACTATGATAGGACTAGAGAGATTGATGAAATGGAATAGATTGTTTAGCTGACAAATCAAGGATATATATAAAAGATAGTGTTTTGTGACAAAGAATAAAGGTGTAATTAATATTTTTGGGAAAATAGATTTTTGGAATAATAAATCTCAATACCTGCCTTATTCTTTATATCAAAATAAATTGCAAATGAGTAAAATAACAAATAATTAAAACATGTTCAATTATTATTATTGTAATTATTTTGGCTAGAGGTCATGTAGATAAACCCTTTCCTGCAGTGACCTAAGATTTAGAAGCCATATAACCCAAGATGGCAAAATCTATCTATGGAAAAATAGAAATTTTAGTGTAATTTAAAAACAGCTTGATAAAGGGTGAGTAGAAATGTTGGCCACCTGTTACTAACAGAATATTTAATAATTGTTGTGGGGCAGTGATATGGTGTAGCAGCTAAGCCTCCACCTGTGGCAGCAGCGTCCTATACTGACATCGATTCGTGCCTATGCTGTTCTAGTTCTAGTTCAGCTTCCTGCTAATGTGCCTGGGAAAGCAGAGGAGAATGGCCCAAAGCCGTGGAACCCTGCAGCCACTTGGCAGATCTGGAAGAAGCTCCTGGTTCTTGGCTTTGGATCAGCTCAGCTGTGCTCGCTGTGGCCACTTGGGGAGTAATCAGGGAAATGAAGATCTCTCTGTAACTCTGCCTTTCAAATTAAGAAAATAAACTTTAAAAATATACTTGATTGGGCCCTGCACCGTGGCCTAGCAGCTAAAGTCCTCGCCTTGGGCGCACCAGGATCCCATATGGGTGCCGGTTCTGGTCCCAGCAGCTCCACTTCCCATCCAGCTCCCTGCTTGTGGCCTGGGAAAGCAGTCAGGGACGGCCCAAAGCTTTGGGACTCTGCATCCGTATGGGAGACCTGGAGGAGGTTCCTGGTTCCTGGCTTTGGATTGGCGCGCACCAGCCATTGCAGCCACTTGGGGAGTGAATCATCGGACGGAAGATCTTCCTCTCTGTCTCTCCTCCTCTCTGTGTATCTGACTTTGTAGTGAAAATAAATAAATCTTATAAAAAAATTTTAAAAATTAAAAATTAAAAAAAATATTTGATTGCTATACTTCTGTAAATAAAGAAACCATGAAAACGGAGAAACAGGAAGGCCATTTGCTCCCTGTACATCTAAGTATAGGTATAGTAACCTTAAAAAGTAATAAGGAAAATAATGCCCTTATAGAAAATAATGGAGAAACAGTGTAATTAAGAAATGAGAAATATAGATTGCTAGTAAGCAAATGAAAAGATTGCTGCCTCAAAAGATTGCTGCCTCATTAATATCAGTTGGATACAAATAGAAATGAGATTTTTATGTGTAACTAGAAGAGGTAAAAATTATTGCAAAATTGATTGATGATAAGAGATTATGGAAACATGGAGTATAAATGTCATACAAAATTTACATAGACAATTTTGATAAGGACTTCACTTAGTAATAACATCTTAAGGAATGTATCTGTACGTTGATAATCACATAAGTGAGAAAAGTTAAACAACTTAAAGGTGTATCAATTGTTGAATAAAATACTTTTAAGCCTTAAGGATCCAATTTTTTAATGTATGAAGTACATAAAATACATAAGAATTACTTGTAGCAATATAAAATTGCAGTCATTTTATGTTAGCACTATTCTAAGCCCTATGCAAATATTAACTTACTTAATCCGCATAGCAACTGTAGATATTATGTATCTTGATTTTGCAAAAGAAAGCTGAGGTCTAGACAGGGTAGTGCAAGTTATTGCACAGGGTCACAACTGAATAGCAAAGGAA